>NC_142710.1:65207682-65807682 GCF_055471065.1 Atractosteus spatula
GAGATCTCTGTGAAGCGGGTATGTGACGTGAAGGCTCAGTAAATTATGGGGAACAGGCACAAATACAAGCAATAGATTTCTTGGGCCTGTGTGTATATATTAGTACCTTAAATATAACCTATACTTCCTTTCTCTCAAGTGATGTATATGCATTAGATAAACACAACAGATGTTCCTATATAGCGATAAAAGGCCTGGATCCTCTTGCAGTGTATATATATTCAATAGAACAGATAAATACTCAGGATATATATGTGCTGTATGCAGACAGATAGCTTACATTTCCAAGAACACCACTGATCCCCAGCTGTGCTGTATCTACTGAAAATTGTTTTATATAAGAACAGTTCTAAACAAGAGGAGGCCATTCTGCCCATCTGATACATCTGTAATAGTTAGCTGTTTGCTCCCAAGATCTCATCCAGCTGTTTGTGCAGAGGAGCCAGGTTGTCGGCTTCAATATCTTGGCCGGGTAGTTTGCTCCACACTCCCGCCACCCTTTGTGAAAAGAGCTACCTCTTGTTCTGTTTCAAATGCACTTCCCTGCTGGTTTCCCCTTGTGGCCTCTGGTTCATGCTTCCCTGTTGGTTCTGAAAAAGTCCAGTGGGTTGACTGAGCTGGTGCCGTTTGTGATTTTGGATACTTGAATCAGGTCTGTCCAAGTCTTATCCAGCTTCTTTTTTCTTTCCAAGACTAAAAATTCACCTGTCAGTGTAGGCCATTTCCCTTAAGCCCCAGCATGCTCTCCAAATGACCAAAGTGTTTTCTCTAACCTGGCGGACCACAACGGCGCACAGCATTGTAAATGAGGCCTTACTGGCGCGTTACACAACTTCATACGGTGCAAAAATGACAAGATCTCGAAAAACGTTCCCAGCATTCCCAGACGCCGTTGCCATTTTGTTCCGTGCGGTCGGAAGCCACAGTGCCCACACCCGTACCCCCAGTGGTAACGGGAATACCGACCCACTGACTGGGAGGGAAACCCATGTAGCTCCTCTGTACCTGAAACAAGGTCATTCGCCAGCTCACGGAGCGTTAGAAGTCCGTGCTCATCCCAGCTCCCGGGGAACAGCCTTGTTCCGGACACGGGGAGTCAGAGCCCCCGTCGGAACGGATAGCATGCACTGATGCCGACCCCCGTCCGTCTGCTCCCCCAGCAAACCCTGTACGTGGGATCCCCGCGGGGCGTGGCGCAGGTGCGGCTGCACCGCTGCGAGACCTACGGCCAGGCCTGCGCCGAGTGCTGCCTGGCGCGGGACCCCTACTGTGCCTGGGACGGCACCTCCTGCACCCGCTACACCCCCCACGGCAAGCGGCGCTACCGGCGGCAGGACATCCGCCACGGCAACCCCGTGCTGCAGTGTGTGGACCAGAGCACCAGCGGTGAGGGGCGGGGCCGGGGGTCAGGGGCGGAGCCAGGGGAGGGAGGGGAACCAGAGCACCAGTGGTGAGGGGCGGGGCGGGGCGGGGCGGGGCAGGGGGCGGAGCCGGGGGACGAGGGGGACCAGAGGGGGTTGCAGGGGACAGAGGGGAAGAAGTGTGGGACCAATTGGGGGCACAGAGCAGAGAGGTGGAGAAGTGTGGACCAGAAGGGGAGAGAGAGAGGGGGAGAAGTTGCAGACCAGAAGGGGGTGCAGGGGAGAGGGTGGAAGAAATGGGGAGCCAGAGGGGGGACACAGTGGGAGCAGTGGGGGACCAGAGGGGGGGAGACATGGGAGCGTAAAGGCCACCCGGGGTTAAAGGAGAGGTCGGGGTAGGGGTGCGCGTGTCCTAAGCGACAGGGAGAGGTGGAAGAGGGGGACACGAGCGAGAAACCCTCTTCCTGGGCCCACAGGACAGGTGGCTCCGGGCCAGGAGCGGTGCATTCCAGCGTCGAGGGCGTCTTCCTCACTCTCCGAGACAATGGGCCCGCACAGATCCACTGTCCCCCCCCTCCCCGTCTGTGCAGCCGGGGCGCCAACGTTAAATACACACGGGACTCCCCGGCGTGGGGAGGGGAGGCGCCGTGTGAGGTTTCCTGGCCGAGCCTCGCTTCAAAAGCTCTGTTTATGCACCAGGACAGACGCGTTGGCTCGCGAAAGACAGAGCCGCATCACTCACTCTGTCAGCGCTAACCCCCCCCCCCCCAGGCTGCTCACAGGCCGCGTGACGAGCGCCGCTGCCGCCCGCGGGGTCACGCAGGGGTCGTGACGGCGGCAGAGGGGCGCCCAGGACAACACAAAGAGCGATGAGGTCTTTTTTAAAGAGAGCAAACAGCCCTAATCCCCCGGCCGAAAGGCCAGAGCTGGCGCAGGCAGGTGAGAGCCGCGGAGCAGGGTCACGCAAACAGGGCAGGGGCCGAGAAAGCAGCCCAGCTGCCGGGCCGCGCCCAGAAAGCACACACGGCCTTTTATCTGGACATCTACAGCTCCCTTTAAAAAGGCTGGTCTTTTCCTCACCTCCCTTATTCTCTAATCCCCTCCTGTGACAGCAGGACGACCACAAGAGAGCCAAGAGAAAGGGGCGTTAGCACCAGCTGGAGACTGTGTGGTTGTTGCTGTCATTATTATTAATACAGCATGGCTTCCAAAGACACTGGAACGCGCAGCGTGTGACGGGGAAGACGGATCATACTTGGATCAGACCTCCAAATGACCGAACCCTCCTCGTCTATCAGTCCCAAGTGTGACTGCCGTGCTGCCAGAAGCCCATTACATTTAAAGAGAAAATGCTGCCTTCCTCGTTAGAAAACGGCCCTCTTTGGGGGGGATTGTGGGTAGGGTGTTGTCATCATGACCGCATTTGTTGCAACCCCTCCCCAATCACGGTGTATGCCGCAGAGCCCCGCCCGCTGACTGCTGACCACTCATGTCTGTCCCCCCCGCAGCCGAAGACCTGAACGCCGGGGAGGAGAGGGTGGTGTACGGGACGGAGAACAACAGCACCTTCCTGGAGTGCGTCCCGCGATCGCCCCAGGCCAGCGTGGCCTGGCTGGTCCAGAGGGAGGAGCGCAGGGAAGAGGTGAGAGCCTCCCCTTCCTCACGAGCTCAGCTCCAGCCTCCGAGTGGCAGACAGGCTGCAGCCAGGCGCCCCGTTATTCCTCAATTGAGGCTTCATGTCAGCAAAGAGCTCGGCTGCGGGGAAAACCGGGCGTGGGTCCCCGTGAGACGGATCGGAGGCCCCTGATTTAGAGCAGGTGTTTCCAATATAGATCCAGGAGTCCCACACAGCTGCCGGGCTTTGCTGCAGCCCAGCCCGCCGGCACACAACCCCATCACACCCCTAACTGGCCTGACCCCAGGATTCATTCGAGTTCACGAGCTTTCAGTTCTTAAACAGGCTGGGGTTTGCGCTCTAAACCTGCTGCACTGCGTAAGATGCAGGGAATTCCAGGATTTTATAAAACAAGACCAAAGAAACTTGCGGATTTCCCCCTCAAGCAATTTTTAAAATTAAAATTAATTTAATTAATCTTCCATTTGTTCCACGAAGGTTTCAAGGATGTGATTAAGCTCGGCTGCGACGCGTACCTTGTGCGGACCAGGACGGTGCGCGGGCGGTCCCGTTTTAATCGTCGGTTTAATCTCTCCCTCCAGGTGAAGACGGACGACAGGGTGATCTGCACGGAGCAGGGGCTGCTCTTCCGGCGCCTGCACCGCCAGGACGAGGGGGTGTACGTGTGCCAGGCGCGGGAGCTCGGCTTCGCCCGGACGCTGGCGCGGGTCTCCCTGGAGGTGCTGCGCGGGGAGACGCTGGGCGAGCTCATCGCCCGGGAGGAGGGCGGGGAGTGGGCGGGCTCCCGGGGGGGCCTCCCTCCCTGCCCCTCCCACTGGGGGGGCTTCGGGGGGCCCGCCCACAGCCGCTCCTGGTTCAAGGACCTGATGCAGCTGATCGGGCCCTCCAGCCTGCCGCACGTGGAGGAGTACTGCGAGCGCATGTGGTGCAGCGACAAGCTGCGGCGCAAGCACAAGGCCATGCTGGGCAAGTACCGGCTGGCCCAGGAGAGTGCCCGCAAGGGCCGGGGCAAGGGCGCGGGGGAGAGGAGCAGGACGCCCCGGGCCGCCCCCGGGGACGTGTGAGCCGGGCAGGGGGGCCGGGGGGACAGAGGGGGACGAGCCTGCGCAGAAGAACAAGACACCCTGTGACACATCGGGACCCCCCCGGAGGCTGCAGTGAGGGGTGGGGGGGCTCTTTCGGGACTGAACGCAAGGAGAAGGAATGTTTCTGGGCAAGAGACGTCACCCCGGCGGCAGGCTCCTTCACGGCTCCCGACTGCCGACAGGAACCTGGAAAAATCCTGTTGGCCAAAGTGTGGGCTGCCCACCCCCCTCCCCCAATGCACTCCTCCAAGGTCCACCCCCGAACTGAACCGGGCCTGTCCGTCAGGACCGAGCCCAGTGTACATAGACCCCTCCCCTCTGCACAGCGCAGCATGCTGGGGGGGGAGGAGAGAACTTATTTCCTTTCCATCTTTCATCTGCGAGAGCTTCTAGAGCAGGAAGGAAGACTGACATCGCCCAGCACCCCCCCTTCGGACTCACTCAGCAGGGACTCTAAAAACTGGGGGACCCCTGCAGACACCCGCCCCCCCCATCGACGAAGGCTGACCGTTCAGCTGAAGAAGAGTCTCATCTGCTTTCCAGGCCAGGAGCTCTGCCCTCCCACTGCTCTTCCGAGGGGAGAGGGGGGCAGCGTGTGAGCGAGTTATTTAAAGGGAGGGGGCTCAGGGTGTCCCACTGCTGTAAAAACAGACTTCCACAACTCTTTGCGTAAAGAGGTGCCTCCTGAGCTCAGTTTTAAATGTACTTCCCTGTTGCTGCCGCCTGTGTCCTCCTGTTCCTTTGTGCTCCACTGCTCGCTCGCGCTGAAGGAGGGAGAGGAGGGAGAGGACGAAGTGACGATGGCTGCTCCCAGCCGACGCTTCGGAGCAGAGAAGGAAAACCGCGTTCCTGCTGTCGCGCGGGTTCCCAGTGAGCACAGCGCGGCCCCCCACTTCATGACCACACCCCCAGAATCACCCCGCTTCTCCACAGGGCAAGCGCACGTTCAGCGCTGGAAAGGAAAGGGGCAGAGGGAGATCCCCCCCCCCCCCCCCCCCCCCCAGCGCTCCGGGAACACGTTCAACCGGAGTCTGTCCCACTGTCCTCCAGCTTGTAAAAGAACACTTACAAATCTGAGACGTGTAAACCTGCGAACAATGAGTCTGAAACGTGTCCGGTTTAAAAAACACTTAGTATACTGCTGTGGTCTTGGCGGGATGCGTCATCTCCGTGAACTGATATTCTGTTAATTTTATTTGATTATCGGCCGGCTCTTGCAAGGCCCTGGCCACTGGGGCCAGGGGCACTGGGGTAACTGGGGCCAGTTACCAGGTGTATATCCCCTCAAGGGCAATGGGTTTAATTTAATGTATTTAAGCTCTATTTAATGATCTCCCTTGTGCATGCATTGCGAGTGTAATATTTTTTATAAAAGCCAAAGTCTTGTTTTTTTTGGAAACGCAGCTGGCGTTGTAGTCTTCTCTGGTGTCCCCCGGTATTGTGCGACGTGTGGAGTGTCCACTCCGGCTACACACCGCGCGGATCTGCTGCTCAGACCAGAAACACACAGGCCGGCACAAAAGGAAGTCAAGCACAAGGCCGGGGAAGGGTGTAGCTGTGTATGTTTCCATTCTGGACTGGTGTGGTGTACAGTACAACACTGGGAAAGAGTTACCCCACTTCACTTCATTAAACTGGATCAGCATCCTGTACACTGCAGCGTGATGCACACATTAATTCAGCGCTTCTCACTCTCAATACAGCAGTGCCCAGCCCCGGTCCTGTCACTCTGGGCATCGCAACACTGCAACGAGTTCGTAAGCACAGGCTCACCGATTTCAGGTTCTCTATTTAACCAACCAGACCTTCAAAAGGAAAAAACACTCATGGTGCTCTGACACGGTGGTGCCCAGCAGTGGGCGTGTCTAGTACAGTGTCCCATCCACTGTGGGTGTGCCTGGTTTCAGGGCTAAAACACACCGCAAATACTGGAGGCCCAAGTAAACAATGAATTTAATTAAACATTCAATTCAAAAACTAAGCACCTGCTTTAAAATTAACCAGCAGAGAGCATACAGGCTGGGAACTGAGTCTCCAGATTCCGGGAATCTGACAAATGAAAGTGTCAGTTCCTCACTCCTCTGCTTCTGAAGATCAGTCCTGATGAAGAGCCTGTGCACGCAGGGCTACATGTGGCCTAAAAGCCTCTTTTAACACGGAAAATGGGACACGGAACAAGGCCGATCTAAAATTAGTTTCATTAAAAAACACGCATACATGCATGTTAAGTGACCGCCTGTGTGGTGTTTAAACAGGGCAGCGTGCAGTCAAGCGTGCAGTCTGCGCTTAGCCATGTGTCAGAAGCCAGCCTGGGAAAGCACAAACTGGTTAATGCACCCAAGACGAAAGACTGGAGGTCACCTGGTTTCTCCGAAAGGATTTTCCAGCTCGTTCTAGTTCTTACTGTATGCTTAGAGAGCTATAAATCTGTATTCACAAGAGAAACCAACAGCTGGTAACACAGAGAGCCACATGCCCTGGCTGTCCCCAGAATGCCACAGTTACAGGTCCAGAGAGATGTGTTAGATAAGACCTTTTTGATCCCGAAGGGAAACTGAGGTGTTACAGCAGCCCAGCCCAAGACAAGCAAAACCAGACATCAGAATAGACTCAAAATTAAAATACGTACAGTAACACAAAATAAATATAAAATACATAGTTAGGTGCGTGCAAAATATGCTCATAGTTACTGTAAAATAATAAAATATGTGCAAAATGTGCATACTGTAGGTACATTCAGATTGAGATCTAAAAAGTACAATAGTGCAACATGCTGTCCATAGACGAGCAAAGGAAGGGCTAACAGTCCGAGCCTAGGGAAGCGTTACACACCCTGACAGCCTGCGGAAACGTTCCCTTGAACACCGTAGCTGGAGCAGTCTGTTGCAAAAAGTGCTCCTAATAACGATGTTTATATACCGTGTGTAATATAGGTCATTCCTTGTCAAATCAACCAACAATATGTGAAAATGTCCCTGTCTAATTAAACAACAGCTCCTTACACTTCTATATCACTCTTCTGCACACGCCACTCAAAGAGCTTTATGGGTAATGGGGACTCTCCTCCACCTCTACCAGTGCAGCTGCAGCTTTAATAACAGCAGAAGTGGAAGTCTGAGTCGTGAGCTCCGAAGAGTTCCCGAGAAGAAATCATATTATTTACACCCAGAAAAGGCGATACTCCTATTGAGCTCTGGAAAAATCACTCAGTGCTTTCCAAAGTGATAGTCACCAAGCTTCACAGAAGACAGATTTGTAGGCTCAGAATCCAGAAAACTCATCAACATAATTGTAAACCAGACCTTTCCTGGTTGGAAAGAGGCTCTGTGGTTCATCAAGGGATTCTGATTCAGCAGTATCGGCTGTGGTATTTAAAATACTTGGCTCAGGCAGTATCAAGCTGAGGGTTCCATTACACACAAGGGTGTCATAACACTGACCTCACTTTGGATCCAATGTCAGCTCGGGATCTTTCTGCTCCTGAAGTATAGATGATTATGTGAAGGAAAAAGAAACATTTTATTGGACAGGCTGAATTGCATTATTCAGGACACCACTCTATTCCAGTTAGTGTCAATGCAGCCGTCTCTTGGTGAGAAGAAAACAGCTGAAACTGTTCAGCAGGTCTACTGAAAGATTTGTTTCAGCGGTCTGACATGTTAGTTCATGTCTCTTGCTAAGCACCAAGCAGCTCTTTGGGTCCCGGTGGTGATTCCTGACTAGAGAGTAACTTCCTGTGTGGAGTCTGCATGTTCTCCTCCAGCTCCTGTGTTTATTTTTTCTGGGTGCTCCAGCTTTTCCACACCTTCTAAAGACATTCTGGCGAGGTGAACCGGTGCTCTTGTGTTGGTGCCCTTGCCATAGGAGGGCGTCGAGTTGAAGGCACTTTTTGCTACTGGGACAGGTACGGTATCAATTATTTAAGTGTTAACGAGTGCCACGTCTAGCGGCCACATCCCCCTGCAGCTCAGCAGGTGTGAGCCTGGCCAGTACCTGGAAGCGTCCTGGGATATGTAAGAACGTACACGGTTCTGCAGAAATACTCCCGCCTGTTGTATAGTGCACGTCAGTTCACAGCAGTCCACGCTGCCTGGGACTGCCTGCTACCTTGTGGCGTTGATGGACTGGAAGTGACCGTCTCACGGTAAGCTGCCTCCCCTGGGGGTACGCATTAGAGCTGATCCCACCCTGCTGTCATCCCAGCACGGCATCGAACCCGGGACTCAAGAGTTGTTGTGGCAACAGCTCTGCCATCCTTCGGCTGAGACGTACAACCAGTTGTCCTGACTCTCTGTGGTCATTACATATCCCAGGACGCTTCTTGAAAAGAGTAGGGGTGTTACTCCGCTGTCCTGGCCTAATTTCTCAAATTCCCGGGAACACACACCCTTCCCAAGCTCTCAACCGGCAGGATGGAATTCCAGCGCCTGCCGGTCAGGCCCGCCCCCCCCCGCTGCAGTGCGCAGGATGGCTCTCCATTCCTGAGCCACATGGGGGAGTCCCTGATCCCGGGGGATCTGCCTTGGCGGCCGGCCTGCTCCTCCCGGGCGTGGGACTGGGCCTCGGAGCTGATGCCTGCCGGAGCCACGGGGACGCACAGCCCAGAGACAGTCCAGAACCCCCCCCCCAGAATGCCAGGCCCCCCCTGCATCTTCGCATCTCTCGTCTTTGTTTAAATGGGGAACCCGGAGACCTCGACCTCCACTCTAATCCTGGAACGTCTGGTCACACGGCTCTCAGTGCGACTGGATCGAAGTCCACCAATCACAGCTGGCGGGCCTTCAGCATCGACCAATCACCACTCCCCTCGCCGTCAGGCCTGCACCACAAGTTCCTGAAAGTCCCTGCCTGGGTCGGCCCTGGGCGTTACTGGCTCGTTGGCCTTCGGTAGTCCTGTTCAGCGGCGCCACGTGCTTCTACAGCCAACACCTGCCCCGCGGCTGCTGTCAACAGGCAAGTGGAGCAGCAGCCGGTGCTGCCTCCTGCTGGCAGGAGGAAGTAAAGCACAGGAAAAGCGCTCCTTCCATTTGGCACTGGCCAGCTGTTGACCTAATACTGTAGGTAAGGATCATCATGATGCTTAGTGCTAATTTTAAGATTCGGCACTTAATGTAAAATTGTCTCTAAAACCTGCACAGCATCGCCCTTACACGCTGAGGGCTGCAGGCTGTCTCTCACAAAATAACCTTTGCAGGTTCTGACATGCCTAACTCGTGATTAGGTCACTCTACTATATATACCCAGCTAAGCACTTGCTACTGACTTCTTAAAAAAACGACATGTGCTTAATTTATTTTTACAGCTGAGTTAGGTATCTGTAAAGAGTATCTAATTTGCTATGTTGCCATGTCTTTAAAATGTATGATAATGTGCGGCATAAAGGTGAATTACACTGTAATACAGTAAGTGCCCTTTCCTCAAATCTCTATGCCTGCGCAGACATGACTGTAAACAACACAGGACCGCAGCAGTAAAATCTTTCCATGTGCCTCTCAGGCTGACCTTTCCCTTATTAAGACGCTGTAAACTGCTGTGAAACCTGGGAGGAAGACCCAGGGTTATTGCTTAACCAGATATGGTAAGGCACAGTCAGCTAATAAAAGCATAAAACAATTTTGGGAAACTGTAAAAGAAATAAGCCATAAATCTTCTGCAGCAGACTGTGATGTTGCCCTATTGCTCCCTAGCCAGTGAAGGGTTTTCAGCTTCCAGCCCTGTAACTCCATGTAACACTAGTTATTTTTGGAACCCTTCCACGGCAGTTATAGGTGCTGCAAATGCACAGCGTACATCCATTCTGTGTGGTGTTATAAGCCTCCCCTTACGCCATCACTTCACCACATGTGCATATATACACTTAACCCCCTGTGTGTGCAAATAACAACCCTTACGCTTAGAAAGAGCTTTTCTGGACACTCCACTCAACGCACTTGGCAGATAATGCTGACTCCCCTCCACCAGCACCAGTGTGCAGCCCCCACCTGGATGATGCGATGGCACCAGTCCGCTCCCCACACACCAGCTCTCAGTGGGGAGGAGAGCAGAGTGATGAAGCCGGTTCGTAGACAAACACACACACGCAATAAACACACGACACAAAAACTGGGAGTCCCTCCCTCAAAACCAGCAGGCACACTCGCTGTGCTCACTGTCCATCACCACACACATCATGTGTTTGCACAAAGATTGCACCCCCCACCCCTGCCCCCCGGTCTCGCCTGTCTCTCTGCTGCTCGGAAAGCCCAGTCCCCCGGAGGGGAGAGGTGCTCTGCATTCCTCCCAGATGTTGCTGACAGCAGAGGAGGTCCCAGCAGCTGGATCTCATTCCAGCATCGGCTCCCTCTCCCCGGCCAGGCTCCCCCACTCAGCACCTGCTCAAGATCTCCTCCCTCCCACTCGCCACTCTGACACACCGCGGGGACGCTGCAGGGACGCCCTGGGACTGTGCGCTGGGGTTCGAGAGGTCTGGAATGGCATTCTTCTGCTTCAATTATGTGTAAAATCTGGAATGATGCAGAGAGTGGAGCTGTAGCCTAAAGAAACCGCCCTACAAACAGCACACACAATGAAACCTCTCCTGTGTTTGTGCTCTGCTTGTGCTGGCTTGTGCCGTTGAAAGTAGGGTTTGTTTTTCGTTAGGCGTGAGATATAGCGCCTTATTTCTTCAGAAATGTGACATCACCCCCCCCCCCAGAACAGCACAGGAGAACTGAACCGGTCTCATCTGTTAGTGCTCCATCAGTGTGGGTTTTTGCTGTTGGAAGTAGCGCCTGAGGTGCTCTTGTTCCCGAGATTATACTGTAGCACCTTCTTTTTTCTGGGTGTGATGTCACTTAGCCCAACAACAACGGTGACAAGAGTCACGTGACGCACCAACAAAAGAACCCCTCAGCTCAGCACTGAGTGACCCCCGTTTGCGTCTTTACTTTGCAATCCCTCATGTCTGAGGTCTGCTGCTTCTGTAATAGCGGCGGCTCTCATTAAAATTAGCCGCGCACGGAAGTGACAGGACAAGGGGACCTGTCTGCCATTCCCATTAAGCTCCTTAAGCATTTAATTGAGCGAATGATCCCCTGCTGTGTGACAGAGAAGATTGATCGTCAGGGTGGGGAGGCGGTGAATAAGTGGTGTGGATTGAATCAGCGCTGCCCGTGCCGTGCCCGTGCCCCGGGGAGAAGGGGGAATTATGCACACTGTGCATGTATTTCCATGCTGAGCATCAACGAGTGCCAAAGTCGCATCCTGCAACACAACTGGGATGGGGGGTGGCGTGCTGACGTCTCGACGGGAACACAGACTCTTTGTGTTCAGCTGTCAGTAACGCACTCAGCGTGTTCCAAAATACTGGGCAAATAAGATGCATAATGACAGGAACTGCAGAGAGAGACAGTCTGATTAAAGGAAATTGCAGGAAAGGGAGAAAATGACAGGATATTTTTGCCTGTTTGCTACAATGCACTGATCACCCAGTTCCTGTTTTTATCTGGCCTACTTAATACCGCTCGTTAGCTATTTTTATTTGTTTGCTTCTGCATTCCAAGTGTGCACTCTCTGGACCTCTCAGTGCAGGATGACAGTGATGTCATTGCTCAGTGTGCACCGAGTGTGCAGCTACCTTCTGCTGAGCCCTGTTTTACCTGGAAACGTGGCAGAATGCAGGATAGCCCAGACACCCACTGGCCTCTCCTCCCTCCTGGGACGGCTTCTGGCTCCTGGGTCATCGGAGGTGTGCTGTGACTTTTCTGATACTCCTGAAAACAACTGGGTACATTGCTGGGCTTTAAAGAGCGCTCTGAACCATCTAACTACATGCTTACTGTAGGCAGAGCAACCAGAAACATCCCAGGGCTTAAAGGACTGTCCCACGCTGACAGGCTGGCATAACCAAACCATTTTAGTCTTGAACAGAGAAGACTGTGAGGGGGACCTGACACTAGTAATCAAAATCCTCAAAGGCTCTGACTAAGTCGACCCAGTGTACTTCTTCAGAATGAACAGTGAGATGTGAGCCAAAGGACACAGGTGGAAAAACTATGTGAACGTTCAAATAAAACTCAGAGCAGGAGACATTTCTTTATGCAAAGGGTGGTGGAGGTGTGGAACAAGCTGCCCATCGATGTTGCTGCAGCCGATACCTGGGTTTCTTTCGAATTTCCTCAGAAGATCCTCTGATCACGTGGCTACTGGTGAGCAAACAGGCTGGGATGCCTCTCGTCTGCAAACACCTTTGTGTTTTTAAGACCTGCATCCATATTAACCAGAAGGAAGGGAAAAACAGGTCAGTATCCAACCCGTCCTGAAGCTGCACATGCTATTCAGTGTGCAGCTCTAAGGAGGGCAGTTTTCGCCATCAATTCCAGAAAGGCGTCTGGACAGGCCTGGAGAGCATGCTGGGATACAGGCCTGATCACAGCAAGGCTCTGGGGCAGCAGGTCTCCGATCCAGCTCACTCCTGTCAAAACACCACAACACACTTGCTTCTCCTGTTCCAGAGGGAGACTTCCGAACTGCCCGCTCCTCCAAAGACGCAGCGGAGCAGATTCCTGGCCGGAGTTAACGTGCAGAAGAAAGATGAGCCAGGGGCGTGCGATTTTTTTCTGCGCACCGCAGGCGGAGAACTGGGAGCCCAGGACTCCTGGAGGAAGTGCGGTAAATCTGGATTGGTTTAATCTTCCTGCGGAGGGGTGGAGGCACTTGGAGGATGGGAACAGTGTATAAAACAGGGCCCTTTTGATATCGTGTTCGTGTGTGTGTGTGTGCAGGGGGGGAGTGCTGGAAGTATTCTGTCAGCCCTTTGTCCGTCAGCACGAGCTCTTGGATGGAAGGCGAATCCGGAATGCGGGGGGCCGGGGATGTGGGGTGTCTTTTGCTGACAGGTGACGGGAGATCCAGGAGGGATTCCTGCACCTCTCCTCTCCTCACGTGCCCCCACACCCCCACGCCGGCCCGGCCACACTTCATCCATCAGGGCCCCCACAGTCCTCAGTGACGTGGTGTGCGTGCTGTGGCGTTACTGAGCCTGGCGCGGCTTCAGCAACACTAATGGCTCACTAATAGCTCAATTCATTCGGGAACTGGACCACAAACACTAAGTATTCCCTGCCTGGAGTCTCTCAGCAACAACACACACACACACACAGTTCTGCAGTTAGGAGTCAAACACTCTTCCAGGAAAACTTGAAAACTAAACGGTATGAACCGTAGAATTCAAATGCAAGGGAGGGTACCACACTGACAGGCTGGAGGAACTGAGTCTCTTCAGTCTGCAGGGAGTGTCCCACTCTGGCAGGCTGAGAAGGTGTCTTTTGGCATTTAGACTGAGGAAGCCTGAGCTGGGCTTCAGCCAGTACACCCGTGTCAGTACCTCTGCTCTTCCAAATTATACCGTTGGGACCCTGACGTTGTCAGGACTGTGCCTCAGTCTCATTCAAGGGACAGCATAGCGCCACCATGCTGTGGCTTTGCTTTGGAACTTCCAGGGAGAAGAGCGCCACCTGCTGGCCCAGCAGCTACACATCCTGAAGGCAAAGAAGGAGCAGCTCCAGTCTTCGAAAACCACAGGGCCAGCTTGTGTTCATTCTCCCGCGCAGAATTTCTCTGCCTGGTCGCTCTCAGTTTGAGTGTCTTAATAGTGCTGCCTATATGCAAAACAGGGTCTCAGATATATCCAAATAAATTCTGTTAAATCACCTGTTTTTTTTTCCTTAGCTGGTTCCTTAAGAGGCTACTGAAATATTCAGTAAAATTTTCGGAACAAAAGAAGAGCAATTCATAAAATTAATCAAAACCAGATTTTGCGGTGTTACCTTGCTTTGTATATTTTAACTAAGAACTCTGTTAAAGGGCTATAGATTGTGTTGTATGCACGTGGACACGTGGACAATAAACCAGTACACCAGGTCCACGACCGTCCACCATTATGACTGTACTTGACCACGCCCCCTCCAGCCAGCACCAATCCTGTAATACCCGTGGCCCCGCCCTTCCCCGGAGCTCCGCCCCCCCCCGTCCTGCTTCTTCCATTGTGCAGGCAGGAAGCAGCTGGGGCAGGGTGCCCCTTTCTCAGAGCTGGGCACTTCCCATCCTCGTGACTCCTGCTATTGTTCGGCAGGGGCCCGAGCTTCCTCTCTGGCACCCGCCCCCCCCCCCACCCTCTCCACCTCCCTGCCCTCCACTCTCAAAGCACCACGAGTACACTTCCACCACCTCCACAGCAAGCAGCTCGTGTGTCTCAGCGCACGTGGATGGCTGAGTCACCCTGCTCGAGTCAATGACCATTTCCCTGAAATGTGCTCCAGTGTGGTCTGCAGCCTTGCACGGGGACTTTTAAACCTCTAAGGCAGGGCTGCTGAACTCACAGCCCCCTCTGATCTGCTGCCATTGAATACAATCAGCTCCTGAATCAAACTATGATTCTGCTCTTTATTCATCAAATGATCCTAAAGGTTGTTGCAACAATATTTCCCAACAATTGATTTCCTCATAACTTATAGTAGGATGTTTCACTGTAGGGTGCCGGGGATGAAGAATTCAGGCTGTTCTGTCTTGCGCTATACTGCGAATTCCTCTCGGGAGGTTTTTACCAAGATTGCAGTCCAGCGGTGACTGAATTGAAAACCCAGACCCAAGTGCTTTCTCCCTGCAGCCTGACACTTCCTGCATGTTCTCAGCAGCCCCTTCATTACGGCCTGTTTGTTTTGAAAGCATTGCTGCTGCCCCGTGTTTGTTTGAGTCTGGAAGTGTTTGTGTTGCGAGCTGGCTCTGCGCTCACACCAGGGAGTTCCTGTGATCAGTCATCAGACCGAGGCAGAAGGAGTCAGAGAGCGGGATTCTGTCTCCGTTGTATCAACAAGTCTCTTTGACCCCCAGGGTTAATTGCTTAAACGAGCTGGAGGCAATTACAGTTAATTAATGCCATTAATCATTAGCCCTGTCTTTGTTTTGGGGGAAGAGAACTCAATCAACAGGAGGACAAGGAATCTGGGTTTCTGTGGGTCGTAGCCTTGGGTTCTGGGAGAAGAAAGACATTGTGTCTTCTTGTAGCTTTTTGCTTTTCACTGTATCAGGCAAAAGAGAAACGGCATTGCCCTCTCTTTCAGGGCTCTGATTTTTCTGAAAAAAAAACGAAACACAGCCAGGCCCCGAAAACTAAGTTCACTCCAATCAGTGTGAATGAGCCTACCTACCTACAGCTAATCTGAGCCCTTTATCCCCTGTCTGAAGGAATCCTAGCACTGGGTCTGCTCAGCAAAGTCCAGGCATACACCCTGGTCATGAGCGGAGTTCAGTTCAGTGCAACAGTCCGGTGTGGTTCTGAGAAGGTGGACCAGGACGCAGTGGGCTCACCTGTGTGTTGCTGTAATAATCGCAGGAGCCGGATTGGATCTCGGATCGATGGCAGTCTGTGCAACAGGGCTCAGCGCTGTGAGCCAGTGACAGAAAGGACGCCAGCCCTGCCCTTGTCCAGGGAGCAGCACCGCGCCAGCTCGGAGCGAAGGGGATCGAGGGAGAGAGAGGGGGGTTATCTGCCCTGTGTACAGGTAAACTAGGACTCTTATTCACGCTGTTCTCCCGGGACGCGCGCAGCAGAACAGACAACACCACACACGCCGTGCACAGTACGTTACAAAACAACAAATAATAAAAGAGTGACAGCACAACAGCACAACAACACACAGCAGGTAGTGCAGAGCAATAAAAACTGAGGACAACAAACACACGGCAGCTGAGTAAAGCTGTAGAGGCGTGTTGAGGTGTTTCACAATAAGCTGTTCAGGAAGCACACTGCAGTAGAGTAGAAGCTGTTCTTAACCCTAGTGCTCTGTACTTTAATGGTGTGGTGCCGCTCGCCAGAGCACAGGGGGGAAAGAGTCTGTGGCCGGGAAGGCTGGGATCCTGAATGATGGATCAGGCCTCGTTGTGACAGCTGGATGTTGGGGATCTCGTAAATCACATCCTATAAGTCTCTGTGCCATTGCCACAACTCTTGTCATGCACTGTAGTACAGCTGTACCAGACCGTGATGCCACTAGTGAGAACACTTTCTACGGTGCTGTGCTAGACGTTTACACGTAGCTGCTCCCCTCTTCTGCATTTTTGTAGGCTCATCAGACAGCGGAGGCGCTGTGAGGCCTTTTCCAGACCGGCCAAGTCGGCACTGATCCACAGTCCGAGAGCTGCACTCGTCACTCCGGCAGCCAATCACAGCGATGTGCTGGCCAGACTGGCCAATCAGCTGCCCGTTTAAGGCCCATCGGAGCTCTGGGCAGAGTGGGCCAGCGCCAGGCCAGCTCGGCGGTGGTGACCAGAACTCGCCTTGCACCGAGACGCAGGCCTGGGCTGTGGCCAGCAGGGGGCGACATCGTCCTCTTTCACGGATGATCCCACGAGCTCCAGAACGTTAGCAAGCTCACCAAGGAAAACAAGAGCAAAGACGGAATGAATAACTACATTAATAAAGCCATGAATAAAAATAAAAACAAATAAAACCGCTCTGATTCCGATGACAATTTCAGCTTACAGCGAAAATCCCTCCGCGGCCTGCCTGTTATCTTTAAATCAAAGCTCCTTTCTTGTTTTGTTGTTTTTGTTGTTCCAGCGGAAGTTTTTGCTTGACTGGATAAACAGGAAGCCAGATAATTCCACAGCGATTGCGTCCAGCACTGGAGGGCGTCCAGTCGTCTCCTCCGGGGCCGGGCCACCCCTGCAGATGAGCGATGTCCTCCAGTCTGAGGGCGCGGTCGAGGAGGTCCCCCCCGAAACCCCACATTCAGGAATGAGCACGGCCGCGCGGGAGTTGGAAACCCCAGACCCCCGTAGGGCGCGGGGCAGGACAGCAGGACGGGAGACAAGCCAGAGGCGAGAGAAGCCACTCGGCCCACCAGCAGCACCGATCTGAGGATCTCTATGACCGGGACGGCCGCCAGTCCCCTTGCGTGGAGCATCACTCAGCGGCTTCCTTCACGGCCCTGTTCAAAAACACAATCCGCACACAACGGACCTGCTGAAGAGCGGGCGGCAAGCTGGATCGCCGAGAACCAGCCCCCCCCCCAAAAAATAACGCTCTTCTCACTAGAGCAGCAGTGACATTTCTAGTTTCGGGGGCGCTGTCCGCCTCTGCCCAGGCACTTGGGGAAAGGTCAGGGCGGTACCGGCTCGTTAGCGTAACGAGGGTCCCCTGCTGGCAATACGCGCAGGAGGAAATGAGCTTCCCATTAGGGCTGCTGATCCTGGGACCCCGCATTCCCGCCTGCCTGGGTAATCAAGCAGAGGCCCTCGGACGGGGCTGGCAGGGGGTCCTAACTGGCCGCCAATTTGACAAATTGTTCCCGAGTTTCGTATCAGCTGTGTCGGGGCGCACTTGAGAGGGGTGAGAAAGACCCCTGAGGGGTTCAGGCTGCGATGCCTGGAATCGCGAAGAGCTCTCGGGCTCTGCAGAACGAGGACCACAGGAGGACAAAGGGCGGACGTGTGATTGCGCGGGGGGCACTGGAGAGCTTAGGAGTGGCTGCAGGACGCTGCCCCGGGAGGAAACGGGCTCTGCAAAGCACTGAGCACAGAGAGGGTGAGCGGCTGGGACAGGGGTGTCACACTGAGGAGTAGGCATGGGGAGGCCTGGCATCAGAGGAACATGTCCAGCGCGAAGAGCAATAAGAACAGAAGACCATTCATAGGCGAGAGGGGGCCTTACAGCAAGTAGCTAATTGAACCCAGGGTCTGTTCCAGCTGTTGCTTGGAAGTGCCCCCTGCTCTCCTTTGAAGTGCATTTCCACTGGTGTCCAAGACGTGCTGCGAGCAGGGGTCACTTCAGGGCTCCATGTGTATTTGCAGCCATGACTCAGGTGTAGGTGAATTAAAAATGCACCTGTCTGGCCCAGGCCAGCCTTTGCTAGGGTCAGCGCTGCAGGAGTGCAAGATTAATAATCCACAGCGCTTTGCCTGGCACCGTAAACGCATCCAGATTCCAGCACCTTACCAAAGTCCTGCAGGGAAACTGGGTTTTTAAACAGCTGTTTTCAGATGCTTGTTGTTTTCAAAAGTATTAAATCAACTTGTTAAGGACTTTATTTTTATTTTTCTAGACATGACAGCTATGCAGATAGAATGTACAGAAAAAGTTTAAAGGGGAATGTTAAGACATTGCAGCAGCAGATAACTCTAACGGTATCTGCTGTGGTTCCTTTGCTCATGCAGAAAATAACCTGTCCTTGCCATAGTGAAAAAAGCTTCATGTTTCTGGTAGTTGGAGAAAATGAATGTACAAAATGTGATGGATGGTATTATACAGGATTAAACTTCAGTAAGTAAAAAGTTTGCCCTGATGCCTCAACACTATTGAAACTTAAAATGCTCACGAGTTACACTGAGGCCCCCTTGTGGGCAAACAAAGCTATCACACTGACCTCAAAACAGCTGCACCAGCCTGGGGTGGCTGGGGCTTAGAGCTTTCACATCCTGGTCCTAGGGACCTCTTCTGAGCTCCGAGTTACTCACTGAATAATTATAATAATTCCTTACACTTTACAGCACTTTGTGCACGGTCTACCATGTTTTTTTCCCCTCACTACTACATATTGATTGCTCCTGTTGTTACTATTTATTATGTCTGTCCTGTACTGTCTACACTGTGTGGTGTTGTCTGTTGTACTGTGTGTGTCCCGAGAGATCAACGCGATTAAGAATTCCAATGTACGTGTACACATGGCAATAGATTACTTACTCTACAGGTCATGGGGATCCCCTCCACCCCCACCAGTGTGCAGCCCCACCTGGATGATGCTCCAGTCCGCTCCCCACACACCAGCTCTCAGTGGGGAGGAGAGCAGAGTGATGGAGCCGGTTCAGAGAGGGGGATCATCAGGAGGCCATGATTGGTAAAGGCCAGGAGGGAATTTGGCCAAGAAGCCAGGGGTCTTCTTGTTCCCCAAATTGAAAACAGAAAAAAATTGCAAAGGTTCCAAACTGCCAATAATTTAGGTTTGATTAACCCATCTGGAACGGAACCCAGTTCTGATTATTCCAGCTCTGGTGTTCAGGGCTGGAAAGGAGTGTTTCCTGGCTTTAGAGAGATGCTTTTCTCACCAGACCACCAGAGGCCTTCGTTCTGGATGGGGAATCGACAGAGAACGACAGCATTCTTCCTTCAAACGCATCGCCGGTCAGCAGCGGCGACCTCGACGACATGTCACCGAAATTCACAGGTGTGCAATCGACTGGTCAGAGAAAAGTCCGAAAACCACGAATTTCGAGAAGCTCCCAATCTAAAACCATAACAAACACAATTTTGAAGATCGTTCCTGGACAAAAAGAAGCTAAAATCTGCCTTTTTTTGTCATTAAAGAAAAGGCAAAGTCATTAATCTCTTACCTTCCAATTCCACCAGGAGGTTAAAATGCTTCTCCCTTCATCTCACAGTGTGAGAAAGCTGTCTGTGTACATTTCAGGATCTGAGTAATTGGCCTTTCACAATGGTTGGGATAATGTCTCACGACTATATACAGTACAGATACACAGAATTTTAAACACATTCACTGCACCCTGGTTAGACTTCTTCCAAACCAGCTGAAGAACTTTTGTCTGAAACTTCCTGAAACAATTTTAACTGTTTAATCCAATATAAAAAACTTAATCTTCAGTCATTTATTTGTAAAGTGCAGACTGACCCCCTCTTAAATAGATTTCCAGAATTTTCCCTTTTTCTCCCACTCTGCTCCCGATTTCTCTGACCTCAGTGACACTTTTTAATTCCACAGACATATCGCATCCGGTAATTGGCAGTTAATTGATCCCAGGATCTCATCCAGCCATTTCCTAACTTAAAGAAGTCAGGGTTATCAGCTTCTGGGCTTCTGGTTGGGCAGCTTGTTCCACACCCCCACCACCCTTTGTGTACCGTGCTGTCTCCTGTCTTGACCTGAGGACCAAATCCATCTGTATTTAAAGAATAACCAGGGTTATCGGCTTCAACAACATGGCTGAGCAGCTCGTTCACGCTGAAGATAAATGAGGTGTTTGTTTTTGTTTTACCTTTCTTTGTAAAACTGCAGCTGGGGCGACTGTCCCTTCCACCCTACACATACACCGAGGTGAACACACACACACTCCACCACCCCCACTCCCCAAAACCACAGCACAGCCGTTAAGCAAATGGATTTTTATTGTGTTAATTAAATACATCTCATCTGACACAGGACTCCTCCCCAGTGAACTTGGGAATTACAGTGCCCCACACGAACTTTGGCCTTTGACCTTTTTAGACAGCCAGCTCCGGTCCTTAGCCTCGGCCAAGATAAGCCGAACCTGTCTTCCTAGCAATATATACACACGCTCGGTCAGCCCTTCAGAGACTGCAGCGAACAAGACTCCGTGAAGACCGTTTTTGGTAGGGCCTTTCCCGTTAAGGCCTTCTTCCTGCAAGATGATGTTGTCTTCAAATCGCGGCTGAACTTTGCGAACAGCCAACCGCATCCGCTGTGTCGAACCACGTTTGTAAGCTCGTCAGTTTGCAGGTTAGTTGAACTGTTTGCAGGGGGCCGCAGACGCAGAGCGCCACTGGCCAGGTCGGTTCTGGCGCACAGCACTAGGCGGCGCTCTACCCACACTCCTAGCGATCAATGACAGGGGCTTGAGACGTATCCAAGCCGGCCACGACCCCCCGTCATCAATGCCAGTGTGCTCAAGATGGCCAAATGGTCAGGAACTACTAACGTCCATGAACACTGTTCAGAGCAATCTCTTTTTCGATTATGTTCCTGTACTTGAAGACAAAATGCTTCGTGAAAACGAGCGTCTTGTGTCGCTGCAAGTCGACCTGCAGCCTACAGTACCTCCCCTCGTTACTACTATCATTAATACTATTAATTTGTCTTAAATAAAGCTTTTAATGCTTAACTTAAATAGTTTAGGGCGTCTCATTCTTTGCTGTATATCGAAGAACTTTTTCCATCTCGTATACATTCGTCAAGAGACCGTTTAAAAAAAAAGACACGACCCGACGCGCAGGCAGGTGAATATATAAAAAAAAACACCACCAACAACAATTCATATTCCAACCTTGCGTTAAATACAGAACAACAGGGGGGAAAAAAAAGCATTTAACCTGCTATCTCATCTGGAAGAGAGAGAAAAAATAAATAAAATCAGACCCCGTTCTGTTCGCTCTTGGCTTCTCATCGGCAGCTGAACCCTTCCTGGTCCGCCTGGCGAGAGAGGCGAGTCGAGACCCCTGTCGGTGCCCCGACTCGGCCTGCGACACACCTGCAGCATCGCAAGACCGTACCGGCAAGGGCGTGAATCTCCTGGAGCTCAGTCCCTGCCTCTTCGCTGGATCGTGGTAGCTCTGCTCGATTAGCACCTTGCTCTGGCAACGCTGTCGTTTGCCGGCCACGCCAATAAAGCTATTCGAATGTGAATTCGTACCTCCAAGGCCACAGTCACTCTTAATTTAACTTCTGGGCTGCGGCGACATGAAGCCAAAAATTGGTCGTCGGAGGGTTGATTGGTTATAATTAAAATGAATATACTTTTTTTTTAGGGGGGGCTGGAACCGCTCATTATTTTTAATCGGATACCCCCCAGACTGCATTGGGAATTGCTAATAATTTGAATGCACCGCCGTCACAACACGGTGAGACACGCCCACCCGTACAGCCGCCAATCGCCATTTGACACGCTGTCAGCGCTGATTGGGGGAGCGTTGCGACGGCTGCTGACGTCACAAACCAGCAGGCGACCGGCGCGTCACAAGAGACGCTTTTTTTTTTTGGCAAAAACGTCGGAAGAGCTCCCAGTGGTATAACCCCCTAACCCCAAACTTAACCCCACACATGGGACAAACGCCACTGACGACCAGGTGGGGAGTTGCACTGGGGCCTGCGGCTTCATGATCTTGGCAGGAAAAAAATGACAAAGCGTTGAAATGACTGCATGGGACAGGGAAGTGGGGATAAAGTCAATTGCTTAAAGTGAAACTCAACACAGCCACTTCTATGTCTGTACCCTTAAGTGTGGTACAGTATATATATACCTCACTCTGTCTGCCCTCTTGCCCTGGGAATGTCTCTCTGTCTCGCTCGGTGTACGGGACTATGTGATAAGTGCCAGATTTAGGTGCTTAGTTTTGCCTCTACGTACCGAATCTAATAAACCCTAAAGGATCCAAGAGAATGACCGTATTGAGGAGAGCGTGGTGCATGAGCCCTGGGCTCCGTTACAGACAGAGGGAGCCGCTGGAGGACCGGTAGCGGTACCAGTACCGACCCGGGCCTGGAACCCCTGCACGCAGCGCCCCACGCCTGCCCCCACCGCGGACAGATGCGAACCCCGAAGCTCCAAGCAGAAGCCGAACGAGACCAGAGCAAAACCAGACTGCGATTACGGCCAGTACGTTGCTCAGCCCTCGACTCCATGTCCCACAATCCTCCTCTGCGTTCCGCAGGGCACACCACGAGGTCCCTCTCGTCCTCCTAGCGGCACGCAGCGGTTCCGGCCCACGTTTATTTTTTAAAAGAAATAAGAACGCCTTCAAAGTCACGTGACAAAGAGAGGCCCTCCCCTTCTCACAGGGACAGGTGAAAACGAGCAGTGGCGCGTGTTTAAGAAGGTTTCTCGTGCGCGATAGCGGCTCTGCCCCCTGTGCACACGCCATGCTTGTCACAGACTGAGTGCGGGTGGGTGTGTGAAAGGTCGAGACGTCTACAAACTTGTGTCGGCCTTTGGTCCAGCTGCTGAGTCCCCCTCCGCTCCCCTCCCTGTGAGAGAACGGCTCTTTGTGTGCTGGGCTGCCCGTACCCTTGCTCCCAGTCGCAGAGGAGTTTCGGTGTGCTCTGCCCCCGCCGGATTACATCATCGCCAGCCTCCTCGCCCCGGCAATGCCATGATGTCATCCTGTTCACGGACGACGTCGTCGCTTCCGGAGCCGGGAACAGACCCCGCAGTCCAGGGGGGTGGGGTGGGGGGAATAAATGCCAGGGGAGTGCGTGTGCGGCGTGCACGGATGCTACGTGCATGTGTGTTCGTGCGGTTCCTCGCGTGCCTGTGCTTTGGTGCGTCCGTTTCCAGTTTCGGAGCTCAGGCAGGAAGGGGAGGGAGCGAGATCCCGTGGAACAGCCCGGAACGCTCCGCGTTGTGCTTGGGCACGCAGCCGGCGGGCTTCAGGGACGGAGGGGGCTCGTTCAGGGAAGCGAGGTGACCTGCGGCGCCCTTCCCTCGCCCGGGCTTTTGTGGATAGAGGAGGGAGGGAAGTAAAGGCATAAATTAAATATCACACGTCAAGATGCTGAGTGGCCCAACCCTGTCCCAGTGTCCCCAGTGTCCCCCGCGCGGCCTCTCTGTCCCTCGGGGAAGCAGCCTTCCTCTGTGCCCCCCTCCCCCCACCCCCGCCTCACCACTCCCCGGCGCTGCGGGGGGCTCTGAGCGGGGGCCTGCCCTCGTGGGTCCGGCGGTTCCGGGCCTTGTGCAGGTCCTGCAGGTGCTTCCACTTGATGCTGGGGCCGGTCCGGACGCCCGAGGGCGGGGGCGGGGGGGGCTTGGCGGGGCCAGGCTTGCCCGGCTGCCGGTTCTTGCGCTTCCACACCTGCTCGCAGATCTGGTCCACCGCGTTCAGGTCGGGGTGCTCCACCAGCTGCAGGAAGTCCCGGTACCACAGCTTCTGATTGGAGGAGGAGGAGGGAGGGGTGTGGCCGTGGCCATGGGTGTGGCCGTGGACGTGGCCGCGCGGGTCCGGGCGGGAGTAGGGGTCGGAGGGCACGACCTCCAGCGTGATCCCCAGCAGGGTCTGCGTGAAGCCGTGCTCCATGGCGTGGCACTGGTACACGCCCCCGTCGCGGCGCATCACGCTGCGGATCAGCACGCCGCGCTCCGTCTGCAGCACGCGCTCGTCGACCTTCAGCTGCAACACACACACACACACACACATTAGCGACGGCGGTTTCTGAGACTCCGGCTCCTGTGCTTAGAAACGCTCTGATCATCGCCGATAAACCTCATCCTGGAGGAGCCCAAGCCCCGCAGGTATTGCAGGGATCACTCGGTAAAGTGTCTCAAAGCAACGTGGATCCTGACCTGTCCAGTTTGAGCCCGACTCTGTGACTCTCCCGGGGAAGACAGCGGAGCACCTCTGAGCTGCTGCTGATCTCCTGGCCTCAGCCCCCTCCTCCCTGGTGCTCCAGGGCATGTTACACTCCCCCTCCCACCTCGTCCTCTCCCCGCGTGCCCCAGTAATACTAGTGTTCTTGAGTCATTCCCAGTGTACCCCGAGTCTTTCCTAGTGTATCCTGAGTCATTCCCAGTGTACCCAGAGTCTTTCCCATTGTGTCCCGAGTCTTTCCAGTGTACCCCGAGTCTTTCCTAGTGTACCCCGAGTCTTTCCCAGTGCACCCCATGTCTCTCCCAGTGTGCCCATGCACAGCCGGTGGCGATAACTCACCTCCTCTCGCGGGCTGTCCGGGCGGCTCTGAAACGTCCAGGTGACCTGGGCCTGCAGGGATTTGGGAATGCACTCCAGGAATGTGCTGCTGCCCTCCACCCCGTACAGCTTCCGCTGGGCCACGCGCTGCTTGTGGTGGTCTGTGCGGAGAGACAGAGGGATTCCCTCAGATCTGGGGTCAGCGGGCTGTGTGACCTCCAACGCTGTGTGACGGGCGCAGCTCTCCCCGCCCCCCCGGGCTGAGACCTCGCGCAGCGCCGGCCCCCGGATGGCGGGTAACCCCGCCAGGCCCAGAGCCCGGTTCCGTCAGGTCTGCAACTGCAGTGGTGCGCAAGCCTGGTGAAAACTGCGCCACCATTTCGCCCGGCACCTGTAGCCCCCGGGGTGTCAGTGGAGGAGCAGCTCTAGAGGACCAGGGCCCCCGCAAACAGAGACCCCCCCCCGCTGGCTTTCAGGAAGCCTCAGCTCCCACAAGGACCATTGTTGGGGGCCGATGACATCATCATGACTCTCGGGGAGTGAAGTGATCCCACTGACCTCCTGGTGAATGATCTAATGCCTACTGAGACGGATGACATCATTGCCGTGCAGGGCTGACCCGATGGCGCGTGCAGCCCAGGACAGGGGGGAACGGATTCGTGAGTCACCGTGCCTTTTCTGTGGCTGCTCATTTGTCACGGAATACCCTTGCTCCGACTCTCCGAGAGACGAAGCCTCTGGCTCTCTTCAAACCTCACCTTTTTACTGGGGCCTGTGTCTGACGGCCCGAAACTACATCCTGCCCTGTATATTTTTATTTCTTTCTTTTACTTTCTATTCTATTCTTTTACTGTCTTTTTCTTTATCAGAATTTACAGCGTCCTTGGGTTTGGAAAGGTGTTTGATAAAGAAAAGATGTTATTATTATCATCATTATTTCTATAGATGTGCCCGAGCTGTAGTGTCTGCAGTGCCGCTGAACTGCCTCTCTTGACTCTGATGGAGAGGCTGCACTGAGAGAGCAGCTGTGCTCGTACCTCCAGAGCAGAGAGTGTTGGGGTCCCCATTCCTCACGTCCTGACGCCTGAAACGCCTGTGGGATAGATAACACAGCCAGGTGGTTACAAGCAGGAGAATTAAACCTGTCACAGTGATCATAAACCACAGAGGGCGACAGCGTGTTGTGTAACAATGTCATTGTGCCTCATAGAAAAGGACGAGTTAATCACTGAAGACATCCAGTGAGAACCGTGCAATAAATAATCATTTTCTTCCCTGTACATCAGCAACAAACATGCAATTAAAGCTTCAGGAAATAACAGCAAAAATTTTGCACCACGCCAATAATCTGTGCAAAGCTATTCTTGATGAAGATGTACTAGAGAACGAGAGTCCCTGTTTTGTGAGAAGGAGAGTCTCTCCTCTGACAGTGGTTGGGCTGTGAACTGGATAAGCGCAGTGTCTGACAAACTGGGGTGCTCTGTTTGCCACTGGGGGCCCACACCTCTGCTTCTTAAATGCCCGCCAGCAAGTTCTTAACCCTCTCCAAGTATCTTTAACGTGACGACAATTTACAAAGATCGTCTTGGTCAGAGTCCTAAGTCAGGGACACAGAATCGTCCGGCTTTAATTCATTGCCGAACTGAAATAATTGAATTCCCTCCCCCAGGACTAAGTCAGAGACCCATAACAACAGCTGGGCAGAGGTGCTGCACAGCTGGAGCTGCGCACTACATCTACAGATGCCCCTGTGCTGTGGCCCTCTGGGATTCACTACATCTACAGATGCCCCTGTGCTGTGGCCCTCTGGGATTCACTACATCTACAGATGCCCCTGTGCTGTGGCCCTCTGGGTCTGGCATTCCCACATTCCCAGCCCTGACGCCCCCTTACCGCTTGGTGTTGGGGAGGTAGCGGGTGCAGGAGGTGCCGTCCCAGGCGCAGTAGGGGTCCCGCGCCAGGCAGCACTCGGCGCAGGCCTTGCCGTAGATACTGCAGCGGTGCAGTGGTACCTGCGCCAGCCCCGTCTCCGACCCCACGTACAGCTGTTGCTGCGAGCGTCAAAAAAGACATCAAAAACACCGTCAAGACTGAGCTCTGGCTCTCTGGCATTCGCGCCAGGCTTTTGAAAAAGGCAAAATAATCCACTGTCGTTGTGGAACTCAAAAAAGAAATGTCAGGTTTTCTTATGACGAGGCAACACATTCAGACCTCAGAAAAGTGGTTGCCAATTTGTGAGCACTGCTCTTTATTGTGATGGTGCAGAATTCAGGCCGACGAGGCCACACTCACCCGCTTGGAGGAGATCTGCATGTTGATGATGGATGAGGAGTCCTGCAAAGAAACGCACAGTCAGTCTGGGGGCTCTGTGCACACAGGGACACTGAAGCACACAGCTCACAGTGCCTGACGGAACAGCCACACCTGGGGCCCGCTTGCTGATCTACTGCCATTCATCATTTAAACCATTCATTTTGCAAAACATCGGCGTGTGCAGAGGACTGAATGTCTCTGAAACGCGCCGTCAGTCGCGCACGAGGGCCGTGAGCGAGCAGCGTGTCTCTCTCTCTCTCTCTCTCCGCCCCAGCCTCTCGCTCACCTGGAAGACCTGCAGCTCCTCCAGCAGCAGCTCCTCCATGTTCTTCCAGCTCTCCTTGGGCACCGAGATCACCTTCAGCACCGTCCCCACGTCTGCAGAGCACACAAGCACACCGGCTTCACACCTGGACCTGCTTCAGACTCACGAGACCAGGAAGAACGCAGGGCCCGGCTGAGCACGGGAGGAGGCCGTGTGGCTCCTCTTGCTCGTGAGGTCACTGGAGCCCTCAGGGGACAAGAGTCCCATCAAGCCATTGGCTAGGAGACTGTCTTCAACAGCACAGCTGACTGTGAGTCCGAGCTCGTGGAGTTATTCAGCCTCTTGGGACACAGTGGATATGATTCATCTGTACTGGACTAAGAAAAGGCTACAGAGTTTCCCGAAATCCTCCCTGCCCCCTAACTGCCCTTTCCCATTATTTCCTGAACAATGCTCCTCTGATGACTACTGTACAATGCACTAGCAAGACCTCATTTGTGTACAGTTTCGCTCACCAAGTTACAAAAAAGACCTCGGCTATTCGGAAATCAGTCCAGAAATGACAGAATAGCCATGTTGCCGGCATTAAAGGAAAGCCGGATTTGGACGGGCTACAGGAACGTTCAAGCCTCGAACAGAGAAGACTATGAAAGCACCTGTTTCAAGCATTCAAAATTCAGAAAGGCATCCACAAAAGTGGAAAGGCCAGACACGTGGACACTAAAGGGAAGGGCAGTTAAAACCGAGAGCAGGAGGAACACAAAGAGCCTTTTACACAAAGGGATGTGGGAGTGTGGAACACCAGGCATAATGGTGAAGCTGATATCCTGGCTTCCCTGAGGAGAGGGAGAGAGAAAGGGGCACCTGTGCCGATGAACATGACATCGTACTGCCCGTCGGCCGCGGCCACCCTGTCCACGGCGATCTGCGTGAAGCTGTAGTCCACGCCGACGCGCAGGAAGACGGGGCGCCGGTTCAGGGGGTACACGGGGTTGTACATGAGCGGGTGGTGCCGGGCAAACTGGATGACGTCGTCCGGGAACCCCTTGGTGGACTCGAAGCTCCCGTAGGTCTTGCTGGGACACTGCGGGAAGAGCAGAGGTCCTTGGTCAGGGCGTTCCTCGCTCCCCATGCCCCGCCTGCTTCCTCCGCCTTCCTTCCCAGCCCCCACTTGGGAAGGGGGGGGGGGGCGGGACAGAGATCCGATGTCATGCCTCAAAATTTTCAGAAATGAACACCACACCAAAAATGCGCCAGAAAGTGCCAAGCTATTCCTGATGACGATGTTCTGTCAGAGCTCCTGTTTTGTGAGGGGGGGAGAGAGTCTCACCTCCGACAGCGGCTGGGCTGTGAACTGGGTAAGCTCAGTCTCTGAAAAGCTGGGGTGCTCCGTTTGCTGCTGGGGGCCCCCAGCTCTGTTCCTTAAATACCCTGGAGCAGCGGCAGGAACAAATGTATCCCTGCACAGCAGATCCCCACCCCCAGCCCCGATCTTTTTTGCCCTTTCAGACCTTCCTGCATTTGTAGCACCCCTGAACTGGAGCCGGGGGGTTTTGGAGCAGGGGTGCTGGGGGCTCCCCAGTGCTGGGATCAAACACTGGGACTGGGTGTCCTCCTGCATGGTCACATCCAGGCCCAGAACGCTGGACCCAAGATGGCAGGACCAAGAAAACCTCGCCCACTTCACAGGGTCCCAACCCTGGTGCTGCAGAGACTGCTGGTGATCTGTCATACTTACTGTTTCACTCACCCATTGCCTGAAGGGGCTGGGCAACCAGCAGGCCTGGGAGCCCCAGAGGTTTCCTCATAGGAGGGTGTTTTTTTTGTCTCCATGTCGACATGGTCAGCCTCTGCTATACACTACTGTCAACTGCTGTATAGTTCTCCGGAGAGCTCTGAGGAAGACTGTTGCAAGGGCACTATAGCAAATACAAGACTGACTGATCAACTGATTGAGTAACAGATTGTTTGATTGGTTGAGAGAAAGGCCTTAATTTGCCGTGGGCACATGTACAATGGGATTCTTATTTACGCTGTTCTCTCATGTGTGAGCAGAACAATGGACAACACTTTCAAACACTCTGCACAGTACATTACAAAACTTGACATAAATTTATGTTGATTATTTTCATGTTATATTGTTTGGTTGGTTGACTGACTGACTGGTTGGTTGTTTGGTTGGTTAATTGATAGAGTGATTGGTTGTTTGGTTGATTGATTGATTGACTGGTTGGTTAATTGACTGGCTGACTGGTTGTTTGGTTGGTTAATTTTCTGACCGGTTGGTTAACTGATTGAGTGATTGGCTGTTTGGTTGGTTGATTGACTGAGTGATTGGTTGGGCGGTTGGTTTATTGACTCACTGATTGGTTAATTGACAGACCGACTGGTTGTTTGGTGGACTGCACGAACGCAGAGCGTACGTACCATTCCTGGGCGCGGGTAGGGCACCTTGCCCTGGAAGGGCACGTACTGGTAGTTGGGCCCCTCTTTGTGCGAGAAGGGTCCCAGGAAGGCCCTGCGGATGTCGTTCATGGTGTAGAGGCACACAGCCGAGCCCTTGAACACGCTGCTGTGGGGACCACAGACACAGGGACACCGCGTCACCATGGCTACCTCGCTGCCCCACCACCCCTTCACCACCAGCATGCAGATCCCAGAATGTGAAAAATCACACACTAACTTCCAAGGTCTTTTTTTTCCTAAAATGCAGAGTTTGCTCCATGTTTTCCAACTACATACAGACTTAGTAAACATAGTAAACATTTGCACATACAGTACTTGTAATACCCCATTTGTAGGGGCTTCCTGCTGACTCCCATTCTCTTTCCACATACTGTTCTGTGCTCTTTAAAGAAAGGAAGATCAGCACAGGGCGAGAATCACCCAAAATAAAATAGTTCTGGCACTTTCCAGCTGTTCAAAAAGACATTGCATGGTTTAAATCTGGTCATCTGCATTGCAAGAACCAGCGAGGCCTATTTCTCAGGCAATGGCTATGTTCGAGGGGACATATTCTCACATCTGGCCCTGATCAATACAGCAATTCCCAAACCAGCAACCAGGCTGATCCCTGCTCCCCCCCTGCCCAGACAGCCTTGCCCTCTGACCTGGAAGTAGAGAACACAGCATAGACCAGAGGGTTCTTCCTGTCCCTGGTCTGTAGCAGGAATACATCCCCTGCGGTACAAGAGGAATGAAGATGTCAGGTGGCACAGTTCATCAACAGTTCACAAGACACTTCGCTTTCTGCTCTGCTTTTAAATAATAAAGCAGCCTTGCTTCGTTATTTAAGTTAAGTCCTATTTTTATTTTTAGAAGCAGAGCTAGTAGTATTATTGTAACTAGTGTTAATATTTCAAGAGTTTTTCCACTAGCTTTTCTTAGAAAAAAAGTGGATTGATCTGCAGCACATCTGCCTCGTGACCAATGTTCCCTCTTAGCCGTGTGTGTGTGCACGCGCACACAGGTTAAGAAATCTGCGCACGTAGGAAATTGAACTACGCACAAAAGATTTAATAAAACAAATATGATAATAAAACAAACATGGTCGTGAATTGAAAAATGCTAAATTGACCACATGAAACTGGCTGCAAGAGGCCCAACTTGGCTGTGTGCATTATTATTGCTATTTGATCATCGATATCTCTGCTCTCATAGTCTCGTACCTCCCTGCTCATGCTCGCTCCACACTCAGTCTCTATGACTGGCTCATTGAATCGCTGTCTCGGTCTTTTGGATCTCTATGCTTCCACGAGAATGACTATATTAACAAAAAATAATTTCAGGTTTACAATTTCACATTCACTAAATTTAGTGCGCACAAGTTTTTGTCACTGGAAAAAAATTTGCACCACTTGAAATCTTTGCACACACGGGCCATTCAAATGAGAGGGAACATTGCTTGTGACCTGGACACGGGGCAGACAAGAAGCTCTTGCCCATCTGCCCCATGACCTGGACAAGAAGCTGTGACTCTTCCTCTGCGGCTGGTGAGGCTACGCGGGACAGGACTTACGCAGCTCATCGAAGAACGTGTCGCTGCCATCACTCCCTGGCACGGAGCAGATCAGCCTGGTCTTCAGGAAGGTGGTCCACTTGTTGACCAGGCTGCGCTGGCCGCCCATATCGTTCTGAAAACAAGTGCAGGGCTGTCAGCTTTAAACACCATCCAACCCATTTGGTAGTAAGTCAGTAATTAATCTGAGGATCTCATGCAGCTGTTTCCAAGGTTCCAGCTTCAGCACCACAGCTGAGGAGCGTGTTCCACACTCCCACCACCCTTTGTGTAAAGAGTTTTAAACGCACTTCCACATTGTTTCCACCTGTGTGCATCACCGTTCATTCTAAACTTCTGACAAGGAGCTGGCCAGGAATCAAACCTGGGGCGACTGCTTGGGAAGCAGGCATGCTAACCTCTATAGCACCAAGAAGCATGAGAGCAGCACGTAATCGATATTAATATGTGATACGTACAGGGAAAATTAATAGCACAGGCTTGGACAGGAGGTCCAGCAGGGCTGTAATGTGCGCGGCTGTCCTTAAATAACCCTGGACTGTGTTCAGGCAGCCGTGGCAGAAGGGCACAAAGGAAACGCGCTGCGATTGGCTGCTCACCCTGCAGAGCTGTCCAATCCGGGAGTAGGCCGACTTGCCCAGCCCCTGGCCCTCCACCGCCGTCTCCCGGAAAAAGAAGAAGATCTTGTCATCGTCGGGATTCTCGCTCTCAGGCACCCAGAAGGCACTGATGAACTTCGGCTCTGTCACACACATGGCACACAGTGGGTTTCAGGGTACGAGTGGAACATTCTGATATGCAACAGCTCAGAGATGACTAGGAGCTCACAGAAACACTAGAAATAAAAGTGCTGACGGATTTAGCTTATAGCTTCCCCCTCCTTCCCTCAAGGCACGCTGACTTGTTCTTCTCTAGCCTGAGTGTCCTGCAGGGGCAGGCTGTAAAAAAGCCCTAAGACTGAAGTGGAAGACTTCGTCCCCTTAACTAGAGCATCGGCTTTAATGCAGGGCTGCACAGATTCCTCATCCCACCCTTCCCCCCCCAGTGAGGAAGCCACAGGGCTTGTAAGGTTCTTGAGGCTCCTGACCTTCCGAACAGCCTGAGCGGCTCCTTCGGAAGGATCCCAGGGATCTCAGGTGTATTTGTGACGTACAGTAGATGACAAAGTTTGCATGGAAACACAGCAGCTGTGCGTCACAGACGGGGCCTCAACTCCTCTGCCAGGCTCCTGGCCACGCCCCCACTTAGCTCCGCCCCCACCCAAGACACGCCCCCACTGTGCCCCGCCTCCACCCCGTGTTTTGTCCAGGCCACGCCCCCACAGCCCACGCCCGTCCCCACCCCGCCCCTGCCCTGCCCCGGTCTCTCACCATTGAGCCAGCGTGAGTCGTGCTGCTCCGTACGGATGGAGGGCCGCTGACCCATGCTACGGAAGATGGTGAAGTCGCGGCCCATGAGGTCCGTGGCCACGCCGGAGTACAGCTCGTCGCCTAGGGAACAGCACGCCGCAGGGGATCAGACCAGCTGATGACACTTCACTCTCAACGACTCTGTCCGCCTTTATTTCTCCCTGCCCCACCTGCTTGGTTTTGCAGTCAGAACGTGACGTTGTGCTAAACTGCACAAGAAAATCCCTTTTTTATCCTCCACCACTAGGGGGAGAGCTCACCTCCCAGACCGCCCTTGACCAACACAGCTGGTGCAGAAACTCCAGCGCACAGACAGTCTCTCAGGAGCCCTTCAAAGTGCACGTCAGGCACGGTATCCCATCCAGCCCCACAGCTCTGTGAGTCCACTCGCCTGAAGCAAGCTCTACGCTCAAATGCGTTTCACTCAGCCGAATTGATAAAGCAGGACTTCGTTTCGGAGAGACGCTGAAGCACGTTACGGTCTTGGGTCTGTGCCCCTCAGAGGAAAACGAGCCGGCGGGGAGACTGTGACTGTATATTGACCGGAACGCTTGCGGTCCACTCACAAGCCCCCCTGCAGGCAGAGGGCAACAGCAGCAGTAAATGTACTGCAGCCCCTTGGGAATGTGCCCCCCGGCCCGGGTTACTGGAGCTCTTCTGTTCTTCCAGACACTCCTCCGCATGCAAGAGAGAAGGCATGCCAGACTCTGTCTTTGTCAAAGCAGCTCACACACGCGCAGAGTCCCACAGGCCGTCTGACGTCTTCGTACACTGGAATTGAATTCTGATGCAAAATCTGGCCACAGGACAGGGGATCTTCTAGTTCTAATTTCCTGGAATACAGTGTTTGTTTCCTTTGTACTGGGTGACTCTGCAGCTAAATGCTCAGAAGGGTTCAGGGGTCCTCACTGCTAGCACGCCCAGGACAGCTGACAGGGTGCATCCCCGAACCCCAGTTTTAATCAAGCGTAGTGCAGGGGTGCACAGGACAGCCACCTCAGCAGCCACCTTCCCAACGCCTTGCAAAACATTTCCGGATCTCCCTTTCCCTGGCGGCTGTGACAGCAAGTGCTGATGAAGTCATCGGGCATTTCTGGTGCTGTAGGTTTCCGAGGAGGAGCTACAAGCTACCAGCCCCTCCCTCTGGCCGCGAAGGAGTGTGCCGATGGGTGATCAAACGACAACAAGAAGTGGGTGATGTTTTTAAAACCTGAGCTTGTTCTTTATGGTGAGCCTCATTTTAGTTATTTTTTTAAGGAGATTCCTTCCAGGAAAACGAGTGTGGCGAGGCTGCAACGTCCTTCCCACAACGGACACTCACCGATCAGTACGGAGGCGGCCTGGTGTCGGGGATCATAGGGGCTCTTCCCTTTCCCATCCTCCGCCCTGGAGGGGTCCATCCGGAACACATGGTCCTGGGCAGAGGGACACACGTTACAGCAGGGGGCGGTGTCGCGGCTCCGCTGGGTCAGACGCAGCGAGCGCCAAGATGATACAAGGGTAACGCACATAAAGCAAGTTTCACAAAAATCGAATTTTACAAGAAGCTGTGCAAGCAGCACCCTGCTGTCCCAGCAGAGGGGAGGGGGGAGGAATACAGGGGCTCTCAGAGTCAGCCATGCTCCCGGGGGCTCACCTCCATCTTCTGCCCCACCTCCACAAACGCACAGGTGGGGTGAAAGGCCCCCGTCCCACAGGCGTACAGGTGAGTGCGGTTATAATGATGCAACACCTTCACGTAGTTCACACAGTCGGCCTGGAACACAGAGGGACATGCTCGTTAGGGGAGGCTGCCTCTACAGTCTGCACAGAAACAGTGGAGTAGACTTTCACCATGGAAACACAGAGCAGAGACCAGCTCTACACACACCACACACACACAGACCAGCTCTACACACACCACACACACTGACCAGCTCTACACACACCACACACACACTGTCCAGCTCTACACACACCACACACACACAGACCAGCTCTACACACACCACACACACTGACCAGCTCTACACACACCACACACACACTGTCCAGCTCTACACACACCACACACACACTGACCAGCCCTACACACACCACACACACACACTGACCAGCTCTACACACCACACACACACTGACCAGCTCTACACACACCACACACACACTGACCAGCTCTACACACACCACACACACACACTGACCAGCTCTACACACACCACACACACACTGACCAGCCCTACACACACCACACACACACACTGACCAGCTCTACACACCACACACACACTGACCAGCTCTACACACATCACACACACACTGACCAGCTCTACACACACCACACACACACACTGACCAGCTCTACACACCACACACACACTGACCAGCTCTACACACACCACACACACACTGACCAGCTCTACACACACCACACACACAGACCAGCCCTACACACATCACACACACACTGACCAGCTCTACACACACCACACACACACTGACCAGCTCTACACACCACACACACACTGACCAGCTCTACACACACCACACACACACAGACCAGCTCTACACACCACACACACACAGACCAGCCCTACACACATCACACACACACTGACCAGCTCTACACACACCACACACACACTGACCAGCTCTACACACACCACACACACACAGACCAGCCCTACACACATCACACACACACTGACCAGCTCTACACACACCACACACACACTGACCAGCTCTACACAGACCACACACACACAGACCAGCCCTACACACATCACACACACACTGACCAGCTCTACACACACCACACACACACTGACCAGCTCTACACACCACACACACACAGACCAGCTCTACACACACCACACACACACACTGACCAACTCTACACACACCACACACACACTGTCCAGCTCTACACACCACACACACACAGACCAGCTCTACACACACCACACACACACTGACCAGCTCTACACAACCCAAACACACAGACCAGCTCTACACAAACCACATACACACACAGATCACCTCTACGCACAACTCAGAAAAACAGACACAGTGACTGATCTTCTATACTACACAGAATCACACATCCAGGGATCAACACCATACACAACACACATCACCCAATAAACCTCTGTCTCACTCAATATTCATCCTAATTGATAATGGATTTAAAATAACTGCTAACTGACACAGCAGTACTCCATGCACAGTGCCTCACTGTACAACGACCCCAAGTGAACCTGACCCCTCCCCTCTCCTTTCCAGTTGGTGGGGGGGGGTCGCCCCTGCTCCTGACCAGCTGTTCCTCCGTTCTGTGTTGGAATTATCTCAGGAGACCCCCCCCAGCTCCTCCATTAGTGTTGTCAATTCGTTCCGCCAGCTGGAATTACCACAGAAACCAGCTCCTGAACCGCAAACATCTGTCCCCCCCAGATCGAGTTTCCCTGCGGCTGGGAATCCCTCTCCCAGCCCGAGCAGACGATCACGCTGCCCCTTCCACAGCCTCTCTCTCTCTGCCTCTCTCACGTCTCTCGCTCGGCACTGCCCTCGTTCACGACCCCCTCCTCGCTGCCCAAGGTCCCGGAGCCCTGTTTGCGGCCGGGTCAGCGCTCACGGGCCAGGACCGCCGGCCCCAATCCTGGGGCTTTGTTTCCCCGAGCGCCGAGCGCACGGACGCGCGCGGGGATGTGGCGGCTCCGTGGAAGAGCCCACGGGGGAGTCGTTCACCCGCCGGGAGAGCGTGGGCTCGGGGGGGTCCAGCAGCACCCAGTCCGGGGGCCGACACGCTCCCCACATCAAGGCCAGGCACGCCCCTTCACCCCTCCACTCCCAGAGCCCTCTGCGTGCCCACACGGACGCAGACCTTTCCCTGGGCATCCCGAGAGCTCTTCCGAGCGTCAGGGGGAGCCCTCCAGGGATGCCGGACTCGGGTCAAGCAGAGACCGGCGGGTGTCTTCCGGGTTTGGTTTGGCTTTTTCTGGTGCGCATTTTTTGAGGAATCAACCATAAAAAGGCCGCAAGAGCAGTCCGGTACACCTCGTATTTGGCTCTGGCGACAGTCAGGTGAGCTGTCTAGTGGACAACCCGGGCTGGACCAAAATCCAGAAGCCCCCCCCCCAGGAAGCGAGTCGGTCAGCTGGCACCTCCGTCATTCCCTGAACAGGGAGATCACACAGCAAAAAGTCAAAAGGACACGGCTTTGCTTTCTAATGTTTCTAATGTTCATTCCAATCCGTGCTTGGAAGGCCGGGATGTGACCCAAACCCGGATGGCTCATTCAGTAGGCAGCTGGAAAACGCCCAGGCTGGCGGGCGGTACCAGAGAGTGCCCGAGCCCCAAGGCCACCAGGTCCAGGCGGCCCACTCCCCCCCACCCCAGTCGATAACACTCCCAGGGATCAGTGCGGCATCGTCACTCCCTGCCACGAGCTCCCAGTCTGACTGCGAGTGGGAAAACCCTGAATGAGAATTCTAGAGCAATGCGTGCAAAAATAGCAACACGATGTTCCTTAAAAAAGAGATTGGCCGGCTTTTATCCGGAGGCAGAACAGAAGAAGAAGAGGCGACAATATTTTTATCTTCCACCCGTGCAAAAAAACCTTAGAAAGACCCTGATGTGGGGCTGGACAAACCGCCTCTGTGCCCAGTGGTCCGCTGTACTCGTTTATCACCGGCAGCCGAAATCTGTAAAGCGCTCTGTCGCCGAGCGGAGGGAAAGGCTCTATACCAAGCGACACTGATCGACTGGTTTGAGGTTTCCATGCTAGCGGAGGAAGGCGGGGGGGTCACGTGAAATCAAGACTACTCCTCTGTGTGAGCCAGCGTGCCTGCAACACAATCTGATTAATGACCTTTTCCAGGCTCTCCGCCCGCGGTGCTCACACACCACACAGTAATTAAGGTCAGGCACCGGGGGCTTGAACACAATCTCTCTCTGGGAGTGTTGTGGGGGGGGGGGCGCCAGTGCTGTGGTCAGCTGACACCCCCAGCAATCCAGCCAGCCAGGCAGGTGGTGCCGCCTGCCTTGATCCCTGAAGCGTCCGTTCTCAGCACAGAGAGTTACAGGCCAGCAGCTCTGGAGCTGCGCTGGCGCTGTGTGTGTGTGTGTGTGTGTGTGTGTGTGTGTGAAAACTTAACCAAGAAAATGGTTAAACTCAGAGACTGAGTGACCAGTGTTTATCATCGAATATATTTATAAATGCAGACGCGAGATATTCTTCCCAAGAGCGCTTGAGAAAGCTCAGGAGGCAAAATTCCACTGTGGCTCCACTCGAGGAGGAGGTGGGGGGGGGCTGAGGGATTGAGGCGAGCCAAAACAGCTGGCCAAAGCCTGGGACTGTCTTCTGCAGGCCGGCTGGAGACAGGTGTCCAACAGCAAGGGAGAGGAGGGAGACGGCAGCAGGTGACCGCCCTGGGCTGCTCTCTCCGTAACCGGAAGGAAATGAGCAGAGCCAGCGCTGCTCTGTAAATCCTGGGCAGTGTTTAAGACACGGGGCCCGTCAGGGCAGGCAGAGCTGCCTCTCTGTGCCGGGCAAGACTGCCTGACTTGTTGGGAGGGGGTGTTGCTCGCTCTCCGGGTGAGGACGAGTCCAGGCCACTCACCTGCCTCACAGAATCCACCCCACTGACAGAGAGCAGCCTTGCCCCAGGACGCAACTCCAAAGAGACAAAACACCAAGCAGGAAAAGGAGCAGACACAGCCTCACCAGTATCTGGTGGAGCTTTATATCATGGATCCTACAGAGAGGGTCTTCAACAGACGACCACATTGAAGGAAAATGGTTATATCTCGGTCCCAGGAATCTCGTGGGGAAAACTGGACAATTGGAATATTTATAGGCAGGACACCACAAACACAGTAACTAGACCGAGCTGGTGCCACAAACCGGAGTTTTAAACCCAAGGACTTAGAAGCAATTTGGCACGCAGAGAGCTCAGCAAGAGACGGGTTTCAGATCGGCATAACCTGACAAGAATGTGGCTGCTGGAGCGAGCACACAAGACAGCGTTCTTCAGGTGAAACGCGAGCCAGGCCCGAGGTCTGAATGGAGCCCGTTGTTCTCTACAGCAGCTGAGCTGCAGCAGGGAGGACCTGAGGAGCCATGTAGCTTCCTCTGTGTCCCCGAATCCCCTCTCCCAGCCAAACACACACGGGCTCGGGAAAGAGATCAGTTATTCTCATGCAGTTGGTGCAATTTATTGCTTACTGAGTGGGTGGTCTTGTTTTTGGGGGGGGGGGGGTGTTTCTCCGTGGATTATGAGGCGTGTTCAGGAAGCTCATGACCCCCCTGTCCTGCAAGTTCGAATCCAGGCTGGGGTCATTGTTCGTGGGCTGGGGCGGACAAACCAGCTGGACATTTGGGGGGGTCGGGGGGGCCCTGATATTGGGGTAAGCCCCGATTCCCTTCGCCTGTTCCAGTCTCCTGCCCCTTGTCCTGCCTCACCACCATCAGGACTGTCCCTGGCCTCGGCCGTCTACGAGCCAGCACTCGGACTGCTGCTTCTCCCCCGCCCTCTCAGCGGCTGCAGGTGTTGAAGTCAAAGCTAAATGCCTCCTTATTTTATTGTTACTATTATTTTTGGCGTTCTTATTATTCAGAACTGTGCTATTTCAATCTGTCAGGGAGTCGGTCAGCGGCTCAGCGACCGACGACACGAGAGAGTAAACGAGTCTGTCCGTCTGTCATCTGGACGAGTGATCACCCCCCCTCCCCTGCCTCCCACGTCTTTGATATGCGATCGGCTCTGTTTATCCTGCAGTGGGAGTGTAACCCAAGAACGATAAACTCCACGGGTTAGCGAACACCTCGCCTGGCCTTTCTGTTTTGGACTAAGCAGCCCAGTCTCTGCCTCCCGGCGTCCTAATGGAGAGATATGGGTGGGGGGGGGGTGATGCGGAAAACCCTAGACACAACCCCCCAACCTGCACAGACCTTCCAAAAGAACCGCAGTCTTTCCCTTGCAGGGGTACGGAAGACAGGAGGAGCAGAGTGGGACAGACGATTGGTGACTGCGGCCACTCCTGTGCCGCCCTTGAAACAGCACGCCGGCCGGCCAGCAAAGAGAGAGACAGTGAAATCCGAGTCAGGCCCCGAGAACCAGGACGCACGCGAGTGAAACTGCGACACTGAGTCCACACGTCGCACGAGAACCGACAAGCCTCAGAAAATCTGAAAAAAACCCCAGTGCAGGCAGCGTACCAGCTCCCTAAGAGCCGTGTGATTATCACGGTTAGCGCTGCTGTTTGTTTTGCGAATGCCGAGATACAGTAACTGCACACTAAACACGCAACCATTAAAGGTGGAAATGCCATTACTCAGATAGCCATCTTCAGCTCCGTTGTGGAATTCAACCGCGCAGCATGAAAATGATTTTCCAGTTCACCAGAAAGTGCCGCTGCCGACCCCAGAGGTGCGAGTGCTGTCTTTCACGGGCTGTGCCACATGCGTTTGAAAGAGGGGCCTGGCATCATGAGGTAAACAGGGCCGCACTCTCGGCACTTCCTGTACCACATGCTCAGAAGTGCACCGTGAATAGAATAAAGGGGCACCAGCCTCACAGCCTCTGCCCACAGCAGTCCGTTTTCAAAACAACGGGGCACGTTTTGCGCAGACAGACACTCACACAAGCAGAGCAGTTTCCCTGCGCTTCAGAATCTCCTCCAGCCCTGTCAGCGGGAGGGCGCCAGAGGAGTCTAGGATGCTGTGCGACACCATAGATTCGGCTGCGCTTGTGGGTGAGATGTTTTCTTGCTTTTAAGAAACCAGAACGTAGCTCGTGGCCATAGGTTGGAGGGGTCCAGCTCAGCCACACAACTGGCTCCGAAACTGATTGATCAACTCAATGAACTCATCAAGGTGCTGGCCGGCTCCACTCCCAGAGACATTCCACAATGGGATCCAGAGGGATCCAATGGAATGGGAAGATGGGGAAGGTGCAGCCCCCCAGCTGGAATCCGAGAGGACACGGCCCCAGGCGTCCAGGGCCGTCTCACGCCGAGCGCTCCTGAACTCGTCCTCATCACCCCGGAGCAATGACCCGCCCAGCCGGAGACACTCGGCTCTTCCCACTCAGGATACTACCTGCTCCCAGCTCCCAGCTCCCAGCTCAGCACATCACCCGAAAACGCCAGCCCTCCCAGTCCCTTCAGCTGTCAGACTGGGGCAGCAAGCGGGTTCGAGAGCTGATAGATAGTTCGACCCGTGCGATGGGACAGGGTCGGCTTTAAAAGCTCCCGTGTCCAGCCAGCCCCACGCCCTCACCGGGCAGCACTGAAAACCTCGCACGCCGGTACTCACGTTGATGTCCTTCCCCGCCCAGTTGCACTCCTCCCTCCAGTCCACAGGGGCCGGCCAGTAGATCTGCAGGAGAAAAAGAGGCAGGCGGGAGGTCAGAGGTCAAGCAGGCCGGCACATGGCCCCTGTCTGCTTCAGGTATGGGGTCACCAGACGCGTCCTGCCCCGAGGGAGACAGGATGAAGACAGGGGCGTGGAAGGGGGGCGCTGGGACACGCAGGCACAGAGCCCCCAGGGGACAGCATGTGGGTCTGCAAGGTCAGTGGCTGGCAGAGCTGCTGCAGATCGTCAAGCTCTTTCCTGTTGGAACAGCAGGGAGGTATGAGAGAGGTCCTGGCCTGAGTCTCAGCCGCGTTCTGAAACTGAACCCCTTACTGGCTTGATTTGTTGCTCAAGGTTTCAAGGCGAAATCTTTTTAAAGGGGCGCCACGAAGCAGGACCCTCGCAGTGGCGTGCCCCACCCCCCCCCCCCCCCCAAGACGCTCTCTCTATTCTCCCCAGCGTGGAAGGCATGCAACGTTCCCGGAGTCCAACAGCCCAATGGTGCCGCCCCCCCACACCTGCGGGCGCCTGGCGTTCAGAAGTACTGGACATCAGGACTTTCCGTGTCCCGATACGCTTTTCTTTTAAAAAAGGCTAAAAAAAAGAAAAAAATGAATCCAGGACAAAAACAAAAAATCAGACCCCCGGCACAGTACAGCGCTGGGAGAAAAGAGGGGTCCGGCCCAGACAGGAGTCTGAGGAATGGCCAGGACTGAGGGGTGGGGGTCAGGGGGCGTCGTGCTGGGCTACGCTCTGCAGAGGGAGGGGACAGGAGGGGGAGACTTGAACTGATTTGAAGGTCCTTGACCTCGTCCCGTCTTCCTCGCTTCCAGCGGGAACACTCGGGCGCCAAGTGGCCCAGCACCCTGAGAGCCCCTTGCCGGGGCGGGCTGGGGGCCCCTGTGCCACCACCAGCCAGCCCGAGTCCACGGTGGACCATGCCACACAACGTGGGAATGTCGGGGAAAAAGGCACGCTGTCCCTGAAGGAGACAGGATCTGCAGGAATCCGAGATCAGGTCCCAGCCGGAGGGAGGGCCGCATGTCACGCCAGCCACCTGCTGTCTGAACCGGCCCAGAAAACCCAGGAGAGGAAATCGGCTTCCACCTTTCGCCAGCCTGACTGCTCTCCCTCTCAATCAAGAAGCAAGCGAGATTCCTGCGCGTTAAAGACCAAAACGTTCTCATCTGACGCACAACTTGGGAGCTGAGCGTCGCAGCACCTGAGCTGCAGTAGACCTTGCCTGCACTAACCTCAGCTGCCCTGGGGTTTGTCAGAATTGTGGACCAACGTCGGTCCTGTCACATGCAGTGTCCTTGAACTGATCCTCCTGGGACTTTTCCTTATTTAAGTGCCCTTTCTGACAATTCCTCCCAGGCCTTCCCCTTCGCAAGGATGGAAGACGTGCCGGATGTATGTCAGATTCATCAGCGGCACTCGAGAGGTCAAAGGGCAGGGGGAGAGGTGACCACAGGCCAGCCGAGATTAATCCCACCCCTTCCACCATCAGGGATCCCCAGATATTTGCCAGGACGCAGCTCGGACCGAGCAGCCACCCTGTCATCCCCGCCTCCCAGGGCGAAGGGCACCCAATCCAGCCTGGGCTGGGACTAACAGGGGAAAGAGCGCCGCCCTGTGTGCTGACCTTGTGCTCCTGCTTGGCGATGTTGTCCAGGCTCAGCGACAGCAGGAAGTTCTTGGCACCCACGAAGAGCCTCCCGCGCTCCTCGTCCAGCAGCAGGGCCCCGAAAGAGCAGGAGCGCTCCAGCTCGAACCTCCGCACGCCGTGCACCGCCGCCAGCTCTGCAACGACAGCGCAGGCACCCCATGAGCACAGCAGGGCCTCGCCTTGAACCCGCGCTCTGTCCCGGATAGTCAGGCCCAATAGGGAGACCTCCTACAGTATCTACGGAGACTTCCTATTGGACTCGCTATGGGAGACCTCATTGGAATCCAGTTGTTCTTGACCAGAAGCTGAGCAGATCAGTAGGATGAAGAGGAAAGGGCATCAGACATTGTGCACCCTCTAATTAACAGCATAATCATCGTTATTGCTGTTAAAGGTGCTATATAATCCATCTGTCCATACATTTTCTAACCCCTTTATCCGATTCAGGGTTGCAGGGGAGCCGGAGCCTATCCCGGAAACCAACAGGGGCAAGGCAGGTTATGCCCCGGATGGGACACCAGTCCATCACAGGCACTGTTTGAAGTAAAGTTTAATTTTATTGCCATTATTTCCCTAAATAGAGAGTATTGACCTAAACACTTCACGAACATAAGAAGGGATACAAACCCATCAACACGGCTATCACACATATTGGCTTCAACAGCCATGACTGGGCAACTCGTTCCAGACCTCCACCCTCCTTTGTGTAGAGAAGTGGCTCCTGTTCTTGGACTGCATTTCCACTTATCTCACCACCCTTAAAGTAGCGCAACAGCAGTAGGACAAGGAGCCCAGTCACGCGACATTCCCCAACAGCCCATGCCGAACTGCCGCACAGGAAGGAATCCCAGGGGCACGGCCTGAGAACAACACGTCACCTGACACGCAGCATTGACCTTCGATCTCGACCGCGCAGCTCAGCTGATAACAGACACTCAGCCACCTAACTCCCAGAGACGTCACCGGGCTGTGCCGCAAGGCCGCCTGTCGCTTTCCAAACAAACACAGCGCCTGGAGACGGGGCTCGGAGCGGATTCCAGAGGAGGCGAGGCCTTCCCGACAGCAGCGCGCCGAGGAATCAGTCCCCGCCTCCCGCGTGCACCTGTGCCGTATCCCGAACCGCAATTTTCTTCACAGGCCAGGGCCAGACCGCGCGGCCCGGCACTGCGGAGAGAAACCAGCCACACCTGTTTCTTACACTTTCCCCCACGAAGTCACAACAGCGCAGGAGATGTCAGAGACACGGGAGTACCGTAGGTCTTATTTATACAGCTGAGGTTTAAATGAGCTTCACGCCCTTGGAATGCTACTAAAATTATCCGACCTGATTATCTTTCTAGATGATTCTGAGGCCCGGTAATGCTGTCAGATCTAGTTCTGCTCACTCATTTTACCGCACCGTTCTCTATCAACTCACGTACTGCATCAGTCAGGACACCGATGCACCAGACTTCTACCGCAGGTGCATATCGGAATCTGGATCTGCTTCGCTCAGTCCTGGCTGTGCTCCTCCAGTGCAGTCCTGTACAGTGGTCCACATTGTCATTCAGTTCCCCTTCCCATCTCTCGCCTTCCTGATCTCTCTGTGTCCCTCACCCCCACTCCCCCCCCCCACCCTCAATTCTGCAGCCCCATCTTCACCAGCTGTCTTCTTCAGTTGCCGTGGACACAGTGGAATCCAGGGGCCCTCCATATGCAGCAGCCTATGCTGGTATGTGCAGCAGTATCGCCACGGCAACAGGGCGTGTGTGTCACCGGGGAAACGGGCTGTGAGCGTGGACTGTACAAACCCTGGCCTCCATTTTCACACCTATACACATACACACACTCCCAGAAGAAGGCCTCACTGCAACCCCACCTTCTTTGAAATGAGGTCCGCAGGGAAACGAGTCCACCTCCTTCCAACTCTGGATTTTCAATGTCTGGCAAATGACACGAGCGGAGTAAACTTCACGCAAGGAAAAAAGGCAAAATATTGCACCCGAAAAATCCCAGGACCCATGTCACCAATCAGCTCTTTTGTTTTTCCATCTAGTTTTGAACTGCTGGGGCTTCGGTCATCCCTCGGTAAAGCCTGGACAAGCTTTGTTTAAGAGATGCGCTGGGTCACTGAACTCAGTTCACACTCAGGAGGCTGGGTGGACAGGGTCAAAGGTCAGAGGCTTGCTGGAACAGGGTCCCTGGTTCGAGGCCCAGCTCTGCAACTGCCCACGCACGTCACTCCGGCGAGCACGTCCCCGTCCTGCTTACTGGGAGGCAGCAGGCATTTCCACAAGAGAAAGTGCAGAAGCAGTTCTCCGCACCACAGCTCACTTCCGGTAGTCTCTCTCCTGGCTCCTCTGGATAAGCTGTAAGTGAGATGACTGTTATTTCATCTGAAAGAGCGGCCCGTCTCGTCCAGACGCTTTTTTCCAGAGCCGAAGAAAACAATCCGCGTTCCATCCGATGACGTCACCTCGGGGGAACGACCCGGACTTTCAGATGGAACAGGAGAGGAAGGAGGGGAGGGGGGGGTTGGGGCCTCGCGCCGGCTGGAAAAAAAGGCTCAGTGGACGAGTGCGGAGCGCCGTGATGGATCTCCCCCGCGGGGACGGGACCCCTGTGTTTTCCGCGGAGCCTGCGTGAGCCAGCGCGCTTCTGTGTCGGAGCGCGACTCGTCTCACTGGGCCTGTCAGCGCGGCGGTGCCGGCGCCAGGCCTTCTGGAATAGCGCAGCAGCAGGAACTGGATTTAAAGCCTCTGTATGCAGCCAGGGGTCAGCATTGCTGCCTCACAGCGCTGGGGCCCCGGGTTCAAGTCTGGACCCGGGGTGCTGTCTGCATGGAGTCTGCGTGTTCTCCCCGTGTTCATGTGGCTTTCCTCCGGCTGCTCCGGCTGGCTCCCACACTCCAAAGACGTGCTGGTGGGTTAATTGTCTTCTGGGAAGATCGAGCGTACGTGTGCCTGTGTGTGTCGGCCCCGCGATGGACTGGCGCCCTGTCCTGCCTTGCACCCATTGCATGCTGGGATAGAATCCGTCTCCCCCCCGAAACACTGTACTGGATGAAGCGGTTACAGAACGGACGGATGGACGCTTTCCATGCGGATGTGTGCAAGGATTGGAACAGATTTCGGAATTACCAGGGCCTCCAACCCTGGACGGGTAATTCATTTTAATTCAGATCGGAGAGATGCCCTGCCATCAGGCCAGACGTCACTGTGCTCTGAACAGACCCCTCACCTGCTGCCTCAGCCGACCCTCACAGCGCCTACCGCGGCAGACGGGCAGACTGCGAGCGACCGCGCGCCTCTGATCTCGCCAAAGCGCGCTCTGCCACAGCTGCCCAGGGCTTCTCTCTCTTTCGTCTCTGTCGCTCGACTCGGAGGGAGGGACAGGCGACCTTTCCCTCTCCGCCTTGCCACATCCTGCGCTGAGCTGATAAACTGGGACACAATGGGAGCCCGAGCAGCTCTGCCTCATGTTTGGGAAAGCAGGGAGGGTTCGACATCAGCCCCAAAGGTCACTACAGCAGGCAATGATGTGTTTTACACTTCTGAATTCTGTCTAAACAAATCTCCATCGAAAACGGAATCTTTTTAGTCTTGAAAAGAGAAGACTACGAGAGGAGCTTATTCAAGCATTCAAAATCCACCAAGTTAAACCACTGGGCTTCCTCAGAATCAACAGTCCAACACAAATGTCGCCTGACAATTGTCTACTGTTCCATATCCCCACTTCAAGTATTCTGTCACCGTTTCTGGCTAATTCGGTGCTGCTGTATGATCTGGCAGGAGAGGATATTAATGTGCAAGACTGGTTTGACTGCCCTAGCAGCACACCTTTCCAGTTTACACTGACAAAACCATGTGCTTGGGGCTTTCCGCAGTAAAATCAGTGACGTGAAGTACAGTTCAGGTAAAAGCATCATATCAGCACTGCAGACCGCAGGAACAGAGCAAACCGATCAGTTAAAGAAAGACAAGACGTGCGCTGCACACAATGGGGTTCAGAACATCGTGCGACGCTGAGGGCAGCGGCACCAGCTCAGAGTGGGGAAAGTACTGGCCAGAGAAGCTGTAGGATTCCTGTGGGGGGACTGCGGGGGAGAGGGGGGGCTCACCTTGGTAAGACAGCTTCATCCGGGGGGAGGAGGAGGAGGAGGAAGAGCTGCTGACTCTGCCGAGTCCACCGGCCACCTGCGCCGTCAGCAAGCCGAGGAAGAGCAAGGCGCCCCGTGTCGCCGTCATCGTCGTCGTCGTCGTCGTCGTCTCTTCTTTGACTTCGTTTGCGTCAGGCCACCCTCGTCGGGGCGGGGCGCGTAGAGAGGGAAGGGGACTTCGCAAGCGGGACGCAGACCTAAAAATAACACAGAGCGCACATCGTAGATGCGGCTGGCATCAGGGACCCTGGCCAGCACCTCCCGGCTATTTTGGAAAAGAGCAGCCGTTCCAGAGGGTGCACGTGTTAATACCATCAAGCACGGAAAGGGAATCTAATCGCATCGCATTTCCCGGGATTTTCCAGCATCCCCCAGTGGCTCTCAGAGTCCCCTGCAATGGATCTGCTTTTCTGGGAGGAGCCCAAGAGCCGGGCAGTGCCAGCAGAGAGAAAGTGACCATAAAAACATCAGTTAAGGCGCAGTTACAACCGAGGGGGGGCCAGCGGGTCAGACCCCCGATAGTTCAGAGCTCATTGATCCGAGGCGCACCTTGGCACGGGGACTGCTTGTGCACGACACTTGTGTGCACAGCTCTCTCTCACTCTTTCCATTAATTCACTCCAGCCAGGGAAGACTTACTCAACACCCCTGCTCAGGGGAACCAGACAGAGAGCCCCTCCAAACCTGCCCAGAGCTCACAGCAGGAACGAGCCCTGCTCCCGGCTCGGGGTCTCGGGGTCCCCCGCGACGAGGCTGGGGGTCTGTGGTGTCCCAGAGAAAGGTGCTGTTTTTTTGTCTGATTTCTATACAAGACGCAGATATTCAAACATGTGGGGCGGGGGGCTAACCTGCCATTGGCAGGACACCACAGTGGAGGGACATGAACGCTCTCTTCACGGGACTCCACGGATACCGGGACAGGCCCAGCGCTGGCGCAGTCTGCTAGAGCAGTCCAGGCCTGTGCAGAGCCGAATCCATGACCTGGTCTCGGAATGTCGCCCCCGCTGTGAACACCTGCCCACAGTACGCCCCACTGCTGGGAGTGCCTCCCTGTCTCCAGATGAAACTTCTGCTGAGTGATGTTTGAGCTCACGCAAGAGCATTGCCTTCTTGTGCTAGCTTTTAACTATGCACAGGCTCCCCAGAGCCTTCAAGGTGCAGTATCGTGGCGTGGCGTATAGAGCAGTATGAACCTGCGGTATCCAGCAAAGACTGTGATCAACCACGACGAAGCAAAACATTTTATTTGATATAACACAATATCTTAAACCCACAGGAAAAACCGCAGAGACAAAATGTAATTTTCTGTGTCACGCTGTCCAAATGAATATACAGGCCTCCCTGTGCTCTGTAACACTGCTCCTACCCACACCGGACACCTGTCCAGTAACACTGAGCTCTGTGTGCTGAAGAGCAGCTGCCCTGTCCTGCCCCGGATTTCCACAGGCCCCAAGGCCCTTGGACAACACCCTTGAACTCGAGGAGCTCTGAAGACGTCAGCTGGCCTGAACGGCAGATCTCTGATCCACCAGCCTTCACAACAAGGCAGTGCAACCCGGCCCAAAACCAGCTCTCCATCACGATTCACACAACTACAGAAAAGGGGGCCCAAGTATGACTGCCTGACCCAACTAACAGGGATCGCAAGAGACTTTTAAAATCCACTTCAGTTTAGAAAGAACACAAAACCACCTGAAATCTGCTCTTCTACTCCATACGGTTATAAAACTCTTATGAAGGGGGTTCTGCAAAATGTACCCAGGAAACCAAGAGGCGTAAAACATTCTATTCCCCAAGAAACCTGGCACATCAGTGTGAGAAGAAGGCGCTGTGTCGTTTCGTCTTGTACCTGCTTTATTAGGAAGAGAAGCACACTGGCTTCACCCCTGAGAGGTTTTCTCTGGCAGCAGACCAGCAGAACACAATGCCTCCTGTGAGGAAGGCAGTAATAATGGGAAAGCAGCCCTCCTCCTATGAAGTGGTGCACAAGAGCAAACAGAACGTTTGACTGCAAGTAATTAGTGGCTTTTGGTCCTTCCTTTCTGAGAGGCACCGGCTGAGAAGACCTCAGCGTGCTTCTGAAGGACTCACCCTCCCGCAGTGCGGAGCAGTACAACACCACACCACACAACACAGCACAGAGCAGTACACCACCACACCACACAACACAGCACAGAGCAGTACAACACCACACCACACAACACAGCACAGAGCAGTACACCACCACACCACACAACACAGCACAGAGCAGTACACCAGCACACCACACAACACAGCACAGAGCAGTACACCAGCACACCACACAACACAGCACAGAGCAGTACACCAGCACACCACACAACACAGCACAGAGCAGTACAACACCACACCACACAACACAGCACAGAGCAGTACACCACCACACCACACAACACAGCACAGAGCAGTACAACACCACACCACACAACACAGCACAGAGCAGTACAACACCACACCACATAACACACCACAGAGCAGTACAACACCACACCACACAACACAGCACAGAGCAGTACACCACCACACCACACAACACAGCACAGAGCAGTACACCACCACACCACACAACACAGCACAGAGCAGTACAACACCACACCACACAACACAGCACAGAGCAGTACAACACCACACCACACAACACAGCACAGAGCAGTACAACACCACACCACACAACACAGCACAGAGCAGTACACCACCACACCACACAACACAGCACAGAGCAGTACACCACCACACCACACAACACAGCACAGAGCAGTACAACACCACACCACACAACACAGCACAGAGCAGTACACCAGCACACCACACAACACAGCACAGAGCAGTACAACACCACACCACACAACACAGCACAGAGCAGTACACCACCACACCACACAACACAGCACAGAGCAGTACACCAGCACACCACACAACACAGCACAGAGCAGTACACCACCACACCACACAACACAGCACAGAGCAGTACACCACCACACCACACAACACAGCACAGAGCAGTACAACACCACACCACACAACACAGCACAGAGCAGTACAACACCACACCACACAACACAGCACAGAGCAGTACACCACCACACCACACAACACAGCACAGAGCAGTACACCACCACACCACACAACACAGCACAGAGCAGTACAACACCACACCACACAACACAGCACAGAGCAGTACACCAGCACACCACACAACACAGCACAGAGCAGTACACCACCACACCACACAACACAGCACAGAGCAGTACACCACCACACCACACAACACAGCACAGAGCAGTACAACACCACACCACACAACACAGCACAGAGCAGTACACCACCACACCACACAACACAGCACAGAGCAGTACACCACCACACCACACAACACAGCACAGAGCAGTACAACACCACACCACACAACACAGCACAGAGCAGTACAACACCACACCACACAACACAGCACAGAGCAGTACACCACCACACCACACAACACAGCACAGAGCAGTACACCACCACACCACACAACACAGCACAGAGCAGTACAACACCACACCACATAACACAGCATAGAGCAGTACAACACCACATAACACAGCACAGAGCAGTACAACACCACACCACACAACACAGCACAGAGCAGTACAACACCACACCACACAACACAGCACAGAGCAACACTACACCACACCACACAACACAGCACAGAGCAGTACAACACCACACCACATAACACAGCATAGAGCAGTACACCACCACACCACACAACACAGCACAGAGCAGTACAACACCACACCACATAACACAGCACAGAGCAGTACAACACCACACCACACAACACAGCACAGAGCAGTACAACACCACACCACATAACACAGCACAGAGCAGTACACCACCACACCACACAACACAGCACAGAGCAGTACACCAGCACACCACACAACACAGCACAGAGCAGTACAACACCACACCACACAACACAGCACAGAGCAGTACACCACCACACCACACAACACAGCACAGAGCAGTACAACACCACACCACACAACACAGCACAGAGCAGTACAACACCACACCACACAACACAGCACAGAGCAGTACACCAGCACACCACACAACACAGCACAGAGCAGTACAACACCACACCACACAACACAGCACAGAGCAGTACACCACCACACCACACAACACAGCACAGAGCAGTACAACACCACACCACACAACACAGCACAGAGCAGTACACCACCACACCACACAACACAGCACAGAGCAGTACACCAGCACACCACACAACACAGCACAGAGCAGTACACCACCACACCACACAACACAGCACAGAGCAGTACAACACCACACCACACAACACAGCACAGAGCAGTACACCACCACACCACACAACACAGCACAGAGCAGTACAACACCACACCACACAACACAGCACAGAGCAGTACACCACCACACCACACAACACAGCACAGAGCAGTACACCACCACACCACACAACACAGCACAGAGCAGTACAACACCACACCACACAACACAGCACAGAGCAGTACAACACCACACCACACAACACAGCACAGAGCAGTACACCACCACACCACACAACACAGCACAGAGCAGTACAACACCACACCACATAACACAGCACAGAGCAGTACACCACCACACCACATAACACAGCACAGAGCAGTACAACACCACACCACACAACACAGCACAGAGCAGTACAACACCACACCACACAACACAGCACAGAGCAGTACACCACCACACCACACAACACAGCACAGAGCAGTACAACACCACACCACATAACACAGCACAGAGCAGTACAACACCACACCACATAACACAGCACAGAGCAGTACACCACCACACCACACAACACAGCACAGAGCAGTACAACACCACACCACACAACACAGCACAGAGCAGTACACCACCACACCACACAACACAGCACAGAGCAGTACAACACCACACCACACAACACAGCACAGAGCAGTACAACACCACACCACATAACACAGCACAGAGCAGTACACCACCACACCACACAACACAGCACAGAGCAGTACAACACCACACCACACAACACAGCACAGAGCAGTACAACACCACACCACACAACACAGCACAGAGCAGTACAACACCACACCACATAACACAGCACAGAGCAGTACAACACCACACCACATAACACAGCACAGAGCAGTACACCACCACACCACACAACACAGCACAGAGCAGTACAACACCACACCACACAACACAGCACAGAGCAGTACAACACCACACCACATAACACAGCACAGAGCAGTACACCACCACACCACACAACACAGCACAGAGCAGTACAACACCACACCACACAACACAGCACAGAGCAGTACAACACCACACCACACAACACAGCACAGAGCAGTACACCACCACACCACACAACACAGCACAGAGCAGTACAACACCACACCACACAACACAGCACAGAGCAGTACAACACCACACCACATAACACAGCACAGAGCAGTACAACACCACACCACACAACACAGCACAGAGCAGTACACCACCACACCACACAACACAGCACAGAGCAGTACAACACCACACCACATAACACAGCACAGAGCAGTACACCAGCACACCACACAACACAGCACAGAGCAGTACACCACCACACCACACAACACAGCACAGAGCAGTACACCACCACACCACATAACACAGCACAGAGCAGTACACCACCACACCACACAACACAGCACAGAGCAGTACAACACCACACCACATAACACAGCACAGAGCAGTACACCACCACACCACATAACACAGCACAGAGCAGTACAACACCACATAACACAGCACAGAGCAGTACAACACCACACCACATAACACAGCATAGAGCAGTACAACACCACATAACACAGCACAGAGCAGTACACCACCACACCACATAACACAGCACAGAGCAGTACACCACCACATCACACAACACAGCACAGAGCAGTACAACACCACACCACATAACACAGCACAGAGCAGTACACCACCACACCACATAACACAGCACAGAGCAGTACAACACCACATAACACAGCACAGAGCAGTACAACACCACACCACATAACACAGCATAGAGCAGTACAACACCACATAACACAGCACAGAGCAGTACACCACCACACCACATAACACAGCACAGAGCAGTACACCACCACACCACACAACACAGCACAGAGCAGTACAACACCACACCACACAACACAGCACAGAGCAGTACACCACCACACCACACAACACAGCACAGAGCAACACTACACCACATAACACAGCACAGAGCAGTATAACACTACACCACACAACACAGCACAGAGCAGTACACCACCACACCACACAACACAGCACAGAGCAGTACAACACCACACCACACAACACAGCACAGAGCAGTACACCACCACACCACACAACACAGCACAGAGCAGTACAACACCACATAACACAACACAGCACAGAGCAGTACACCACCACACCACACAACACAGCACAGAGCAGTACACCACCACACCACACAACACAGCACAGAGCAGTACACCAGCACACCACACAACACAGCACAGAGCAGTACAACACCACACCACACAACACAGCACAGAGCAGTACACCACCACACCACACAACACAGCACAGAGCAGTACACCAGCACACCACACAACACAGCACAGAGCAGTACAACACCACACCACACAACACAGCACAGAGCAGTACACCACCACACCACACAACACAGCACAGAGCAGTACACCACCACACCACACAACACAGCACAGAGCAGTACAACACCACACCACACAACACAGCACAGAGCAGTACAACACCACACCACACAACACAGCACAGAGCAGTACAACACCACACCACACAACACAGCACAGAGCAGTACAACACCACACCACACAACACAGCACAGAGCAGTACAACACCACACCACACAACACAGCACAGAGCAGTACACCACCACACCACATAACACAGCACAGAGCAGTACACCACCACACCACACAACACAGCACAGAGCAGTACACCACCACACCACACAACACAGCACAGAGCAGTACAACACCACACCACACAACACAGCACAGAGCAGTACACCAGCACACCACACAACACAGCACAGAGCAGTACAACACCACACCACACAACACAGCACAGAGCAGTACAACACCACACCACACAACACAGCACAGAGCAGTACAACACCACACCACATAACACAGCACAGAGCAGTACAACACCACACCACACAACACAGCACAGAGCAGTACAACACCACACCACACAACACAGCACAGAGCAGTACACCACCACACCACACAACACAGCACAGAGCAGTACAACACCACACCACACAACACAGCACAGAGCAGTACAACACCACACCACACAACACAGCACAGAGCAACACTACACCACACCACACAACACAGCACAGAGCAGTACACCACCACACCACACAACACAGCACAGAGCAGTACAACACCACACCACACAACACAGCACAGAGCAGTACAACACCACACCACATAACACAGCACAGAGCAGTACAACACCACACCACACAACACAGCACAGAGCAGTACACCACCACACCACACAACACAGCACAGAGCAACACTACACCACACCACACAACACAGCACAGAGCAGTACACCACCACACCACACAACACAGCACAGAGCAGTACAACACCACACCACACAACACAGCACAGAGCAGTACAACACCACACCACATAACACAGCACAGAGCAACACTACACCACATAACACAGCACAGAGCAGTATAACACTACACCACATAACACAGCACAGAGCAGTACAACACCACACCACACAACACAGCACAGAGCAGTACAACACCACACCACATAACACAGCACAGAGCAGTACAACACCACACCACACAACACAGCACAGAGCAGTACAACACCACACCACACAACACAGCACAGAGCAGTACAACACCACACCACATAACACAGCATAGAGCAGTACAACACCACATAACACAGCACAGAGCAGTACAACACCACACCACATAACACAGCATAGAGCAGTACAACACCACACCACACAACACAGCACAGAGCAGTACACCACCACACCACACAACACAGCACAGAGCAGTACAACACCACACCACACAACACAGCACAGAGCAGTACAACACCACACCACATAACACAGCACAGAGCAGTACAACACCACACCACACAACACAGCACAGAGCAGTACACCACCACACCACACAACACAGCACAGAGCAGTACAACACCACACCACACAACACAGCACAGAGCAGTACACCACCACACCACACAACACAGCACAGAGCAGTACAACACCACACCACACAACACAGCACAGAGCAGTACAACACCACACCACATAACACAGCACAGAGCAGTACACCACCACACCACACAACACAGCACAGAGCAGTACAACACCACACCACACAACACAGCACAGAGCAGTACAACACCACACCACACAACACAGCACAGAGCAGTACACCACCACACCACACAACACAGCACAGAGCAGTACAACACCACACCACACAACACAGCACAGAGCAGTACACCACCACACCACACAACACAGCACAGAGCAGTACAACACCACACCACATAACACAGCACAGAGCAGTACACCACCACACCACACAACACAGCACAGAGCAGTACAACACCACACCACACAACACAGCACAGAGCAGTACAACACCACACCACACAACACAGCACAGAGCAGTACACCACCACACCACACAACACAGCACAGAGCAACACTACACCACATAACACAGCACAGAGCAGTACAACACCACACCACACAACACAGCACAGAGCAGTACACCACCACACCACACAACACAGCACAGAGCAGTACAACACCACACCACATAACACAGCACAGAGCAGTACAACACCACACCACACAACACAGCACAGAGCAGTACACCACCACACCACACAACACAGCACAGAGCAGTACAACACCACACCACATAACACAGCACAGAGCAGTACAACACCACACCACACAACACAGCACAGAGCAGTACACCACCACACCACACAACACAGCACAGAGCAGTACAACACCACACCACACAACACAGCACAGAGCAGTACAACACCACACCACATAACACAGCACAGAGCAGTACACCACCACACCACACAACACAGCACAGAGCAGTACAACACCACACCACATAACACAGCACAGAGCAGTACAACACCACACCACACAACACAGCACAGAGCAGTACAACACCACACCACACAACACAGCACAGAGCAGTACAACACCACACCACATAACACAGCATAGAGCAGTACAACACCACATAACACAGCACAGAGCAGTACAACACCACACCACATAACACAGCATAGAGCAGTACACCACCACACCACATAACACAGCACAGAGCAGTACAACACCACATAACACAGCACAGAGCAGTACACCACCACACCACATAACACAGCATAGAGCAGTACAACACCACATAACACAGCATAGAGCAGTACAACACCACATAACACAGCACAGAGCAGTACAACACCACACCACACAACACAGCACAGAGCAGTACAACACCACACCACACAACACAGCACAGAGCAGTACACCACCACACCACACAACACAGCACAGAGCAACATTACACCACATAACACAGCACAGAGCAGTATAACACTACACCACATAACACAGTACAGAGCAGTACAACACCACATAACACAGCACAGAGCAGTACAACACCACACCACATAACACAGCATAGAGCAGTACACCACCACACCACATAACACAGCACAGAGCAGTACAACACCACATAACACAGCACAGAGCAGTACACCACCACACCACATAACACAGCATAGAGCAGTACAACACCACATAACACAGCATAGAGCAGTACAACACCACATAACACAGCACAGAGCAGTACAACACCACACCACATAACACAGCACAGAGCAGTACAACACCACACCACATAACACACCACAGAGCAGTACAACACCACACCACATAACACAGCACAGAGCAGTACACCACCACACCACATAACACAGCACAGAGCAACACTACACCACATAACACAGCACAGAGCAGTATAACACTACACCACATAACACAGTACAGAGCAGTACAACACCACATAACACAGCATAGAGCAGTACAACACCACACCACATAACACAGCACACACAGAGCAGTGCAACACCACACCACATAACACAGCACAGAGCAGTACAACACCACACCACATAACACAGCACAGAGCAGTAGAACACTAGACAGCACAGACAAGTACAACACTGAACAGTACAGTGCAGTATAGAACAGAGTAACACAGCGCAGAGCTGTACATCACAGTGTAACAACACACAGCAGAACAGCACCACATAGCTTAACACTTAACAGAGCAGCACAATATCGCAGAGCACAGACAGTACAGCGTAACACAACACAGTGTATCACAGCACAGAGCGGTGCAGCACAGCATAACACAGCACAGCATATCATAGCACAGGAACAGTACAGGACAGTATACCACAGTACAGTATAGGACAGGATAACACAGCACAGAGCAGAACACCACAGCACAGCATAACACAGCATAGCACAGAGCAACACAAGAGCAGTACAAGAGCAGGACTCCACAGCATAACACAGCGCACAGCGGCACATCACAGCCCAGATCAGTACATCACAACACAGCGCAAAACAGCACCACGCGTCACAGCAGAGAACAGCACCACAGCACGAGAATGGGACTTTCGCTCCAGCAGGGATTGTGAGGATCAGGAGACACTCGGGGAGGCTCACCTGCGATCAGCCCACAGCTCCAGAGAATCCAGTGACCGGAGCCAACGCCATCCAGCCGGAACCCCACCCCAGTCCGGCCCAGACCTGCTGCCCGGAGCTCTCTGCTGCTCAGAAGGCGAGCTCACAGCCCCCAGATAATATACTCTCTCTCTAGTCCTCTCAGCAGAACTTCAGGTGTGGAGTCAAGAAAAAGTGGGGAAAGCCCACAGGGTTCAGACACCCCAGGAAAGAGTGGGTAAAAGTCCCGGCAGCAGAAACTGCGGTATGGTCTATATTTGGATCGGCGGTGCGCGGCTGAACTTCTCTTTCCTTGAACTCACACGCTGTAAGGAGCCGGTGCACCCAGCGAACAAGTGAAAGGACTTCGGAATAATAGCCTCAATTCAACAGGAGCGGAGAGAGGGAGAGAGGGAGTGAGGGAGGGAGGGAAAAGGGGAGGAGGAGGAGAACAGTGCAATGTGGCTTCCCCTGCCAGAATTTTTAATCCCTCCCTCCCCAGGCTCTCAAAGGGAGGGGGGCAGGGTATTGGGGAAGGGGGGGGGGGTGGTTTATGGTTTGTAGGATTGAAAGAGAGGGGAGGTCGTCAGACTAGAGGCAATGAGAGAAAAACTACAGGAATGACATTCCCTACTTGACACCATAGAAATCCTGGGCCATAAATTAAGTGCCTGAGAGCAGTGCAATGTGCAAACCCCCTGCTCCCCCCTCCCTGTGCTCCTGGCCTACTGGCTGAAAAAGCCCATCTCTTTAAGAGGCTGCCACTTGCACGCAGCTGTGCACTGCATCACGAGCACTTATTCTGTACACTACATGCACACCTGCGTGATGGACTCTGCGCTGTTGGCTTCTGCAGCTTGTTGACGGGAACTCTTCCTGGATTAAGGCACCAGTGACGCACACTCCGGCCGGTAATTTTGACAGCGCGGACGGCTCGGGCTTGCGTGTAGACTGAGGGCCGAGGACGAGGACGAGTCGGGCTCCCTTGATCCACTCACGTCTGCAGAAGAAGTGAAACAGGGGTCTTTCAGGGGCATGAGCCCATGACGGGGGCTCTTCAGCCCTCCGCACCGAGCGAAGGCGGGAAAGGACGAAGTCGAATTTCGAGGGGTCCTTGCAGGTACACAGACCTCAGGGCAGGAGCGGAAACTACGCGAACGTGCGGGCAAAAACGAGGACAGGAGGCACTTCTTTACACAAAGCGCGGCGGGGACGTGGAACAAGCAGCCCGACCGGGTGGTTGAAGCCGATACCCTGGTTTCTATCAAGAAGGCGGCGGATGAGACCATGGGATCAGTTAACTACTACTGGAGCTGCCTAGCAGGACAGGTGGCCTGAATGCCCTCTTGTCTACTGTCCTGAAGTAGTCAGCGCGTGCCTTTCGCGCACAGCCGCCGGTGAGATCGAACCACAGCGCGAGTGCGCGCGTGACAGGCCAGGGGACTGGAATTCACCTTCGGCACTGTGGCGGTGCTGCGGCGGGGGATGCCGGAACGGGTCCGGAATGTCGAGAGTCTGCGCCTGGCCGCGCGGGACCCAGCCGGCTCTCGGCGACCGCGAGGAGGCCGCGGGGGGAGACTGGAGGGGGCGCAGGCCTTCGAGAGTAAGCCTCCGATGAGGTGTTGGGGGGGGGCCTTTGTGGGTGTCTGAGTGGCAGAGCGAGGGAAGCTACTTTCCGCAGTCCGGCCCCCCACCCCCCCCTGTGAGATGCAAAAAATACCTGAGACACGGAGATAATAGGCATGGGGGCCAGAACACCAATTAGCACCAGGGCTCAGGCCAGTCACCTGCTCTGATGTGTTTCCTGACCTGTGCATGACCCCTACTATCAGGCCATCATGTGCCCTGGGGCTCCCTGTCCCCGCTTTTAGGAAAGGCTGGCTCATTTCTTTTGTGAGTCAGGTACTCTGTCCCTGCTGTCCCTGCTTCCCGTCCTCTCCTGTTCAGAGTCCTGGCCGTCCTGCTCCACACGGAGAGGTGTCACAGGAAAAGCCCCTGCCAGCTACCACCCCTCCGCCCCCCTATACGCCTTCCTCCCCAGGGGAGTCATTAGCAGGGCAGGCACACGACACGCCCCCTGTCGTTCCGGCCTGGGTCAGAGGTCACCAAGCGCCTGTGTCTCAAGTCAAACTGGATTTCTCCATCCGCTCCCTCCCCCCACTACAAGCTGGCTCTCCGAGGGTGGCCCTCCGGAGAACTCTTCCAACACAAAACAGAGAAGGAGATTCATAAAAGTGTTAACCCCTCTCAACGCCCTGCCAAACTCTAACCCCTTCCAGTGACCCATGGTTTTCTTGCTCTTGTGAGCTCTTGCAAAAAGACCGGTCAGAATACAACAGCACACCATCTGCAGAACCCCGCCGCACCAAAATGAGCAGCTTGTGTTGCAAAGGCAGCAATGTTTGTAACCCAACAACACCAAAACAAGCAAGAAACAGAGCGGCACCTTGACAGCCCAGGCTTCCTGCTTGTGCAGGGACTGAAGCAGATGCTGTAGCAGAAGGGTGATGTCTGCTGTATGGGGCGCAAAGCATTAAGGGGCAATCAGCTCGTTCTGGGGTGAGCTGGCTTGATTTGCTTGTGTTACATAGCGGGATAAGAAACTCGCAGCACATCACCTGTCTCCAGCACAATCGTGGGGCCATGCTTCTGCAAGCCTCCAGGCCGAGACCAATACGTTATTTAGGGCTCGAGACACACATGCAGCTGTGGAGGCACGTGGGCTGTATCAGTCTCCCGGCCACGCCATGTGCCACAGGAGTGTGTGGGGTAAGACGGCGCTGGCACCCCCTAGTGGAGTGGTGGGCATTTACCTGGCAGGCCTTCTCCTTGGCAGTGGTTTTTTAGGCTGCCACTGGAGTGACCCCCTGGGACCCCTGCTGTGAGACCACACAGGGGCTCTTCCTCCTCCTTGTTTGTACAGCAGCCCCGCTGACAGCCGGGCCTGAGCAGCACAGAGGCAAAGGGAGCAGGAAAGCGAGAGCGCCCCTGCCGAGCGCTGTGGCCACCGGGGCCTTCAAAAAGGACTGAAGGGCAGCCCCAGATCTGAATGCGCTTCCAACCCGGAATCACGGAGCCCCTACTCCTCTTTTCCATTCGGAAAAGGTTAGGAAGACTGTCCGTTTTACATGGCCAGGAAGCCGGTGAGGGTAAGAGCAGGAAGCATTCGTTTGTTTGGCTGGGGAGGGAGAGCATCTCTAATCTCGAAGCTTCGATAACCAGCTGGCCTGTTCTCTGCGTCTGCAAAGAATCACGTCAGCGCGCCTGACCGGGGCCACGCCAGGGCAGCCTCACCGGGCCAGGGTCCCAGCGAAGCCAGCCAGGCAGCTCACGGAGCAGGAATTCCAGGAGCTGGAATGTCACCCATAGAGCTGCGATCCAAGCTGTGGGGCCTGAATAATGCATTAAGCTGGCCGTTTATTTTTTATGACAGAGAAAAGCACGCTCTGATTCAGGCAGATAGGCATTTAAAAAAAAACAGGAAAAGAGGGATATGATGTACAGTAAGGGCCAAAAGCACCTCCTAAAACACACCAGTGCTTGAGGTACAGTGTGGTTTACGAAACTGATCAGCGACACATAAATCCATCCGCCTGTCAGTGTCACGGCTGACTTGGACATCATGTGTGCCTAAGCTGAGCCTGGAACCCGAGCCCAGCTCTGTCCAGATCCTGGGTCCTGGCTCGCTAACCCCTGACACCCTGCACACCTCTGCAGGGGTGCCTCGGCCAGGTACCGGGCAAGAACACTTTGCACCTGCCCTGCTGGGCACAGAGTTCACCCTGCGCTGACGGCTCCCACATTCAGATCACTCTGCCCTGACGGCTCATGCTTCTCACAGGGAGATCACCCTGCGCTGACTGCTCTCGCGCTGACCAGTGTGCTGGGGGACAGTTAGTGGTGAGCTGTGAGTGGTGGGACTGTCCTCTTTGGTGTGGAACAAGAGGCTGCCTCATATACTACAGCTCCGTGCTACAACATGACTATTGTACCATACTTGCGCTGTACAGTAGCTCCCTATTGTAACATGACTCCTGTACGGCAGTTTCGTTTACAGCTCCAGAAAACCCTGGCGGATAAACAGGTACCAAAACATGTACTGTATGTAAAAAAATGGGCAGATACATACTTTCCACGTTGCTGTGGATGAAACCGACAGAGCCACAGACAGCTATAGCAGAAAGATTTGCAAGCTTGCCTGTTCATTCCCAAGCTGGTGCTCGTTTAGAGATATCGAGCGCACCATGTGAATTTACGCTAAGGCACTGTCAGATCTTCCAACAATCGCACCATTGTGCAGGGGATTAGGCTCAGAGGGGAAATAAGCCACACGCTGAAGAGGCCGACATGGTCCTGGTATCCCCTGCATTCCATGAAGCGGTATTATTCATGTCCAAACAGCTCAGCTACATACAAGAGCACATAACAGAACACATAAAAGTCTCTCTCCAGGCAGGGCTCACCGCACAGATCCAGGAAAGGCCATCCCCCAACAGTGTATGACAAATGTGCCAAAACTTTGATCACCTCTGTGTATATTTTATTTATCCCTGAGACTTGATGCCTCGCTGATATAATTTTACTAACCAGGTGAGATTACAGTTTGAACATTAAGAGATCTTTACTGTGGTCCACCAGTGGTTTATTACTATGGATTTGAACCCACAACACTTCAACCACCAGTCTAGAGCCCCTAACCACACTGCAGCCCAGACACCCTGAAACCCACTGTCTTATACCTTGAACTGGCAGACACTGGGCTTGCGTCTGCCAGCAGGGCAGTGATGAATGTGCCGCTGATCTCAGAGAAACAGCACGCAGCAGGAATCAGAAGGCCTCACACACTGGTTGTTCTCCCTCTGGCCAGAGACTTAATTAAAGAATAACTACGGATCAAAGCCATCTCTTTATCTGGTAGGAACTGAAGAAACTTCCCATCTTTTTATTGCAGTGCTGTATTGACAAATGATAGTTAATCAGTGAGGGAACACCCATATTCCAGAGAAAATAAAACACACTTGCCATAAAACGCAAAGAAAATGAAAGCAGGCAGGGGAACCTGTCCTCACGCAGGCCGAAAGTCCCTCTGAGTTCACAAGAAACGATCAAAACATCTGGGAGGAAGATGCAGCTGTGCTGGAGGGAAGCTTTTCATCTAGTGCCAATTTGCCCTGATAAAAGCAATGATGAACATCAAGCACATGGGAAGAAATATTACCCACACAGGTCAGAAAAAACACTTACCTGGACCCGGAACTGTAGGACCTGTAGTATCTGACAGTGTTGCTCCTACTACCACATAAGCAGCAGCGCTGTTAAAAATGTCAAGCGCACCACAAAACCTCTTTCGAACCTCTGGGTGCACAAAGGGTGACACAGCAGTTAGCACTGCTGCTTTTACAGTGCTAGGGTCCTGGGTTCGATTCCGGCGGTGCTTTCTGTGTGGAGTTTGTATGCTGTCCTTGTGTTTGTGTGGGTTTCCTCTGGGTGCTCCAGTTTCCTCCCACAGTGCAAAGACATGCTGGTAGGTGAATCAGCTTCTGGGAAAGCTGGCCCTGGTGTGTCTGTATGCACCCCGCCTTGCTAGGATAGGTTCCAGCTCCAGAAACATGCAAATAAAGTGTCATTTTCAATTTGGTTAATGAGTTAGGATTTTAATTTTCTTCTTATTCCTTTAAAAGCTGTCAAAACTCAACACTGTATTAGTGCTGAAGGTTAAAAGCCCAGACATGTATTTCCTTCCATTTTCAAGGGGCTCGGGAATAAGGTTTTTATCCCTCAGGCTCCAGCAGTAACCTGCCGAACAACCCCAGCCTTCCTACGCCCGTTACCATAGCTGTTGAGTTTCGGACTAAAGTTGAATAAAAACCAACAAAGCTGTTTCAACACTGAGTAACAGGAAGCTGACGCAACCACTGGAAAAACTCTAATGATGCTGAACGAGCCGCTGATCAATGAAGAGAGTGCGCAGACTATACAGGGTAAAGCTACGTTGTTTATGAAAAGAGACAACAGCTGAGTTCAGAGATGATTCTCAGATGTTACACATAAAATACATAGATTCAGGAGGAACATATTTCTGGGGATGGAGCTGGCTGGCCCCGCACTCCAACATGTGTTGTCTATTTCAGCTGGGTTTTTTTTTTGAGATCCGTTCTCCTGCAACAACCGGTCCCGCGCAGGGTCTTGAAAGCCGGCCAGGGGCTGTAGTGGAAAAGAGAGATCACAGGGGATGCAGACCTGGAACACTTTGTAAAAACAAATAGGCTCATTTTCTCCTGCAACTGGGAACCAGGTCTGGCTATACCTGCGGTCGCACTGCAGGGAAACTCTGCTGCTCACCCCAGAGCGGCTCGGCGGGCTGCTGGCTGATCCTTAATGAGCTTGATTAAGAGTTCTAAATGAGCCCTGCTCCCGAGGAGATGGAGCGATGCCGAGAGTGTCTGGCGCGGGCCGGGCCAGTCCCGGTCCATGAGAGACGGCGGGGGAAACGGTCACCCACGAGCTGCGGGCGCGCCCTCTGAGTCAGCTTCGGGTCTGAGATGAGTGCCGGCGCACACTTCTCCAGCAGGGGTCGGAAGACAAAGAGTCGACTGTGCCGAGGGCCGAGGGCGCGGGCGCAGCCCAACACAGAGCAAGTGCGGTCAGGCGGGGGTCACAGCTGCAGTCTGAACAGATGGCTGATCTTGGGATTGAGGGCTGTGAAGTGCGGGCAATCGGAATCTGACGGAGTTCCCCTGTGGCTCCTGAACTAACATCTTCCCGATGGATGGGGCACATCGGACATTTCCCACGTATCGCCCCTTTCCTGACGTATCAGTATCCTGCCCTCTCTGAGCCACGCACCCCCCGTCACCTCTGGAAACATCTGCCCAGTGCCGTCGGTGAGGCTGCCACTGTCCCGCGTGTCAGAACCGGCGCCTCCACACAGCAGCTTCCTGGCATTCCCCGCGCGGATACAGGGTCACGGCGGGACAGGAGCGGCTCCGCCTGGGAAAACTCAACCGTCGGACCCGGCCCGCCAGCCCCCCAGCCCCCGGGGCGCAGGAAGAGGACCAGCCTGGATTCGGGGGAGGGCAGAGGCTGCCCTCAGTGGGGGGGTGGGGGGATGGTAAGGAGACAGAGCGATGCGCGCAGGTCAGCGCTTCACAAAGAGAGCCCCGCATTCTTGGGACCTGGATACAGGAAAGAATTCGTCGGGAGCTCCCGCTCCCGTTGGGATGAGAGTGACGCGAGGGAGGAGGGGGCTGGCGGCAGTGGTGCGGATTCTGACTTGACTTGAAAGATGCCAAGGGCGACACCACGCCCCTGCCCCCCTCCCTCGGTCCAGAGGGGCCTGGCACGGCATGCCGTTTGGGAATGCGCTGTGGAATGTGATCGGCTCTTTCACTGTCACAATGCACTGCATCAGCGTGGAGCTATGACCAGCGACAAATAAAGCCACGATTTCCTGGCACACCCAGGTTAGGACAGGCAACGACGCAGCATAGAATCCAGAACACAGCCTCCTTGTCAATAGGCTCCCGGAGAGCCAGCAGGAGGCACCCATCAGCCTCCAGCCCAAGGATACAGCTTTATAGAGCCAACATCAGGGACGGCATCAGGTTTGGCTGGTTAGATACATTTGGGGGGGTCCAAGCACATTTACATATTTTCTCCCGCAGACGTCCCGCCAGCGCTGAGCCCAGCATAAGGCGCCCAAATCCACATGCGGAATTTCTCCCAGCTCCTGCCCTGCTCCCACAGGAAACGGAGAGTTTTCCTTGGAGACACAACCGTCAGAGTGGAATCCACTGTGGGCTCCAGGGCTCTCTCTCTGAAAGGCTCAAGAGAAGCCAGCGGAGAGGTGAGATTCGTCCTCCTGCACGACTGAAAGGAGAACAGGAAAGGGACAGAGAGGGACAGCCTCCCGGGACAGGGGGACTCTTGGGAAGGAGAGAGGGAAAGGGGTGTCTCTGAGGTGTGTGGCCTGAGTCAGCCCCATCAGCCTCTACCGACACCAGAGCGCCGAGCACACGCACGGAGAACCCCCAGTTCATGGCTTTCACACGCTATTCAACTATTTGTTAAAGAAACCTTCCACATCCTCACAGTATTGGGACCCTGCTGCATAACCCCCTATCTTTTCTTGCAAGAAGCAGCTGGATCAGACCCCGCGATCAACCAGCTGCGGGGTATCAGATGGACTGGACGGGCTGAGCGGCTCCTCTCATTGGCGACTGGGCTCTTGTCCTCCCTGAGAGAGAGTCGCTGTCATACTGTCGATCTGAAGTCCTTCCCCCCTGCGAACACAGGGAGGCGTGGAGAAGGAGACAAGGTCCGTTCCTGTCAGCAAGGGGTACCCAGCGTGCACCAGGTCTGGATCTGTGGGAACGTCCTTCCAGTGTTTCTGCAGGCTCCGAGGGGAGGCTGAGGAGGGGGACGAGGGCCCAGCCCGATATTTAATAACTGGTAATAAGTGCCGACGGGGAAATGAAGGCAAAGGAGAGACACACACACACACACACACACACACACACACACCGCGGGCAGGAGCTGCAGGAGCGAAGGGAGTTCGGCAGCGGAGCCCGGTGCTGCAGGCTGTCCACGCGTTCCGGAATGTTGGATATCTATGGCACTGCTCGGGGAAATTCCGAGGAATGCCGCCTGGAATTCTGCTCATTGTCTGTTCTCTGCCTCGACAGAGGGCCCCCTTCGGCCATGTGGGAGAGCGCCTCCCCACCCACCTCCGTACGGATTCACGGCATTCCTTCCTCTGCTTCTCGGCGTCGCCTGCTCTCCTTCCCCTCCGCCTCGTCCCATTTTTTCCATCTCCCCCTCGAGCGTGGAAATCCCGGACCCCAGGCCACTCCGACTGCCTATTTAGAAGGAAGACCGCAGGCGCTTCGATCTGCTTTTGATCCCTTTCAAGTCCTTCCCTGCAGATCTGGTGACTGACGTGTCTGAAACGATGGGTGAGCCCTCAGGTTTCGCGGTTACTCTCCCAGTGTAAGCTGACAACGTTCGGAACTGGAGCCACATTCTTCACATCCCGTACGAGTTCAACTGCCCTCCTTTCTCCAGATGTATTTACAATCAAGTGCAAAAAAACCCCCGCTGCTTTTGTGAAGTGAACACCTCCCTGTGAAATTGAACGGTTTGTTTTACCTAAATGCTGGCCTCTGCCCCCTGAGGCAGACCACTGCATTCCAGTCGGGGAGCCCAGGTCTGAACACACGGTCTCTCGGAGAGGGTTCTGTTATTGTTTTTCATACAAAAGTCAAGCAAATACAAGGGCTGAACAAGTGAAATGAGCAGATAGTGGGACTGAAGCAGTAAGGTGAGCTTTAATGAAAGAATAATTCTACTAATGTCCAGTACAAGCTCATTTGAAAACGAGACCCCAAGGCACTTCTTGACACAAAAAGGGTGGTGGGAGCATGGAACAAACTGCCCGGCCATGTGGTTCAAACAGGCAGCCTGGTTTCTTGCAAGAACCAGCTGGATGAGATCCTTGGTTCAAAGAGGAAAGATGGGACTAAGGGCCTTCTCTCATCTGCAAATGTTGATTTTCGGGAGTGTGCATATTAAAAAGAGGAGCGCAGTGAGTATCCTCTCTGTCCAGCCCTCTAAATTATTCTTCATCGATAAATCGATTTCTTTACTGCCTTGTTAGGGACACTGGCTATAACGTAAAGGATAAACACTGTTGCTACAGAATTCATCATTCACTCAAGTGACCTGTGGGCATGCAGACACCACCTGGGTCAAGTAATAACAGTGGAAGCAGTGACCACAATGCAATTGATACCTCTTAATCCAATCAGGACATCCAGAAAGCAAAGCTCTTTGAATTCCAGAGGCTGCAGAAAAATGTAATTGGATACAGATTCACATCTACAAATACGACTTTAGGTTTACAAAGAAACAACCTGGATTAGACCAGGAGAGCCCCAGTCCTATCACCTGTCTGGAGAGATTGAGAACACTTGCTACATTATTGATGAATTAAGCAAGTAATCTGTCAATTAAGAGACCTCTGGCCCCATTGAGCTGAAGGACACTCCTGGGTTTGATCACAGATGAACTCTAGATGACTTCATTTAACATATCACCTGCTCAGCTGATCACAGTCAAACGGTTCCGAGTCTATAGAAACTGTTCATGTCATAAGGACCTTTAGACCATGCTGGACTGGGGCACTCTGGGACTGAGAGACCCTGGATAAAGACCGCAATATTCAGATTTAAAAGTAAAGAGAAACTGCACTCTCTTGAAGAAATACAGTATGGATCTCTGCAGATCAGATGACACCAGCACTGAGCACTCAGTCCCAACTATAGCAGTTGGACTCCTCTATTATTTAGGATAAGCCATGCTAAAACACTACCTTAAAACCCTGCGCTGAAGAACTGGTGTTCGATTCGTGCTTGAATAGGCCCACAGGCTGATGTACATTAGCTAATTCACAGGGACATCTGAGAGCCATTAGTCACAATACTTAATGACTTTTCTGTGTCATGAAAAGATGGGAGAAATTAGGACCATATGTACCCATACTGCATACACACTTATCCTCTCTCTGCACAATCAAATTATCCTCTCTCAGCATGACCCCCACTCGTTAGATAACGGGCAGGTTGTGCTACAGATTGCGCCTCTGGATTGTTAGCCAGGTCAAGGAAACCGGAAGCAGACAGCAGCGGGAAAACTTGAAAACAGACTCAGGAGCAACATGAATTTGACCGGATTTAACCAGAAGGAAGGCAGAAGTAAGAAAGGGATTACAGTGGAGCAGAGCACTTTCAATCTTTGGAGCAGTCATCAGTCTTGGTCATTGGTCTCGTCCATCGAGTGTTCCTGGCCATCAGAGAGGTCACGGCATCAGTCTCGGCCATTAGAGTTGTCTTCTCATTGGTCTTGACCATCATCAATATTGGTCATCTGTCTCGGTCATCAGAGTGGCCTCGGCCATCAGCATGATGTCATCATCAGAGAGGTCTCGTCAGTTTCTGCCATCAGTCTTGTCCATCTGAGCGCTCCTGGTCATCAGAGAGGTCTCGTCAGGTTTGGCCATCAGTCTTGTCTGTCAGGGTGCTCCTGGTCATCAGAGTGGTTCTGGTTATCAGGGTGGTTTCATCACCTGGCTTGGTTCTCAGAGTGGTCTTGTCATCAGCCTTTGCCATCAGAGTGGTGTCATCATCCGAGGGCTCTCGTCAGATTCGGCCGTCAGTCTTGTCCATCAGAGTGCTCCTGGTTACCAGAGTGGTCTTGTCATCAGTCTTGGTCATCAGAGTGGTCGTGGTCATCAGAGCGGTCATCAGTCACGGGAGAGGTCATCAGTCATTACTCTTGGCTGTTGAGCTCAGTCAGTCTTCAAGGGGGTGGCTGTGTTTTCTTTGGCCTCCAGGGGTAGGTGCGTGAAGATCTCATCTCCCTGCAGCCTCGCTAACCCCCAGACCTGACAGACTCCGCTCAACCGCGGCTGACCCCTCCATTGTGTCCCCCCGGGGAAATGTTTCCTGGCCCCCAGATGGGAAAACAGATACTTTTAAAGCTCTCCGACGAGCAGGGCGTCACGGGTCCCTGGGCTGTGGTTTTCACTGCAGCCGACTGCTTGATCCTGCTTGCTGTGTGTGTGTGTGTGTGTGTGTGCGTGCGCACGTGTGTGTGTGTGTGTGCGTGAATGGGATGACATGCATCGGGGTGTCTCAGCATAGTAGGCATAGGAGCTACAACCACAGTGACAGACACAATTTGGAGACCGGTGTACACAGGCTGCTTGTCAACCCCCCCCCCAATAGGAATAATGCAAGACAAACAGAGAAACAGAAAGAGCTCTGACTTGTCTCCCCTTCTTTCACACTTTGTAGTCACAGGAGCATCAGAGCATCTTCCCCCAGGGACGCCATGAGGGAAGAGGGGGTCCCCCGCAGGTAGCTGTGTGTCCTGCCAGGTCCAGACGCACACACACACCCAGAGCCCCTGGGACACTTCTGCTCACCTTCAACACACACGTCTGCTGTCCCATGGCTGCTGTGCTTCCTGCATACAGGTGCTTTCATGACCAATTCCTCTCTCGCTCTCACCTACACACCTCCTCTCCCTCTCCCTCTCTCACCTGCACACCTCCTCTCCCTCTCTCACTCTCACCTGCACACCTCCTCTCCCTCTCTAACCTGCACACCTCCTCTCCCTCTCCCACTCTCACCTGCTCGCCCACCTGTCCCTCTGTTTCCTGTTACCAGAGAGGAAGCAGGTCCTGCATGTTCTGCTGGAGACAGGACAGCCTGGAGGTATTTCCAGGCTCACTTCATGTGGGTTTGTGCGCTTTCCTCTGCTCAGGACAGGCTCCCCTGCCCTCCTGTGGCTGCCCTGGATTCGCTTTTGTTCACTCCTCTGTTTGCGGAGGTGGAGACTTCCCTGCGTGGGTTTCATTAACAACCTCTGGACACACACACACACACCCGCTCGTACACACAGCCGCTGTGCATACCCCAGCCCTCTGCCGTCTGACTGACTGTAATAAACACTGGCTCAGAGGAATTCCCTCATGTCAGAAACCCAGTCCAACATGACACGGAGAAAAAGTTAAGTACCAACGGAGTCAAGATCCCTCTGCAGCTCCGAACTGGTGACACTACAAGCTACAAGAGAACTGTCTTTCGTCGTCGCATGAAAAACGGACTCATTAATTCCGCTCTGTCTCCAGAAGATTGGGTCTTGAAGTCAGAGGACTGGGGCGGGACAGAGCCAAACCAACAGCAAGAGACTGAAATGTCCTCTGACAAAGGAATTTGAAGGCATTGCTTGCAGAACCTCTCCTCCCTGTCTGTGGGAGTGGCAACGGGCGACATAGCTCACCCGGTGCCATTATCCTGACAGCTTCTCCTGGATACCAGGAGGACCTGTCTCTTCCCGCAGTGCCTAAGTCCTGCACTGCAAGAGCCTGTCTGAGTCCTTTTTTTTTTCTTTCTCTCCCCCGAGCAAATGGAATTAAAAATGAACCAGGATCCCCCCCCCCCCCACTCCCCCCGGGAGCGACACAATTAACAGGCTTTAAGCGCTAAGCTTCTCCGGCAGCTAAAAGCCGTCTCCCACAGAGGGAGTCATCCGCTGGGACTCGCATTATGCAAAAGACTAATTTGCCCTGGCGCGGAGGTCCTGGGCGACAGCGGTGCTTGAGTGACGGAGTGGGGCCGCCTGTCCAGCGGAGTGGACAGCCTGCTGCACGGGCACTGAGCACTGGGGGCCTCGAAACCGCACAACACTGGTTTTAGTCAGGAATGGGAACAAGCCCGCTACAGCAGAGCTGCTCTTTCATTTCAGGAGTACGGAGCGGGCTGACGGGCTGTCCCACGGCTGTGCACATCTCGAGATTACAGGGCGCCTGAGCCTCTACACACCACAGGAATGCGCGCACATCGCACGCAGCTTCGAGACGCAACACCCGAGCGCCGGGTGCCAGCGGCAGCTGCGCCTGCTGGATCCCAGCCCGAGCGCCGACTCTCAGGACCGATACACTCCCACAGGAGAGGCCACCGCCGCCCACCGCTCCCGAGCTCTTCATTCCCGCTCGGAGCAAGAAGACAAGAAGAGAAGAGGGTGATCCCTCGGATCGTGTTTGAAGGGCGAGGAGAATTTTCCTCTCCCCGCCCTCTGGTGATCTGGGGAGAAGGCGTGTTCACCCCAAATGGACAGTCACCCCCCCGACAAGCACACCCCGATAAGGGCGCAGGTACTGAGGCTCCACCACTACTGTGGACGGCTCAAAACATAAAGAAGAGGCTGAAAATGAAATAAAGAAAACCCTTAATGTTCCCAAGACAAGCAGAGCCAGACACGTCTCCAGCTCGCCGGGGTGCTTCAATTTGTCACTCGCTGCTTTTCAGCGTCGTAAATCCTCCTTCAAAGCGACCGGGGCTCGTGCGGATAACAGGCCGTTACCGTCCAGACGTCTTGTGCCACAGCTGCGCTTTTTCAAAGGAAGGAAACTTTGCACCTCGCTGTAAGGCTTCCTTTAAAGCACAACCTGTTTCACATTTCGTTTTATTTTCATTTACCGACACGAACCCGACCTCCCGCCTCCCTGGAGTCACAGGGAGATGAGCCTCATGTCAGTCTCAGCACAGCTCGACAAAAATAAGGAAGTGAACTGGGACATGTAGCTGCAGCATGAACCTGCGGCTTCAGATTCATTATTTGTTTACCTTTAACTGAATCCTGGACCAGTTAAGAACAGAAGATTAGTCACAAACGAGAGGAAGTTATTAAGCCAGTCCAGCCCATTTCGTACTTAGTAACTATTTGATTTGACAAGCTCATTCAACTGGTATGTCACGGGCTTGGCTTCATCAACACGAATGTGCCGCTTGATCCACACTCCCACAACCCTTTGTGCAAAGATCCTATCCAAACCAACATTACTGCGAGCTACCCTTGCCCTCTTTCTGCATATACGGTAACACACAGTTTGTACCAGACAATTACAAAGCAGTGGGGGATCTCTTTAAATATTTAACCTGAACCCCCCCCCCCCCCCAGCGGGCCGCACGTTCACATTACACCTCGACAGCCTCACTCTCGTCTCCTCACAACCTCTTCCACTTGCAATCTTCCCAGCAGCCCCATAAAATCTTCATGATAACAGGGGTTTGCTCTTTACGGAGTGGAGGGAGAACAAGAAGAGCTCAGTTTTCCGGCGACTTTCAAGCCCCCCCCTCTGCCTCCTGAATGTTGCAGCCCGAAGCCGACGGCGTCGCCGGTGAGCTCCAGCCCCCGCTCCACGGAGATGGAGCGCCCGGACGATGTGCCCGTTACGTACAGTACTCCTCAAGGCTCATCAGGTGGTGTGACAGCCTGAATCGTGCCAGCGACCGACGGGGGGGAACTGAGAGAGGGCCAGGAGGGGTCAGAGAGAGAGGGGGGAGACCGAAAGAGAGGAAAGGGGCGCTGATGGTAAACGTCCTGAGGCTCGATAGCACAGACTGGGAGAGCCGGAGAGTTCTGTGTCTGTGATGAAAGCTTTCAGACAGAGACAGATGGAGAGCAACAATCGGGGCTCTGATACAGAGGGGGTTCTGTCTGAAGAGATCCCCCTCTGGGCCAAAAGTCACATAGACTGGCCAAACCTCCCAAATGGATTCAAGGACCTTCCTCATGACCTAGAGAGCGCAGAGTCACCTGCACACAGAAACACTGCTACACACTCCAGCAGGTGCACCTCTGGCACAGCTGGCAGGCCTCTCCCCCACAACCAATCAGCATCACCCCAGGACTGGCATCTGACACCCCGACACCAGCAGGCACCAAACCAACACCAACCAGCATCAGACTCACACTGGCATCTGACACACCGACACCAGGTGGCGCCGAACCCACACCGGCCGACGTCGCGCCAACGCTGGTATGGAATGACCCCGACGCCGGTTGGCATCGGCCAGGCACTGGCTGGCTGACCGGTCACAGAGGTCATGGCAAAGCTGTAACCCAGAGGGAAAGGGCAGAGAGAGAGAGAGAGAGTGGAGAGACCCTGTCCTACCTGTGTCCTCTCACGCGGACTCGGCGTGCCGCTCTCCTCCCTGTTGGCAGGTGGCGCAGGATTCTGCCCAGCGCCGGCTCTCTCAGTCCCGCGGCTTGCTTGCTTTTCCAAACTGCTTTCGGACGGGGGTGGTGGTGAGGGGCAGTTTGCCCCCAAAAGGTAAGAGAAGGAACTGACCACTTTCAAGAACACCTTTCAGAGGCGCCCGAAAAGAGGTGCGGAAAAGCCCCCCCCTCCCCTCCCCTCCCCTACACCACTACGGCTCATGAGAAGAATCCGAGCCCTCGGGCGCTCTTCTGGGAAAGCCGGCTCGGGGTGGCGGGCCGTGCCTTCGGACAGACAGTCCCGGAGAAGGGCGAGACGAGCCTGGAGGCGGACAGATCTGCTCTGGCAACTGTGAAGCACAGCCGCTCTCTGCCTCCCTGGCAGCCCCTCCCTCTCCAGAGGTGAAACCTCTCTCTCTCCCTCCCGCTCGCTCAGCTCTCCACTTCTTTCCTTTAACCCTTCACTGGCCAAGCTTTCCGGCTCTGCTGCAGGCCTGGAAGAGCCAGGCGCCAGACCAGTGAGCAGGAGCCGGCGTGAGCCCAGCAGGTCCGGTCCGGCGGAAGACAGGGTTATTACAACGAGCAGGTGGTCCTTCTCCGTGACCGACCGCTGCCCTTCAAACAGTAATACACGCGCCCCGCCATTCCCTACCCTCCCCTCCGAGCTCGTCGAGGGGGCGTCCCGCTGTAGGCAGACGTGCGGTTTTGTCTGACCGCCCCCTCCCCGAGCCTGGCCGGAGCGGGCCGTCAGTCAGATCCCTGGGCTGCGGTCCGCAGACCGACTCCGGTGACCGCAGGGCCGACAGGAGCGCAGGCCAGCTCCCCCATGTGTCTCGAGCTGACAAGTGGAGATCACTCACCCTCCGACCCTTCACATCAGCGCCCCCTCTTCGCTGTAGTGTGTTTCCAGTACAGGTGTGACAAGCCTGCTGCTCCCTAGAAGACACTGCTCTTGTCTCTCTTACCCCTGCTGCAGTTTCCCCTGGCTTGGCCCCCTTTCTGCTGAAGGGCCGGGCCTGGGGTTCACACAGAGCACCCTTTCCTCTGGGCTAGTGTGTCTTTCCACCAGCCACACTTTCACCTGACTGAGGAGGAGGATCTGGCCTCTCTGAGCTGCTCCCTGAGGTCCAGCAGCTCTGAACAATCTTTGCTCCAGCTTTTGTCTTCATACTGTATATAAATAACCTAAAGGGATTTAAAACGCACTGGGTCATCCGTTAGAAGAAAGCACAGGCCTTTTTTTCTTCCAAAGCGACAGGCCACATCAACTTTAAAATTAACTGCGGGGGGGGTTGTACATTTGAATACACAGTTTACTACTTTTTGCATGAAGTTCTGTAGCCCTGGCTATTCAGCTCTCGTTTCCTGGGACGCACACAAGACAGCCCAGCACACTGCTTGAACTCCGACCTCATCCCCTAGCACTGCGCCAGCTGCAACACCTGTGTTTGCGTGACGCTGGGATCAGTGGTAAACAGACCTGTGACACAGGGCAGGGCCGGAGGGGCAGTGCTAACTTCCTAACCATGGTGATACATAAACAAGCACCTTCACCTCATAAATCAAGGCCACCTCTAACGACGATAATGAGCTCGTAGAGTTACTGTCCCACGGAGAGCAAGAAGGAAGCCTTCAGGCTGTTTTGTCGACTGCCTCTCCTCTCGTGTGTGCATGTGTGTGTGCACGTGTGCACATTGTGCATTCTCCCGTGTGTTTTGGGTGTGCATGCGTGTGGTGGAATTTAATTTCAGCTCACATACAAATCGAACAGGAGCCGTTAGGAGTTACTAAAAAGAAACCCAGGAATTCCAATGTGCAGCATGTCTGCGAGCAGTTCTTTGACTCCACGAGCCTCCTTGTGTTTGTCCGCGTACAGCTGGCCAGGAGAACTGACTGATTCACTTCATCCCAAAACTGCTTTGACGTCCCCTGGTGAATAGAAAATCAACAAGGGTATGAGAGAGACGCATGAACACAGAAGCCAGGGATGTACACGAACGGAGGTGGGCGCTGAATATGCACAAAGTCCCTTTGTCCTGCTGAAACTTCCCTGGGTCGCTGCATTGTTGCTGACAGAAAGCTCCCCTCCCTAATGGGGCATATCTGTCAGTTCACTTCCGCATTTTTTTGTCTCTTGCACTCTGTGCAGTGCAGGGAAACAAACACACAGAAGAGCCCTCACAAAGAAACAATGCCCACTCTTGCCACTGATTAGCATAAAAAATAGTTTAGGAGAAGCACTTGTTAATTTTTTTTTTTAATTATAACACTACCAGTTCAGAAAGTTACATTACAGAAAAATGCAGGCATGCCACTTGGACAAATTAGAAATAACAAAAAACATGACCTGGACTAATTGCTTCACACCAGAGTCCACAGTGATTACACAGGCTACACTGCTGTGGGAACAGAGCTGTACTGTCTGCCAGTCAGCTGGGTGCCAGCTGGGGCCTGGGCCTGCTGTGGTCAAATCAGAGTAAAGTGTAACAGAGCAAAGTTAAATCATGGTCAAACCAGACACTTTGTGCAGCAAAGCCCACAGGTATCAAGGACGAATCAGAGTAAAGTGCAGTAAACCCCAGAGATACCATGGTCAAATCAGAGTAGAGTGTAGTAAAGCCCAGAGGTACCATGGTCAATGCAGAGTAGAGTATAGTAAAGCCCAGAGGTACCATGGTCAATGCAGAGTAAAGTGCAGTAAAGCCCAGAGGTACCATGGTCAATGCAGAGTAAAGTGCAGTAAAGCCCAGAGGTACCATGGTCAATGCAGAATAGAGTGTAGTAAAGCCCAGAGGTACCATGGTCAATGAAGAGTGAAGTGTGACAGGCAGTGGCTTCCCCTCAGTGCAATGGAAAAGCGATGCTGGACATCAGATATCTGGAACAAACAGCTGGCCGGTGGGGTGAAGTTTTAGTTTAACTCAGGTCCTGAAGCCATTTTCCACCCGCACGGCTTTCACTCTGTGCCTCCGTCAGACTCAAGAGCACCTGCGTCTGATACCTGGGCCACAGCAGGAAACCCGCATGCGCTGCGCTGTTCAAACACACCAGAGCCGCCACGCCCTCCCCCTGCCGGTGAGCGACCAGTTACAGGTGCGCTTTAAAGAAGTACCGCACAGGCCGCAGGTCTCTGGGGTGTGTGTGTGTGTGTGTGTGTGTGTGTGTGTGTGCGCGTGTGTGTGTGCGTGTGCGTGTGCGTGTGCGCGCGCATGCTGGGGTACTCATGTTCACGCAAACTGATTTACAACTGGAGTAGATGAGGAACCAGCAAAAAGTAGAAACGGAGTCAGCCTGCTCTCGCCACAGCACGATCAATCCCCGAACCTCCCCCGGCCCGATTCCAGAACACGCCTTGAGCGTTGTCTCTTATTCCTCCTGCACAGAGCGATGGAACCCAAAAACGCCCGTGCTGCAGGTCCGATTCTGCTTCACGCAGCAGCCCGAAACGCCAATATCGCCATGCTCAACACAAAACGAAGCTTGCGCCTTCATTTTAGCCCGTTTATTTAAGAGGCTTCGTAGCTGGAGATGCCGGAGTTTATCACGGCAAGCAGGTTGCGTGTGCTTTGGAGCGCTCTTCTCTCGTGAATTATACGGAGATTAATTTTCTTTTTCTAGTCCATGGGATGTGAACGTTTCTCGGCCCAGCACCGAGGAGTAGCCCTGGTGAAGCACGCCCGCCTTTGATCCCTTTGGAAAAACACGGGAACAAAGGCAGTGGGAATGCTCACATGCCATCCCTTTCCCGCTCGCAGCCGTACAGTCCCGCCGGCAGTGGGACAGCTCCGACATGCTTTCGCAAAAGGCCCATAATCTGCTGTGATGTTAAGGTTTGCATACCAGCGCTAATTCCCTCTGTAGCCCTATTGACTTTAAAGCCAGGCTATTGTATCTCAGGGCCATCACAGGTCCCCCGGCGTTAATGGCTGTCCCGGAATCGCAGCTGCGCCCGCGGGGCTGGAGAGGATCAATGACAAAACCCTGCCCCCCCCCCAAAACCAATTACACCCCCATCACCCCTTAATGGGACTGCCAAGGCTCTTCCCAGCCAATCCAGGGCTGGTCTCAGGAGGCAGCAGCAGTGAAGGGGATGCACTTGACATTTGGTCCTTGCACATAGTCAGCAGTGTGCAGACGTGTTCAGAGAAAAGTGCAGCGGAGTGCAGATTTCTCCGAGTCACAAAGGGTTCGTTGTGCTGGAGGGGGGGAGAACCAGCCTTTGTTCCCAGGCTCGTACCATCCAAGAGGCTTCATTTACTGGATCACTCACTCGGGCCATAACTCAGAGAGGGAGGAAGCTTATAACTCTATAAATCGAGGTCTTCTGTCCCCAGTCTTGCCACCTCTAACCCCTCTAAACCCTTGCAGCCTCTCCTTGGTTCTCTTGTTTTCTCACACTGCCTCCTTCTCCTTTATCTCTACTCAACCCTACCACCATCCCCACCAACCTACCTCTCTCTTCTGTCTGCACTCCAGTGACCCGCCCTACCCCTACCTACCCCTCCTTACTGTACCTGCCCACCTGCCCCGTACCTTTGTGCCTTACCTATGCCCCGCCCCTTCCCACCTCGGCCACACCCCCACCCTGCCCTCCCCTCTCGCTCACTCCACCCGGAGGAGGAAAACAGCCGCGAGGATCTGCTGCCGGGGCCGACGGCGCTCCTGGCGTCCGGGGCGGAGCTCCCTGTGTGCCAGCCGCGCAGTACCGCGCGACGCGAGAAGCACGACGGACCGTTTTCGACAAAGCGGCAGATTGAGGAAAGCTTCAGGCTGGGGCTTCCTGTAAAAGCCGGCTGCTATCTTGGAAAGGGTTGACTGGGCCGTCCTGTCGCTGTGTGTGTGTGGGGGGGGGGTGGCAGAAAGGGCGCCATTGACATCATTCCGAAGGCATGTTATTTACAGCCTCCTCCCGGTAACTCCAGCGCCCGCGGCTCCGCTCCAGGGCGAAAGAGCGAACCCGTCCATCTCCGCGACTTCGCTGGACTCCTGGAGGGACGTCTCCCCCCTCCCCTCTGGGCGGAAGCAGCGCGTTTTCCGAGCTACGAGGAGCGGAGGAGGGAGGGGGCGTCCAGTTAGGGTCGTGAGTGTTTCGCACAAGAGCTGGTGGCTTGTCTGCTCCCTGCGCCTCAGCCCCACGAGCTCCAGTCCCTTTTCGACACTGTTTCGCTATTCTCGGATAAGCCGGGGGGTCGCGACCCCTCAGGCCCTTTTCCAAGCCGTGGGAAAAAGCTGCTGGTTTTTTTCTTTAATTCTAAAAGAAAAGTAATCGTTATGAGAAGACTTTGCCGCACGCCGTTCATAAACACATTCCGAGCCTCGAGGCTTTGCTCCGACGCACCTGGGCGCCGTCCTCCCCCTCCGCGTTGTTATCAGAGACCCCCGTGTGAGGGCGCCCCCCTCCCCGCCACGCCCTGCTCTCACGCCAACTCCTCACAAGGTCACTGAGACCGAGAGCACAGCGCGGCCCCCTCACCGCGCCCACGAGAAACAATCCAACCAGTCCGTTCCCCGAGGAAAGAGCCCTGTCTGCCCGACCGGGAGAGCAGATCTTACACACAAGGAGCTGTGCTTGTTGATCGCTGATGGCGCAGCACGCAGAGGCGCTACAGAAGCTGAGCCAGGGAAGACAAGCACTGCCACTCACACGCTCTACAGCTTTTTGCTCCAAAATACAAAGAAGGACCTGCGATGTTCAAACCCAGAGACATGAAAAAGATGAAACCCGTTTGGGTTTGTGGCGGAGATAAGAGAGTTTACACGGCATGCCCTTGGGAGACCGGAGGTTCCTAGAAGCGGCGCAGCAGCAGAGATTAGAGCAGTCATAACAATTTCTTTCTGTTTAATTGCACACGGCTCTGCCAAGGCTCGGACACTTCCCTGACTCTCACGATGTCTCCTCGTGTTTTTGAAGAAGCTGGAGCCGGGGGGAGGGAAGGGGGGAGAAAGGGAAATGAAGACACCTGCTCATGGGAAAAGGGAGAAGACAGAGCAGCAGGTGGGGGTTGGACAGAAACAGTGGCGTCCCGGTGTCCACTTTCAGCTCCCAGACAAGGGGTGAAAATTGCATAGTACCCTAGTCGGGCCTTAATTAGAATACTGTGTACAATGTTTGTCAACACGTTATAGAAAAGATAGGGCTACTCTGGAATCAGCCCAGAGAAGAGCAACTAGATGCATTCCTGGGTTTCAAAAGAAAAAACACAATTCTGCTCGTGTGCCTGCAGGGGTCACAGGTGAGCCTTCGTCAGCTGTTTTAAAAGTAACAGTATTTGTGTAGAAGTACACTGCTTCAGTCATCAGATGTAAAAGGCCTCATATATCCTTTCTATGTCTGATTGAGGGTGGTAGGGCTGGCTCAGGGGTCAGCATTGCTGCCTCGCAGCGCTGGGGCCCTGAGTTTAATTCTGGACCTGGGGTGCTGTCTGCGTGGAGTTCGCATGTTCCCCAGTGTTCGTGTGGGTTTCCACCAGGAGCTCTGTTGGTAGCGTAACTGGATTCTTGGAAAACGGGCCCCTGGTGTGACTCTGTGAGGGAGTTTGTGTGTATCCAGTGATGGACTAGGGTCCCATCCAGGGTGTACCCCACTTTGTGCCTGTTGCTTGTCAGGATAGGCTCTGGCTCCCCTGCGACCCTGGATTGGGAGAAGAGACACAGGCAAGCCAGACGCCCCTGTTGTAAATGGTGATATATGTGTCTGCTGAGGGCATATTCCTGCAGTGTTCTTGTGACTGGACGACAGGATAATTAATATTCATACCCCAAATGAATGGTACTACTTTTAATACTGACCTCAGAAAGATGAATGTTTCTTTACACACAGCTAGATAGACTCAGGATTTTAGGGCTCTGTACTGCCTCTGCAAGCAGATATCAAGGACAAACAGGATGTCATGCATTTCTCCACCTCAAACTCTGATGAGGTCGCCAAGCGGTGAACAAGTCTTTGGGACCTCAGAGGAAAAACGGCCACAGAAACGTACATCGGTTCCAGTCCCCGTCTTGAACAAGCTCTGTGAGCAACTGTGTGCAGACACACATTACCGGTGCCGGCTAACAGTGCTGTGCTGTGCTGCACGGAGCCTCCATTGCAGTCATAGCACCTTTGTGCTTGAGATGTTGTCTGCGAGGCTGTACAACCTTCTTGATCTACAGCCGGCACAGAGGAGGGACGGACCGTTTGGAGGACACTGCCAAGTCGTATCTCACTCAATCTCCCACACATCCCGACTAATGGCAAAACCTACAGGAGCTGTGCAGACGCTACCCTAAAAATTGCTGTGTCTGCTCACACGCTCAGATTCCTGACCCCTCGCACCAGGGGGCTCAGTGACCATAGCCTGCAAAAACATCTGCAATTGCAAAGCCGACAGTTTGAAACAAAAGCAGACAAGATGCGTTTCTTTCACTCTCACATTAAAAAGGCACGAATTGGAGTCCTCTGCCCATATCAGAGTGCACAACCTGAAGAGGAATTGCTGCTCTTGCCAGTGATGTGCAGCCTTAGTTCCAGCAGACGTGGGAGGAACACAGAAGCTGTTAGGATGTTATTCTGTGATTCTCCTTGGATATTTTATTGCACTGTAACATGAATGACGTTTGCACAGTAGTACTCCATTCTCTCCTCAATATGGCCTCGTTCCTGGTACGATCTTACTGCGGGAGGGCAAGATTTTGTTATTCATAATAAAATGGATAATCTTCACTGACCTTGCACGGAGAACAACACTCACTACAGTTCTGTTCAGTCGGATCTCGCAGCCCCACGTCCCTGAATGAGGCCGGCGCCCACGAGCCACAGCCCTGACCCCACAGATGCCTTCAGCTCCGCAACACCTGCGAGCCCAGATGTGAGTTTTATGATCTCTGCCGGGGCCCGAGATTAAAGTGCCCTTTTATCTGAAATAAAGCTTTCTCCGCTAACCCCGCAAAATCCCAGACACGGCACACCCAGTTGAAGAGAGACCTCCACCCCCCCACCCCCTATTTCCACTTCCCACAGGGGCACCTGGCCGAGATCGTGAGTTTGCTTGCTCTGCACACCCAGAGACCCCCAAGATCTTTCCCCTTCACCCCCCCTGCCCCATCCCAGCTCAGGCCCCTGCGCCCAACCCCTTTCTTCCCTCCACTTTGATCCTAATCCTTTCCAGATTCCGGAGAGTAATCGCCCCACGGTATCATGGCTTTTCCTCAAAGCGTCGACAGCTCATTTTCGATCACTTTCTTCTCATTCCTTCAGGTGTCTTTGATGCAGGGAAGGAGACGTTGATCCTGCCACGCCCTCCCCGCCAATCATACACACACACGATTTATGAGAAGTGAAATTTTCTCTTTCTGCCAGAAATGTGATCAGCCTCCCCGCTTTCATTTCAAACCAACACCACCCCCAACCCCCCCAACCAGGCTTAATACAACCTGGAGATCAAAAACCAGGAGAGGGGAGGCGGGAGTAGGGGGGAGGCAGAGTGGGCACTCAGGATACTCCTGGTTTTTGTTCTCCCATGCTATATAATCTCTGCTGACTTCCCTGTCTTTCTCACACCTGAAGAAGGCTCCATAGCCGAAACTTTCTTCTCTTTTCAGCAGGAATAAACCTGTACCTTGTTCCTTTGCAGCCTGCGCCTGCTGACACAGCCACCTGCCTGAACTACTTCTGCAGAAGGTTTCTGGTTTTAAAGTTCCAGAGTTCCTGGGTTTCATGACCCAGGTAATACCATGTCCACTGTAGTACCAGGAGCCCCAGGAGCCCCAGGAGCTACTGGCCCTGTAACACCAGGACAGAGGAGGACTGTGTTGGAGGTGCAGTGCTCTTCATCCAGCATGTTATACAGTTAAACCACACGGTAGTATGATCTGTTCCACCAGTTAACCAGTCACTCTGTTTAGCACAACCAGGAAACCCACCTACTAACCAACACACGCACCAATTCGTTGAAACCAGTAACCGGTTAGTTAACGAACCGCTCGGTCAAGGATGACCTGCCATCTAGTGCTCAAGGACTGACTAAAACCAAACAGCCACTGGCTGCCCAGACGGACATCTGATCGGGACCCACGCGTTTTTCTCACTTTGAAAAACAAGACACGAGCCGCGCTTCCTGAAGAGCGCGGGGCTCGGCGGAGCCTCAGGGGCGAACCCCTGGCTGCAGCCCCGCGCCCACGCGGCTCATGGCTAAAGCAGATGTGCGCGACACATGGTCTGATCATTAACGCTGGGCCCGCAGGGGACTCTCCGGCCCGCTTCCCTTTTCCTGGAATGTCCTCCGCGCCGACCTGGAGTCGGGAGCCTCCGAAAGGCAGCGTGCTGGACGAGAATTCAGCTACTGAAGAGAAGCAGCGCTGCAGGGTAGCGGCTCGGTCTCTGGGCTTGTCTTCGGGAGGTTGTGGGCCCAGATCCTGGGTTTGGAAAATAGGACTCTAAACCCGGGCAAGGTACTTCCCTCGCCTGGCCTGAGCACCACGCCCGGCTGCATGAAGGAACACAGCCAGCATCAGGCACTCCAGAGGAAAGACGTCACCCGAATAAGTTATAACAGCATGGAGAAAACACGCCCCGAAGAAGATGGAGATGAAAAGGGCTTAGATGTCTATGTTCTCTCTTTTACCCCGATGGTGGCCTGCTCTTGCTCGTGATCATTCTCGGTGAAATCAGTGGAAGTCTGAGCACAGGCACAATTACAGAGGAAACACACCTGAAAACAAGTTTCAGGATTTTCTCAACATGGCTAAAGCTCTGCATCCAGCCCTTTCACAGGCCGTGCAATCGTGTTTGCGCAGCGCCTAGATCCTGCCATAGAGCTCCCTGCCGTTCTGGGGCTCAGCCATATCTCCACCAGGAGACAGACTCTGGCCCGGGTCAGCCATGTGTGCAAGGGGTCGCCCGCGAACCATTTAAGCCCTGTGACTCCAGTCCCCGAGCTCTGGCCTGCATTCAGAGGCTTCTTCCTGAAGCTTTAGATGGGGAGTTTACTTCAGGGCCAGAAAGAAGAATTACAGTCTGAATCCTGGAGGCCGATCAAGGAATGATGAGAAGTAAGCTTTTTGGAATTAGACCGCTGGTTCTGGATTTCCACGTCTCAAAGGGAAATATCAAGGAATCTGGGGCTTAAAGGAATGTCCTACTCTGACAGGTTAAAAGAACTCAGTCTTTTTGAAGAGGCTGTGCAGAATCAAGCACTCAAAGGCTCTGACGGAGTCGAGCTTCGGGACTATCAGTGACAAAGAACCAGAGGGCACACGTGGAAACTGCAGAGAAGAGCATTGAAAACTGAGAACAGGAGACAGTTATTTACACAAAGAGTTGTAGGAGTGTGAAACAAGGCGCCCTATCATGCTGTCGAAGCTGATATCCTGGCTTCTTGCACGAAATGGCTCAATGGGATCCTGGGATCAATTCGCTGCTATCAAAAGGATTTAACGGGCCAAATTTCCTCCTCTCATTTGCAACTCTTCTTGCGTTCTTGTGTTTTTATTTCTGGTATTTCCGCACCTCGAGCAAAACAGTCCGACTGACACGGGACAGGGTTCACAAAAGAAGCCCGGCGATTTGATTTCTTTCCGGATTACAAAAAACCTGCTTCCCTGTAATGCTAGAGAACGCAGCAGCTGCACGAAGGGAGACGTGCTTTTGTCCCATTTTTCTGTTTAAAAAAATCAGTCCCTGCTCTTCATCTGCTTTGTCATTCGGTACTGCTTTATCGGAAACACAAGGACCCGCTGGGACAGTTCTGCACAGGCCAGTATTAAGGCTCTCCGGGCCTTGGCACCAGTACCAGGCCGGATCTGCAATAAATGACTAACTGTTTCATTTTTTCCTTTCAAAGGGGAACCCAGCTCCTATCCAATACGATAATAATGAAACTGTTTATTTTTTTAACTTTGGCAACTCATCAATAAAACCTTTGGCACGGAGCTCCTGAATGCTGGACATGTTTGTCAGATATTAACGGTTTGATTTCTAGCCCTGCCAGATGGAAAGCTGCAGCCCCAGAACTCGGCACAGGCCAAGGCCGATCTGTTCAATCTGGGGTTAGAAGTAGAACAATAAAACACGTTCTGTACACGCGCACAAATTCATGCACATTCACAAGCATACATGCACAAACACACATACTGTACACACTGCCACATGCACAGAGACGCACACACACATGCACCAACACTCGTGCACAAACGTTCATACACACTACCACATGCACACACATTGGCACTCACGTACTACAAAATGCACCAACAAAAGTGCACACATGCACAAATACCCACATGTGCAAATGCTTATGCACATACATGCTCAAAAATTCACAACCACCTGTACAAACACTCATACACTCATACTACCACATGCACACAGATGCACAAAAAATCACAAACACTACCACATGCACACACACACACACACACACACACACACACACACACACACACACACACACACACACACACAGGCTGCCTTTTCTCCTCACATTTTCTCCTCACATGTCCTCACATTCATTCTCTCTTCCTCCAGGCCACACAAGCAAAGCTCTCAGGATTTCACAACAATCACTTGAAGATCAGGCTGCAGAAAAAAAAACAACGCTACACACGCGCATGCGTGCGTGCGTGCGTGCGTGCGTGCGTGTGTGTGTGTGTGCTCGCTCACAGCGCCGGGGGAGCCCTGAAGCCCGGGCCTCACCGGATCGGGTCTCGGCCGTGTCGTCGGACCAGGACTCCCCGAGATGTGGCTCCTGGAGGGGTTCTGCACCGGCCGAGGAAGCTCGCAGGGAGAGACAGTAAGAGGAAGAGAGGAAGACACGCAGAGGGGGGGCGTGAGCTTCATGCGTCACGCAAAGAGGACGAGGAGGGACCCCGATCTGGAATCACCGGCAGACGAGGAACTACACTTGCAGCGCTGCGTCGGGCCCCTGCCGGCCCTCCTGTACAAACCCCTGCTGTGACAGGACGCCCCGCAAGGAGTTTCGTGGGGGTGCCCAGCTAGAAAAGAAACAAAGGCCAAGACACACCAACAGGGTCGACACTCAGCGACACTGAACATCCTGGTCCTGGGTCACAGCATCACAGGGCAACGCCCCCCCCGAGACGCCTCCCCCTCTCCTGCTCATGGGACCGGGTGCTTAACGATTTCAGCCAGCGCGTGGCAGGCGCGTGAGTGCAGCCAGTGTGGCGCTGGTCCTGCATTCGCACATGTGGTCACCAGCAGGGCCCCCCCCCCCCCACCACCACCCGACAGCAGCACGATAACAGGATATTAGACCCTTCCTCCCCTTCTTACCCTGAGCCACCCAAAAGCCCACCATCCTCCGTCTTCACACTGTTCCTGGGGTCTGCAGATGGCACCTTCCCTTCAGGACTGACAGCACGCTCTTCGGAAAACTCTGATCCGAGGGAGGAGGAGAAGCATTCGTTACACACGCAGAGGTTTTCTATACGCAGCTGCCGGGACAGGGCTGTATCCGAGACAGGGCTGTTGAATCACCTGTCAGATCCAATCGTTCGCCACCCATCTTCAGCAAAAGCTGCATCCTCAGAGACTCGCTGCAAGCCGGAGACTAACCTGGCAGGCACAGGGCTCAAGGTGGAACAGTCTGGACGGGACGCCGGGACACCGCCGGGCACGCTCACACCCACACACGGGGCAGCCCAGAGACTCCAGCTCCCCTCGACACCGCAGGCCTCGTTCAGACTCACCTCCGTGCTCAGCTTACACCTGTTCTTTCCTAATAGAAACACAACAACGCACCGCGCTCGTAGGGTGTCACATAAATCTTCTCAGAAAGCTGATATAAGAGCGCCAGTTGGCAGCCTCAGCCTCTCTTTTTGACTTGGAGAGCAGATTTTTTTTCTTTCTCTGAAAGAGAAAGGCGTCACACGATGGAATGCACTTCAGCAACGTGCTCCGTGCTGATTGAGTAGCTGCACCAGCGGATGCAGCCGAATCCGCAGAAATGACACCTCATCAGAGGTGCTGGGACAGGGGGGAGTGTTTTTTGGAAGGGCTCAGCAGCTACAGGCCTGACGTGGTTGTGCTCTCACAATTTCATGGGTTCATCTTCATAATCTAGCAGGCACCTACAGCAATTCCACTGCACACACTGGCCACCCCAGTCAGGCACACGCAGGTCACCCCTGCCACACACTAGTGACTGAGCTCTGGAAGAAACCCTCCACCCAGGCAGCAAACAACAACTTCTCATCCGCAGGACACTGTTCACTTCAACAGCAGTAATGAAGGTGTGCAATTAACCAGGCTCGGCAATGGAGGATCCAGCTTCTTTCCCACTCTTCTTTTGTCCTCTTTTCTCTCTCTCACTCCATTCTGTTTATTCAAAGACAGTCTCCATACAATAGCAATTTCTCTCTTCTTGTGATTTCTCACACATCCTTTCCAAAGCCGCCTTCTTCCTCCCCAGTCTTGCCTGGACTGCTGCTTCTCTCCTTCTGCAAACAAACATCCTTGCTTTTCTCATCTTTAGAAACCGTGCTGTGCTCCAGACTTTGTGTCTGTGCGCTGAACCGTACTCAGCTCACAATATAGCAAATTAGCCCCAGTCACCAGGCGCAGCACCTGCCTGCCTGTGTGAATGACTGCTGTGCTCTTTAGAAAAGATAGATTGTTTCCACGTACTGACTTGGAGGTCGTTAGCACTGCTTGCATGACCTAAAATGCAACAAAGTTTGCTCTTCTGGGCTGAACTTTATTTTTAACACACTGCAGCCCAGCAACAGAGTACTGAACACACTGCAGCCCTGCGCTCTGACACAAAGCTACTGAACACACTGCATCCCAGCACTATAATACAGAGCTACTGAACGTACTGCAGACCTACACTGTGGCGCTGAATGCTGTAGTCGTGTGACCTAATATCAAGCCATGCGAACAGACTGAGGCACTCTTAAAACCATGCTGCTGAGCACACTGAGGCCCTGAACATGCTGGTGCTGTGTTCTCCAAGATCGAGCTCCTGAAATACACTCACCAGTTTTCCTTGGTGCAGCACAATGGCTAAAGCACTCGGCCCCAGGATACAGTATATGCTCATGTGGGCAGATAGCACTTAACACTAGACTAAAGCACGATATGAGCAAAGTAAGATATTGAAAAATAGGCCATCCTACACACTTCGCTAGCCTTCTAAGACAAAGCAAGCAGTGCAGTAGCTGATGAAACCGACATCTCTTTTTCATGCCCCAGTTTATCAGGGAAAGGAGAACACAGGCCGTGCAGCATGCTAGCCTCTTGCTCTGCTTGTCCTTTTACTTTACGAGCGGGTCAAAACTGCTCCACTGAGCGCCAGCCAGACGGAGCGGGGAGACTCTCGTCCATCTACACGTTGCTACAGGTCCGCACTGAAAGCCAGCAGCGCTGACCCCGATCCTAAGGGGAATTCAGACATGCCACAGGCCGCTGCGACCCCAGCAGACCTCCTGGTGTTAAATCCTTGTGTCGCTCGCAGCTTATGAGAGGGCTTGGCAGCTCCCAGAGGTGAAAAAATGCAAAGCATTCATCGACTTCAGCGCTCTGTGGCTACAGCCCCTTTGCGCTTAGAGAAAGAGCAGTCTCCGAGTTGGTTATTCAAGCTCATCCTCGGCAAGAAGGCCACAGGCAACCTCAGCCCAGCTGTGTGCGTAACAGTAGCTCACCAGTGTGCACACTGTCGCTAGGACTGTCACAGCAGAACGCTCTGCAAATCGGAGGACTGACTTGCCACTCCATGTCTATTTTTACCTATATGCACCACTAGCGTGAAATAAAAAAAACAGCACTGAGCTCAAATCGCCTTAGGAATGCATCTAAACATGCTGTATAAGCCACGATAACCACATGGTTAGAAAACTCTGTTGTTTAAACAGCATATTTCCTATTCTGGACTCACCGACGATGATGCACTCCTGCTGTGAGCACAGTGGGAGAGACTTATCGGCGGCTCGACAGCCAGAGAGCTTCTGGAGCTGCAACGCTCATCTTCTGAGCCCCCCCCCGACCACGCGCCTCGAAAGTGCACACAGAGCACCCACACTTTCAGCCAGGTTTGCTGACCCACTGGCTGAACGGAGGCGATTAAGAGAGACCTGATACAAGGACTCAAAACCCCCCCAAGGGGGTCCAACAAAGGCAGCTCAGCAGACTGGTTCGGAACCGGGAAACAGGAAGGACAGGATGTAAGTGGACACTATGCAGAGGCGCGTTTAAAAACGGAGAACAAGAGGTAGTGCTTTACACAAAGGGTGGTGGGAGTGTGGAACAGGCTGCCCAAACACATTGATGAAGCCGGCATCCTGACTTCCATCAAGAAACCGGACGAGATCCCATGGGATCAATTAACTCCTACTAAACAGGCTAGATGGGTCAAATAGACGCCTGTTGCTTTTTCACCTTCCATATATTCTTAGATTCTTTCATGTCCACTAGCCTCGCGTCCACGCGCTATGCATGCTGCTGCGTCTCTTTCACACGCCTGATACTGGTTCTCTACCCCTCGTTTACTTGACCATCTTGCACATCTGCTCCCAGCTGCCTTCCTTCCTCACCCCCGAGGTGCCATTAGCTCACCTGGACAGGTCGCAGCTTGCGTGATGGACAGGCTGAGAGGGTGTTTACGTGAGCCGCAGGCCCTTGCTGTCAGGACCTGCCTGACAGAGTGGAGTGCTTCTGCCATTCATTAAAACGCTTCTCCTGAATCCTTCCCTACCACACACCGGCCCGCACAGAGGTAAAGTTTTACTGATACAGTCTAAAAAGTGTCCTTTTCCAGACTTAATGCATAACAGGGCAGCTTATAAGCTTACCCACCCAGCATAGCGCCTTCACATCTACCTGCACAATGCAAACGTACCTGTTCAGTTTAGCACCTGTCAAACCTACCGCCTCGGTATGACACCCATCTTCCAAACCCGGCAGCACACAGCAGAAATCAGCAGGGTTGCAAAGCGCTGCTTTAATACGAGGGCAACAAGCTTGCAAAGCATCACAGGTGCAACAGTACAAAAACAGCACACACATGGAATCAAATCGTGCAACTTCCCAGGGCGAGCCACCGTGCCCAGGCGGCCCCCGGCTACTTCAGAAGCGGTGGATGGAACAGCTCATTTGTGTAAAGTACTTTGAGAACCCTTCTGAAGCGTGCTGACCGCCGGCGATGCTCCTCTCTCATCGGCCCTCTTCTGTCCTCTCGTGTCCCGGAGGAGGGGAGAGCGCCCGGGGGTCTGATGGCTATCTCGCTCGGCGCTGTCTCTGAGGCAGGCCCAGGCCCCTGCTGCCGCCCTCCAGAGGCGCGGGGGCTTGTGGGGGCTCGTGGGGGCTCACGGGCCCCCGCCTCAGGAGGGGTTCCCCCAAGGGCCAGACAAAACCCTGGAGAGCCGGGACAGACCGGGCGATTAAATCCCGAAGAGGTCAGGCGAGCGCCACGGGTCCAGAGGCTCTCTCCCGCTGGCGGACTCTCGCTCGTGCTCGAGCTGCTCCGGGGGGGACCCCAGCGAGGGACACGACCAGACCTGAGGCACGCCCCGCTGCAGGCACGGAGAGGGGGGGGAGTCACACCGGGAGGCCTCTCGGCCGGTCCGGCCCGATCGATTGCCAGCAGCCGAGTGACCTGGGCCCCCCTGCGCAGCGCTGTGGCAGGCAGGCGGATGGATGTAGTTAACGACACACACCGCTGACAGCAGCAGCAGCGGCGGGCAGGAGGCACGAGCTTCGCCGCCGCCGGTGAGTTATGATCTCACGCCACAGCTGTCAGGGAGCAGCGCGGCGGGAGGGAAGAATTCGATCAACCAGCACGCAGGCGGCACACCTGCTCCCCCAGGGGCCGGGCACGCCGGGAGAGCTACCGAGCTGCTGCTGGGGTGCAGGAGGGTACCCCTCTTCGCTCTCTCCCCCCCTGCGGAGTATGGATTCCCCCCAGAAAATCGGAAGGATTAATTGTTATAACAATCCATTGCATCTCGGGTAAGACCAAAATCCCCACGTTCTAAACCGCCATAATCCTCCTTGGAAGAATTAGGATATTGTGTTGGGGGGAGGAGGAGGGTGGGGGGGGGGTGAACATTTTTTTTCCCCAATAAGGAGACCTGTCCTGAAAGGATTCGGGAGTGTGGTTTGATACCGTGTGGCCGGCGTCAGCCAATGGGAAACGGGGATCGGGGCGTTCCCAGTCTCCGCTGGCACGCCGGCGCAGCGGCGGGGGGCACCGCACCGCGGGGGGGGCGACGCGGAAGACCGACCGTGGGGCGATCTGGGTTTCTGGCAGGAGCAGGAGGGAGGAAACAAAGGCTTAGCAGGGGGATCTCGCTAATTGTTTCCATTCAGCCCAGTTTCAGTCTTAAAGAGTTACAGTGTGTCACCGACTTTGGGCACATTCCTCTCACCATTTTTCTTAATACTTTAAGAATCAGCAATTATTTTAATCTCGTTCCGGGCCGCCCTGACTGCGGTCAAGTGTTACTCGGGAAGGAGGCTGGCAGGGCGAGCAGGAAGGAAGAAGCAATGCCCTAACCCACCCCCTGCGTCCACTTGTTTTTCACAGATGGAGCCCCCACTTGGCCGTGTGATCTCTGGAGGAGGCTGGGGCGCTGCGCAGCGGTCTGCTCTCCCGAACATGACCGAGCAGCTCACCTATACATCACACACACAAGACAAACACAGGGAAATCTCTTCCACCGCAGCCCTGCAGCTTGGGGTAGGTGAACGACCGGAGGGTAGGAGTAAATCACTCCGCGCGAGGAGGAGGGTTCGAGCAGGAAAGAATGAAAAGCGCGAGGCAGAGCCATAAATCACGCCGAGACTCCCTGCCGTCAGTGGGCCGGTATGCCCTGCGTCTTCAGAACCCAAAGTCAGAGTCGTATACTGTCTGTTCTCGGTCCTATTCCCTTGCACTCATTCTCCGGGAATGTGGAACACATGCAAACTTATCGTTGTGCATCCTGATTCCACAACATAGCTCCCCTCCTAATATTGCTGTACTGAAGGTGGTGGAAATTATTACCAACCACGGTGGGGCCACCCTGTAGCTTGATCTGCTCAGGTCTCAGGAGCTGCTCCTGGCCAGGGCTGGGATGGGAGATCTCTAAGGAAAACCAGGTTGCTGTTGTTAGTGGTTTAGTAGTTGGTGGACCAGTAGGTGGCGCTCCTCCCCCTGGGTCAGAGTTTCCAGTCCAGTGCCCCAGTATGGCGACTGGGGACACTGTGGTGTAGGGGGGCTGTCCTTCAGATGAGAAGTCAAACTGAGGTCCTGTGCACTTGGACATTAAAGACCCCAGAACTGCTCTTAAGAGCAGTAGTGTGAAGCCTGGTGTCCTGGCTAAATTCCACTCTAGGCATGAATAGTCCTTTAAGATATTTACTATTGCATTCAATAAAATTGTTTTTTTTCTACCTATAAAACTACTAGAAATTACCCCGAATGAGGGCATCTGCTCAACCAATAAGTAACAATAAAAACAATGTCTTTTGCCCTGTTACTGGGAGTACTGCGTGGTGCTAGGTTTGCGTTCCAGATAGAGCTGGGGTCAGAGGTGTAAGTGGCTGAGCTTTCGGTTAGGTATGGGATTACTCTGGGCTCGCAGGTAGAGTTTCGTTTGCGGAGTCGGGACACGTCACATACTCTGGATTTGCTTCCCTAAGTTAAAAGGTTGGGAATGGGGGTGTGCGGTTCCCCTGCTGGGTTCAGGGCGTCCCCATTCCCCACGATCAGCCATTACAGCAGCTCCCACTCACGTCTGGAGCGCCGCAAGGTCACCGAGGGCGGGATCTAGCCTCTCCCCGTATCTGCCTGCGGTGTTTATGTCTTCTGGCCGAGCTGTGGCTCCCGTTTCCCCTTGCGGATGACAAGCCTGCAGCGAGGAAAGCTCCGGGGGGTGGGGGGGGGGCAGGTCCGGGCTGGCCCGGCTCCTGTGGACGCAGGCCTCACAGGAAATCCCTCGGCCCCGGTGAGACACCTCCACCTGGCGGCCCCCGCTGCGTGCCGTGGCTGCAAAACCTAAAGCTCAGCAGGACACGAGCCGCTCCTCTTTCAAACGCACGCAGTGTGCCGAGCTTCATCAGGAACGCTGCCTGTGTCTCATGGCGGATTCTGTCGGATATAGACACCCAGCCCCGCACTCCCTCACACCTCCCTCTCCCTCGCCTGCTTCCTCTCTTTCCAATAATCCTGCTCATCCCGTCCCTCATCCCAGTACTGCTCCCAAGGACAGACCGGATGTGTGTCTGTCACAGGGCGCCACACGTACAGAAAGGCACAGGGCTGATTTGGAGGCACCAGTTCATCGAGCCAGCGGGGTTCTAGAAGGTGGGAGGAGACTAGAGCACACCGAAAACACCCATATGGACAAGGAGAACGTGCAGACTCCATACAGAAATATCACAGCACATATGTCTCTTTCCTTCAACACATACGCCTGCATGCACACACGCACACACACTCACACACACGTACGCGTGCACACACACTTCCCCCTCTTGTTGTAGGCTTCACAGCCTTTCTGACATCACCCTCTCTTCCCGTCAAGGGCAGCTGATAACCAGGAGCCCACTGTGGTTCTCCTGTGGCTCGTGACAAACCGTACCTGTGTCCGGAGCAGGGTCTGGCGTCCCTCTCTTGTGCCCAGAGTTCTAAATCAGCACCGTGCCCGCGGCGCCAGTGCCAGTGCCCACCTGCCCGGACAGGGCTTGAGACCTTGGCCTGCTGCACAGCTCCGGAGCTGCAGTCCACCCCTGTCTGGCAAAGAATGGGCCTGCTTGTTTGTCAACCGGTGACATGTGTTGAGCTGCCCTGCCATCTCTTCTGGCACTGTGATGAGGGGTGGCCCTGTGGCTCAGGATCTGCGCCTGTGGCTGGGAGGTTGCCGGTTCAAATCCCGCAGCCGGCAGAGGAATCCTACTCTGCTGGGCCCCTGAGCAAGGCCCTTAACCCCAACTGCTCCAGCGGTGCTGTACAATGGCTGACCCTGCGCTCTGACCCCAAGCTTCTCTCCCTGACTGTGTGTCTCATGGAGAGCAAGCTGGGGTCTGTGAAAAGACAAGAAATAGTATATGGCCAGTAAAGTGATCTTATCTTCTGCCTCCCTGCTCATCCCAGCTGGCACGATACGCTGGATGTTATTAATTCGCTCCATCCATCTTCTACCTGCTTTAGCCAATTCAGGGTCGCGGGGGAGCTGGAGCCCGTCTGGGGAACTTTCAATGCCAGTTCACTGCAGGGTGCACACACGCACACGCACGCACACGCACTCACACACTTACATCAAGGCCAGTTTTCACAGAAGACAATTAACCCACCAGCGTGCCTCTGCACGGTGGCAGGAGACCGGAGCACCCAGAGGAAACCCACATGAACGTGGGGAGAACATACAGACTCCACACAGAAAGGGCCCCAGTGCTGCGAGGCAGGAATGCTGACCACCGTGCCACCCTACTTCAGCTTGCAAAGTTTTACCGCAGATGTAATCAGTCCGGGGCTGGTGTGGCTGAAGAGCCTCCTCACACCTGGCCTGCCTCCCCTCCGAGCCTCCCGGCCCGTCGAGCCGCCTGGAGGTGGGTTGGAGACATGGGAAGAAGTTAAAATGCCAAACGAGAAAGGTATTTGGGTCACGGAACACATCTGGGACTGATAAATACTTGGGGGGGGGAGAGGCTTGGCAGCAGCTAATCTCCTGAAATATTTTGTTTTGAAACCTTGCAGGAGAGGGCTCAGTGCCATTTAACACCCCGCGCACAGTAGCTGTCTGGCACTGAGCTGCAGGGCGCGATCTGGTATCATCGCCGTTCCCACAGAGCCACAGGCCTGATACTCCGCATCCGAGAAGGGCCTCAGCAGAATGAGTAATGTGACGCCCCCTAGAGGGCGGAGAGAGACTTACTACACTCTCCAGAACGCTCCAGCCCTGGGGGTGGGGGGGCCCGCCTGGACGCGCTCCAGACCTGTGTGTTATTTATAAGCAGCGCTGACAAGACCAGTACACTTTAAATAATAAACCACGAAAAGAGCTTTCTCTTTCAATATGCATAGACCGCCAAGAGGAACCCGACTTCTGAGTGAAAGACAAGAGGCAGGCAGACACGGGGTGAGACTTAGAGAACCCCTTTCCTTCCCCGAGCGTATGAATTCTAACGAGAACACCTCTCCAGCACAGCACTGCCTTGCACCTTTTAAACCGCAGTCTAAGCTTGCAGAAACAATTATTGGATTGCATTCATTTCATCCTTACTCTTTCTAATTCTGGCTCATTAGAAAGCTCTGGAGCCAGAGCCTGTCCCGGCAAGCAACGGGCACGAGGCAGGGTACCCCCTGGACAGGGCACACACAGACACGAGCACACACACAAAAATCACACTCGCATCAGGCCCGGTCTTCACAGAAGCTAATTCACTACCAGCATGTCTTTAGACTGTGGGAGGAAACAGGAGCATGCAGAGAAAACCCATATGAACACAGGGAGAACATACAGACTCCACACAGACAGCACCCCAGGTGTGTAATTGAACACAGGGCTCCAGTGCTGCAAGGCAGTAATGCTGACCCCTGTGCCACCGTGCTGCCTTCGTATTTAAGACATAAGATCACTTTATTGGCCATATACCATTTCTTGTATTAGGAATTTGTCTTTTCGCAGACCCCAGCTTGCTCTCCATGAGACACACAGACAGGGAGAGAGAAGCTGGGGGTCAGAGCGCAGGGTCAGCCATTTATACGGCGCCCCTGGAGCAGTTGGGGTGAAGGGCCTTGCTCAGGGGCCCAACGGAGTAGGATTCCTCTGCCGGCTGTGGGATACAAACTGGCAACCTTCCAGCCACAGGCACGGATCCTGAGCCACAGAGCCTCCGCTCAACCCAGTTATTTTTACATCTTTGTTTAGCAATGCAGAAAACATTTCACACTGCAGAAGGCCCCTATATTACAACTAAGCAGCATTGCAAAAACACACTCATCCAGGATCCCAGCCCCCATTGGAAAAATCCATTGCTGGATCCCAGCTACTCTTTGGAATATTCATCCCTGGATCCCCGTCTCTCTTTTGGAAAATTCATCCCAGAACACCGGCCAAACTTTGGAGAGTTCATTGCAGCATTCCAGCCTCTCTTTACGGAAATTCATCAGCAGGGTCCCAGCTGCTCTTTGGAAAACACATCCCAGGATCCCGGATGCTTTTTGGAAATTCAGCCTAAGTGCCAAGTGAGCCCAGAGCTAAATCCACAACAAAGCCGTGTGATCAGGTGTCAAAATGCTGCAGGCCCTTCGCAAACCAAATCACAATCTGCGCTCTATTTCCGGAAAAGGGCTGTGCAGCACATTAGTGGGAATCTGGAACACGTTTAGGAACTTCCAGGGGATGTCCGTGTGCATGGTCCTGCATGCCGAGGGCTCCGGGCTGGGCACCAGTCAGCTGTTTTCGGGGAGCTGGCTCTCAGTGACAGCTCCTCATTTCGAGCAGATTGCAGACCCCCCCTGGAGGGGACCACACCCGCAGAGCTCGATCTGCACACCGAGCACATCCCAGGCGGGGAGATCGGCGCCCTGCGAGACCTGCGAGGGGGAGACGCCCTGGTTTTTAAATCGTGCAGGAGGAGACGGCGTGACGAGAGACCCTCGGACAGGGAGCTGAAGGAGAGGCCTGCCCGACGGGCAGTCAGGCACAGTCTGGGCTCAGTCCCACCACAGCTCCCTGCATTTCCCTGCAGAAGAGCAGGGAATTAAATACAATTTAATTAATCGATTTCATGATTTTGTTGTTTGGTTTAATTTGATTCATCGTAGTGTATGGGTTTAATCTGACTTATTTAGGGAGATAAAGATTTGCGAGGGGAGTCTTTGTGCAGATTTGGGGGTACGACTGTTTGCTGTCTCTTTGGGAGAGCTCTGAGTTCCCAGTCTGGTTTCTGGGGTGAATTTCTGCCACTATTCGCGACCTTCTGAGAACAGCCGGTCCATTGGCGGCTTGCTCAGTCTCGACCTGGCCAGGCCTGTCCCCCCGAGACCCCAGGGCACGCGGGCACGCGGGCCTTCAGCGACCTCCTCCTCTCTTTCCAGTAGTGCTGAGCTGAAGAGCGGGTTGGCACAGCCGCCGAACGTCAGATCGAAATCTGCCCTTACACCACTTCCAGGAGGAGTAACTTCTAACTTCAAGACAGGAGACAGATCCCACCTCAGCCAAAAACAGCTACATAAGTACCCCCTAGCAGAACATCCAGGTGCACGGCAGCTGCTTCTGCTGTGTGCACAAGGTATTGCTACACGCTGCTGTATAATAACAGCCATGGTCATAACGCATGAGAGAAATTGAACGGTGTGCTCTGTCCTGCCTCCTGGATGAAAGCTGGCTGGAAGGCCGTTCGCGGAGCCCAGCTGCGCCAGGGGTTGGGTTTCGCGCAAGTGTGCTGTGAGCAGGTACAGTCCGCGCTGGGCGGGGGCAGGGGGGGGTGCAGACACCCGTAAATTACAGATACAGGCGCACAGCTGGAGACCTCGTGGAGCGTTTTTATCTTTCTTAGACTGGAATACTGCTTAAAAAAAATAATGCAAAAATGCATGTACAGTATGTAAAATGTTTAACTTATTGTGTTCTGATTTGTAATGACCTCTGGCTGCGCATTGTTTTGTGTGTGTGGTTAACATAAGTCTTAGAAAAGGTCTCTCTCACTGGGACTAAACTAAGCTAGCGGTGAATTGTACAGCGCCAACAGCCAGTGCCAGCGAATAAAATAGCCGTCCAGTCCAAGATGTGTTATCACAGTCCATAAAAAACTGCAGCGGTGATTTAGAAGACTGCGGTGAGTCCAACACCACCTGCAACAGGAAACCCGGGTTCAGTACTTCCCCACATCAATTACGGCTCTGTTTTTCTTGTTAGCATTACACACTTTCGGTTCCTTCCAATGCCTGGACAAAACCGTTTATTTAGGCTTGTAAATCTGAGCGATTGAGGGCTTCAAATAAAAAAACACATCTCGCCCAGCGCTCAAGCTGCCTCTCCTGGGGCTCAGTCCGAGGCTCCTGCTGTTCTCTGTGTGTGTCGTCAAAGCAGAACGAGTCGGGGTGCAGACAGCTCCTCCTCACTGATCGCTCCCGAGCGGGGCGCCCGGCCCCCCCGGACACACTGAGATGCAGACAGGTCCTTTATACTGCAAACGCACAAGCCCCCGCTGACAAACTGCTGGCTGAGCGTAATTCCACTCTTACTGGAAGCACTTTCACTGCCACAGCAGAGTAATCCTCACACGGGCGGGGACGCAGAGGACAGGAGGAGGGACGATGCGCGAGGGGCGTGGGGCACTTTGTCACTGGAGGAGACGAGCTGTCCTGTGATCGGAACATGACTCACGCTCGGATGAAGTCATCCCTCAAGGACCTCGACCTGTCGCCCTGTGGACAGCATCCTTCATCAATGCCCCCCCTCCACACTGTCTCTCATTCTGAGGTCAAGAACAGCTGATGCCCTAAGAATCACCATTCTGTGCTGTCTGATGCATACACACACCCAGCTCAGCTCTCTCTCTCTCACACACACAAGCCCAGCTCAGCTCTCACACACACACACAAGCCCAGCTCAGCTCTCTCACACACACACAAGCCCAGCTCAGCTCTCTCTCTCACACACACACACAAGCTCAGCTCAGCTCTCTCACACACACACAAGCCCAGCTCAGCTCTCTCACACACACACAAGCCCAGCTCAGCTCTCTCACACACACACCCAGCTCAGCTCTCTCACACACACACACACAAGCCCAGCTCAGCTCTCTCTCACTCACACACACACACAAGCCCAGCTCAGCTCTCTCACACACACACAAGCCCAGCTCAGCTCTCTCTCTCACACACACACACACAAGCCCAGCTCAGTTCTCTCTCTCTCTCTCACACTCACACACACACACACACACACAAGCCCAGCTCAGCCCAGCTCAGCCCAGCTCAGCCCAGCTCAGCTCTCACACACACAAGAGCGCAGCTCAGCTCAGCTGTAAAGTGTGCAGAGCCACTCAGAGCTCATTCATGGGAGCTGCGAGAAACTCCAGCAGCTCCCCGTGCCCTGGACCAGCAGACTGAGGAGAAAACTGGCTTCATCTTTTCGGAGAGAAAAGGGGCAGATGGACAGCAGATCAACAGCTTCCTATATTTAGTCTGGTTGATCCACAGCAGTGCTCTGTGCAGTGCTGGAACGGGACGCTCAACTGGAGAACAAAGCCCTCTCTGTGGCGCGCTGTTAATATTGAACCCAGCGGGCAGGGCCAGGCAGGGCCGGGCAGGGCCGCCCAGTGCGCGAACGTGACTCAGGCTGGCGTGCCGGCCGCTGGAGAGCGAACTGGACGGTCCAGGTGCCCCAGTGCGAGCCGAGTGTCTGCAGAGCTGGGGCTGTCATCAGGAAGAGGGAGCAGAGCTCCCACTGGGCTCCCCGACGTTTTCCTTTTCGCATCCCGGGACTTTTTGACGGTTCGTGGGACTACAAATAAATTCGCCCATATCTCGGTCGTTTACCGTTTTTAATCATGCCCAATTTCTGATCAGGACCCGCAAATACCGCGCACGATAATTGTTTAAGATGAAACCCTCAATAAGATTAAAGAATTCCTTTGCTATTTTCCCCACCGCCTGCTCTCTCGGTCGTTGGGCCAGACGTCAGCATTGCTGGTAAATATTTAATTGAATTGAAGGGGGGAGTCACGCACTCCCCGTTAGTGATATATCTCCCAGTCACCCTCACATATTAACCCTTCCTGCTCTGGAAACGCAGCCAAGAGCCAGACGGGTTTGAAATATCCTGCGCACTAGGAACACCGCATCCACCACCAAAGTCAAGACTTGCCGGACTTTTCATAAGTGATAGCCACTGGGCTGACTCTGTGTTTAATAAGCAGAGCTGCTGCAGAGACCCCAGCCTCCCCAGGTGTCCTGACTGGGCACTGTGAGGACCGGAGAGCCCCTTCAGCGTCCTGCCCATCCAGGCCAAGCCCACACAGCGACCCGAACGGTCACTCCCGCCGGTCACTCTCCGGCAGCTGTCCAGGGGAAAGAAAGGGGGAGGAGACCGCACGTAGGAAGGAAGTGAATGAAGAAGACCCCCACTCCACCCCCCAAAAAACCCCAACCTCCCCTTCCCTGCTGTGAGGCAGTGGCAGGACAGCGATCACCCCCTTTCACAAACACTTCTGCCCAGACTGCGATCCCCTGGTCCCACCGCCCCTCCCAGGAGAGACAGCCCACAGCCGGGGGGCAGGGACCGCGCAGGACACAGCCGCCAGGTGGACAGCGCAGGGGTACGAGAACGCGTCCGTGCGTCCAGCACAGATCTCTCACAACCGGAGTCCACACGGGACTGAGCTGCAGGACCTCTCCGTCTCTCTGTCCCGGACTCCATCCTCCGCACACCGGGGCCCGTGATCAATCAATACTCACCGTCACACAAAACGCCACCGAAGCTCCTGTTAAAAACAGGAGCTTACCTACACAGTGCCTGCCAGAATTATCCAGCTGGTTTTCCTGCTCTTTCTGATATTCTACCAGTAATTGGAATTGTTCAAAGACTTCACACTTCATACTACGTAGGCAAGCAGCCGGAACTCAGTTCTTCGCTGAGAATTTCCAGCAGGTTTTCCTGGACAATTCATAGGGCAGCTTAACATGAGCAGACATGCAGTAAGCAGAGGACAGCAAGACAAGACAGCCGTCTAGGGAAGGCTCTTCCTCGCCCACGGCATGTCTGAAACGGGGCCGCCGCCGGAGCGGGCCGCAGGGCGCCGGCTGGGACAGGACCGCGGGGGTCAGTCAGTGTGTCCCAGCCCAAACTAGCGGTTACCTCACCCCGGGCGCTCAATGGGTCTTTGTGCTTCCTGCACAGGCCAGGCGGTTCTGTCCCACGGAGGAGTCAGGTTACCCAGAGTCGTCCCCCCCCCCCCCACCCCCCATGACTTCACAGACGTCCCACGGAGCAGCGATTCCACCGCCACACAGGCTGCTGGGAGGGATCGCCTGCTTTTCTTCTCAGGCTTCCCAGGCCGGATGGTGCTCTTTCTTTTCCTCCTTTTCTTTCTCTTCCCTTTGCGGACGGGCCCACAATAACCCACCGGCCCCGGCCGGCCAGCGGGGCCCGCGGGCGGCACAATGGCCTGTTTTGTCCGGCTGAATAAGAAAGCCATTGACGCAGGGGGAACAGACGGAGCTGCGGTCAGGGGGTCTCCCTCGCCAGCCCCGGGCTTCCGCTCAGCGCAAAGCGCCGCCCTCCGCCCACCCTCGCCGCCCGCGAGCCGCTGACCCCGAGGCGGAGAGCGGCGGGGGGCCCAGCCCAGTCCTCACACGGGACAGAGTGCGCAGCTCCGTCCCGCGTGGCTGGTCTCCCCGACAAACCCGGCAAGCTGCAGCCCAAGCTGCCACCGCAGCAGTGAGGCAGCAGGGGGTGCGGGGCGGCGGCGGGCTGTACCCGGGAGGTTGCAGGTTCGAATCCCCAGGGGGGTTCTCACACGGGCAGTGGTGGCCCTGAGCACGGAGCACGGCACTTCACTCTGGTTACAGCACTCTGGTAACGCACCCCGCTGTTCGCGGTGCACGTTTAGGTCCCCACAGAGAAGCGTCAGGTGCGATAGTACTACTGCAGCTTTTGTTCTACTGCAGCCGGTTCCCGGGGGAAAGGAAAATCCCACAGCTCACCCCAGCCGCACCGTGCTTTTGCGTCCCACTGGGTCCAACCTGCTCTTGAGCGCTCCGCGGTCTCCAGTGGGCTCAAGCCCGCCCTGCTCCAGCAGATCTCGGACTGCGTGCTGCTTTCTAACCCACAGCCCTCAATCGCTAGCCCCCTTGACCCCCGGGGTCACGCGTGGGAGATCGGGCCTTCCGCAATGATGATGATGATGATGATGATACCGAACCGCCCAGTCCCCAGCTATGGCGTTTTAAAAGCGACCAGGTGTGGTTGCGTGTGGTTCTGGCAGCCTCATACAAGTCCCCTCATTCCACACCCCCAAACTCATACAGGGGCTGTATTTGATTTATCAGGCCTGGCCAGAAGAAACAAAACGCGCTTGGAAACCACATGGACATACAGTACACGGAAAAGGGGAGCACCTGAGCATTTATTCCAACACTGCCACCTAGTGGCAGCAACCGGTGAGCCGGGCACATGGCTTTAACTGCGGCATCAGCAGTACAAGCTGTGTCTGCGGCTGCTGAAGTAGACAGTCCACCGCTGTCAAACACACTGCAGGTCAAGTCAGGATGACCTGCCTTGCTGTTCCAGGATTTAACTGGATCACGCGTTCTTAAAACACAAATCACAGCCATGTCTGGTCTTTTGTGTGTACCAAGAAAAACCGTGACGATTCAGTGACAAAATTAAGTCCCAAGTCAAAATTGTACTCCAACGGTGGTCTTCTTCGGCGGTGCAATGTAGTTATTGAAGTGAAAAAACATCACTCACCTTCACCACAGTCAAGTCATTCGGCAGCGTGATGTCATTCACTCATTCATCCTGGTTCGCCGCACGTTTCCAGACAAGTAACACGCCTCCGAGAATCAAAGCTGCCCTTCCCACATCGTTAGCACCCTCTGACCTCCCAGGGTAATTAAATTGATGAGGGGCCTGGCGGTGAGAGAATTCAATTACCTGGCTCACGGCCGAAGCCCAGAAATGCGTCTGTTTGTAGAAACACACCAGCGCGATCATAGAACAGCGAGTTCCCCAACTATCACACCTTCCGATCCGTCCTGTCCAAACGCCCTCCTGGAGGAATAAAGACCCAGGCTCGCGCCAGCTGTTCCTGATCAGTTTATTGGTAGCTGTACTGTACAAAACGTGACAGGGAAGAAAGTGGGGGAGTCGGGGGGCAGGGGGGTGGCGGCGGCGGCGGCGGCGGCGGCGGCGGCCGCGGCGGCTTTGGGGAGAGTGGCAGTTCGGCGCCTGCAGACAGAAGGGGGCGCCCTCACCCCAAGGTTTCCCACACTGGCTTGCTACAGAGATGCACAGAGCAGTCCAGCTCCTCTATAACCTCCGAGCAGGCCAGTGTAGAGGCCCTGAACCCAGAGGGTGCCTGTCCAGCTCCTCTTCAGAGTGCGTTTAAACCACCTAAGGGCCTGGATGCCTGAAATGAAGTATTTTATGAAAATCCAGGAGGAAAAGGAGGATTCTGGGATGAAAATCCCAAATCCTGTAGCTCTTGAAGATAAATTTACGTCACTTCCTGCAGAAAGACTGAAAACACTAGAAACGGGATATGAAGCCGTGAAGCAGCTGTCTTTCCGGATGTCGGGACCAGCGCAGCCCGGTTGTGTTGGGATTCGCTGCAGGCTAGTGGACGGGTAGGGAAGAGATGCAGAGGCGAGAGGAAAGGGCCACGCAGAAACGTCTTCGTGCAGAACAGACACGCACATGCACACATGCGCGCGCGCACAGAGAGACGCACAGCACAAGGGTGCAGCGGTGCACCGAGCTTCGCAGACGTGGGGGCAGGGGCACTGACCGGCCCGCTGTCCAGGGAGGAAAATAAGACAGGGTGAGGGGGTGATGTTTATCATGAAGGCTGCTGTACCATCACTGCAACGCACTCGCACACGCACACACTGCTGTGTACAATACAAACGTAGCACTTTCCAGAAAGTCTTTTACCAACTTAAACGAAAGAGGCAGCCTTCGTTCCCAGCACTGCTGTGCGCCAAGCCCAGCTCCCTCTCGCAGAGCAGACAGGCCTAGTCTCACAGGTGTGTGTGACGGGAGATTTTCCAGTAGTGACAACGTGCGAGGGAGACAGACACGCCAGATGAGGTCTCTCCCAGCCCCTGCTCACTCCTGAGCTCCGAGCTAACTCCCATCATGCCCGCAGACCAGGAGCTCTAGACTGGCCCAGACTTCGGCAGGAGGTGACGTCACTCCTGTCCCCGGCTCGGAGCACAAGCCCAGTCCCCCCCAGGACAGTCAGCTACTGCGAGGTCCAAGCAGAAATGGCACAGAGGTGTGTGAAGAACTGCTCTGTAAAAACGCACAGCGGCCTGCGAGACTCTCGGACCCAGGCAGAAGGGGGAGGTCAGTGGGTGACATCAGCACTGCACACAAACGGACAACAGTCTGGGCTCTGGGCTATGGCTTCAGTAGAAAATACAAAGGAAAAAAACAAAAAAAATTCAGGCACGCCCCCTCTTAACTGAAGCCATAAAACAAATCAACAGGTCTGAATTAACAGCACGATCTCAAAGCCCCTCTTGACCAGGCCTTCCAAAATACTCATAGGCACCTGCGATGCATCTTAACAGCACTGTTTATTTTTAGGTTGTGTCTCAGCTCTTGAACAACACGGACTGTTCTGCGCATAAGACATAGCACGACGTCCCCAATCCAACATCGCATCTCAATTTCTCCCGTTTCCTCACTACTTTTAAATATTTGTCCTTACGCAGCCTATTCACATACCGTATACATATTTTTCTAAAAAAATATGCCAAAAAATTGACAGAATCATAATCCCTTAAAAAACATAAAGCAGTCAACCTTCTGGAAATCCTACTGCACAGGGCTCACCAGTGGGCCCTCGCGATGCACTGCCACCTAGTGGTGGCAGGCAGGATTGCTTGAGCTCAGGCTAACCAGGCGAGACTGCTGCAAGGACCTGCTGAACATGAATCACATCCCCACCCCTGTCCAGTCTGGAACGATCCCTCAAGACGAAGGCAGGTTGTAATTTTTCCCTGACCTACAGGACACCCCCAACCTCCAGGGGGTAAACTAAATTAACCTGCGGTGATGTCCCCTCACAAGTCAGCCCAAGACACCGCCCTCGGCGAGATCAGGCAACGTGACTCTGGCTCAGGTATGCCTGCAGGGATGGGAAGACCTCTGGCTTCTACGTTTGACTCCCCTGTCCCTCTGTCCTTCCCACCAACGCTTCATGATCCAATGTGACCCCCCAGCCGCGGGGACAGCTGAGGAACTGAACCCCTGGGCGGAAGGAGGGCCTGTCACACCACAGGCAGGAAGACGGAGAGCCTGGAGCCTGACTGACAGGCCAGCAGATTTTTAAAAAAAAAAACCAAACAAACATCTCGGCTGGCACAGGCGTGGCCAGAGAAAGCCAAGTCGAGCACCTCGGTTTTGAGCAGGACAGCCCGTGTGCTGAAAGAAGCCCATTCAGCTAGCTTGCATTTAGCTGTCCCCGCGTCCTAACTCCACAAACGGCTCAAACCACAGGCTGGTCCATCAGCGCCGTGTCTCGTCCAGCTGTCAAACTAGTCGAGCTGTGGTACCGGAGAGCTCCAGTCCCACTGTCCCACTGGTGCAGCCAAACACGCGAGGGCGGTCGCAACATGCACTTGCACCAGTCGACTGCAGTGGAGCAGCCAGACGCAGTCTGAAGCAGCACTCGGAGAGGCCTGGGACGAGAACGGGCCGGCCGGCGGTCTCCAGCGCTGCCACTGGGGGGGAAGAGTCTGGCTACACCGAAGCAGTGGCGTTCTGGGTGAAGGCAGCATGCGTGGGGGTCCACGGCCCACTACCAGCAGAGGACGCCCATGGCAGGCCCAGGCCCAGTCCCCACCAGTCCCCACCACTGCCCCCGCCGACAGAGCAGCGCCTGGGGCAGTTTGACCCTGGACCTCTGTCCCGACCCGGGCGCTAAGGGCAGAGCTGCAGTCTCCAGCCTGCTGACCGGCCCACGGTTCGACAGCAGCGAGAAGGGGAAATGTTGAAGTCGGCGAGGGAGGGGGCGGACAGGAGTCGATCAGCCGCGGGATTAACAGGCGGAGCTCGTCCTGTCAAGGGGCCGGCGAGCCGACGAGGACACGGTCACCGCGCGCTGACCGGCCCAGGCCTCGCTCCAGGCAGAGCAGCCGCACAGGAACTCCGGCATCCGCGCGCGAGGCTCGGAGAATCAGACAGGGGTCCAACCCACAAAAACCCCTCCTGGACCCTCCGGCTGCTGGAGCTCAGAGACGCCACGTCTCACAGGGGAGCCACGGACGATCAAAAACAAGGGCATGATGGGAAGAATGGAAAACGCGTAATTGAAGACCTGAAAGTGGACGTTTCATATGAGCGTAAAAACTCCCTCACCTCTTCAACGACCGGGAAGACGACCTGCGCACACCTGCAGGCGTTTTCTCCGTGGGGGGAGACCGGAGTCTCCCCATTAGTGTTCCTACCTGAGCGATCAATTAAACAAGCCGCCTCGTTCTTTACTTACACACACACACACACACAACATGTTTCTCAAGGTCCTCGACAGCTGATCCCTCAATCCCCTCCGTCTTCATGCAGGGGGCCGGCAGCTCTGAGGTTAGAGGTCTGGCCATCAGGCGGTTAATTGAATAATTAGCCCAGCCCTGCAACCGAGAGCACAGCTCCTTCGGGAGCCAAGCAAGACCCCTGCCCCAGCGGGCACTGCTTCACGAGCCCATAAACACACTGGCCAAAATATTAGGAATCCAGTATAAGAGACGGGTGCGGGCAGGAGGAAACAGAGACACATCCTGGGTCCCACTCCTGCTGAACACTGCCGCGCCAGCAGGAGGCGCTCTTCAGACCCACACTGCACCACCGCAGCGGAAGACTTGGGCCCTCAGCCTCTCCGCGGCCACGGCGCACTTTACCGCCACGTTTCTGCGGTACGGAGCTGGGGGGGAGGGAGGGCGGGCGGGAATCTTAATATTTTGGCCAGCGGGCGTATTGATTCTTTTTTAAAAAAATTAAAATTATTGCAAACTCTATAAGAGAATACTCTTCCAATCTGACGAAGCATCCCGCCAGCACAGGATTGGAAAACAGATGACGCAGTGGGACAAAGGAGGAAGGTGGGGGGGGGGGGGGGGGGCAAACGAAGAGGAATGCTCTCGGGTCCACCCCACCGTGGACTCGGGTCGGCTCTGCAGCACCAGGGGCAGCGGGTGACCCCAGTTTTCACACACACACCCCCACCCTCCTCCACTCCGACGCCAGGCTAAGCTCCACCGGGATGTGCCCCAGGGCTGGGCTGCAGGCTCTGTGAGTCTGTGATGAGGGGGGGATAATTGCTCGATTACAGTAGAAGCAGTCCACTCTCCCCCACCCCACCAGAAGCAGTCCAGGGGTCCCCCTACAGTAGGGGGGATCAGGGACCTCCTTGAGGTACAGGGGGTGCTGCCTGGGGAGGGATTCTCTCCAGTGCTTCCTCGATTTCTTCTATGTCCAACGTCCTCTGGCACCCCCATCGACTCCTCTCTCCCCTCACATCTTCTGGAAGAGGGGACTGGAAGGGGCAGCCCCTGATCGCCCCCCACCAAGAATTTACAATTTAAAAAAACTAAATTAAAATCAAAGTTCCAGATAAAACAAAAATGTCCGGAGCAGCAGCAGCAGCAGCAGCAGCAGCAGCATGATGGATCTCCCTCCGTCTTCCCGATTCCCACCTCCGTCTGGACCCGGGACACCTGATCCCCCGAGTCCCAGTCCGCACGCCGGCCTCGCCCCCGCCCTCGCGCCGCTAGAACAGCACGCTCTGCCTCCGGCTCTTGCCCTGGGCTGGGAGGAGAGAGAGAGGAGAGAGAGGAGAGAGAGGGATTGCGGTCCCCGCCCTGGCACCGTGCTCCGCGGCTCGGGTCTCTCGCGTGACGCGTGAAGGGGGCGGCCCGGCGGTGCAGGGGGGCCAGCATTGCTGCCACGCAGCGCTGGGGTCCTGGGTCCAACTGTGGACCTGGGGGTGCTGTCTGTGTGGAGTTTGCATGCTCTCCCCGTGTTCCCCCCCACAGTGCAAAGGCATGCTAATGGTTTAATGGGCTTCTGGGAAAACGGGCCCTGGCGCGAGAGTGAGGGAGTCTGTGTCTGTGTGCCCTGTGATGCACTGGCGTCCTATCCGGGCTGTACCCTGCCTTGCACCTGTTGCTTGCTGGGACAGACGCCGGCTCCCCTGCAGCCCTGAATGTTAGGGGAACGCTTTAAAAAAGGCCGCATGGAAATGACATTTTGAACGGGGGTGAAAACAGACCCCAGTTTGGTCGGTTCTAAAAGATAAAAGGTGATTCTGGGGATTGTGCCTGTCTGGTCAGGAGCTACTGTGTCTAGGGGGACAGAGTCTCAGACTGTGCACCCGACACTTTGGGCCCCAGCCCCACTGGGATCATTGTTTACACAGAGAAATGTCCTTGCACACACAGATCTTTTTTAGAGTCTTCTCTCTGGTGTATGTTAAGAGCAGCTATGTGTGGATTTTAACGACGTTGATATCTTTGTCCTGGGCTGCTGTGCGTTTTCCATACAGCACTTTGGGATACTTTTGGTCAAGTTCTAGCAGGCTGAAGATGAAATGGGCTGGATGAACTCTGATCACTGGCCTTACATCCTACACTCAGGGGGACAGATGAACCTTGGACACACCACCCCACCAACATCCACTCTTGGTCCTGGAGGGCTGTGGTCCGGCAGGTTCTGTGGCTAACTCCCACTCCTCAGTGATCCCGACACGCTGACAGTGGTAACACACCATCTGAACGGCTGCTTCAAATGAACCCCTGAAAAGTCCAGGGAGGAATGAAGCCAGAGGGACAGCGCCGCCCTACAGGACCTGGAGTGAACAGCACTGCACTACAAGATACAAAGCCATGCACAGAGGTGCAGAAAGACCACCAGCGCCCATGCACACACACCAGGCCCCCATGCTAGGATGCGTTCACACATGGGGTACACACAAATGCCACAAGAGGACCCCGATTCCTGTGTGAAGGCACATACGCAGTGTCAGCACCGACAGCTACAGGCCCTTCTGCAGGAGTCTGCCCACAGCTGGACAGAGACCGGGAGACGAAACGCAAGGAAACTGAAGTCTAAATGCTCAGCAAATTTAACTCCATTTTCCACTTTGAGTTCAGAGGTTTGAATTGGATTTGACCCGCCGATACTCCCGAGTTAGCGTCTGCTCTGTAGGCCAGGCGGGAGGCTGATCCGGTGACAGCTGAAGCAGAATAACCAGCGGACACTGGGGGAACCCCCCAGACGGTAGTGTTTGTGCATGCTCTGATCTGTGCCAGGTGTTGTGTGTCCAGGCTGCTCACCTGAACACAGAGGGGGACTGGAGTGGTCAAGGGGACACCCCCCCTCCCCGTTAACACTTCACACAAAGACGTCACGTCATGACGTACAGGTGAACTTGGGACTTTCCTGTGGGACAGCTAAGGTGCTAAGGCTCCGTCTGTTCTGTAACAGGAGGAGGAGGAGGGGGGAGGGTGCTGGGGTCCTGCCCAGTCGCGAGTCCGCTTGGTGCTGCATGCGAACGGAGACGAGGAAGAGGAGGGGGGACAGGAGAGGAAGAGGCAGCTCTATTTACCGGAGAGGCGGGAGTGTTGCTCAGCCAGTAGACGGGGAGGTGAGAGCGTGGGTTTGACTCCGCGCTTTGGCCCCGTCTTTCTGGAAGTATTCTGATGAGGCAGAGCCCAGTTTTTGGGGTGCTGATGTTGCGTCGTGGGGTGGAGGGAGAAGAGACAACCACGATAAAATAAAAAGGAAAGAGGGAAAGTTGGAAGGAGAGAAAGAGAGAGAGAGAGAGAGAGACAGAGAACCATTGAGCACCAGGAAGGCAGACGTCGGAGAACCGCAAAGCTCGGCTCACACTGTCCACTGTTCAGGCTGCTGCAAAGAGACCTGCTGCCTCTGGGAAATAGCCCCCCCACGTCGACTACAGCAGCTCCTCTGAGGCCGGGCAGAGGCGAAAGTCAGCACGGAGCACCGACTGAGGGCACCCCAGTGCACAAGAGGAAAGGAAAACAAAATACATTCAGGTGCTGCTTTAGGCAAAGAGATGTTGCCGCCTGGAACAATCTGGCCAGCGACGTGCTCTGAGCCCATATACTGGGATCCTTGGGGAAGCAGTAGGATGAGATTTCGGGATTCACAAGCTGTTAACCAGCAGAGTACAGCGGGGCAAACGGAGCTCTTCGCGCTGGAAACTAAGGGATTAGTGTGCGGCAACGCTTAGGGCTCTGTACTCCCGGCCAGAGGGTCACGGGTTCCAATCCCAAATGGAGCGCTGCTGTTGCACCCATGAGCAAGGAAGGCACTTCGAACTGGTCCAGAGCACACCCTGCTGTGCAAATAGGCGACCCTCCAGGTGGTCAGTGCAGGTGCAGAACTCCCAGTCCCACAGCCTGAGAAGGGTCCGTCCGGGCCTCACGGTGTGAACCGGGCTTAACACAGCAGCCAACGGACAGACCGAGCCACGGCAGTGAGTGAGGAGGAAAGAGGGACAGACAGAGAGAGAGTACAGACAGCACACCATACAGCCAGGCACTGCACCTCAGCGGACTGGGCGACGGTCTCATCCTGCGCTCGGAAGACAACAGGCCGAGAGTCTGCGTCGTCGGAGGGCCTCTGCACAGCCCCGGAGGCGCCCCCCCCTCCCCAGATGCCCAATCCGATCGGACTCGCACGCTCGCGATTCCAGGGAAGCCAGCCCCAGATCCGGCAACTGCGACTGTTCCCCCTCCCCCCCCTCACCTGATTCGGGGTGTCCCGTCGACCGCTTGCCGGGGTCCCTGTGCAGCTGGATGTCCTTCACGGAGAAGATGGACGCCGCTGGAGAGGAGAGGGAAGACGAGTGAAGTCCCCCACTCCGGTTCTGACCCGTTATAAAGCGCTTTGAATGGAGTGTCTAGGAAAGTGCTATATAAGTGTCAGGAATTCTTTTTATTAATTATTCCTGTGGCTCATCAGAAGGCGAGCCCTGCATGCTGTGCAACATACATCCACTAGAGGGCAGAAGAAGCCCGTCTTGTCCAGATTCATTTCCTCTCAACGTCAGTGTGTGCTGTTACAGGCTCTCCACGACTTACAGTGAAAATATATCCATCAACACCAATTCCTTGTGCTTCGCACATTCGTAAAGCATCACGTCCTGCTGTTTAAGAGCCTCTGCAAAGTATTTAAAAAACCCAGATCATTAACACACTCCAGAGAGAGAGAGAGAGAGAGAGAGAGAGAGAGAGAGGACTCACTGTCGGGTAACGTCTGAACCTGCTCCCCCAAACTCCTGAAGTAGGGGTGTCTAAGGGCCTCCTCCGCTGAGATCCTCGTCTTCGCTTCAAACTGGAGAGGGAGAGGAAGTAAAAGAGAGGAGCAGGGAGAGTCAAGTTCCGAAGTGGAGTACGGATCAGGAATAAAGGTGGAAGGGAGAGGAAAATGAGACCAATGAAGCAGCTGTTCGCAGGATGTCTAGATATGAGGAGATTCCCCAAAACAAGTATGTTTTATACTTGTGTATACAAAAAAGAATTCCGGGTACAAAACTACCCTGATGTCCAGACTGTAACTTGTTCATTAACGAAGGGCCCAGAAAGTTTGTTCCTCTATAAGATCAAGTGTGTGTGTGTGTGTGTGTGTGTGTGTGTGTGTGTGTGTGTGAACCTGTGTGAAGCACAGGCCTTCCTGGTACCCGGAGGCGAGAGACTCACCTGCAGCAGCTTCGACAGCAGGTCCAGCCCGTCGCTGTCTATCCTGCAGGCAGACAGACACACACAGCGCTGAGGTTAGTGGAGAACACTGGCAGTTTGCTCACCCCCGCAGCTTAACAGGACACGTCAAGGGAACAAGGGACTTGGACATACTGGACACAGGGAGACAGAGGGGGGGGAGACATGAAAGGAGAAGGCCGTGGGAGTCTCGAACCCTGGGGTTTTCTAGAAACGGCTGGAAGACATCCTCCAAAGCAGGACAGGAGGCAGACTTTACGCAAAGGGCTGTAGCATTATGGGACAACAACTCAGCCATGTTTTTTTGAAGAAGGTACTCTGGCTTCTTTTCAAGACACGGCTGGATGAGACACTCAATTCAACGAGCCGGCAATTCTGGGGTTAAGCCAGTCATGCAAGTCAACGGTACGTTCAGCGACCACCCCTTGCTCTCTCGGCGCCGGTTAATGGCTCCTGCTGCTCGGCCAGGCGCACTCTGAGCAACGGCTCCAGAGCCACCTTGCACAAGCTGGAGATGTACATCTCACAAGCCCCCTGTGCCCAAGAGCTGTCGCAGGCGTCGGGGCGGGCGGGCAGCGGGACCGTGCCTGGGCGCGTGGTTCACCAGGGGCTCGGCGCGGTAGCGGGGGAAGTTGTAGGACTTGAACTCCTCATTGGCTGTGATGCCCGGCCACGTCTCTTCTGTGGGCGTCCCTGGAGACGAGAGAAGACAGCGCGGCTCAGACAGAGGGCTGAGAGGGGTAGGTCCCCACCACCTCACCCGCTGAGAGCTGCCCTCGAGGGGCACCTCCGGGCGTGAGGAAGAGGCAGGGGCGCAGGGCGGCCTTACCCAGGATCCGGAAGATGAGGTGCAGCTCATCCTCCACTGTGGACCCGGGGAACAGAGGCCGGCCGGTCACCATCTCGTAGAAAATGCAGCCCACTCCCCTGGAGAGAACAGAGAGGGGGGGGTGAGGACGGAGAGCCAGAGAGCAAGAGGAGGGCAAGAGTAAGGGAGGCACTTAAGCTCCCTGCTCGCGTTTTGTTTTTGTTGTTTTTTTTACCGTCGTTCCCTGCGGCTTTTAAAGCAGAGGGCCTGACCTGAAAGGAAACAGCAGACCGTGGTAAACTGGCTCCGGCAGCCGGCCCTGACCCATTACAGCTCGCTCGCAGCCGCTCCTCGTTAAACCACGGGAAAGGGAAAACGGGGGGCGCGGCCCGACCCCCCCCGTGGGCCCGGATGAGCGCGTGATGCGTGGCGAAGGAGGACGACGGGGGGGGGGCACAGCAGACCCCACGGAGAAGGCCGTGACACAGCCCCCAGTACCGCGGCGCTCTAGTGCAGCGCACTGGGGCAGAAGAGGTGGGGGCATTAACAAGGAGCAGGAAACGAGGTCAGAGCTCTCCTCCCCCTGATTGCAGGTGGAGACGGTCCCTGCCCGCGCGCCGGAGATGCCGGGAGAGGAGGAGACAGGCCCTGGGGAGAGGGCAGAGGGCCGCGGGCACTGTGCCACGCGGGCAGGCGCCTCACCACATGTCGATGGGGGTGGAGTACTCCGTGGAGCCCAGCAGGACGTCAGGGGGGCGGTACCACAGGGTCACGACCTCATTGGAGTACGTCTTCGTGGGGACGGACTTGGCCCGGGCCAAACCTGGGAAAAAACAACGACAACAAAAGAAGATATCTGAGAGAGGGCGTCTCGGAGTAAATGTTTCTAAAAAAGATATTAAAACCACCGAGCTAGTGATGATAAACACAGATTTCTGCATTACAAATGCAAACAGACGCACAGGCATCCCGTATTCGTAACCGTAGAGAGTAACCAGCAGGAAAGGTCAATATCCAGGCGTATCCAATATCAATTATCCAGGCGATTTCTAGCCTGAACCTGCAATACTGGAATGCAAACTGCACACACAGATGTGCCTAAACAAACGTGGCAGCCTCCTCACGAGATGATAAAAATCTCCAGAGTGAAATTCGACCAGCCATGACCAGACCCGCACAGTCCTGCGCGCCACAGGCACAAACACTGCCTGATGCCCGACTGCCACTACAGGACACATCCAGATATTTCCAGCTGCATCGTGAGTTCAGAGGAACACGAACTAGGATTCAGAACTACAGCTTTCCGTTTTTGACTATTTTTGATGGACATTTTGCGTCAGTTTTCTTCATCAGTCTCTTTGGTGATCCTACACCTGTGTCATGTGCTACAGACCCCTGGTGCGCAGTCTGTAAACAGCAGGCATGCAGAGGGTATGTCTATATATGCCAGGTAGAGTATTAATCACTTCATCTGAGGAGTGTACTGAATACTCAGCAAACAGTAGGGGTTTTCATATACATACAACCATGAAAACAGAGGACACTGGTGGAAACGATAAGAAAGTGCATTAAACACTGGTCACAGGAGTTACCTTTAGACAATGTATACTTGCTGTATACAAAGAGCCGCAGGGGCCTCGGCCAAGCTGCCCAGCCACGTTACTAAAGCTGATGCTCCGGCTTCTTTCAAGAACCAGCTGGATAAGATCCTGGGATCAGTAAGCTTAACACCCCCACACAACTAAGTAACAGGCAGGAGGGGCCGGGCAGCCTTCTCTCCAACATCTAGAAGAGGCGTTTGGACCTGTTCTGCGGCTCTTATTCCAGCCCGCTGCTGGGGTCCAGCAGAGAGGGGGAACCCAGCGCTCGGGCCGAGAACAGGCCGACCCCCACGGGTCAACCCCCGCGGCTCTCACCGAAGTCGGCCAGCTTCAGCTCGCCCCGGTCGCCGATCAGCAGGTTCTGCGGCTTGAGGTCGCGGTGCAGGACCTTGCGCCGGTGGCAGTAGGCCAGGCCGCGCAGCAGCTGGAACAGGAACACCTGGCGGAGGGGGAGGAAGGGTCAGCGGAGGTCGCCGCGGCCGCCCACCTGCACGCACTGTGCTTGGACACCCCAACCCGCCGCCCCCCCCCCCCCCCGAGCTCGAGACTTATAAATAACCAGCGGGCAGATCTATCCAGGGTACACAATGCCCTCCTGGTGAGTCAATAGCACAAGCACACTCCCACACCCACAACACAAGCACACGCTGCACAGAGGCTGTTTACCTAGGGGCCACACAACAGTCACACGGGCTCCGACGGCCTGGCCAGCCCAGACAGCTCAAACAATAGGCGGGCTCACGGAGGTACCGTCGGGCCAGGGCAGGGGTCCGAGCGCCGCAGCCACGTTCGGGGCCGAAGAGCTGCGCCGTCTCAAACAGCCCTCGGGCAAACGGAAAAGCAGTCCCGCCCACGCCCACACCCACACCCTCACCTTGACGTTGTGCACGCTCATGATGTTCCTGCAGTCGTCCATGTACTGCTTCAGGTCCTTTTCCTGAAAACACACGATAGCACGGCGGGCTGCTTCAGTCAGTGACCCCCCCCAGACCGAGCAGCCCCTTGCCTCAGCCAGTTAAACAGAAGGAAAGGAGTTGAGGGAGCCGGCAGGCAACAGAAGACACACACAGACACACACAGCACGAGAGAGAGAGGCAGCGACGGACAGACTCACCAAGTACTCGAAGACCAGGGTCAGGCACTTGTCTGTGTGGATGATGTCATGAAGAGTGACGATGTTCGCGTGTTTCAGGTCCTTCAGCAACGACACTGGGAGCAGAGAGAGATGGGGACAGAGGAGAGAGGGATTGGAGAGAGATGGGGACAGAGGAGAGAGGGATTGGAGAGAGATGGGGACAGAGGAGAGGGATGGAAAGAGAAAGGTCAGAAAACATCCAACCAGATCAAGAAAACCTCAGCTCATCTCGGCGCGCCCAGGGTAACAGTCCGGAAGCAGCCGTGTCCAGGGGTGCTCCTACCTTCTCTGATGGCCGTGCAGGGCGCCCCCTCCTCGTGCTCCAGCCTGATCTCCTTCAAGGCCACCAGGTTGTCGGTCAGCTTGCTGCGCCCCTTGAACACCGTGGCGTAGGTGCCCTGCGGGAGAGAGGCAGGCTTGAGCAGGGAAGACTACGGGGGGGACCCCGACAAGGACAACCCCCCGGACTTCTTCCGAACATACAGGGGAAACGGGGACCAGAGGGGTGAAGTGAACAGACAAGAACAGCAAGTCTTGCACAATCGCTCTAGACTGTAACTTGGAACACATCATGTAACAGAGCTTCTTTGGTGATCGATGTGAAGCAAAAGCCTTATCTGTCAGGAAGATTGCATAGCTGTGTTTTTATTATACTTGTTTTGCAGCCATTTGTTGTTTTTGGTCCCAGATTTGTTGTTTGTTCTTTTTACGCAAAGGGTGGTGGGAGTGTGGAACGAACCGCCCAGCTGTGGCGTTGAAGCCGATTCCCTGGTTCTGTAGAGAAACAGCTGGATGGGATCCTCAGGTCCTCCTCTCGATTGTGACCCGTCTTTTGTTTTTGCACACAGGCACAACAGGCTACTGCTACCTGTGCTGATGTCTACATTCGTTTTCCTTTTTTTATTTAGAATGAATAGTGAAGTGCAAATGACATCATCTCTGGACCTTCAGGTTTCCCTGGCGACCACCGGAATGTCCAGCAGCGCTCTAGAACACCTGGAGTCCAGAGCCCCCAGACTTACCCACCTCCTGTCCCAGCAACAGACACAGACACGGGGACAGTGACAGCAGCAACAGACACAGGGACAGCAGCAACAGACACAGACATGGGGGCAGGGACAGCAGCAACAGACACAGGGGCAGACACAGACACAGGGACAGCAGCAACAGACACAGACACGGGGGCAGGGACAGCAGCAACAGACACAGGGGCAGACACAGACACAGGGACAGCAGCAACAGACACAGACATGGGGGCAGGGACAGCAGCAACAGACACAGGGGCAGACACAGACACAGGGACAGCAGCAACAGACACAGACACGGGGGCAGGGACAGCAGCAACAGAGACGGCCAGGATGAAAGCAGCAGTCGAAATGGAGACAGGAGCAGGAGGGCCGGCCATGACAGAAACCGACACGGAGCCCGCAGCAGCCCAGGGCCCCCCCCCAGCGATCACCGCAGGAACCCCGCGGGCGCAGGGACCAGGGGCTGCCGACACCTCGGACACACCGCCCACAGCGCGCGCCCCCACGGCACCCGGGGCCGCGCCCCCGTCCTCGGCGCCAGGGGTACCCGCACTCGACCCGCACGGGCAGGGAGCGGCCGCGGCCGGCAGCCTGGGGGCGGCCCTCTTCCACGTGGAGCAGGCGCTGGAGCTGCTGGAGCGGGCGGGGGGCCGGGACCGGCCGGCCGGGGGCGATGCCGGCGGGCAGGGGGGGCCACCGCTGCCCGGCGGGCTGGAGGAGGGCGCATGGGGCGCCCTGTCGGGGCGCATCGCCGCCTGCCTGCTGCAGAGGGCCGCCACGACGATGCGCCTCCTGGCGCAGGGATGGCAGGAGAGGAAGAGGGAGCGAGGAAGAGGAGGCAGGGGAACATCTACGAACCAAACTTTCCCACAAAACTTTGCCGCAGGCACCGACTAAATGAATAAAGTACAGAAGCGTGGAATCGAACTCTAGTGTGTGACGTGCAGGAGACAGTTTCGGGTGAATCTACATCCTTTTTTTGCCTGACAGACGCGCTACTTTAAAGAAGCACTTTAAAGAATTAAAAACCCTCGGGTGCATCGCTCAGGGGGGAAAAAAAATCTGTTAGACAGCACCTTCCATGCAAACAGGGAGCACAGGATACCTGATAGGGCATGAAGTTTTAATGAAGCATTTCCTCAGTGCCATGAACATTCAGATCTCATCAGAGAAGAAACAGGAGCTCTGAGTGGTGTGTCTGCTTTACCTGAGTAACGAGCTCGCACTCATCAGAGAAGAAACAGGAGCTTTGAGTGGTGTTGCTCAGTGCTGTGCGTCTCTGCTTTACCTGAATAATGAGCTCATACTCATCCAAGATGAAACAGGAGCTCTAAGTAGAGTTGCTCGGAGTCATGTGACCCAATGCCTGAATAACAAGCTCACACTCGGAGATGATACAAGAGCTCTGAGATGCGTGTCCCTGCTTTGTCTGGATAAGAAGAACAGGCCATAGGCCAATACTTTACAGTGTAGGTGAAAATTAAATAGGCCAGACAGAAAGGCATACCTTTAAATTAGATGTAAAAAAGATTAAATAAACTGAATATTGTGAGATACTGTAAGAAACGCCAATTGTGGCCATGCACAACCTGTTTAAAGAGCCTTTGAATTCTGCTTCATGAATATTTAGTTCTATATGCCACCATTCATAGGCTGGATATTACAGTGTCGTTATCTCCTCTTACCTCTCCCAGTTTGTCCAGTTTAACGTACGTCTCCAGCTTCCCAAACCCAATCTCAGACTGCAAAGACAAGAGCAGCAGGAAGTTAGCAGTCTGCACTGCCAGACACCTTTATCCTGGCATCTGCCACAGGACCCGTCGGGTACAACATTACACAACAGAGGTGACTGCAGTGCAGAAGGGCACACAGTACAATAACTGCAATCACAATGACGTTCACGCCTACAGCAATGTTAGTACAGGGAGTGCGCTCCAAGTGCCACACGGAAAACAAATAGGAAAACCAAACAAAGCAGAAGCTGCAGGGAAACCTGTCCTTCTCAAATCCTGGTGGAGTGTCTGACTTTTGTAATGCTCCTCTGGTGATGGCCTCAGGCTGCAGGACAAGTCAGTTTACCTGGGACACTTAAAGACGGGATGAAAGGGGTCGGCTGTTCTAAGAATTTGGAAGGGATCGGGGTATAGGAATGATGGAGGGGGCTGTACCAAACCATGCGCGAGCATCTGTGTCAGGCCCTGGCACGACAAGCTCACAAGCCAGGGCTGAAGTCTGCTTCTTCTGCGTGCTGGGAGTTCTGGTCCCACGCACGCCACATTCCCTGTCAAAGCTGAGGGCTGACACATCCTCTCCAGCGCTCTCACGCTCACTGCGGCACTGCGGAGTGCGGGCAGGGGGGGGGGGGGTGGCTGCCTGAGACGAGACCGCCCAGAGCGAACCCCGTCCCCCCCCCCCCCACCTTCATCAGCCAGCTTCGGCGGTGCGGGGCAGCGGCTGAGATCACGCCACCGACGCGGCTGTTTCTGGGCCACCGCTCAAGCAGAAGGAACGAGCAGCGCACGGACTCGTCTCCTCGCCGCCCCGGGGCCCCACGTGCTCAAATCCATCCGCGGCCCCTCTCCGCTCTCGTCCAGTCGCTGCCCACCCTCCGTCTCCTCCTGATCGGGCTCAGCCCACCGCCGCGCCCCGGGGCGACACGGAACCTCTCCAGCAAAAATACACCCGCCTGATCTTTACACGGGCAGCGCTGTCACCAGCTGGACACCGGGGGGCGCCAGCGCTGCCAGTCGGGGGTTCGGGCAGGAAACACACCGAGCGTGCCAGGCCAGCGGCGGAGTGACCCCCAGCTCTGTGCCAGGGAATAGGCAACAGGGCGACGTGCCACACGCCCCGAATCCCCCGCCAGGAGAGGTCCTGTAAAACCTAACATCTCAACCGAGCTCCGGAACAGGGCAGGGAACGACTGCCGCCCCCTCGCGGCAGCACTGAGCTCAGAGACGGGGGCGGCCATTTTATTAGGGACACCTCCTCGCTTTCGGATGGAGCTGCCTTCCTCTACTTCCCGAGGCCGTTTCAGGGTGAACGATTTCATTTCCGATTTAAAGCTCCAGGAAGAGGCTCCACCTCTCCCGTTCTGCCACGCGGCTCGTGCCAGTTCCTGGGCAGGAGAGCGAAGTTCCTTCAAGGGCCGGTTATCAACAAGCTGATCAATAATTCACCGTTAACACCCCCCTCTCCCTGCCGTGACAAGTAGGGACAGCTGGTGCAGAACAGTGAGGGGGGGGGGGGGGGGGGGTGCTTTCAGTCTCGAGAAGCATGGCCAAGAGGGCATCACGCCAGCTGGGCACCACGAGGGACAGATGGAGAGGAGAAGACGCTGCAGGCACCTGACAGGACGGGAGACCAGCAGAGCCCTGAGTCAGGACCCCAGCTCTCTTAACATTTACCAGCTGAACACACATACGCCACACACGTTGCCACATTCTGTACGCGCTGCTCTCGGCTCGGTATTTGTCCACTGGCACGCACGCCAGAATCGCCGACTGACCGCGGCGCATTCCACCAGCTCTGGGGTTTCAGTACCTGCGGTCAGTGTCCATCTGTCCTTGTCGACTATTTCTATGCTCCCCCCGAAACTCTTAACCAAGAGCAGCTGCCTTCTTAAAGGGGTTTTTCCTTGCTTTACAAACCAACTCTCAAAAGAAGACGGCTAATGTTGGAAACGCGTTCTTACAGCCTTGGCGTGCTCCGGGCCGAGCCCGGAGGGTCAGCCCCTGCGGTACTGGTGCCGCCGGCGGCGACACTCACCAGCGAGGCGCGGCGGAGCCTGCGGCTCAGGGGCTTGTCGAAGGGCGGGCTGTTCATGGCGAACTTCTCCAGATACCCCTCCGGCAGCCGGATGTCCGCAGGGAGGGACAGGCGCTTGTTAATGTCCTGGGGGAGAGGGAGAGAGAGACAGGCGCTCGTTAATGTCCTGGGACAGAGAGAGAGAGAGACAGGTGCTCGTTAATGTCCTGGGACAAAGAGAGAGAGACAGGCGCTCGTTAATGTCCAGGGACAGAGAGAGACAGAGAGAGAGAGGGTGAGAGACAGGCGCTTGTTAATGTCCAGGGACCGAGAGAGAGAGAGACAGGCGCTCGTTAATGTCCAGGGACAGAGAGAGAGAGAGACAGGTGCTCGTTAATGTCCTGGGACAAAGAGAGAGAGAGACAGGCGCTCGTTAATGTCCAGGGACAGAGAGAGACAGAGAGAGAGAGGGTGAGAGACAGGCGCTCGTTAATGTCCAGGGACAGAGAGAGACAGAGAGAGAGAGGGTGAGAGACAGGCGCTCGTTAATGTCCAGGGACAGAGAGAGAGAGACAGGCGCTCGTTAATGTCCAGGGACAGAGAGAGAGAGGGTGAGAGACAGGCGCTTGTTAATGTCCAGGGACAGAGAGAGAGAGGGTGAGAGACAGGCGCTTGTTAATGTCCAGGGACAGAGAGAGACAGAGAGAGAGAGACAGGCGCTCGTTGATGTCCAGGGACAGAGAGAGACAGAGAGAGAGAGGGTGAGAGACAGGCGCTCGTTAATGTCCTGGGACAGGGAGAGGGGAGAGAGCTGCTCTCTGATAAGGGGCTGGCCCGCTGCCGGGGTGCGTACCTCTGTGGAGATCCGGCGGTGGCTGCTGTTCCTCATGCGGACCCGGACCGGGCTCTGGACCTCGTCCGAGGAGGTGCCGGACGCCTGGTCGCTCTCCCCGTCCGACCCCATCTTCACGTTCTCGTGGACGATGCCTGCGGGGGAGACGGACGGGGCGTCATCACCGCCGCTCCGGGCCCAGTCTTGCCCCCCCCCCCCCGCCCCCCGGCCTCCATTCTCATTCCCGGCTTTAATAATCGGACCCTCAGCTGGGTTCATTAGTCCTTTCTGAATCGCGATTTGCCACCGCGTCTCCCAGCGCCCGCTTCCACAACTGGGGAAGGAGTCGCCCCCTCACGACGAGCCGGAGCCGCGCCGCGTCCGGGGGCGCTGCCGGTCGGACCCTGCGGCCCGGCCACACCGCGCAGGGCGAACAGCACCTCCTCCGGTCCGCCGCCAGCTCAGGCACTGTGCATTAAACACATGAGGTGTGGCTGGAAATCGCTCTCGTCCTTGGGATCTGGCCGTCTGCAGACGGATTGTACTGTACACACGCACTGGCTGGAGATGGGACATTTGTAGCTGCAGACGAGCTTCTTATGACATCAGTAAAACGATCCCCGCCAATACCTACCAGAAGCACTATTTTTATGATCGCTGTGAGGCACATTCTTACACACAAGCAGCTGGTAATTTTGTGTCATCGAAAATCAGCGTGCATGTATATATATATAGAGATTCACACTTGGAGGAACTCACAAGCTCTAGCCCCGTTCTCTTAATTAAGCTCAGGAGGAGGAGAGCACTGGCAGGAGCTCTGCACAGTTAGAACTGGGATCTACGGTAATGACAAATCGCTGCAGAGGACACAGGCTCATCTCGCCTCTTCCACTGTGAGGCAAACAGCTTCTTCCACATAATCAAACATCCTTCCCTCTCACAGTGGCCTCGGGGGACAGACGAACCTTCGCTGCTGCTGCAGGGGGCTCAGTCTCCCACAGCAGACAAGACAGGCAGGGCGGCTGTCCTTCAGATCACAGCTGGGACTCTGACAAGGGAGGCACAGGCCGTATACATGTGCAGGCAGGAAAAAGGGAAGCTCATCATGCACAGATCCTGCCTCATTTCAAGAGTGCTGCTGTTAATACCTCACACAGCTGCGCAGACACCACCGGCCCAGAAAGAACCCGGACAGAGTTCTGACCCACAATCAACCCGGACAGAGTCCTCAACCACAAATGTCACAGGCAGGCAGGTGACAGGAACTGGACCTCCGCAGGTTTTGCACACAAAGGGCCTCAATACAAGAAGTTGAAATCCAGAAGGTGACTGACAAAGACAAGGCAGACTACATCAGGACCAACGGGAAGCAAAAGCGAGAGGGTACAAGGGGAAACGACCGGCAGGTCCTTTTGCAAAGCAGATTCCTTGATCGTTTCACAGTAAGACACAAGTCCGCAAATCAATACACGAGCATAACGGGGCAAAACGGCTCAGGCTCTCATTTCTGCCTCTCGACGCTATCCCAGTCGTCAAGCTATCCCAGCTCTCCCTGCCACGGCCCAATCGCCGCAGGGTTCCGGGACCACCAGTGACAGCAGCGAATACGAAATTCCCTGCCTCCCCCTCTCTTTGCGCACGGACCCAGGCTCCTTCGTGCGCACCCCGACTGCGACAGAGCCCCTGAGACCCCTCGCCTGACTGCCCGCCACGCCACGGCACATAACCCACCGCTCCGTCCCGAGTTCTCCGAAAGAGAGCGGGGAGAGGGATTCCCAAGGGATTCTCAGGGAATCAGGAACCGCGGGTCCAAATCTTCACCTGGCACTGGCTCCTGGCCTACACGGGTCTGCCTTCCTGACCGCGAGGACTGGGGGGGGGGGCACACGCACACTCACCCCCACCCCCTCCCCCTGCCGAGCACGGATCTCTCCCGACATGTTTCCAGGCTTTCCCCTCCCCTGCGGGACTCACCGATGCGGTTCCCGATGGGCCGGCACGTCTCCAGGATCTTCAGCATGCGGAAAGGGGAGAGCCTCTGGGGCTCCCGGCCGGGGTCCCCCATCCTCGCCCCTCAAGAGGGGCCGCGCAGCGAGAGGCTCGGGTTCGATTTAGCTATTTATTTCTTAACAGGAAGGAAAAGTTCCAAGTCCCACTGTCTGTCCAAAGCGGGGTTTCCAAGAGAGATTAAACCCCCACCCCCAAGACGCCTCAGCTTCACCCCGTGCCCAGCAGAGGAAGATCTTCCGTCCTTCGAAAGAAGGATCAAAATCCAGCATCCCTCCAAAACAGCAGCAGACGGAAGCCGGTCTCAAAACGAGCTACGCCGACAGGAGCGTCTGGCCCCATACTGCCCGCCGGGCTGACGGACACGCAGGTGAGGCAGGCAGGTGCCTGTCCCGCATCCCCAGAGAGAGCGGCTGAACCCGCTGGCTGTCCGGGAAGCAGAGCCCCTTCCGGACCTGGAGGAAGGCCACCAGCTCCCGCTGCAGCCCCACGGAGCTTATTCTCCCTCTCCTCTCCTCCGGCCCTCTGGCCCTCCCTGCTCCCCTCCCGATCCTCAGAAATCACGGGATCCCGGCCTTTTCCTCTGTCCTCTCCCTGCGTGCCCAGGTCTGCTCCTCTTTCCCTGCTCCGCACGTCAGCTCCCTGCCTGCCAGCCCGTCTGTGCGACTCTTTTGTCTCGCCTGCCTGTTCGCGGAGGAAATACCAACGGTGTTGTCTCTCTCTCTCTCTCTCCCTCCCCCCGACACAAACAGTGGAAATACCAGCTAACTAGCGTGAACGTGCACCCCCCTCCTCTCCCCAACAGAGGACAAACCTGCTCTCCGATTCCCAGCCCCCCCGTCTCCTCCGATCTGGGAGAACACAGTGGAGCAGCCTGCTCTCATGGAACTGAAAGCTACACAGTTGCTCCCTCCTTTCTCTCTCCCTCCCTCCCTTCAAACAGTCGGGTCAGTCCGGTCCGCCAGTCTCTCTCTCTCTCCTTCCAATCTGCGCTGCGCTCTTTCAATCGCTCCCTCAGTGCAAACAGTGAGCTCACTCCAGTGCCCGTCCACAGCCTCCCTCCCTCTCCCCGCCAGCCGCAGGGCCTGAACAGGCCAGTGTCTGAGCGGCGCCACTCCCCAGAGACAGCCTGGGAACACTGGCCGTTATTCATCTCCGACAGGAGCCCCGCAAAAACACGGAGAGACGGAGGCGTGCTTAACCCCTTCCCGCCCACGGGAGAGTCCTGGCCGACTGCTCTGCAGACACCCCGCCTGCCGCTGCCCCCCCCCAGCCCAGCCCTCATTATCACAGCTCAGAGACCACCCCGCACCGAAGGCGAGTTCAATGAGAGCGCGAGTGCTGCCCCTCGGGGAACCTCTCCATCGCGGGGCGCAACGCCCAGCAGGCACAGCCTTTGGTGGGAGGATGTGCGCCTCCCCATCGAGGCCTGGGGGTGCGTACCCCCCCCTGCTGCCGACGCCCTACCCCAATACCAGCTTCCTGTAGCTTCTCCCCCGCAGAGCCAGCGTGCCACGGAACCCCAGCACTTAGACACGCCCGCCCCGAGGGCTGCTGGGAAAGACGGACTGGCGACGCCACTCCGGGCTGCCCTGGCTGTGGGCCTGGCTGCACCGGGGGGGGGGGCGGGGAAACAGACTGCATCTACAGCATCACTCTTGTAGGACATCTCGGGGGCGGAGGGGAAAAGGAAGCACGTGTCCGATGGCGATGGCGCCACACTCGGCCCTTTCCTGCCCAGCGGGCCGGTACCGGCTGTCAGCGCTCCCCCTTGGCCCGTCCCGGCCCGCAGTGCCCCGCTCCGGCTACAGCAACGCTGTTCCACCCGGCCTGCCTTTTCCAGCTCCTGTGCTCTTCCCCCGCCGGACACCGGCGTCGCCTAGGAAACACCGGACACAAAGCCAGCGACGGAGATGACCGTGACCTACGACCTCCAGGGCTCGCCGCTATGCTCCTGGGGCGACAGAGCGGTCGCTGAGCCAGACCCTCTCCTCGGGGGGGGGATCTCATGATCCCTCCACCTCTCAACCTCCCTCTGCTGGCCTCTCACCCCCAGCGGACTCTCTGCGGAGCAGCAGGGCTGTGTTCGGATGGACCGTGCTTGGGCGATATCCAAATCCCACGCCTGCCCTCCAACCAGGGCTGCAGGTTCCAATCACCAAGCGCCCAGGGCTCGTCCCCGAGCACAAAACCACAAGCCAGAGCTCAGCAAAGCACTTTTTAGATTTTTCTGCTTCCAGGGGTCTCTACGTGACCCCCCCCCCTCCCAGTCAGCCACAGTGTGGCCTCGCTCGAGGGCTGGTCACCCCAGAAATGCTCCTATTTTAGGCCGTTCCCATCTCAGAATTGCAGAGGAAACTCAATCACCACTGAAGGCTGGAGAAGGGATCAAACAGCAGATCATTTAATACGTTAATGTTACATAAATCTGGCGGACACATTTGTATCTGTTTATACAGCTGGGATTTTCAACAGGAGAAATCGAAGTGAACTACCTTGCTCAAGCGTGTAACAGCTGTGCCACCAAGGATGTGAACCCCAAACCTTTCTGTTCAAAGGCCAGAGCCCCTGAACACTACTTCTCACTGCTCCCTGTGGTCCAAAAAACCACCCCCAAAAAACAGTAAAAACTAGAAGCTGCAGTTCCAGAACAAAATGACATTTTGAAACATTCGTTTCACTGCCCGGCAGGACAAAGTATAGTACATCCCACACCCGAGAGCTGGCACTCAGCAAGACCTGGAGTGGATCTCACTGCTCTGCAACAGAGGTGGCACAGCGGTTTCCAGCACCAGCCTTCCTCGATCCCCCCCAGCGCTCACTCGAACCTGCTGCACCAGGTCAGCCTCCGTACCCCGCTGTCTGCTCCTTAACACCCGACGCTTTACACAAACAAGGAAAAGGCTTTGAATCCCTTTCCGTCCCACACCCAGCATTTTCCAACAGGAGGGCTGCAGCCGCAGCTGCGCAGGAGGAGCCAGCAGGGCTCGTTCTCTTGTTCTCTTGCTCTGCTCCTGTTCCGTTTGTCGAGGAGCGAGCGAGCAAGAAAGAGAGGAGTGACCCAGCCACGGCCTGCACACAGGAGCCGCGCTGTAACTCCCGGCCACGCCGGGGCGACGGCAGGCTCGCGCCCGAGCCACGCGCGGTACACGATCCTAAACCACCACCCTCCTCCGCTCGGAAACGGATAAGCCCTCTCCTCCCATTAGAAACACTAACCCTGTAAGGAACTGATAGCTCCTTCAATTACACTCAGAAACAAAGTGGGGTGAGGGTGGGGGCTCTGCAGCTGTCTGGCTGGCAGAAAGTCAAGTCTAATTAAGACATACTTAACGATCTCCCTGGACACGAAGCCCCTCGCACCACAGCTAGACAGCAGCTCACACCGAGAGAGATCCACCAGGAACCTGACCTCACAGCTCACAGCGAGATGCCTCAACTCACTGTAGGGTAAGCAGCAGCACAGGCTGCATGAGATGCGTTACGGAAGAGACACCCAGCCCCCTGTCCTGTTCGGTAATAAGCTATTTCACCCACAGATCTCACCCTGGCTTCTTGCAAGAAACGCTGCATATTGGCTTCAGCATGGCTGGGCCCTTTGCACAAAGAGATGCGAGAGCATGGAACAGGCTACCCAGCAGTCCTCCGATCAGCTAGCTATAAGCAACCAAACGAGCACAACATGCAGAACCCTCATCCGTGAGCAGCACGTTGTGTTCTTATTCTATCCAATTCACCCTAGAAAAAACTATCGATAGGTGGGCAACACGTATTTCACCTTCTGATGAAATAAGTTGCGCTTTCACTTCAACGGACTGAAAGCTGTAGTGTATTTAGGTCTGTGCTTATTTTAACAAACCACCTGCTGGGTTGAGCAGAATTAAAGCACTCAGTTGCCTGCCGCAGTGTGGGAGAGCAGGAGAACACTAATGAAGGCGTCCCAAAAAGATGGACTTCTTTGCTTTGAATACCCGGACCCAGGGGCGGGCAACGTGGCTTCTGTCAGCCTCACTCCCTCTGGAGCAAGAAAAAGCACTTACAATGGTTTGACAATGAAGACAACGAGCGGATTTAGCTCATCGCAAACCAGACTGCCTGTCTCTGCACTGGCGATGACGGGATTGGAGCACACATTGCGTGATCATTACAGCCAGAGACCTGGGATCCGTAAGGCCGGTTACAGACAAGACACCCAGACAAACACGTGCACAGCACAGGACAACACCATTAAGGAAATGGAACGGCTGGAGTTAATGTTTAAAGTTTTATGATCCAGCGTGCAGCATGCCTGTAAGTGCTCGTTACAAACGAGCTTATAAAAATAGATGACATGCCATTCCTATTAATCATGATTACAGCTTACGGCGTTCAAGGATCCAAGATGGGGAACTGGCCAGTAATTGGCTCAGGGATATTGATTTCGTGAGGACAGCGGTCCTTGGGATTTTGTTTAAACTCTTCCTCACCATTTCCTTAATGGATTCGCCGGACGTTTTAATACACTGTCGTTTCTGGGGACCTATGCAGTTCAGCGATTTAAATTAAGCCCTTGATTCCTGCTGCAAAAATGATTTTGGATTGTCAGTGCAGTAGTCTTTTGATGATTCATTCCACCAGAGCCTGCGTCCCGCTCCCCGCTGCCTGCCTGGGACACTGGGCCGGAGAACCGGAGGAGAGGCCCGGATTTCAGAGCTGCTGCAAGAGAAACTCCAGAGCAGTTCGTTTCAGCACCGCGGCGGAACACGTGTCTGAGAGGGCTCCTTCGTCTCTCGCCCGCACCAGACACCCCTGCGCCAGGCGCGCGATTGAGCAAAGCAGAAACCCGGAAGAGCCCAGCTGACACCGCAGGTTAATAACGTCTCCTTCGCGGAGCGGAGCGTGGGGGTCAGAGCTCGAGCCCGTTTCCGGACAGGAGCACCTTCCGTGCGGAGCCTGCGTGTTCTTGTGGGCCTCCTCCCCAGGATTCCTGATTTCCCCCAGCTGGGCTCCTCTCATCAGCTGCCGTGAACTCTCCCTTTCCCTGCGGCCCTGCGATGGACCCATGTCCCCCTGGAAAGACCCTCACCAGGGATAACCGAAGGGCGGTCAGGGAACAGGGCAGTGACATACGGGAGACTCCACTGCGTGCAGCAGCGCTTTCTGGGAGCTCGGCAGCTCATTTCTGCCAAGAAAAATTCCTCTTCTCTTGTTCTGATCCTGTTTTCCAGTAGTGCTTCCCTCCTACCCCCTCTCTTCTCTCCTTGTGTCTGTGCAGTCCTCTCCCTCCAGCTACAGACCTGCGGGGGCTCTGCTTCCTATACTTAGTCCCGATCCGGCAGAACTAATCCCGCCGTCTCCTGCTGAGCTACAGCACAGGGACGAGGCAGCGTCTGTGGCTCGGTGGAGACCCCCGCTGGCAGACCAGAGAGACCGCGTCTCTGTGCGACAGGCCTGTGGCCCGAGAGAGCCCCTCCAGCAGGCCCTGCAGTCCGTCCTGAAATGGCAAACTCCCAAGCCATGACCACAGCCTTTTTATCCCAAGCGGTTCCAGAGGTTCAGCACTGTAACTCACAGATCATCTTGGAAGAAACAACAAGCCTTTTCCAGGCTTTCCTTCCCGCTAAAGCAGCAGTAATGCTGTACTGAGAACATCAGTTCTTTTCCGATCTCCCGTTTCTTTCCGGTTGTGCTCGGCTGGGATCCTGCAGCCCGTGAGTTAACTGCATTAACAAAGTGAAGCGCCACTGAAGTGGAAACCTTCAATCCCAGCTGAGGCAGCCCTAATGCAGTGCATGGCCCGGCTCCAACCCATCACGTCAAGCCCTGCGGACAGCGGAGGCACACGGCACAAACTGCAGCTCTCCGGCCACGGTCCCCGCTCGGCGGACCAAGGACTTGGCCCCACCACCGCCTCCCGGAATGAGTGGATCAGCAATGGAGAGAAAGAGAACGGGTGGCACCCCTTTGCACAAAGGGTGGTGGGAGTCTGCAACAGGTTGCCCAAGCCGTGTTGCGGAAACTCACCTTCCAAGATCCTCAGAAGACAGAATGGTCTCCTCTCGATTTACAACCTTTATGATCTTCAAATCACGCGCAACGCCCAGCCCTGGCCACCCACCCCTGGGCCCTGAGGGCTTACCGCTGCCCAGACTTCTCTCTCGGACTGGAGGCCCCCGGAGGCCCGGACAGCACTGGGCCTTCTGGACCCCCGTGTGCGCTGGGCACGGCCCGGCTCCGGCCGGCCAGCCAGCAAGTCGGCTGCAGCTTCCTCATCCACCTTGAATCACCCTCTCCCCATCGGTGCTCGCTCTCCAGCGGGGGGCGCCGCCACCGCCACGGGGCTGGCAAGGGGTCGAACGAGTGAGGGCGAGTCGCCCCTTGGCTCTGCCCTGGTGCCAAACAGATCCACACCCAGAAGTGCGATATCGTGCAAAGAAAGTTAAGGAAAATATACAAACCAGGGGCAAAAAGCTCAAGTTAGTCCAGCCCATCAGCAGGTCCAGCACACGACGGAGTTGGGCACGGATGGCATTGTTCCTCGGGCCTGTCCTGGGGCTTTCGTGTCTTTCCAGGCCCTGCAGAACCACAGCTCTTCCCCTGACTCGCGACTCTCTCCCCATCTCGCTCTTCCGGGCCGGTGCTGGGCACCGAACCGCCCCGGGACCTCGACCCGGGCAGGGGAGGACCGGTGAAGCTCGGCCGAAGAAACCGCCCCGATGACCCAAGACCAGGCCTGTCACGTCCAGCCCAGTCCCTGGCACTCTCCCCCTGCTCTGCCTGGGCTGGGACACTCTCCACGGAAGAAGGAACTTTCCTTCCCAGAACAAGAACAATCGGAAGCAGATGCAGACATACCTGCAGCACAGCACCACAGAAAACGCAGGATCTGTGGTTTCTGTCCCACCCCGAGCTCTGCGGACCCGAAACTGGGCAGGTTACGTCTTAACTGGGCCCTGGACAGCCTGACGCGCGCAGCCGAGAGAGGGGAGCTCAGAACGATCATCCTGAGGGGTCAGCTCTTCCCCCGCGTCCTGCTGCCCAGGGACACCACGCACTCCTCTGTTTTCTCATTAAGAAACCATCACTGGAGTAAGGACCTGTGCCCTGCTGCAGGCGGTGAGAAACGCAGCAGCACGGAGAACGCACTGCTTCTACAGACTTGTCACAGTACGCTGCTGGTCAGACAAACTGCCGCCCGCCCTGAGGTGGGCCCTGTTGTTGCCTAAAAACCAGCCGTCAACACTCAACACCACCAGCAGAGGGCAGCGCGCACCCATTCCCGCACCGGCTCTGCTCTGCAGCAGAGGAAGGAAAAGCACTTCCTGCACCGGAGCGGAAGTGGAGACACACGGAGGAAAAACGGGAGCCAGCTGGATCTTGCACAGACATTTCACCTGGAGAGGACGGAGGCGGGATGGAGACGAGCACACACACACACGCGCGCGCACGCACGCGCGAGAGAGGTCAGAGTGCAATGGGGACAGACGGCCGGGCTCACCGAGCGAGCCGGTCCTCTCCAGGGCCAGGTAGGGCCGCTCCCCGGGCGCCGCTGCCGGGTCCCGGCGCAGAGCCGCCCGGCCCAGAGAGCCCGCGTAGTGCCGGAGGAACGAGGGGGCGCTGTGAGAGGGGGCTGGGCGCACGGGGGACACCATGGGCTCTGGGAAACAGAGGAGAGAGGAGACAGGGAGCACATAGGGAAGAGGAGGAGAAGAGAGGAGACGGGGAGGACAGAGGAGAGGAGGAAAGGAGACGGGGAGGAGGAGGAGACAGGAGACAGGGAGGACGGGGGGTGGGGGCGAGAGATACAGAAAAACACCAGTAAGAAGAGAGGAAGCAGCAGGAACTCTGAGGGCCTGAGCGGCATCGAGCACTCGCTCCTGCGCCAGCGCTGCAATGCCCTGCGCCTCTCGTGACAGGGACCCCTACAGGTCAGAGTGGGGAACCCCTGCTGGCAGCCCAACGGCACTTCAGTCCTCAGTGAACACAATCACGCAGATCTTGTGATCGCAGCACCTGGACAGATTTCTCTCTCCTTGCCCCCCTGGGCATTCCCCTTCCCCGTCTTAAACAGGGTGGGAAACCTCCAGCACCCTCCACAGCGGAGGGGACAAAGAGCCCCCACCCCGCCATCATCTCCACCACTCAGCCCGCGAGTAGGACCCACAGAGTTTCTGCCATCCACACGCCTGGAGCCACCGTTCACCTGAAAAGGAAAGCGAGGTCATGGGAGCTCGGCGGGGTGGAGACAGGGAGTGGGGATGAACAGCGGACAGGACAGGCGATGGGAGTGGAGGCCAAGAGCACAGACCGGCCAGCCAGGCAGAGGCAGGCAGCAGCCAATGGGAGCGCGAGGTGCAGATGAACCAGCCAATGGGATGGCGCCGCGCAGCCGCGGGTGACAGGGAACCCAGGACAGCCAATGAGAGCGCAGGGATCTCGAGCCAGAGTGACGCCAGCGTTCCTCGAGGTCCAGCCGAGAGCACGGGCCCTGAGCCCCACCTCCAGCGCAGGCTCGTCCAGTCTCAACGGGCCGGCGCAAAACCGACAGTCCAGCCCCCCCAGCCGAGCTCTGGCCACCCCCCTGTCCCGACTCTTCCTGAGGCTGGCCTCTCTTTTCCATCACCACACCCGCAGGACGCTGGTGCACAGTCTGCCACAGCCCCTTCGCGAGAGAGAGGATGGAGAGAACGCAGACACACTGGCCAGACTGCAGCTCTGCAGAGCGACACTGCGTCCTTCAGACGAGGAGAGGCTCAGAGACTGATCGCTCCACACCCTCCGCGGGAGAGAGGGAGAGAGGGAGAGAGAGAGAGACACGCCGCCGGCATGCCAAGAGACAGAGCTCTGCTGGAGAACTCTCAAAAAAATCTGTCCCGAAGGTCTCTCCCCCGTCAGCAGAAACGCACAGGAGCGCTGCAGCTCCACTGGCACGCGGGACCGGCGCCAGGAGGAGCGAGGAACACGAGGAGGAAGGCACAAAGGAAGCTTCTGTGCCCAGCGCACCGCGCCCCTGGCTCCCCGGCGCGTGGCAGGAAGAGGCACGGGGCCCAGGGCGAGATCCTCCAGCTCCTGAGGCCAGCAGGACCGCGCTGGAAAACAGGCTGACGCTAAAGACCAGCAGCCATGTCACACTGCAACGCACCACTGGAGCTCAGCAGGTGGGAGCCCGGCCAGTACCTGGATGGGAGACCTCCTGGGAAAGCTAAGGCTGCTGCTGGAAGACGTGTCAGTGGGGCCAGTAGGGGGCGCTTACCCTGCGGTCTGTGTGGGTCCTAATGCTCCGGTATAGTGACGGGGACACTACACTGTAAAAAGGCGCCATCCTTCAGATGAGACGTAAAACTGAGGTCTCGACTCTCTGTGGTCATTAAAAATCCCAGGGCGTTCCTTGAAAAGAGTAGGGGTGTTACCCTGGTGTCCTTCACAAATTTCCCCCTTGGCCTTTACCAGTCATGGCCTCCTAATAACCCCCCTCTCTGAACTGGCTTCATCGCTCTGCTCTCCTCCCCACTGAGAGCTGGTGTGTGGGGAGCGGACTGGAGCATCATCCAGGTGGGGGTACACACTGGTAGGGGTGGAGGGGATCCCCATGACCTGTAAAGTGCTTTTAGTGTCCAGACAAGTTCTCACCACACTCATGTAAAAAAAAAAGGCAGGGCATCTGCCGGGCAGAGCAGTCGAGAGAGGGGTTCATCAGCCAGGGAGCCCTCTGTCCTCGACTCGCTGGGCGAAGAGGGGGCGTGGCCTGGGGGGGCGTATCGGGGGAGGAGCCTGTCTGCACGTCCTTGACGTGCTGTTGCAGAAGCCTGTAGCCATGAAAAAGCTCACAGATGGCTTTTTAAAAGGTGGCGATTCTACACGAACGACAGCACTGATGATTGGGCTTGTGGGAAGAGACTGCCTGCCCACCTCTTCTCCCCCCCCCCCCACATACAGGCGTCTCCGCCAGAAAGCAGGTTTGGAAACTGACAATGCCAGATCTGAAGAATAAAACAGGAGCCAAGGCAATAAAAGAGTAGCCTGATAAGGAGTTAAATCCCAGCGGTGAGCTCAGCCGTCTGCACTCGGAGCCAGGCAGGCTGAGCTAATGACTAGGTATTGGTGCTCTCGCCGCCTGCCTGCTCTGACCTGATTTCAGGAGCAGAGATGTGTGATTATTGTAATTACAGGCTACAACAACGCACGCCCTGGGCTCGCCGCCCCGGCAGTACCGCAGGCCACCACCAGAGGGCCTCCCTACTCTGCCCTCCCTGGCTCTCTCGGCCCAGATTCTGACGAAGCGCCTATAAAAGGAATGCCCGACAAAAGTCCTCAAACGCATTGTCCAAAGGGAACGTGCGGGTTGAGGAGCCGACAGGCAGGCGTCTGGTTAGCTGGCACGGGGCTTCTCTGCTGCGTTGTAGAGGTTTGTGCCGTGATCCTAACAGAAGCGCTCTTTGCCCCCATTAAGTGATTCGGGCTCAGAATTAAACACAGAGTTCACATGCAGACCGTCTCTTGCACGAAGACTGGCAGACTGGGGAGTCCAGGACACAGGGGTGCTCCAGAGCTCCAGACGGGCTGACTGCAGCCCACCGCTACACAGAGATAGCGTGGCTCTGACCCTTGGGTCAGGAGAGATCACCCACCTGGAGCACAAACGAGATATTTCTCCTCTCTGCTCTTTCGTCCCGGAATAAAGGCCGTCTGCTGGAGCCAGCTAACCTATTTCATCAGATCAGCAGCCCTGGAAGATTCTCCGATCGGGAAATAAACCCAGGGGACACGGACGAGAAATAACATGTCCGGTGAACCCAGACACGGCGCTTGCTCACAAAAGCAAAGTCACGGCCTGGGACTCCAGGATCAGCACAGGCTCTGGACGCACGGAGCCAGTTTAACCAGACGGGAGTGAAAGACCACCAGAGCGCCTGCGAAGCCGGTGGCCCCACTGAGGCCGAGAAGCCGCCAACCCGCGCCAGGCATGGTGCCCACCTGGGATGCGTCACATGGACATGGCGATGACGAAGAGGAGGATGATGATGATGATTGCCGCCGGCTGCCTTACCGTTGTCCCGCGCGGCGCCGGGCTCGTCCAGCGTGATCTGCTCGGCGAGCTCGGACAGCGAGTCGTCGACGGGCCGGGTGCTGCGCAGCGTCATGGACAGGCGCCGCTTGATGACCTTCATCCTATCCATCCGGCCCGGCCTGCAACACAGGAGTCGGGATCAAGACCGGGTGCCACCGCAACTCAGGCCGCCAGAGAGGCTCCGGCTGCAGAACAGCGCGATCCATTTCAGGATCTGGGAGCTGCAGGCTCCCTTGTGAAAGTACTGTATTGCCTTATTAACCCTGAAGAAGAACAGGATCCCTTCCAGGCAAAGGCTCAGAACTCGAGACCAGGAACAGGAAAGTTGATGCTTGTTGTGCTCCATATTTTCGGCAAAACAACAAACATTTACAGTGAAAGAGCATCGCTTTTCCAGTGATAACAGTACAAGCTTTCTGCTGCTCGAAAGTCCAGGAATGGATCAACATTGCAAAGGAGCAATTTTCTACCCAGATCATTGGACAGGAACCCAGCAAACTAACCCCCCTCTCTGAACTGGCTTCATCACTCTGCTCTCCTCCCCACTGAGAGCTGGTGTGTGGGGAGCAGACTGGAGCATCATCCAGGTGGGGCTGCACACTGGTGGGGGTGGAGGGGATCCCCATGACCTGTAAAGCGCTTTGAGGGGGGTGTCCAGAAAAAGAGCTATATAAGTGCAAGGATAATTATTACAAGTCTGAGCAGCCTGGACTAAGATCACAGGCATGAAACAAAACGGACACCTGGAACAGCCTGGCCTTGCGCAGAGAGCAGGGCCTGACGCAGATGCTCACACACAAGAGGCCTGCTGTACCGCAGGGTCTCGTTCAAAAGAATGCAGACCCAGTTCTGCAGACTGGCCTCCTGGAGCGATCAAGCTGTAAACTACAGGGCACAGAGCTGGTGCCTCCGCAGGTAAAGATAAAGGGCAAGCTCAGCACCAACAACATACATGGGTGGGGAAAAAAATCATAATACTAATAAAACCACCCAGAAATCTTTTTCTCCCCTGAACCGTGGCTGTAGCGAACATCTGCGTTTCTGTCCTGCTGCCCCTCCCCGCGCTGATCGCGTTACAGACGGCGGTACTGATTCAGTGCGTAACCGGGCCTCTCCCCGACCCAGCCTGACCCGCAGTGCCCAGGAGCAATGCCACTGCAGAGCAGAAGCCCGCAGAGACCCGCTTTTCTGGGGACAAAAACAGCTGAGGGGCCCGCGGGCCGAAGACGAGACGCCAATCACCCATCAGGCGGCCCGTCCCGCACGGCGCGAGCGGCCCATCTGGGGATCACAGCCCCCCCAGCGCGTCACGTGTGAGACAGGCCACAGCGGACAGGGCACCACAGAGCCCGTGGAGCTCGTGTGCCTACTCGCAGCTGACTGATCCTGGGAATCACAGCCTCCTGGCGCCAGTCTGCGGGCCAAAGTCCGGGACTTCCGCTGCAATCCTGCCAACTCCCTCCTCGTCACCCTCCAGCCTCCACCCCCTTGTCCTCCGGAAACTGCCGGCGTTCCTTGGAAAGCCAGGGCCTACGGACACCCGCAACCTCCCCATCCCCAAGGAGAGAGGAACGCAGGCTTTGATCCTGGGACAGACTTTCCATTTCTAGTGGAAAACTGCAAAAGCCCAGCGGGAAAGAACCTGCATCTCCTCTCTCGGTCACAGAGCAAATACCACCACAACCACAACGCCAACGTTACCGGCAGTCATGGTCACACTGCAGCCTGCTGGCAGAGCGTCTGCATCAGGCCCTGCATCCAGCACAGGAGGCAACAGCTCTCCCCGCCAAATCAAAAGTCAAACCTCCAAAGCTGAGATAAACAACACAACTGCCGCTACGTGTGGCACGCAGGGCCTGACACAGACTCTCACAGCTGTCATGCCGCAGGTGCCCAGGCAGAATTGCACAGTACTGGGAGGTTCAGGGGGAGGAAGACAGCGCCTGGAGGCGATCACGCGCAGTGTAGAGAGAGAGCAGGCCTCGCGGATCACACCTGCCCGTAGGGACGCTCGCTAGGGATATTTTTAAGCCTCCATTCCAGTTCTCCGCATTATATAACAACTCGGCCACATGACGCGCACACGGGGCCCTCCCGTCTCTGAGGAACCCCCCTCCCTCCCTCCCTGAAAAAGAACAAAACAACCTCCGATCTCCGCAAGCGTCTTCACAGCGCTGCCCCCCGCGGGAGAGAGGCCGATCCGAGGAGCTCGGGATGTTCCCCAAACAAAGAGAAAGCACGTTCCCTGGAGGCCTTGCTCACATCAGCATCTTCGCGAGAAACCGACTCTCCCGGGCCGAGTCAACCTTAAACCACCACGCCCGCGTGTTTCACAGAGAGGGCATGGAGGGGAAAGAGCCGTCTCTTCCTCACGGGCCCCTTGCGCGGCACGATGCCCGTCCGGCCGGACAGCCCACTCCGTCCCACGCGCCCGCAGGGCTGCTGCTCCCACCGTCAGCATTTTCCTCATCGCTGCCCGTTACACACCGGCCGTGGCTAACAAGCCTTCATCTCTCCCGCCACTCCCGCCGGACACCACCGGACGCAAAGCCCCACCCGCTCTCCTCCTTCAGCCCGCAGTTTGAGGGCAGATGCGCCCAACTGCCTGCGCCCGCGGGGCAACAGCAAGAGCCAGGCTCGCCCACCCACTGGTGAAGGGAAAAAAAAAGCTAACGCACCCCTGGCTCCTGTTTTTCACGGATCTTCCCTCTGGCTCACTCACGCTAGGGCTAAAAGCCACAAGACAAACACTCCAACCCCCCATCCTGACGCCACACGAGCCCCCCGAATCCTGGAGCGCCCCTGCGGGGCCCCCCTCAACCTGCAGACAGACGGCCGGACCCTCGCCACCCCCCGCTGCCGCCCCCAGCGGGATCACAGCGGAGGGAGAACCGGAGGAGGGCCGGGAGAGAGGGGAGAAGCAGGACCATCCCAGCAGGCTGGAAAGGGAAAGTCGGTCAGTCGGCACAGTTGGGTGTGTGTGTGTGAGAGAGAAAGATCACGTAAACCTCAGCCCCTACTTTCACCAAAGAACTGGGGGGGCTCGAGACGAGCTGCCCAGCCCTGCTGTCGAAGCCGATACGCTGGCTTCTCTCAAGAACCAGCTGCATGAGATCCTGGGATCGCTGAGCGACTAACTACCCAACAGAGCAGACGGGCCGCAGGACCCATCCCTGTACTGTGTCAGGAAGTGAAGAAGCGCTGATCCGCAGAGTCTCTGCCCGCAGACGCACAGAGACGGGCAGACTTTGCTCCAGGAGGCCTCACTTTCTCTCAGTCACGGGCACAGAGACACCCCCCACAACCACCACCACCACCGCAGCCTCGAATTTTACTGCCCAGAGGTGCACCAGTCTGCACGGCGCAGGCCTGTCCCGAGACCAACAGCGGCTTCACACAACCTTAAAAAAAACGATTAACAAGGGGAAAAACAAGGATATTGTTTCCTGCAAACAGAAGATCTTGCATAAACCTTTTTGCTCTTTATAGCGCATAATAAAAGAGCTTTTGTAATGAGTAATCTTCCTAAGGTGTGGATTAAATCAGAACTTTGACCCATCAGTCAATTGCCAATTACAAACCTAGCTCTTGATTGGATGGAACATTGTGTCTCTTAGCCCAGGAAAACTCAGAACAAGGTGCTGGGCTGGCTGGTAGATTACACTGGGAGACTGGACTGGAGACACTGCTAGAGACACTGCTGTCCCTCTCCTCTCACACTGCCCCTGAATTCACACACTGACACACACCTGACTGGACTGGAGACACTGCTAGAGACACTGCTGTCCCTCTCCTCTCACACTGCCCCTGAATTCACACACTGACACACACCTGACTGGACTGGAGACACTGCTAGAGACACTGCTGTCCCTCTCCTCTCACACTGACACACTCCTGACTGGACTGGAGACACTGCTGTCCCTCTCCTCTCAATCAGAGCCTCTGTACAGATTTACTGCCCTCAGCTGCCTTCGGGGAGACTGTAACCCCTCAGCCACAGACGACCCCCCTCCCTCCAGAGCCAGATCCCCAGCACACGGCTCCTCAGCTCCAGAAGGAAAGGGGATACAGCTGTTAGAGGAGAAGACGGGAAGTGATCATGCTTTCAATCCACAGAGAGATGGATCGAGAGAAATCAGATTATTTATTCAGAGCTTTTCTTTCTTCCTCCTGACTTTTTTTTCGAGTTGCTAGGTTACCGGTTGCTGCAGAGTTTTTTTTTGTCAAAGCTTGTGTTACATAAAGTCTCTTCCAGGTCAAGCCCGATTCCTGCAACGCCGGCCTAAGATTCCACTCAAGGACCTCGTCGCTGCCCTGCTCGTTAGGGTCGTTAACTGGTGCGCGCTCTTCCTCAGGGTGCCAGACGAGCCACTGGAAACTGGGTGCTCGGTTAATTGGTCGATTGTTAAATCCGGTCACGGGGGGGGGTGCATCCGCAGGGGGAACAGCGCCCTCTTGTGGGGAGCCGGAGAATCGCACATCAAGAGCAATCCGCCACCAGCCCCAGTCCTGACCACCCCCTTCCCTTGAAGATTACAGCTGCGTGCACCCCCCTTTTGTCAGCAGCTTGGGGAGCACAGCTTCAACCCCTCCCCACTGGTCCTGATCACACTCCCCCCTCCAGCAGTCTGACTGACCTCTAAGACGCACCTCAAGCACCAACCGAGACCTCAGAATTCCCAGCAAACGTTTCCACTTCAGTCTTCACCAGACCAAGGGCTGTGCTGGATCACACAAACACGAGGAAGTGCCCTGGGCTGAACGTGCCTTGAGGAGCCCCCTTCCCAATCCTGCATGTCACACAGAGCTCAGTCTAAAACACAACAGGAGCTTATTTCCAGCTGCGTCACGTTTCAGTCCATTTACTTACTGCATCGGAAGCAAGTCTTTAACCAGCTAATAAATCAGGCTGTACAGCCTGTAAGGTCTTGCCACCTGTCCACATAAAACACCAAAATAAGCAAGCTAGCTCGTCTAAAAACCTTTTGTCTAGCTAGGCAAGTCGGGTGAAAACAATTTCCCATCCACCCTGAGACAAACTCCTTTACCCACCATGCACTGCGGCGGGCTCGAATGAAGGACCTTGCTCAGGAGTAAAACAGCCAAACTACCCCTGGGATTTCAACCGCAATCCCAACCACTACTGCACACCGCAGCCCAAAGCTCGCACAGTGTACAACACCCAAGGAGAGAGAGAGACCTGACTACCCAGAGAGGACAGGCTGAGCTCCCACTGCCAGCGGGGAGAAACACAGACAGAGGTGCACTTCCTACTGCACTGGGACAGATACTCTGAGATCAGAGAAACATTCTCCCCCCAAAATAACAAAACTAATCCCAGAATTCCCACACCACACCAGAATCACAACAACTCCCAACCCTACTGGGAGAGGGAGGAGGGAACTCAGTTGAACTGGCAGCCCAGTGTGTGATCGCCTGTCACAGCCTGAGGAGCAGTGAGCCCGTCTCTCAATAAAGTTCTACGTCGTATGTGAACGTCTTGCATTGTAAATGTCTGTAGATGTCGTGTTAAGTGCCTATGCTCTGGCAACACTGTAATTCGTCAGGCCAAAAAAGCCATTTGAAGGGAACCGAGAGGACTGGTCTGGGAGAGTCGGCACACGGGCCGAAAGAAGGGGGAGAGAGAGAGCAAGAGGGAACAGCGGACAGAGGCTGGGGGAAACGCCCACAGCTCCGGATCCCCTGCAGCGCCTGGGACATCGCGGAGCCGCGGGACGGTATTAATCACCGAGCGGAGCGAGAGGCAGGGGTCAACCCCCAGACAAACCAGTAGACTGTGGCGGCCAAGCTGGCTGGGGCTCCCATCTGGCCCGACGCACGTCAGAACTGATTGAATCATTTGCTCCATTAGACCCTTCCCCTCATGCCTGCTCCCCTGGGTCCAGCTGGTGAGGCGCCCAGGCGACAGAGGAACCGCAGTGGCCAGGAAGTGGCCCTGGTCACATGACGCCGAGCCATGGCGCGTGTGTCACCGCTTACACATTTACACAGGGCACCCAGGTCCTGGGACACACACACACACACACCTCCACCCACTCTTATTAGCTCTCATCACTGCAGTACAGCTCCCCTCTCTTTGTGGACATCTTTACAGCTCGCTGTCTCGGGAAGGCTGGAAGTATCGCTCAGGACACCAGTCTTCCCGGCTCCTCACTGTTCTCCCCCCTGCCCCCTGGGAAGTGTTCCAGGAGCAGAAAGGCACAGACTCAGACACACTTTCTTCCCACAAGCTGCCAGATTACTGCACTCTGCCCCTACCACTGCCACACACTGGGTTTTTTTTTTTAAGTTGTATAGTATTTAACCTGTTGTTGCTGCTGCTGTTCTGTGTTTAGTTTTAGTGTTTCCTTAGCACTGGAGCGCAAAAGCAAACAAGCATTTCACTGCGCTCGTGCGGCTGACAATAAACTGAACTGAGCGAGCTCTGCTTGGGGCTTGGCGTGAGCGCACGGCTGGCAGCTCCTTTATCGTGCAGAAGGTCGCCCTTTTACCCGTCGTCTTCCTCACGTCATTTAAAACCTCCGACCTCTGAGCAGGAGAAAAAAAAACTTGCAAAGTTTCCAGCCAAGTGACCTGGAGTTTCCCTTCAGGATTCAGGTAAGTAAAGAGCTCGGCTGCAGGAAAAACCAGGCGTGGAGATCTACACACGCACGCACACACGCGCTGCTGGGTTTTGCTCCAGACTATCCCGCAGGCACACAGCCCCATCAAGCCCCTAACTGACATGATAACAGGATTCACTTGAACGGTCTTCCACTCTGAAACGAGCTGAAGCTGGGCTTTTTAACTGCTGCATTTCACGAGCGTGAGAAAATGCCCGCGCGTTCATTCACCCTCTTTCTGAACCGCTACGGCCAAAACAGGGCTTCCTGGCCTATCCCAGGAAGCACTGGGAGCAAGGCGGGGCACTCTGGGTGTGACACATGGACAGGGCGTGCGCGTGCACGCACACACACACACAAACCCGGAGAGAACATGCAGACTCCACACAGACAGCACCCCAGGTCTGGACTGTACCCAGGGCCGCAGCGCTGTGAGGCAGCAATCCTGACCGCTGCACCACCGCGTTCCCCCCCCCCCCACCTGCGTAGAAAACACTGGCAACTGATCCAACATCAAGCACCTTAATGGCACAATTAAGGCTCCAATTATGTCATTAAGATTGGCCGCAATGAAAGCCAGGTGTGGCCCCACGGGAGCTGGGTTGGGAACCCCTGGGGTTCCAGGGTCAAAGGAGCTGCAGATGTTGCCCGTGTCCTGAGCCCCATTACTGGAAGAAACTACCCCCCCCCCCCGATTTTCAGCTTACCTACAGAAAGCCCACGTGCAGGAATCTCCAGGCACCCCCCCCCCAGACTACACCACTGCGCTGGAATTTAATTTCTCTGCACGGTTAATAATTATTCAGTTACCCCCCGGAGCGGCCACAGGTGTAAAACCGATAACTGCTGCGAGGGGGGGGGGGTGTCAGCTGCCCCCGAGTGCGGTATTTCTCCGACCTCCCGCTCCGCACAGGAAGAGCAGACTCTCCGCAAGGCCCGAGGTCAAGGCTGCTGACCGCCCCCAAAATAATCCGCTTCCTGCCTAGAATGCATTCCAGATACCAGATCGAAAAATCAATAAAGCGCTAGCATATCATTTTTCACGTTTGTAAGATCCGTCGTATTGCACCGTCCTGTGTCGGGCATGTGGCGCTACCCGGACACGAACACCCATTTAAACCTTTAAATCCGGACGGGTTTGACTCACTTAAGCCTTCGCAGGAGCTCAGCTCAGCCTCGCTTGCGCGTTATATAATTTCTCCCCTCACGGGCTGCAGCGCAGGCTGGACGCGCCGGTGCGCATGTTCTCGGGAGAGAAGGAGGGAGAGAGAGAGACTCGCCCGTCAATAATTCGTGCGTTTAGGGGCGCCGTACCCCGCTCTCCAAGCCAAGACACCCGCCCCGCCAAACTCACTAACTCAGCACCCCGAGGAAGATGAACACGGGGGAGCCCGCTTGTCCTCTCTTGAAAAGCCGTGTAAACGCCTTGATGGTAACGACACGCAATCGTTTCGCCCGGTTACTGCGGCAGCCGGCGTGCGGGGAAGCGGGCGCCGCACGCCAGCGTCACTCGCAGCTCAACAAGACCAAGGCGCCGGCCGGTCGCCCACATCGATTAAACCCCCCCCAAGTCTCACGCATTCACCGCACCGCTCCGCCCGGGAACCCTCCGACTCTTTGGGGTAGTTTAACCCCCCAAAATAACACCTTATCACCAGACCGAAAGCGAATCGATGAAACGCAGATCCCGGGGCCTTGATCTCGGCTTCTCCCCGGCTTTTCCTGATTCCAAAAACCCAGGGAAAGGGCACTGCCTGGCCGGTGACGGTAACCCAGCTCATCCCGGCCCTTGGGCTGGGTCTTTGTCCAGATAAACACATTAACCAAATATCAGCTTGGCCAAGAGGAACTTTTGTTTTTCTCCCCATTGCAGCATCTTCTCCTTTCAGCGCAAACCCGCTCGTGTGACCGTTTTCGTGAGCAGTTTAAATTAGTTTCTTTAGGAACTTGGGGGACGCTACAAGATCTCACAGCCAGACCGGTTATTATTTTAGGCGTTCGGGAAAACCTCGTCAGACGTCCCACGGCACTCCACGAAACACAAAGAAGAAGAAAAAAACCCGTTTAGGTGATATCTACCTGATCAGAAAAGGTCAGGAGCAGAGAGCACGCAGCTCCGTCCAGAGTTTCGACTTTCAGCTTTCGTTACCTGCAGCATTATAACTTGAACTGATAAAAAAAGGCAAGATGTGCTCGTCTCAAGAGAAAAAAAAAACATCTTCAATACACCGTAAAGGCTACACCTCTAACGCCGTACAACAGCTACACGTACACTAAGACAGAACCCCAAAAAAGAGCTACAGCTTACCTGGCGCACACCTCACACGAAGATGCCGCAGAATTCACGCCGGGAGCCGGCGGAAAGTTTTCGGGCAGTCTTCCCGTTTCACACTCACCAGTTTGGAGACGAGTCCTTCAGCCTGCCTGCGCACGGCGATACAGCGGCGTCGTGTCCGCTGACACAAGTTATCCTACTCCTCCGCTGAGCCCGCAAGCGTGTTCATTTATTGTAAGATCATTCCTGCTACCCACAGCCCCGCGCGTCCGCGACAGACTGGCGGATGTTCCTTCTGCCGGCCGGGCGACGTGGGGGAAGACTCTGGCGCACAGGGATCGTGATTCAACTCACTGTAAAATCCGCATCACGGCTGGTCCTGTACATTAAAACCAAAACAACAACATAAAAAAAAAACACACACATATACAGCGGGGAGTCAGCCTGCCGAAAGATCCGGGAAAACAGCAGCACGAACGCGTGTGTGTGTGTGTTGGTAGATATCGATGCTGCGCCGGTGTGCACCAACAAGGAGAGAGAGAGGTGGAGACAGGGGAGGAGGAGAAAGAGAGAGACAGAGGCTGTAACAGAACCCCCATCTCTGCAACACAGAGAGAGACCTGTTGTTATAAACTGAACAACTGGGGTTCTTGGAGTTGGTCTGGGGTTGGGGGCTGGAAAATCGCAGTTTCGCACAGAGTGGAAAACGGTTCCCAACACACACCGTGGGCGAAACAGGTCGACCGCCGCAGTTCAATTGCTAATCCTCATCCGGCAGAAAGAGCCCCCTTTCTCTTAGGCGGGTCTGTGTGTGTGGGCCCGGGTGAGAGCGGGTAAATACAGAGGCATTCGCGGACGCTGTCGTCAGAACAGCAGGTCGTCTCCCCCGCCGTCGGTTACGACCACGCCAGCGATGTTCCCAGCCGGGAAGGAGGGCTTCCCCCTGGTTAGAAACCAAAGCCCGCAGGCACAGAGGCGAGGTGTGCGGGCGCCGAGGACAGTGGCCCCCGTCTGGGAGGTAAAAGTTGAATGCCCCCTGATTCGCACCCCGGGCAGCGGCGGATGGGAGGTGCCTCAGGTCTGCAGTGAATTGGGTGCAGAAAAAAAGACAGTCGGGACCCGGTTCTGAATAACAGCAAGGAGACATTCTCTCTCTCCGACATCGCTGCAGTCCGGCCCGGACAAATAGTTAAAAAAAAAAGTGCATGCAGTTTTCTGATACGCATTTTGTTGAGATCCTTTGAAAACCCTTGTTCTTTAACTACTAAATTATTTAGCTGGAGCTTTTAAACAAATCAAATTACGCTGGCACCCATTTTTATACACCTGGGTATTTGACTGGAACGATCTGGGTGAAATAAGGGTACGACTGCAGTGAACCCACGAACGTCCGGTTAGGGTGCACAGCCCACCTCGCTCCACACTGCTCCAAGCGAGCGTGAACACAGAGCTGGTCCCAGCGGTATGGAGCAGGTACCTGTGAACTAATCACACAGTACACCAGTCACACACAGGACCACAGTCACACAGTACACCAGTCTCACACAGTACACCAGTCACACACAGGACCACAGTCACACAGTACACCAGTCTCGCACAGTACACCAGTCACACACAGGACCACAGTCACACAGGACCACAGTCACACAGAACACCAGTCACACACAGTACACCAGTCACACACAGGACCACAGTCACACACAGGACCACTGTCACACAGTTCACCAGTCACACACAGGACCACTGTCACACAGTACACCAGTCTCACACAGTACACCAGTCACACACAGGACCACAGTCACACAGTACACCAGTCTCGCACAGTACACCAGTCACACACAGGACCACAGTCACACAGGACCACTGTCACACAGTACACCAGTCTCACACAGTACACCAGTCACACACAGGACCACAGTCAAACAGTACACCAGTCTCGCACAGTACACCAGTCACACACAGGACCACAGTCACACAGTACACCAGTCTCGCACAGTACACCAGTCACACACAGGACCACAGTCACACAGGACCACTGTCACACAGTACACCAGTCTCACACAGTACACCAGTCACACACAGGACCACAGTCACACAGTACACCAGTCTCTCACAGTACACCAGTCACACACAGGACCACAGTCACACAGAACACCAGTCACACACAGTACACCAGTCACACACAGTGCACCAGTCACACACAGGACCACAGTCACACACAGGACCACTGTCACACAGTTCACCAGTCACACACAGGACCACAGTCACACACAGGACCACTGTCACACAGTTCACCAGTCACACACAGGACCACTGTCACACAGTACACCAGTCTCACACAGTACACCAGTCACACACAGGACCACTGTCACACAGTACACCAGTCACACACAGAACCACTGTCACACAGTACCACAACACTAATCACACACAGGACCACAGTCACACAGTACACCAGTCACACACAGGACCACAGTCACACAGTACACCAGTCACACACAGTACACCAGTCACACACAGGACCACAGTCACACAGTACCACAACACTAATCACACACAGGACCACAGTCACACAGTACACCAGTCACACACAGGACCACTGTCACACAGTACACCAGTCACACACAGGACCACTGTCACACAGTACCAGAACACTAAGACCACAAAGGTAGAAAAATGATCTCCGTCATAACTACATATGAGTACAGAAGATCATCAATAAGGTTACAACTCGCCTTAATTATGCAGGCAAGAGTATTGGGGTGAGCTGTTCAATCTAAATTTCCCCCTGGCCTTTACCAGTCATGGCCTCCTGATGATCCCCCTCTCTGAACTGGCTTCATCCCTCTGCTCTCCTCCCCACTGAGAGCTGGTGTGCGGGGAGCAGACTGGTGGTGGTGGAGGGGAGTCCCCATGACCTGTAAAGTGCTTTGACTTTATTATTATCATTATTATTGCAGCCAAGGCCGGAGTTTGGTGCTCGTAGGCCCTGGGTACTTTCGCCTTGAAACGTGCAGAAAGAGGGGGAGACGCCGATTGAACGACGTCGCCTGACATGACTCCCTTTAAACTACTCTCACGCTAAACCCCGTGACTGATGGAGCGAGTCGAGCGGCCAGCACATCGACACCTCTAGTATCGCTAGAGCCGCTCGACAGCGCAGGATTATCGATCTGGAGCACCTAGAGTCGATCGCAAGCCTGTCGTTCCAGCTGGTTTTTCGTGGGTCACTAGTGTTTCCCTCCTTCGTGGGCCCCAAGAATGTGGTAAGGCCCTAGTGGCTCATGGGAAATCCGGCGCTGATTTCAGCTGGGCGTGTGATCGGGAGAGAACTGCACGGCTGGGGCTGTGACACCGTGAGGAGATGAAAGAGATACCAGCCCCCCCCCCCCCCCCAAAGGGCCGGACTGCACTTCTGGGGGTGAATTGGACCCCTCCTGCGTGTCAAGCGCTTGGGCCTCCTTTAGGGTGAGCAGCGCTACGAAACTGACACCGCTACGGTCGTCTGCTGGTGTCTCAAGACGCCGTCACTGCGAAGATTGGTCATATGACAGCTAAGCTCGACTGGCGAGAGGAGGGAAGGTTATTCTCCATGGACGAACTGTTGGCATTCTGTAAAAAAAACAACAAATGCCAACAAATCACGGCTTGCTGATGTATAACCGTTACACGGCGTCGCCCACTGATGAGTGCAGTCAGAGCAATGAGCTCAGCGTGCCGCAGGATTGATCAAGCCTCACGCCCGAGACCCGGCTGATTAAAACGACGTTCTTCGTGACTTCGCGGGTACGAAGTAGTGTCGTGACGGGGGGGAGGGGGCAGCAGCCGGGCGAAACCAGCGCGCCATCCGTCGTCCTAGCATGTCTTAGCGGGTGCTGCCACCTCCTGGCTCGATGTGTCAACTGCAGGCCGGCGTGTGCGCCCCCCCCCCCCCGCCGCAGGGAAGCGGTCTGAGGATAACTCGTCCCGTTCGTACCCGCCGCCGCGATGCTCAGCCGCCGCCTTTGGACTGAATGGGGGTGCAGTTCGTTCAAGTTCACCTGTTCAGGCACTTAAACAAAGCAGTAAAAACTCACACGCCGCCTGGACGCCCTCCACACAGCTGGTAAGGATGCCGGGCAGTGCGAAAAGGTCCTTGGCTGAGCCCGTTTCTAGTTTAATCTTACTGCCGCCCGGCACCGCCTCACCCCGCTGCCTGTATAGCTTTTAGTATAGTATAGCTTTATTCAAGTATAGCTTTCATGGACTTTTCAGATCCATGACGGAAATTGAGCTCAGCAAGTTTAAGCGGGTTTCCCTATTCCCCTCCCCCCCCAGAGATCACCTCGCTTCTCTTGCCTGCCCTGGTCGATCAGGGGGTGCCTGGGGTGTGGAGCCGCTGGACGGTGTTTCAAACTGAGACCCCGGTTTTCATCTCTCCAAGACCCCATAACACAGGGGCTCCAAGCGACGTGACCGCTCGCTCGTTAAAAACAACACTCGTCTCTTCTCTGTGTTTGCGATCTACCGTCAGTGAACTCCCTCATACACAACACACACTCCACACACACACCCCTCACACAACACTCAACACACACACCCCTCACACAACACACATCCCCTCCACACAACATACAACACACACACCCTCTACACAACACACACCCCTTCACCCAACACACACACACCTCACACTACACACCCCCCCTCTCACAATACACACACCCTCCACGCAACACATACGTGCGTACACGGACCGTCCACCTCACTCTGGAATCCAAAGTCTTAATTCAAATTCAATTCAAAGTGTTTTTTCGGCCAGCTCTAGGATTCTACCGACAACCAAAGCACAAGGTGGCAAAACGAACGCGTATGAAATGTCTGGGTAACAGGGGCAGCCCGTCTCTCTCTGTCTCAGCTAAACCCCACGGGTCTGCAGAGCGCCCTGGAGTTAAAAACGAAGCAGGTGCGTAATTACATCAGCGGAATGTATAATCGGCGCACCGTAAATATCTTTCACCCCCCCCGATACCCTGACGGGGAAGTCAAAACGTCCTACAATAGGCGCTGAAGAAGTTCAAGTCAGCTGCAAGGGAACCGCTAAAGGTTTATTTCTCGCTGAAAGGAAAAGAGACGCAAAGTCTCGGCTGTGGCAGTGAAGAATACTCCACAGCCTGACACGTTGCGCTGTGTCTCTTTTCTTTTTCCTTTCAGCGTGAAATGAACCTTTACCAGCTGCTGTATCTCCCTGCAGCTCCCGGGGTGTTACCCCGGCTTCCTGACCAAATCTCCCCCTGGCCTTTACCAGTCACGGCCTCCTAATAACCCCCCTCTCTGAACTGGCTCCATCACCCTGCTCTCCTCCCCACTGAGAGCTGGTGTGTGGGGAGCGGACTGGAGCATCATCCAGGTGGGGCTGCACACTGGTGTTGGTGGAGGGGATCCCCCATGACCTGTACAGCGCTGTGAGTGGAGTGTCCAGAAGAGCGCTATAGAGGTGTAAGCAATTATTATTATGCAAAGGAACAAGTAACAGGTTTATCCCCTGCTGAAAAGAGAAGAGAGAAACATCAACGTTTCGGCTGGGAAGAAGGCTGAAGAAGGCTCCCCAGCCGAAACGTTGTGTTTTCTCTCCTCTCTTTTCAGCATGGAATAAACCTACTACTTGTTCCTTTGCAGACTACGCCTGCTGACGCAGCTCCCCACCTGAACTATGACTTATTATTATCATCATCATCATCATCATCACAAGCGCCGACTGGCTGCGCTGGGGCCGAGAGCGTGTGTGTGTGTGTGTGTGTGTGTGCAGTACTGGGTGTCCACCGCTAGGGGGGAGCAGCGCGTCTCGCCTCCCCTCAGTCTCCCAGCGCGGTGCCGCTCCTCTCGCCCGAGCCGCTCTCCTCGGCGCCGGCTGCCGCAGTTGTCAGGGTAATGGCGTCGGACCCGTCCGGGCCAGTGCGGCTTAGAGACGTATTTGGCCAAGTCGATTGATGCTGTGTTGATATCGGTGACGCTGTCCTCTTGGGGGGAAAGAACAGAACAAAACAAAACAACAGTACCCGCGGGAGCAGCAGCGTAAAAGCATAAATGACTTTTTTTTTGGACCGTCCTGGAAAGACGTGTGTTGTTTTCTCCGGGAATAGTTATTTGTGTTTTGGTTATTGAAATCGCGACGTCGAGAAGAAGTCGGTCCGCTTTAAAACAGGCCAGCAGAGTCGATAGGTCTCTCTGCAGACCTGTTTATATATTTATCGACTTGGCGGACACGGCAGACACGGTGCGTACCAGGTTTGGCGAGCTGGCTGAAATGTCGCAGCTAGCGACTAGTAACCGGCGTTGTCGTTGTTGGTGTTTGTGTGTGTGTGTGTGTGTTTGGAATAGCAATAATAAAATTGTTTAGTGGGTGAGATTATCGAGCAAGTGGGTGTCAGTAATGCTCAGGATTTTACGCCAAGAGCAGCCATAACGGGTTAAAATGGACACGGTTCTAAGTTTCCCCTGGCTGTTTGTTTTGGGGGGAGGACTTGTAGCGACGTCAGTTCTGTCATCCTCAGGAGCCCGGAGCACCAGGGCGCTTCCTGGGGGAAGGTTATCCGGTGTATCTGAGGACCCCCGAGCTGCTGGCGATGAAGGACGAGCAGCAGGTCGGCCTGGGCCCGCTGGGACCCAGCCTGCCGGTTCCGCGGGACCGGATCCACCTGCAGAAGAGCAGCGTCTGCTCCCGCTCCTACTTCGTGGTGGTCATGGTCTTCTTCCACGTCTACATCATCAACGTCATTGCCCTGCTGCTGTACGTGCACTACAACAGCGGCCCAGGGGAGCCCCCCAGCCCCGGCCCCGGCGCCGGCAGAGCCCCCGAGCCCGACCCGCTGCCCCCTGTCTCGCACGCGGGGCCCGGGGGGCCCCTGTATCTGCCCCGCATCGAGGGCATCAGGGTAAGGAAAGCCCGGTTATGATCCTTACCCCGCTGGTCCAGTTTTCTGTGTGCCCCAGGAGGCCAGCGCTATTCCCGCACCTCAGCAGTACCGTGCGTCTCGCACTGCATCGGTCTCGGTTTGCATTGTATTTCAGAAGGGCTTAGGGGTTTCTGTGTGAAAGGGGATCACTTCTGGGCCCCCAGTGCAGCCCCCCCCCCCCAACTGGGTGAGGCACTGCAGCCACTGCAGGAGGGAGAGAAGCTGTTGCACCACGTGGACTCAGGGGCAACTGTAGGGAGGCCAGACTGTCCCAGACCAGGGTGGGGTTCAGGCAGGATGCTGGGGTTATGACTGAGAAAAAAAATGATGATGAAAGCAATAATTAAAGGTGCATCTTGCACATTTTTTTTTTTTTACAGAGAGAAATAAAAGCCAGTGACAAGCAGTGCAGGAATTCAATGTGCAGATGATAAGATAAAATACCTTCTTGTATTTAAAAGTGAACTAAATAGACGTTCTCTGCTCCACAAAAGACTCCCACTTCTCCTCCTGCTTTCTTCTGATCTCTCTCTTTGCATTTCCTGCTGCTTCCCTCTCTCCCTTCCCTGACACCATTCTGCATCTGTCGGACCAGTCTGAATGTGTGCTCAAGCTGCATCTGCCATTTCTCTCTCTCCTCCACGTGTTAAAGGGGCTGTTAGTGATCAGAACGCCCGGGTTTCTCATCTTTCCTGCCGTTAAAATCCCTCCGACTCCGGCAGGCCTGGGGCCTCCTGCTGCTGAGCACTGCTGAGTGAAACCGTCTTGTTAGCCCTGAGTCAGTCTAATTGCTTGCTCCCCGTTGTGCAGGTAGGACATGTCCAGAAGGTGGCGCTGGTGCCCAACAAAGTCCATGAGATGAAGACGCTGAGCCTCAAGCCCCTGTTGTTCGGTGAGAGACGAACCTGCTGCATTAATGCACACACGGGGTGTGGGGTGCCAGGGACGGTTGGGGGGTTCTAGATGTCTGGGGGCTTAAAAAGTCATAAAAATATGCTCCACCTCACTGGTAAAGTACTCCGGACAGCTGGGTTCGCACTGACTTATCTAATTCCCCCCCAGTTGTAAATTGTGTAATTAATAAGAATAATTGCTTACAGTTCTATAGCGCTTTTCTGGACACTCCACTTAAAGCGCTTTACAGGTAATGGGGACTCCCCCCCCCCCCACCCTCACCAGTGTGCAGCCCCACCCGGATGATGTGACAGCAGCTATAGTGCACCAGTCCGCTCCCCACACCAGCTCTCAGTGGGGAGGATAGCATAGTAACAGTGTAATGCAAAATATTCCACATTTGTCCCAGAATTTGGATTTTTTTCAGTTATTGTAACAAACAGTCATTCTTTTGTCATGACTGTGCTGAATCAGCCTTCGTGGGGCCTGTTTATCAAGAACAGGCTGTACCTGCTGAACAGACAGATTTACAAAAAAAATAGTTGTGTTTTTAGTTGGAAACACTAATGTACTTCATGGTTTCTGATAGTTCAGTTTGCGAAGAAATCTTTATTTTACATAGTGAAATTCGTGATGCATCGTTTCGGGGAGATAAAATTAAACGCTTCCTTATTCCCCCTAAAAAGAGGTCCAGTCCTGCTGGAGTTGTTCCGGTTCTGCTGGGACTGTGACCGGCCCTCGGGCTGGGCGTCCCTCTGGTCTTGTCCTGACCTTTCCCTGGCTAAGTAATCCCTGGCTGGCTGGTGATCTGGGACAGCTGTTGTGCCCGGATCCTGGTCCCAGCCCAGCGAAGAGAGCAGAGCAGTGGGTTTTGTTTTTTTTACACTGGTTCTGTGGATGCTTATCCCCTGGGTTCTTTGTGTTGCCTGGGGTCTGCAGGGCCGCTCAGTGCGCTCACCTAGAGTCTCGTTGCCCATGAGTAATCAGAAGTCCTGCCCCTTCCGTGTGACTTGACTGGTCTGGCCAGTTGGAAAGTCAGGAGTCCAGCTCACCGCCACTCCGTCACAACAGAGATCCCCCAGTCCGCTCCCCACACAGGGAGAGCGACACGCGCTGGCGTCTTCAGGGCTTCTGTGGCACTTCAGGAACGTGAGGTTTCTGGAATGTAACTCGGGAGGACATTTCAGTTTTCTACCCGTGCGTACTGAAACCTTTATTTGCACACAAAGGTACTGTACAATCTGAAGCACATGGTGACGTGCATCCATACAGTTCAGAGTCATGCCTGGTGAAGTAATTGAGCTTTATACAGCATTTCTAACATTAGAAAAATATATTAACACATTTTTACAATGCACAATAAGTTCTCATTTGTCACATAGGCTACAAATAATAGTTTTTTTTCTTACATTCTTATCTAAGAATGTCAGATTACGTAGGGACAGCATATTTCACGTGGCTTTTAAAACAGGTTTTTTCTTATCTGTAATGCTCTGGAAGGGTTCCTTATACGTTTACTCCCCACTTCCTGTGCTGCTGAGTAATGGCAAAGTGAGACAGCTGTGTGTTTTTTCCCTGTAGAATGCTGAAGCTTTTCTCGTACCAAAATGACATATAGTACATTTAAAACCCCTTATTATACTCCAGACTTGGTAAGTTAGACTTGGAAGTTTTCACTGCTAACTGCTCTGCACCCTAGAACCCAATTTAATACTTTATAGTACCGTTTCCACCCTGTAGGGGTTGCTCTCGCCACACTTCTCTCTGTATAGTGAGCTGCAGGATTCAAATGAGTAGCCTTGACAAAAAGATTATAAATATAACCATGGTACAGGCAGCACAAGACGGTGTTTGTGACTTGGCACAGTGCTGTTCTTTACAGAGTCCGATGTGGAGGTGTGTGTGACCTCAGTTTGGCAAGATAACCACAGTATTGTGCAGGGTGTTCTGTGTAGAGTCACTGTGTAGTTCTCTGCTGTGTCACTCGGGTACGTCACCTCTGAGCCAAGGGCGGCCCCCTTTGATACAGTAAGGCCCGGCCCATTCACAAGCACATGCAGCCGTGCACGCGTGTATACACGGAATCGAACGCAAAACAAACGTCGCAGAGTAGCTCCAGGAAGTGTTGCAGGGAGCCTGTGGCATTTCCGTACCACTCCGCCTGTAGAAGTTCACCCGCCGCGCCTCGGAGATGCCCTCCTGGCTGTCCATTCCCTCCTCCCGGATCTACCCCCGGCAGCGGTGGCGTTTCCATTTCCTGGTGGCCACCATGAGGTTCCTGTCCCGCTTGTGCCAGCCGTACGCCTTGTGGACCACCAGCCGGTCGCCGCGCACGGCGCCCACGATGACGTAGGTGCCTGCGGGGGGGGCACGGCGAGTCATGTTGTGCACGCAGGTGGCGTCCCGGTCCAGCCAGAGCTGCAGCCGCGCCCGGACCTCCCCCCCCAGCAGGGGGCCGTGCTTCAGAACTTCGATCCGCGGGTCCAGGGAGAACCGGGTCAGGCTGGCACCGGTGGTGTTCAGCTGCAGGAGGCGTACTTTCACCACTGAGGGGGGGAGAGAGAGGCCATCGGTGAGGAAGACACAGGGACAGACCAGCGGTGGGGGAGAGACATAAAGGAGTGAGGAAGAGAGAGGGAGCAAGGGAGAGACAAACACAGCGAAGGAGAGACAGGGAGAGACAAACAGCGAAGGAGAAATAAACACAGTGAGGGATAGACAAACACAGCGAAGGAGAGACAAGGAGAGACAAACAGCGAATGAGACAGTGACGCAGGGAGAGACAGACAGTGAGGAAGAGTGGAGAAGGAGTGACCGCGAGAGAGAAGGAGAGTAGTCAAGGAGAGGAGATCATTCAGGTGAGGATGAGGATGGTGATGAGGGAGCGCAGGAAAGGAGAAAGAAGGGAAGCTCCTTACCGAAGTCGTTCCCACAGAACGTGTCCAGGACGTCCTTGGCAGATGTGGCCTCCTCCAGTTCGCAGTCCCGACAGCTGGCCCGGGGCACCCCTGCAGCAGACACGCGGGGTCAGACATCTCAGCACACGCGCTCGTGGACATGAGAGAAGACCGGAGCCTGTCCCAGCAAGCAGCGGGAGCGAGGCAGGATACTCCCTGAACGGGACACCAGTCCGTCGCAGGGCAGAGACACAGATGCACACACACTCACACCAGGGCCACTTTTCCCAGAACCCAATTAACCTACTAGCATGTCGGGTTTAATGTGAAGGATTGCTGCCGCTGGGACTTACTCCTCCATTACTTGCAGCCTGTACTATAGTGTTTTTTTTTTGCCTTGCATTAAGTTAAGTTAAATACATTTAAACTACTTGCATAATAAATTATTGCAAAGAGTTTACGTGTGTTTAAGTTTCCTTAGTTAATGTAATCAGCACAAAGGGGCATCTTAACTGTAGCACCTTAAACTACAGATTCCTCCACTGTTCTTCTTATGGCTTTCAGCTACTTCTGTAAAAGTAGTTCTGTAGGTCAGATTTTAGGATGATCAATCGCCAGCGACAGCACAGTACAGCACCAGCACTCTTGGGGTCTGCTCTCCCTCAAAGCCAGAGCAATATCTTGATTCGGCAGCCCTTAATCCACCGGTAAAGCCCGGAGTGGGTCAGACTGCTGCGCAGTGGGAGTCTGGTAGGCACAGTGAAGAAGAGACAGTGAAGGAGAGACAGTAAAGCCCGGAGTGGATCAGACTGCTGCACAGTGGGAGTCTGGTAGTCTGATAGGCACAGGGAAGAAGAGACAGTGAGGGAGAGACAGTAAAGCCCGGAGTAGATCAGACTGCTGCGCAGTGGGAGTCTGGTAGGCACAGCGAAGAAGAGACAGTGAAGGAGAGACAGTAAAGCCCGGAGTGGATCAGACTGCTGCACAGTGGGAGTCTGGTAGTCTGATAGGCACAGGGAAGAAGAGACAGGGAGAGACAGTAAAGCCCGGAGTGGATCAGACTGCTGCGCAGTGGGAGTCTGGTAGGCACAGCGAAGAAGAGACAGTGAAGGAGAGACAGTAAAGCCCGGAGTGGATCAGACTGCTGCACAGTGGGAGTCTGGTAGACCGGATGAGCTCACCCCTGCTGCCGCCAGCGCTGGAGTTGCCGGAGAGGGAGGGGATGCACATCATGTGGTCCGCGGGGAACTGGTCGCAGTCCAGGATGGCGGGCCAGGGGTACCCGTAGCAAGCCATGATGGGGGCGCAGCTGAGGCGCACCGCTTCACACAGGCCGCGGCACGGGTAGATGAACCTGCGGAGGCACGCGGAACGGACGGGCGTTACTGCGGCACAGCGAGGGCAAAGGCGCTGTCGAGTCGCCCCAGAGGGGCGCTGAGTGGCGAAAAGACCGGAGCCGGAGGCGGCCTTGGCGCAGGCGTCGCCCAACCCTTACCTGTCCAGACAGACGGGCGCGAAGAGAGAGCAGAGGAAGACCCTGGCGTCCGGGTGGCACTCCCGGGCCAGCAGGGGCAGCCAGCTGGCGGACTGCTGCACCGCCTCGCCCCGCGTCTCGTGCCCCAGCAGGTTGGGCAGGCGCATCTCGGTGTAGCCGATGTCCTGGCACAGCGCCATGCCCTCCGGGATGGGCAGGCAGCGTGTGGACTTGCCCAGGTCCCAGAGCTGGTGCTCCCCCAGCCCCAGCCCCAGCGCCAGGCTCCACGGCAACAGCAGCAGCAGCAGCATCCAGGGCAGGGAGAGTCGCATCGTCCGGGACATTTCCGAACAGGAGAGCTGGAAGAGGAGGGAGGCAGAGAGTGCGCTGTGAAACTCAGGGTACTGCAGGCTCGTGCCGGCTGTCCTGGTGTATTTATACAGGGGGGCGAGGCTCCGTCTTCAGCCCGGCCTGCGTTAGCATGCTGGGGAGGTGAGAGCAGGGAACAATGGAAAGGCCAGTCTGGGAGAGGGGGCAGAGTTGAGGGGGTGGGGGGGTGTCAGAGCTAGTTTTTGTTGAGTTTGCTGTGCAGGGAGAAAGAAAGGAGTGGGGGGGGGTGCGACTGCAGGAGTGCTCGTCCTGCCCACGTGGGACTTGACTGGCCTCGGTGCTTCCCCCCCGTCTGAAACCGGCTGCCTCTTCCGCCTCGCCTCTCGCTGCCTCACAGCTGGAGGCTGCGAGCGTTGACCCTCGCTCGTCAGACCCCTCCGCTGCTTGGATTTTAGTCTCTGCTCGAAGCCTCGATCCTCTTTTTCTCCCCCCCTGTTTTCTTCCGATGTTTTCCCCTTCCTTCCTGCCTCCCGGTGTAGTGCGGAACTGCTGTAAATCAAGATCTTGTCTCGGGGGGGGGGCTGTTTGTCTCGGGATCATTCTGGCACTCAGTGAAAGTTATACCGTATTCAAACGCCGTCCAGTTTGAATCCCGGCCCCAGGGACAATGAAGTCACTCCGCAGCAGGGGTGGGATTAAAACTCCAAAGAAATGGTAATGAACTCTTCCAGCAAGATGGAAGCCACTGCGCCATCACCAGGACTTTGCTGTCACCTTGCTCTCACCGAGCGTGGCCCGGCTGTCTTCATTGCGCTGTCCAGGCTTCTGTAAAATCAACTGGGCAAGCGAACATTCGTCCCCCTATCCTCCCGAAGCAATAGCAGTTATCCGGTCTTGCTTCATAAGAGCAAGGCGGTAAAGCTGGGTTTAGAATGCTGTCGCACTCTGCACTAGCCTGGTTCCCCCTGGATGTAGCCGTAATTCTGTAGGTTGTGCTCTGTCAGTACCTGAATCGGGCCTCCGGATGGTTCAGTGTGGTACCAATGTTGCAGATGAGCTCTTTGTTTCGTCAGGGAAAAAATTAAAGGTATTAGCTTAGTAGAGGTGCTGAAGTTTCTTCATTAAACGTGTGGTTTAATGGTTGTCAGCTAGTTCACTGATCGCAGTGGTTTCGTGTGTAGAAAGCTGAGGTTCTCAATCCGTTGTCTTGCCTTGTCCTTTTGAAGAAATTGCACTTGGCACAGAATCCCCATTTTTGGCCTCATTAAAATGTTGAATAATAATAATAATAATAAAGTTGATTAATAAACTAAGAATAATAATTAATTCAAATGAAATCAGAGGCAGAAATATATCTTCAGTCAGTTGTAAGATATTAGGTGCAGAAATGCCCTTTAGAACTTCTGCTGCAGGCTCTGTCCGAGAAGACTTGCATTGTGAGTGCAGGTCTTACACACTGCTGGGTGTGGGTGTGAAAACCTCCCATTGTATTCGGGGACCCCTGCATAGTCTCTGAGGGGAGCCACGAGGCAATCCTGCAGGCAGCTATTGTGAGCAACGAGCTGTTGAGGAAATTAGCGAACAAAGACTTTGAAGTTCATACATTATTTTTGGAAATGAAGGCTGAATGTTAACAACATTTTGAAATTCTTGTTTGCGATTAACAGTCACTCTGTGTGATTCACCTTTTTTCATTTTTTTTATAAAGCTTTTATACATTTTATACTTATTTATGAACATGGTGTTACTGTGTGACCAGTGACAGACATTTTTCTAAGTCGCTTGTTTTCCAGTGTCATTTTTTCTTATTACGGCAGCGGATTTGAGCAGAAGGTTATAGTTCAAATCGGTTCTCAGGCCGGCTGCCCTGTGGTGGCACTCTGAGTCGCCGGACAGGACCGGTGTTATTGCTGTAAAGCCCGCTGAGCCTGGTGTGGGGGTGGCTGCCCCCCCTGCGCCCCTCTGCCCCTCTTCCTGCCCAGACAAGCTGGTCGCTTCCTCTCCACGCTGTCCAGGAATTTCCTGGATCCCTGGCGCAGCGCCACGCTCCTGCCAGAGGGAAGAGAGGAGGCTGGAAGGGACAGAGCCGAGTCCTCCTCCCATTCCTGATACTGCACACCTCCTGGGGTCTGCTCTGCTCTGCGCCGCGGAAGGGACATTTCTGAAGCCTTGTTATTGTTCAAGTCTTGAAATCTCTTTTTTTTACATTTAACACCATCCTGAATCACTGGAGACATCTGGGTCAGCTCCAGTAAGGCAGCAGTGATTTTAAAACTGCCAACACGAGTTCCTTTACAGCAAAGGGGGTGGGGGCGTGGAACGAGCTGGGCAGCCATGTCGTTGAAGCCGATACCCTGGCTTCTCTCATGAAAGCAGCTGGATACGATCCTGGGATCACATAACTGCTAACTGCCAGAAAGGCTGGATGGGTTGAGTGGCTGCTTCTTGTTTGTAATCTTTCTTTTGTTAAATAAAATGCCGTGCATGTAGGTTTTATTGACGGCCAACCTGCCCTCTGGAAACCAGAGGCCCGTGGGGATTAGAAGGACAGGCGCCTGCCAACCCCTGGGAATGGGGAGAGGAGCCATTGTAACAGTAGCAGTGTGGCCGGGTGAGGGGCCAAGACTTGACAGCAACACTGAGCAGCCCTGAGGGTCTGTACAGGCCGTGGAGCGGCCCTGCAGGGGGCTAAAAAGACACTTATTTGTGTGCTTTTTTGAACGAAGGACATTTCGCTCTGGTTGTTTTTAAAGGTGCGGTCAGCCCAGTGAGGAGTGGAGCGCCTCACGGGTACAGGTGTGACGTGGGAGGGGGAGCCCCTTGTATTCTTATGGAAAAGATGTGGCTGCTCTGCAGTTAGTGCAGAGAGGATCGGCCTGGCACACCCCCGGCCCTGGAACTCTGTCCCACCGCGATGCTGAAACTTTTTAGTCTTAATCCAGAAGACTACGAAGGGAGTGGATTTCAAAACACTTGAAGGAGTTAACAAAATCAACCCAGCAGAGTTCCTCAGAATGAACAGCGATGGGCACAGGTGGAACTACAGGGAAGCAATAATAATTATTATTATTTTACAGTAATAGGCGCCTTTTTACAGTATGGTGTCCTCATCGCTATACTGGTGCATTAGGACCCACACAGGCCGTAGGGTGAGCGCCCCCTACTGGCCCCACTAACACCTCTTCCAGCAGCAGCCTCAGCTTTCCCAGGTACTGGCCAGGCTCAAACCTGCTGAGCTCCAGTGGGCTGCCAGCTGGGAGCTGCAGGTTGATAGAGCTGCTGGAAGTTCATTTAAAACAGAACTAGTGGCATTCCTTTACACAAAGGCTTGTGGAAATGTGGGACAGGCTGGGCAGACCGGTTGTTGGACCCGATACCCTGGTTTCTTTTGAGAAACAGGTGGACGAGACCCTTAGATCAATGAGGCACCAAAACGGGCCGTTTGGGCTGAATGGCCCCTCGACGTCAACCTTTCACATGGTCTTTACGTTATTATGACGGGGGTTTAGCAAGAGAAAAGAGACAAGGAGAGGAGCCCAGGCAGTTCCCACCCCAGCCCAGCCCAGCCTTGAAAACAATGCCAGCAATCTCGGGCACTGAGCATCTCAATAGCAGGATTAAGGTGTGGGGGGGGGGGGGAGTGTGTGTGTGTGGAGAGTGGGTGTTTTACATGAAGTGTGTTCTCAGCAGTGCGCAGTCCCCCCTGGTTGCACAGCAGTCAGGGAGACGGGGAGTACGGTGCTACTGGCGGGCCCACCCGCCTGCTATTGTGGCATAGCTCAGACAAAGGGTGTTGCGAATGAATGGGTTAACGAGCGGGGCAAAAAAAGCACAGGAGTCTCGCACGCCACGCCCCTCCTGGGCCTGCGTTGAGCCAGCGGGGCCCTCCGGTGCACCATCCCTGGCTCCCTGCCGAACGCACTTCATCGGCCCGAGAGGCCGCCTGGCCTTCGAAGAGGGAGTTCCGCTCAGGGGAGTTCACCCTCAGAGCCCCATGGCAGAGCGCTGTGGGCTCCTAACGCACCCCTGGCCATTACAAGGGGCTCGGGGCCGCGCAACGGCGTTCTGGAAAACACGTGTCTCTGACCCTCCTGGGCATTGCTGGCCTGCCTTTTTTCTTTTTTTTTTTTGAAGGCCTGGTTGGCCCATATCTCAGCGAAAAGAGATCGTTGACGAGTACGAGACAGTAGTGTCAAGCTGACTGAATTGGCCGGTAACCTTGTTCCAGGCGGGAGGTGCCGGTGCTTGTGTCTGCCTCTGTACGTCAAGAAGCGTTCAGTGCTCGCCCCTCACAGTGCCCGTCTCCTTAACTGCTGTACCAGCCTCTTCTCCACACCCCTGTGCTACCAGATACAATGTGGAGCTGAAGGGAAAGTCCTACACTGACAGGCTGCAGAGCCAGCAGCTCCCTAGTCTCTAATAGAGAAAGACTGCGAGTGGGCCGCAATAAAAGCAATCAGAACCCTCAAAGACCTTGCCAAAGTCACCCCACAGGATGTTTTCGTTATCAGCTCGGGGAAATGCAGTCTACTGGACACTGGCGGGACACTGTGCATTTGAAACCCAGAACAGGGGGCACTTCTTTACGCAAAGAGATGTGGGGGTGTGGAGCAAGCCGCCAAGCCGTGTTGCTTGGTTTCTTTCAAGTAACGGCCAGGTGAGACCGTCACGTCAGTAAGCTGCCTCTCGCCTGTAATCATGCCGATGTCCCTGCCCCGCCCACAGAGGTCCCGGGCTTCCTGACGGAGGAGGAGTGCCGGGTGATCGTGCAGCTGGCAAGGCTGAAGGGGCTGACGGAGAGCCAGGTGATGGCGCCCGAGGGTGGGGAGGAGCTGGCCGAGGAGCTGGAGCTCAGCCCGGAGGAGATCTTCAACCTGCTGGACCTGAACCAGGACGGGCAGCTGCAGCTGCAGGAGGTGAGCGGTCAGAGCGGTCAGGGGAGACTGGGGAGTGGACAGGGAGGGATTGCAAAGGGAGCAGAAGAGGGGGGACCCATGGGGTGGCTACAGACTTGGGGGCGCAGGGAGGTGGAGGGTGGGAGCGTAGCATCAGTGAGGGGCACGTCCAGGGAGGAGGCTGGGTGAGAGGGCATCTCTGCACGGGTTCCCTCGGTCCAGTGTGGGCTAGAAAAGACTCTGTCTTTCAGGTCCTGACCCACTCGCGAGTCCGGGATGGGATCTGGCTGACCCCAGACAGCCTGCGGGAGATCTACGCTGGGCTGAAGGCTGACCCGGATGGCAACGGTAGGAAGCACCAGGATTGTGGGTCGTCCATCTCTCGCGGGGCAGGGAGAGGCCGGCGGGGGCTCCTCTCCTCCCTCGTCCCTCGTCCCTCATCCCTCCTCCCTGCCAGTTTTGTTTTCGTGTGTGAGAGGGCAGGCAGACTGGGAGTCTGCTGTCGCTGGCAGATGTGCCCCGTCTCTCATTAACATCACAGTGAGGACCCCCCCCCCCCCCTCCTCCCCGACCCCCACCCTCTCTCCTGAAAGGTACTGATCCCGGGTTCCGGAGGGGAAGTGCGTCCAGCTGGCCGGACGTGCGCTGAGCCGTGAGTAACCACACGCTCACCCCGTGGTTGACCCCTGACCTGCAGCCCCCCCCCCCGTCCTCCCAGAGGAAGGCAGAGGGAGGTGGATAATGAGGAAACTGAGATCCCGAGAGTGCTGGGTATCTGGCACCGCTGCCTGTCTCTCTGTCTGTGTGACTCCCCTCCCTCTGTTGTTCTTTCTGTCCGTGCGATCTCCCTGCCTGTCCTTGTGCCCTCTCAAGTTCAGGTTCAAACAGCTGGTTTGGCATGACCGATGACTTACTTTGTGGTTTAAGCAATAAGACCGGAAACATTCACAGACGTTGACAGTAAAGACATTATTATAAGACGTTTGCAACATGAAACCCGGTAGACGGGAAGCATTTCTGATTCAGGCAGAACTGGGTTTCTTTGCGTTTTCTGCCCTCTCTGTGACTGTGCGTGACTGTCCTGTCCTGGCTGTCTGTCTGTTCGTCCCCCATGTATCTCGGTCTGTCTGAGCCCTCTGCCTGTCCCTGTGACTCTCTCGCCTGTGGTTCTGTCTGAGCTCCCTGTCCGACCTTCTCTTGCCTGTGCATCTGTCGGTCTGTCTCATGGGAACACTCACGAGTGGGAGGAGCCGTTCAGCTCATCCGGCCCGTGAGGTAGTTAGCAGCGACTTGATCCCAGGATCTCGTCAAGCCATTACTTGACAGAAACCAGGGTACCGGCTTCCCCAACATGGCTGGGGAGCTTGTTCCATACTCCCACCACACTTTGTGTAAATTAGAGGCCTCTCTCTAGCTCTGTGGCTCTCTTGTCTGTGCTGCTGAGGGAGTGCCAGCCTGTCTCCTGTCTGACCGACTCTCCTGTCCGTCTGTCCGCGCCAGGGCTGCTCAGTCTGGAGGAGTTTAAGCGGCTCAGCAGCAACGCGTTCCAGCGTTTCCTGCGCCAGCGCGGGGTGCAGAGGAGCCAGCTGGTCCGCAACAGCAAGCACACCTGGCTGTACCAGGGGGAGGGGGCGCACCGCGTGCTGAGAGCCCTGCGAGAGAGGTCAGAGGGGGATTGGGGTGAACACTGCCTTCAGAGAGTGCATATGGGCGCTTTGCAAACACGCCACGAGCTGAACCAGCGCCTGCCCCCTTGCCCAGGGTCACCCGGCTGACGCGTCTGCCCTCCGTCCTGGTGGAGCTCAGCGAGCCCCTGCAGGTGGTGCGCTACGAGAGAGGCGGGCACTACCACGCCCACCACGACAGCGGGCCAGTCTACCCGGAGACCGTCTGCCACCACACCAAGCTGGCCGCCAACGCCTCCACACCCTTCGAGACCTCCTGCCGGTCAGATACTCCGTCTGCCTGTCTCTGTGCCACTGTCTTGTACCATATATGTCTCTGTGTGTGGTTCTGTCTCTGTGCCACTCTGTCTTGTACTGTATATGTCTGTGTGTGGTTCTGTCTCTGTGCCAGTCTGTCTTGTACTGTATATGTCTGTGTGTGGTTCTGTCTCTGTGCCAGTCTGTCTTGTACTGTATATGTCTGTGTGTGGTTCTGTCTCTGTGCCAGTCTGTCTTGTACCATATATGTCTCTGTGTGTGGTTCTGTCTGTGCCAGTCTGTCTTGTACTATAAATGTCTGTGTGTGTCTTTGTCTCTGTGCCAGTTTGTATTGTACTGTATGTGCCCGTGTGTGTGGCTGTGTATCTGTGCCAGTCTGTCTCTATATCTGTCTGTGTGTGTCTCTGTCTCTGTGCAAGTCTGTCTCTATATCTGTCTGTGTGTGGCTGTGTATCTGTGCCAGTCTGTCTCTATATCTGTCTGTGTGTGTCTCTGTCTCTGTGCAAGTCTGTCTCTATATCTGTCTGTGTGTGTCTGTCTCTGTGCAAGTCTGTCTGTTTGTGGCTCTGTCTGTGTGCCTGTGTTAGTGGCTGCCTGTATGCTCATAGCCCCGTGTGTTTCCTGGCTGTTGCAGGTACATCACAGTGCTGTTCTACCTAAACGCAGTGGATGGAGGGGGAGAGACGGCCTTCCCTGTGGCTGACAACAGGACATACGAGGAGCTGGTAAACCAGGGCAGGGGTCTGTGGTACTGGATGCATCCCAGCCATGTTGTTCACCCTGGTGTCCTTCAAGGAACACCCTCGGTTCAATTAGTCACTTGTAACCAAAAGAGCTAGAAGGTTGTTAAATACCGAGACTTTGTTTGTTGTTGAAGACGCGGGGCTCCGCGTTTTCACCCTTTCAGTCTTTCGGTGTGGTGAGGCTAGCTCTGCCCTGGCCCCACCGGGACTCAGTCCCTCTCCCCCAGACAGCGGCGAACTTCCCTGCACCAAAACGCCCAGTCTCCTGCCGCAGCAGAATTCCACACCGCCCGGGCTCCTGATTTGTACCACCGAGCCCCGTTTCCAACCATCCAGTCAGATTGATCAAATACTTCTCCCTGAGCCTGTGTCCCTGTCCCATGGGGGTTAGATTCTCCCCACTGCTGTGTGTGACTCCTGCTTGAGCTCAGCTTGACGGAGTGTATTAACGTGTAACTTTATGCACTGATTTCTAGCTGCTTTTTTTTCTAGTCCGTTGTTGACAAAAATATTCCCCAACACCCCACTTTCAATAACGGCTCGTCCAGTTCAGGGTCATAGGCTCGGAGCATATTCCGGAAAGCATTGGGTGCAAGGCGGGCTACGCCTTGGATGGGACGCCCGTCCATCTCAGGGTGCACGCACAGACACGCACACACTCATACCAGGGGCGATTTTGCACGGAAGTCAGTTAGCCTACCAACATGTCTTTGGACTGTGTGAGGAAACTGGAGCACCCGGTGGTAACACACACACACACACACACACACACACACACACACAAAGGGAACATGCAAACTCCACACGGACAGCACCCCAGGAATTGAACCCGGGTCCTCAGCGCTGTGGGGCAGAAAGGCTAACCACCGCGCTGCCATCAACGGCACTATCGCATTTCTTAATGTTTTTTGCTTCATCTTCAAAGCTGGGGCGTCGTGGTCTCTTCTGTCCTTTGTTGGCCCCCCCTGTGCCTCACGCGGGGCGCCCATGAGGTCGCCGCGCTATCTGACCCCCCCCCATGGAGGGCGGCGCTGCTCGCGGTGCGTCATGGTGCACGGAGACCGGGCTCCTGTGTCGGCCAGCCACCGTAACGGCTCCGTGCGTGTGTGTGTGTGTGTGTGTCAGTCTCTGATCCAGAACGACATCGACCTGCTGGACACCCGCAAGAACTGTGACAAGGGGAACCTGCGCGTGAGGCCCACTCAGGGAACCGCCATCTTCTGGTACAACTACCTCTCCGACGGCAAAGGTACAGAGAGGTCTCTTCCTCCGCCCCTTGTCCTGCCGTGCGCTCTCCGTGTGCGTTCAGTTCAGTTTATTTCTCACGCCCGCAAGTGCAGTGAAACACTTCTGTACATGGACGCGGCGATACACCAAGACCCGGAGGAATCGCCAGAAACATAAACACACAACACCAGCAGGAGCAGCAGCAGGAGGTTAAATGACACACAACCGTAAAAGGAACAGGTCAGCACAAGCAGGGTGAGAGGAGAGAAAAAAAACGCATGAGTCGTAAAGTAGGTGTGGTCATGTAGGTGAGTTTAGTCAGCGGTAGATGAATTTAGCCAGTGGTAGTGTGTGCGGGATTGCTGTACGCCCTGCTCTCTGCCCGCAGGCTGGGTGGGCGAGCTGGACGAGTACTCCCTCCATGGCGGCTGCGTGGTCACCCAGGGCACCAAGTGGGTCGCCAACAACTGGATCAACATCGACCCCGACTACCGGCGCCAGGCCCGCTTCCAGCAGATGGTGTCGCAGCAGGAGGGCGAGAGGCACGCTCCCAACCAGAACCGGAACCACAACCCCGACCTGGACCCACACAGCGGCATGCACAGTGACTTATAGCCCCTGCCTTCTCCTCCACCTCACTTCCTGTAGTGCCCTCTGTTCGTTCAAGGGCCAGCTGGCAGGCTGGCTTGGGGCGATGGTCAGCTCATCAGTGCAGTAGCTGGAGTTACCACTGACCCCTCCTGCCTTCTCCATTCTCATACACAGGCCATACAGTCTCATTGATTGCCATGCCATTCAGACTGCCTCGGCAGCACCCCAGAACTGGATCAAGCTGATGGTCCCACAGCTCCTGAACACTGAGCCCAAGGAAGATTCACTCCCACCACTCCTGCAGGGATCTGAAGTGGAGACGACACACCCGCAGACAATCAGGAAGTCGTCCATGAAGAGTATTGATACTACAACACGAGGGTCATTGAAGTGGAGGAATGAATCAGGAATCAGTGGTGAGCTTACAGGGGTGTAAGAAGTCAACCCCCTCCCACCCCCACCTGCAGAAAGGGGAGCAGTCCACATCTCTTTAACAAACCTAGCCACCAGCGTGTGGGCGATTTGAACAGCCCCAGCCCAGAGCTGTCCAGTGCTGGACCAGTACTTCGTGCAGCTGGCCTGGCGTATGTCCATCACATTTCTGATTTAAGGCAGTCTTAACAGTGACGGTGTCCAGTGTTAATGTCCAGCTCTGTGTTCGCCTCACCTCGGTTGTCCGGGACCAGTCTGAAGAGACTGTCCGACTGAGTATTAAATCTTGGAAGAAATCCCTGTGAATGCTGACACGGTCCAGGATTGCTGACCAACACTGCCTCATTCCACTGTGTCTCTGCAGTGGCCATATTATGTCAGGTTCAGAACACTTTACTAACTTTACTCTCCAGCTGGGCACAAACCCAGCCAGCACCGTCACCCGGCATCAGAACTCTCCAGAACCTCCTGTCCTCTCTAGCCCTGACCTGTAGCAGCTGCCTCTCAGAGTCAGAGGCACAAGACTCACCAAAGGCAGGTTACTGCCTCCAAACAGATTCAACTCTCCAGACCTGTCCACAAACTCTGAAACATCACCCACCTCTCTTCTTCTCCCTTGTCCTGATCTGGACAACAGTGTCTGTCTACCTCTCTGTTGTCTTAACACTGGGCTCGTCTGCCAGTCTCTCTCACCTCCTCTCAGTTCTGGCTCCTCTCCGAGAGGTGTTAAAAGTCTTGTGGGGATGGTACCACAGATGGGTTTTAAAATTCATTCTAAGACCATTCACTCCAAGACCAGAGAGAATCGTCAAACCCACACCCCTTTACAAACGAGGCAAGGAGAGGAGAGGCCTCAGCTCACCCCTGCCTTGTCTGTGTCAGTCTGATTTAGCCCTGAGCCTAGTGCCCCTGCCTTCTCATCCCCTCCTCTCCATAGAGCGCCCCCTGCAGGCAGAGGAAGAGGCGGCAGGGCAGGAAGATGGAGCTTTAGGTTTATGCAACTGTATGTAAGTGCTCACGCGTGTTGTGTGTGTGTGTGTGTGTGTTATTTTTGTTATTTCCACTCGTTCCAAATGGGAATCTGAGCAGGTTTGCGAAGTTCCCCTGTTCGTCTCGACACACCACCTTCCAGGAGTGTCATGACAGATGCCATCCAAACATAAAAGCAAGGAAGAGTGAGACCTCCCTTTGAAGGTGATGCAAAGTTTACAGTTTTTTTACCCCGTCAAAGGGGTTTCTTGTCACCCCATGATGGCCAGTTTCTGTGTGATTGCACTAATCTTTACGGGGGATGACATGTATGTGAATATATATATAAGATGCATGGGTACTAAACTGAATAAACGATTGCAATGTCTTAAAAACTTCACTGCAAGATGTCATAGGTACTCTAAGGGAAGCAGCTATGCTGTCTCCAGCACGCCTCCCTCCCTCGGGCCTCAGAAGCACTCAAGTGGAAAAATGTGCTTCACCTTCTGTGCATCTTTTCATTTGTGCTTGTCTTTCTCCTTCTCTGACAGTATGCGTCTCTCGCTTGCTCCATCTCTCTGTGTCCGTATGCTGCTGATGTCTCTCCTTCATCTCTCTGTATGTGACTCTTTGTGTCGCTGTCACTCCTCATCTCTCTCCGTCTCTCTCCCCCTTCTCAGTGTCTGTGTGTGACTGTATCTCCCTCATCTCTGTCAGTCATTCTCACCTGCTATAGCTAAAAGACACTCTCAAACTGTGACACGTTAGCACAGCACTGTTTTTTGATTGATATTTATCTATTTATTAACGGATATGCTTAATTTAAGTATCCACAGCCATTCTGTTACAAATGTTATTATTATTATTATTATTATTATTGAGAATCTTATTTATTTTATATTATTATTTTTTCTTGGTTTGAAAATGCACTGAATCACTTTGCTTTATTTAAGGAAATGATATATAAATATATGTTAAAAGGCAAATGAATAATAAAGTTTTTTTTAATCACGTGGACTGATCTTTTTGTTTTTGTTAGGACATTTTATCATGTTTGTCACAGGGCTATCCTACGTGCAGCTAATACGTTGAGGTGCTGGTATGAAGTACAAGTATAGTTTTGTCATCTATATTCTCGTATTATTTAACTTGGTTTTATGTAGGAATGCTGTTAGTGTTTTTTCTTTTCCATCCACCCAAGCTTTCTCCGATTCAGGGTTGCGGGGAAGCTGGAGCCTATCCTGGCAAAACAACAAGCGCAAGTCAGGATACACCCCGGATGGGACACCACTCCGTCGCAGGCTACACAGTTAACACACACACACTCACACCAGGACCGGTTCTCCCAGAAGCCAGTTAACCCACCAGCTGATCTGTGGACTGTGGGAGGAGCCCCACACAAGCCTGGGGAGAACATGCGAACTCCACGCAGACAGCACCCCAAGTACAAGGTGTAGGCCAAAGTACAACGGCGGGAAAAACTTTCATTAGACTCAACAAACTGATCATGACTTCCTCAGCCATGCCACTTAACCCCACTGGATGAAACACTGAACTGAAAGACGAAGGTTTTCTCTTTGCCACGTGCTCCAGGGACTAACAGGGCAATCCAGTTGAAAAGCTTCTGTACCTTTCCCGACAGGCAGGTGAGCTCAAAGATGGGAGTTGGAGCTCTGAGTAAGTGGGAGTATCTGTGCTAGATCTCATGTTTTGTTGTGAGCAAAGACGACCTTTACTGGAGCGGTGCAGTGTCCTGCTCCTCTGCCACTTGGCTCCCGGGTCCTGGGTTTGTGTCTGGCCCAGGATACCTTCTGTGTGGAGTCTGCATGTTCTGGGGGGGGTGCCCCCAGTCTCCTCTGCTCTCCTGAAGGGAGTAGTGACTCTGTGACGGGCTGCTCTCGGCTGTCTCTCCTCGAAACCTGCGTCCGGCTGGGGTCCTGTCCTGGTTGGGGAGAGAGACGTCCCCTGCTCCCCATCCTGCCTTGCGCCCCGTTTCTGGGAAGCGTCTCTCGTCCGGACCAGTGGATTTCTGGACCCACGATGGACGTTTGTGTCCGAGTGCGACGATATCTTCCCTACACCGGCGATGCAGCAATACACCACAGGTCCGTATAGCGCCGTTCATCACAGCCGCAATGGCAATAATAATAATAATAATAATAATTGCTTACACTTATATAGCGCTTTTCTGGACACTCCACTCAAAGAGCTTTCCAGGTAATGGGGATCCCCTCCAACCCCACCAGTGTGTACCCCCACCTGGATGATGCTCCAGTCCGCTCCCCACACACCAGCTCTCAGTGGGGAGGAGAACAGAGGGATGAAGCCAGTTCAGAGTAGGGGGTTAGTAGGAGGTCGTGATGGGTAAAGGCCAGGGGGGAAATTTGGCCAGGATGCAGGTAGCCCTAACAAGCCGAATGAGCAGCGAAGTACGAAACAGGGGACCCAGGAGGATCCAAGGGGAAAGAGCATTGAAAACAGGTAACAAGAGCCGCTTCTTTACACAAAGACGGAGTGTGTGAGTGTGGAGTGAGCTTCCCAGCAAGATTTTTTCAATTATCAGCTACTGACCACCAGACGGGCTCTCTGCATTGAAATGTGCTTCGGTACGAGCGACAGGGAAAACTCTTCAATCAGCGAGCAGTGAAGCAGCACGGCGTCGTTGCACGCCGTGGCCGGTAGACGTCGCCGCAGGACTGTAAGATGGCGAAGGCCGATCTGCGGCGTCTCTCCGCTGACTGGAGGCTCGGCTTTCTCCGAGTTATGCGTGTGTCGCCTTTCGGAATAGCGGTTCTAAAGTAGGTCGCGCTAAAAAATAAACTCTTATTTTTGTAAGAGCTTTTTAACGCCTATGTTTTTGTTTGTGAAATGGACGCGGTTACCTGTGCCGAAATAGCTCAGTTGGGAGAGCGTTAGACTGAAGATCTAAAGGTCCCTGGTTCGATCCCGGGTTTCGGCACGTCTGGTGAGCCACGTTATTTTTACCTTTGGACAGCGGTGAAATTCACGAATATCTACACCCAACAGCAAAACAGCTGCGCAAGAACTGTCTTTTGAACGTCGTCCGGTTGTTATTCGCTTTTATTGGAAGTAAAGACTTTTACGGAAGAAAAACAGGCTCGTCCCTGGGTGGGCTCGAACCACCAACCTTTCGGTTAACAGCCGAACGCGCTAACCGATTGCGCCACAGAGACGCTCACAACAGTGTCTCTGTCTGTCCTGGAGTGATCCATCATCATCCTCATCGCCGCCGAAACGGGAATTCACAGGTTTATTAGCTTTTCCGATGAATCAAAGCGTTGATAACTTACATTTTAAAAGACATTTAAATTTCGAACAACGAGTTCATTATTTAGTATTCTAGGCCAGCAGCTGTATCTCCCTGCAGCTCCCAGCTAGCAGCCCACTGATGCTCAGTAGGTGTACCTGGATGGGAGACTCCTGGGAAAGCTGAGGCTGCTGCTGGAGGAGGTGTTAGTGGGGCCAGCAGGGGGCGCTCACCCTGAGGTCTGTGTGGATCCTAATGCACCAGTATAGTGACGGGGACACTACACTGTAAAAAGGCGCCGTCCTTCAGATGAGATGTAAAACCGAGGTCCTGACTCTGTGTGGTCATTAAATATCCCAGGGTGTCTCTCAAAAAGAGTAGGGGTGTTACCCCAGTGTCCTGGACAAATTCCCCCCCTGGCCTTTACCAGTCATGGCCTCCTAATAACCCCCCTCTCTGAACTGGCTTCATCACTCTGCTCTCCTCCCCACTGAGAGCTGGTGTGTGGGGAGCGGACTGGAGCATCATCCAGGTGGGGCTGCGCACTCGTGATGTGTGTAGGTGCCAGTGTGTGTATATGACAGGGGTCTGTGTGTGTCTGTATGTCTGTGTGTGTAGGTGCCAGCGTGTGTCTCTGTGTGTGTTGGTGCCATTGTGTGTGTCTGTGTGTAGGTGCCAGTCTGTGTTTGTATGTCTGTGTGTGTAGGTGCCAGTGTGTGTCTGTGTGTCTCTGTGTGTGTAGGTGCCAGTGTATGTCCGTGTGTAGGTGCCAGTGTGTGTCTGTGTGTGTAGGTGCCAGAGTGTGTCTCTGTGTGTCTGTGTGTGTAGGTGCCAGTGTGTGTCTGTGTGTGTAGGTGCCAGTGTGTGTTTGTATGTTTGTGTGTGTAGGTGCCAGTGTGTGTCTGTGTGTCTGTGTGTGTAGGTGCCAGCATGTGCCAGTGTGTGTCTGTGTGTGTAGGTGCCAGTGTGTCTCTGTGTGTCTGTGTGTAGGTGCCAGCGTGTGTCTGTGCCATTGTGTGTTTGTATGTCTGTGTGTGTAGGTGCCAGTGTGTGTCTGTGTGTGTAGGTGCCATTGTGTGTTTGTATGTCTGCGTGTGTAGGTGCCAGTGTGTGTCTGTGTGTGTAGGTGCCAGTGTGTCTCTGTGTGTCTGTGTGTAGGTGCCAGTGTGTGTCTGTGTGTGTCTGCGTGTGTAGGTGCCAGCGTGTGTCTGTGCCATTGTGTGTTTGTATGTCTGTGTGTGTAGGTGCCAGTGTGTGTCTGTGTGTGTAGGTGCCATTGTGTGTTTGTATGTCTGCGTGTGTAGGTGCCAGTGTGTCTCTGTGTGTCTGTGTGTAGGTGCCAGTGTGTATGGGTGCCAGCGTGTGTCTGTGTGTGTCTGCGTGTGTAGGTGCCAGCGTGTGTCTGTGTGTGTAGGTGCCAGTGTGTGTTTGTATGTCTGCGTGTGTAGGTGCCGGTGTGTGTCTGTGTGAGAGGATTGCGGTGATGCGGCGCGGTGCTCAGACACGCACGGTGACTGGCCAATAGGAATCCGGTGGGCGGTGCGGGAGAGGGGGGGGAGGCTGGTGGTGACTGCTCTGCGGGGCTGAGGAGCTCGCATTCCCGGTCAGAGCTGAGCTACGGACCGCTTCCCGGGGCACCGCGCCGTGCCGGTCCAGCAGACTCCGAGCGCCGAGCACCTCCGCCGTCTCTGACTTGCTGTTTCCTCGCCCCTCAGGCCCATCAATGCGATTCTTCAGACTCACCTTCAAGTGCTTTGTCGATTGCTTTTGAATTAACCTCCCCACCCCCCCCCCGCCCCCCCACGCCCGCAAAATAATACAAAAATAATTATACAAAAATAATCAAATACAAAATAAAACGCGAGTGGAGTCTGCGACACATACAAATAAACCGCCGATAAAAACCACAACCTCTAAGGACAGGAAAGGAAATCAGCTTGATCACGTCTCCGGAGATGGAAGATCCCAGTCCGGGTAAGTGGTTGTTATTATTATTATTATTATTATTATTTAAACAGCGACTGCCACCCATCTCGCTCCCATGAGCCTTAACACTCATTACCAAAATCCCAAGGACGCAGGACGCTCCTCTTAGATCCGCTCGAGTCTTATACGTTAATCGAGAAGGTCGGCAGCGCCGCAGGTCCCGCGGGGAGCTGATCTCCTTTACTCGCGTCTCATAGGATTCCAGCCCCCGGGAGAGAGAGAGAGAGAGAATTCCCCTCTTTGCTGGGCACTATATTTATATATATATATAGCTCGAAATGACCCGCCCGTCGGCCGTGAGAAAGTTGCTCTAGCGCCCGGGAGGAAATCGTCTCAGGGTACCGGCTGGCCTCGCTGTCCTCAAGGCAGGTCGTCCTCACCCGCTGGCCTGCTGTCCGTCCTGGGTCAGCTGTCCTGGCAGGTCACAGCCCACCTGCGCAGCCTCCAGCTCCAGCCCGGTGCTGGGGGGACTGGACTCCACTGGTTTGTGCCCTAAGCTGAGCCAGACAGTTCAACAGTTCGCCTGGTCATCTGCTTGCTTGGGTGGTGCAGCGGAGAGAATTGCTGCCTCGCATTGCTGGGGCCCCGGGATTGGTTCCGGACCTGGCCTGCTGTGCGTGTGGAGTTTGCATGTTCTCCCCACCTTTCCTCCAGACGTATTCCCTCTGGGCGATCTGGTTTCCTCCCATCGTCCAAAGACGCGCCGCTGGCGGGTTAATTGGATTCTGGAGAAAAAAAATGGGCCCTGGGCTGACTGTGTGTGTGTGTGCCCTGTGACAGACTGACGTCCCGCCCGGGGTGTGCCCTGCCTTGCACTGCGGCTTGCTGGGATAGACTCCAGCTGCCCCGCGATCCTGAACTGGACGGATCTGTGGATTTAAATGGGTGGATGGATTTAAATATGAACCTGTCAGTCGACACCTGTGTGCCTCCACCTCTTTGGACCCGCTGGTGGTCCTGCCCAGCACCAGGACCCGTGGTGTGTGTGCTCAGCCGTGGAGTCTGGGGCTCAGAGCTGTGGCCTGTGGTCGGCAACCGAGCACACCTGTCAGCAGTCCTGCACACGTCCTGCACCTGGCGGTTTCCACACGCTGGCGGCGCGCTGCTCCCTGCGGGAGTGTTCTGTGGGCACGGTGTGTCCACACTGCGCCGGGACACTGTCCCCCTCTCTGCGGGAGTGTTCTGTGGGCACGGTGTGTCCACACTGTGCCGGGACACTGTCCCCCTCTCTGCGGGAGTGTTCTGTGGGCACGGTGTGTCCACACTGCGCCGGGACACTGTCCCCCTCTCTGCGGGAGTGTTCTGTGGGCACGGTGTGTCCACACTGCACCGGGACACTGTCCCCCTCTCTGCGGGAGTGTTCTGTGGGCACGATGTTCCGGAGCAGGTGGAGAGCAGCTCGTCCGTCTGGCAGGAGTGAGTGGGCCAGTGCCACACTCGTCCAGTCAAGCGCGGCGGTGTAGGTGTGCCCTGTCCACCGGGGAGGAGTTCTTGACCACCGGTCCTCTTGTCTTTCAGTGGGCTGCCTCATGGAGCCAGAACGTGTGTGTGTGTGTATACAGTACACGTGTGTGTGTGTATGCTCACCATTGTATATGTGCACACGTGTGTGAGCGTGACTCTGTGAGCCCAGGAATGTGTATGCGTGTGTATGTTTGCGTGTGCATTTGTGTGCATGTACAATGTGTGTGCAATGAGTGTGTGTTTGTGTGTATGTGATTGTGTACGTCTGTGCGTGTGTGCTCACGATGGCATGTGTGGACGTGAGTGTGCTTGTGTGTGTCTGTATCAGAGCCTTCAGCCTCGGGCCAGTCCTTGAGTCTGTCTGCCGCCTCTGTGGGAGTGTGTGTCTGTGTCTGTGTTTGTGCTTGTACTTGTGCAGCGAGGCCCAGCTCTTAATTACAAAGCGCTCAGAAGAGCAGCCAGAATCTGGGACGGGCTGGTCTGAGGATGGAGATCCAGTTCCTGGTTCGATAAGCCTGTCCGCACGTAGACTACTCCCACCCCAGTGCTTCCCTTCAGCCTCGGCCTCTCCCTGCTCCTGATGTCTCTCGCTCTCGGTGTCCAGCAGGGGGCAGTGCCGCGCTGCCCGGCGAGGAGGAGGAGCAGGCGGTGGTGACACCCCTTGTGGACCCCGCGCCGGGGGAGGGGGGCGCGGGGGGGGGGCCCGGGAGGGCGGAGCGGGAGACCTGGGCGCGGCAGATGGACTTCATCATGTCCTGCGTGGGCTTCGCCGTGGGCCTGGGCAACGTGTGGCGCTTCCCGTACCTGTGCTACAAGAACGGAGGAGGTGAGGACGCGGGGCCCGCACCCGCACGTGTGCGCTGACCCCTGACCCCTGACCCCTCGAACCCGGCTCGCTCTCTCCAGCGCGGTGCACGTGCCCCAGCTCTCCGGGGGTGTGCGATCCACCCCCCTCGTTTCCCGAATTTGCAAAATGAACCTATCGCTGCCTTCCTGATCCTGCTGGGGTGGGGTTTTGAGGTCCTGGGCGCGGAGGGTGCAGAGAGCGAGGGGAGGGCCAGGGGGGAGAGAGGAGGTGAAAGGACGTGGGAGAGGAGCAGGGACAGGGGGTTATCCGGGGTCTGGAGGGTCCTGATCAAGTGTGTGTTCTATGGCTTTGCTCTAACACGTTGAAAGCAGAACGTTTTGTGTCTTCCGGGATTTGAATAAGTTACAAGCAGGGGTGACCCCTCTCCCTCTCCTCCACCACCCCTCCGGGGCAGTGCTGGGATAGATACGGCCCCGGAGGTGGACAGGGTAGGGACACGGAGGCAGGGGACAGGGCAGAAGGAGCAGGAAGGCGGGGGGAGGGTGGGAATGCTCCAAGCTGTGAGCCGGAGGGGCGGACAGGGAGAGCTGGGGGCTGGAGGAGGGGTGGTGAGTGTCGGCGCGCACGTAGCCCAGCTCCTGGGACAGCGCAGACTCGCCTCACTCCCCCACAGCACAGTTTACGTCTGCAGTCGCTCCTGCAGATAAACTGCCCAGCCAGAATCCCCGCGCTGCCCGGCCACTCCCTGCGGCCGCCAGGCAGAAACACTGCCGCCACACTCACTCCCTGCTTCCCTTGGCCTCGGACTCTCAGTGCCATCACTGACCAGACCAAATCTCAGCTCCCTCAGTCACCAGGCTGACATGAGCTCCGGCAGTGTGGGACAGCAGGGGCGTGTCCTGCAGTCCTCAGAGCTGCCTGCTCCACTATTGCTTGCAATGAGCCTCTCGGGAGTCTCAGGCGCTGCTAGAGCCAAAGAAATAAATAACCTGATGTATTTTTTCTGCATCTAGTTTGTTTGTCTGTCATCTCCTGCTGGATTGTCACCCTTATAATCTTGTCCAGAGAATTCACTTCCCTGGCTTTCTTGTTCTTTTCTGTGGTTTGCTCTTTTATTTCTATTTCTCTGCCCCTCTCCATCTCTCTCTGTCCCTCTCACTCTCTCAGTATTTTTTTCAATTCCAGGTGCTTTATTGGCACGACCGATGAGTGCAATCAGTGCTGCCAAAGCAAAACAAATACGATTAACATTTACAATAAAGACACAATCATAAGATATTTACATCTAAACAGATGGAACATTATTGGGAGACGGGCTCACTGCTCCTCAGGCTGGGACAGGAGATCACTTACTGGGCTGCCAGTTCAGCTGAGTTCCCTCCTCCCTCTCCCAGTAGGGTTGAGACCCGTTGTGATTCTGGCAGGTGTGGGGATTCTGGGATTAGATGTGTAAATTTAGGGAAGAATGTTTCTCTAATCTCAGAGTATCTGTCACAGTGCAGTAGGAAGTGCACCTCTGTCTCTGTTTCTCCCTGCTGGCAGTGGGAGCGCAGCCTGTTCTCTGGGCTGCCAGGTCTGCCTGTGTCCAGTGTCTGTGTCCAGACTGTGGTCACTGAGTCTGTCCTCTCTGGGCAGCCAGGTCTGTCTGTGTGCAGTTTCTGTGTCCAGACTGTGGTCGCTGAGCCTGTCCTCTCTGGACAGCCAGGTCTGTCTGTGTGCAGTGTCTGTGTCCAGACTGTGGTCACTGAGCCTGTCCTCTCTGGGCAGCCAGGTCTGCCTGTGTCCAGTGTCCGTGTCCAGACTGTGGTCACTGAGCCTGTCCTCTCTGGACAGCCAGGTCTGTCTGTGTGCAGTTTCTGTGTCCAGACTGTGGTCACTGAGCCTGTCCTCTCTGGGCAGCCAGGTCTGCCTGTGTCCAGTGTCTGTGTCCAGACTGTGGTCACTGAGTCTGTCCTCTCTGGGCAGCCAGGTCTGTCTGTGTGCAGTTTCTGTGTCCAGACTGTGGTCACTGAGCCTGTCCTCTCTGGGCAGCCAGGTCTGCCTGTGTCCAGTGTCTGTGTCCAGACTGTGGTCACTGAGCCTGTCCTCTCTGGACAGCCGGCTCTGCCTGTGTCCAGTGTCTGTGTCCAGACTGTGGTCACTGAGCCTGTCTTCTCTAGCAGTGCTGTCCTGAGGCTGGCTGGTGTCGGTGTGGCTCGGACCAGTGAGCCTCAGGACCAGCTGGCTCAGAGGACTCTTTGTTGGGCTCAGCTCTTGGCTCAGCAGGGGAGTTATGGTCACTGTTTTTTAGGTGTAGCCAATACTTTATTGCTCTCTTCTGGATGTTTATCAATAGTGGGTACTGGCCTAATTCGGCCCTGCACGCGTTGTTAGGTATTTTTCTCTGCACACGGAGGACGTTTCTCTCTCTGTCACTCTTGCTCTCCTGCTCCCTCCCCCTCCCCCCTCTCTGAAAGGGTACAGAGTATGACAGGGCGCCTCTCTAATGCTGCAGCTGCTGACCGGGATGGCCCTGGACTGACTGCGCCCTCCTCCCTCCTCTCTGTCCCTCCTCTCTCCCTCATCTCTCTCCTGTCTCTCTGTGCCTCTCTCTCCCTCCTCTCTGTCCCTCCTCTCTCCCTCATCTCTCTCCTGTCTCTCTGTGCCTCTCTCTCCCTCCTCTCCCTCCTCTCTCTCCCTCCTCTCTCTCTCTCCTCTCTCCGCAGTTGTTTGCCCTTATAAGGTCAGTGTGCTGTGGCCTGTGGATTCTCCCCAGTGCAGGAGAGAGTGTTGGAGTGGGTGAGTGCTGCTATAGACAGCCTCTCTCTCTGACCGCCCAGTCTCTGTCTTTATCGCCTCTCCCGCCGGTCACAGTGTTGCTCCGAGCGGACAGCCTGTTCTGTCCTCCCTGCTGGTCCTGACGTCGCGGTGTAGAGATGTGTCCTCCCCAGAATCAAACAGATACAGAATTCCAGGACATTTTCCAGCAGCTCGAACCCCCTGCCCACGGTGCCATGCCCCCACACACCCTCTCCCAAGGACAGCAGTCATTTCTCTCTCCTCCTGTCTTTCTCTCCTCCTGTCTCTGTGTCCTCCTACCTCTCTCCTCCTATCCCTCTCTCCCCTCCTGTCTCTCTCTCTCTCATACCTCTCTCCTCCTGTCTCTGTGTCCTCCTACCTCTCTCCTCCTGACTCTCTCTCCTCTTGTATCTCTCTCTTCTGTCTATCTATCCTCCTTTCTCTCTCCCCTCCTGCCTCTCTCCTCCTTTCTCTCTGTCTCCTCCTGTCTTTCTTTCTCTCCTGTCTCTCTCTCCCCTCCTATCTCCTCCTGTCTCTCTCTTCTCTCTCCTCCTATTGTCTCTCTTTTTTAAAAGTAAGGACGGATCTCCAGCTCATTATTTGGCTGGGAGAATTAAAATGTCTAAACCTAACCCCGAACCTTTGACCCTGACCCCTGACCTTTACCCCTAGCCAAAAAGTCTATGTATCCTTATAACATCCTAATCCTTAACGTGCAGGATGGGTCCTCCAGTACTTGTTTGCTGATCATGAAATATACTTCTAAAATGTTGAATGAATTAGTCTAGTTAATTAAATGAAAGCATGTTTATATTGGATTATAGTAGCCATCATTTCACACAGTGACCAGACACAGCTGGTGTGTGTTGCGTGTTGCAGGCGTGTTTCTGATCCCCTATACGCTGATCGTGTTCATCGGAGGGGTACCTGTGTTCTTCCTGGAGATCGCCCTGGGGCAGTTCATGAAGAAAGGAGGGGTCTCCGCCTGGAACATCGCTCCCCTCTTCAAAGGTAACTCCTCCACAGGGATAGGGGGCGCTGTGCAGCTGCAGCTACAGTCCTGGGCTCTGGATGCAAGTCTATGGTGGTGGTGAGTGGCTGTCTACTTTATCACATGGAGATAAAGTTCAGTGAGATGGAATGTGCGAGATATTCGGATATATAAATTCACAGGTAGCACAGAAAGAGATACAGACAGGGCAGAAACAGTAGGAACATCTGTATCAATACTAATATAAAAGGAAAAGAAAGTCCATGTGGCACAAGATACAGAATATGGCATAAATGTCTGTTAAAAAAACAGACTGTAATGCATTTAGCCATTTGTAACAAACGTATTAACATGTTTTCACAATCATGATGTATTGTTATAAACACTCCGCTGAAGTCACATTTCCTTTACATCAGTGCTATACATAGCAATAAACCTCAAATTAAACTCCTATCACACACAACAGCACTCACGCCTGAAATCTTTTTAAAGGAATCTCCTGATTCTCTCCTCTCTCCTCCTTCTCTCCTCTCCCTCCCTCTCTCCTCTCTCCCCCTCTCCCCCTCTCCTCTCTCCTCCCTCTCTCCTGTCTCTGTCTCAGGGCTGGGCCTGGCCTCTATGGTGATCGTCTTTTTCTGCAACACCTACTACATCATGATCCTGGTGTGGGGTCTGTACTACCTGCTGCACTCCTTCACGGACCCCCTGCCCTGGGCCACCTGCGGCCACCCCTGGAACACCGCCAACTGCACCCAGGTCTTCCGAGGACAGGGGTCCTGTGCCAACCGCTCGGCACTGCCCGACCTCAACCTGTCCCTCCTGCTGCCCCTCCCTCCCAACTCCAGCTGCGAGGAGATGGAGGGCCGGCGCTCTCCCATCATCGAGTTCTGGGAGTGAGTGCCCTCCCTTCACCTGCTGTCTGTCTCTGCCTGGACACGTCTCTGTCTGCCTGCGTGTCTCTGCCTGACTGTGTCCCTGTCTGTCTCTCTGTGTCTCAGACTGACTGTGTCCCTGCCTGTCCTTCTGTCTGTGTCCCAGCCTGTCTGTATGTCTGTCTGTCTGTCTGTCTGTCTGTCTGTTTCTCTGCCTGACCGTGTCCCTGTCTCTGTCTGTCTCTCAGACACAAGGTGCTGCGCTTGTCAGGGGGCCTGGACGAGCCAGGCCAGATTAACGGCCAGATGACACTCTGCCTGCTGGCCACCTGGGTCATCGTCTATTTCTGTGTGTGGAAGGGAGTGAAGTCTGCAGGCAAGGTGAGGAGGACAAGGGGCAGTGTGTGGGGGGACAGGGAGACTGTGGGGGGGGACAGGGGCAGTGTGTGGGGGGACAGGGAGAGTGTGTGGGGGGACAGGGGCAGTGTGTGGGGTGACAGGGAGACTGTGGGGGGACAGGGAGAGTGTGTGGGGAGACAGGGAGACTGTGGGGGGGACAGGGGCAGTGTGTCGGGGGGACAGGGAGACTGTGGGGGGACAGGGGCAGTGTGTGGGGGGACAGGGAGTGTGGGGGTGACAGGGAGACTGTGGGGGTGACAGGGACAGAAGCATTGTGAGGAGCCGCAGGAGAATTTGCTCTTCACAGTGTGTGGTTGGTAAAGGGCAGCACGCGTGTGTGCGGCGTGCTCTAATGACATTCTACTCACGCACCCCAGTGAACCCCACGTTACCCCAACCCGCCCCCCACCCCACAGGATCTCCCCCTTGAACTCCCAGCAGTGGCTGTAGACTGTGCTCTCCTGAACAAGGAGCTCCATTCAGGCTCTGTGCACTAATCCGATTAGGAATGTTTTGGTGTGAGTCTGTTTTTCCACGTTTTTTTCATCTTTGGATCTGCTAAATCCCTTCCAGCGTCTTGGAGACAAAAAGACTTGCTGTTGGGTACAGAGGTGGCTGATGGGGAACTTTAAAAAGGCAGTGTAATGATAATAATAATTCATAATTTAATAATAGTTTATTACACTTCTATAGCGCTTTTCTGGACACCCCACTCAAAGCTCTTTACAGGTCACGGGGATCCCCTCCACCCCCACCAGTGTGCAGCCCCACCTGGATGATGCTCCAGTCCGCTCCCCACACACCAGCTCTCAGTGGGGAGGAGAGCAGAGGGATGAAGCCAGTTCAGAGATGGGGATTATTAGGAGGACATGACTGGTAAAGGTCAGGGGGGAAATTTGGCCAGGACACTGGGGTAGCACCACTACTCTTCTCAAGAAACGCCCTGGGATTTTTAATGACAACAGAGAGTCAGGACCTGGGTTTTACGTCTCATCCGAAGGACGGTGCCCATCATTATACTGGGGCATTAGTACACACATAGACCACAGGGTGAGTGCCCCCTACTGGCCCCACTGACACCTCTTCCAGCAGCAGCCCTAGCTTTCCCAGGAGTCTCCCATCCAGGTACTGGCCAGGCTCACACCTGCTGAGCTCCAGTGGGCGGCCAGCTGTGAGTTGCAGGATGATATGGCTGCTGGTGGTACAGACACCACATCTGTGTGTCTCACACACTCTTTCTCACCCTTCCACCCCCTTTCTTTCTTTTTTCCCTCTCCCATCCATTTCTCTCCCTCTCTCTCTCCTTCTCCCATCCCTCTCTCTCCCTGGCTCTCCCTCTCTCTCGCGCTCTCTGCCTCCCCCTACAGGTGGTGTATTTCACAGCTCTGTTCCCCTACCTGGTGCTGGTGGTGCTCTTGGCTCACGGCGTGACCCTGCCCGGAGCTCTGGACGGCATCGTCTACTACCTGAGACCGGACTGGTCCAAACTGGGGGAGGCGCAGGTCAGTGGGGGAGGGGGTCGCCCAGGGGGGGCCTGTGTGTCTCACACACCCATCCCACCAGCCCCGAGAGCGGGGTCACCCCATCACACAGCAGTGTGAAAAGGAACAAGGAGCTGGTGTGTGTGACCCATGTGTCTGTGAGCAGGTGTGGATCGACGCCGGAACTCAGATCTTCTTCTCCTACGCCATTGGCCTGGGCGCCCTGACTGCACTGGGCAGTTACAACCGTTTCCACAACAACTGCTACCAGTGAGTCTTCACAGAGCTGTCTCCAGTGTCTACTGGACTGTATGGGACTGACTGTGCAGCACAGTTTGTGTTAAACTGTATGGGACTGACTGTGCAGCACAGTTTGTATTAAACTGTATGGGACTGACTGTGCTGCACAGTCTCTACTGGACTGTATGAGACTGTTTACAGCACAGTCTATACTGACCTGTATGGGACTAAGTATGCAGCACTGCCTGTACTGGACTTTATTGGACTGACAGCAGCACAGTCTGTACTGGACTGTATGGGACTGACTGTGTGCAGCACGGTCTGTACAGTACTATATTGGACTTTGTGTCTGTACAGAGCAATCTGTTCAGGACTGTGTGGGACTGACTGTACAGAACCTAGCCTAGTGTCTGTACAGGACAGGACCCGCTATCGTGGCTCATGTAAGGCTCTGTGCCTGTATCCTCTTTGCGGACGTGCTTGGCTCTGCCTTCCTGTGTGGCTGCAGAGGTGCGGGGTACAGCCCTCTCTCCTGATCTGTGTGTGTGTGGCAGGGATGCCTATGTCCTGGCCCTGATCAACAGCGGCACCAGTTTCTTCGCGGGCTTCGTGGTCTTCTCCGTGCTGGGCTTCATGGCCACCGAGCAGGGCGTCGACATCTCCAGGGTGGCAGAGTCTGGTGAGAGAGGCCAGCTCTCACACTTCTCTCTCTCCGCTCCTCTCTGTCTCATCTCTCTCTCCTCTCTTTTTCTCACTCCCTCTTCCTCTCCTCTCTGCTTCTCTACAGCTTCCCCCTTTTTTCATAATGGCTTCTATAAAACACTAACACCTGCCCCAAGGCACCGACCCCTCCCACCCCTCCCACCCCTCTCTTCCTGACACCTGCCCCAAGACACCGACCCCTCCCACCCCTCTCTTCCTGACACCTGCCCCAAGGCACCGACCCCTCCCACCCCTCCCACCCCTCTCTTCCTGACACCTGCCCCAAGACACCGACCCCTCCCACCCCTCTCTTCCTGACACCTGCCCCAAGGCACCGACCCCTCCCACCCCTCCCACCCCTCTCTTCCTGACACCTGCCCCAAGGCACCGACCCCTCCCACCCCTCTCTTCCTGACACCTGCCCCAAGGCACCGACCCCTCCCACCCCTCCCACCCCTCTCTTCCTGACACCTGCCCCAAGACACCGACCCCTCCCACCCCTCTCTTCCTGACACCTGCCCCAAGGCACCGACCCCTCCCACCCCTCCCACCCCTCTCTTCCTGACACCTGCCCCAAGACACCGACCCCTCCCACCCCTCTCTTCCTGACACCTGCCCCAAGGCACCGACCCCTCCCACCCCTCCCACCCCTCTCTTCCTGACACCTGCCCCAAGGCACCGACCCCTCCCACCCCTCTCTTCCTGACACCTGCCCCAAGACACCGACCCCTCCCACCCCTCTCTTCCTGACAGCTGCCCCAAGACACCGACCCCTCCCACCCCTCCCACCCCTCTCTTCCTGACAGCTGCCCCAAGACACGACCCCTCCCACCCCTCTCTTCCTGACACCTGCCCCAAGACACCGACCCCTCCCACCCCTCCCACCCCTCTCTTCCTGACACCTGCCCCAAGACACCGACCCCTCCCACCCCTCTCTTCCTGACAGCTGCCCCAAGACACCGACCCCTCCCACCCCTCCCACCCCTCTCTTCCTGACAGCTGCCCCAAGACACCGACCCCTCCCACCCCTCTCTTCCTGACAGCTGCCCCAAGACACCGACTCCTCCCACCCCTCCCACCCCTCTCTTCCTGACAGCTGCCCCAAGACACCGACCCCTCCCACCCCTCCCACCCCTCTCTTCCTGACAGCTGCCCCAAGACACCGACCCCTCCCACTCCTCTCTTCCTGACAGCTGCCCCAAGACACCGACCCCTCCCACCCCTCCCACCCCTCTCTTCCTGACAGCTGCCCCAAGGCACCGACCCCTCCCACCCCTCCCACCCCTCTCTTCCTGACACCTGCCCCAAGACACCGACCCCACCCACCCCTCCCACCCCTCTCTTCCTGACAGCTGCCCCAAGACACCGACCCCTCCCACTCCTCTCTTCCTGACAGCTGCCCCAAGACACCGACCCCTCCCACCCCTCCCACCCCTCTCTTCCTGACAGCTGCCCCAAGGCACCGACCCCTCCCACCCCTCCCACCCCTCTCTTCCTGACACCTGCCCCAAGGCACCGACCCCTCCCACCCCTCCCACCCCTCTCTTCCTGACAGCTGCCCCAAGACACCGACCCCTCCCACCCCTCTCTTCCTGACACCTGCCCCAAGACACCGACCCCTCCCACCCCTCCCACCCCTCTCTTCCTGACAGCTGCCCCAAGACACCGACCCCTCCCACCCCTCTCTTCCTGACACCTGCCCCAAGACACCGACCCCTCCCACCCCTCTCTTCCTGACACCTGCCCCAAGGCACCGACCCCTCCCACCCCTCCCACCCCTCTCTTCCTGACACCTGCCCCAAGGCACCGACCCCTCCCACCCCTCTCTTCCTGACAGCTGCCCCAAGACACCGACCCCTCCCACCCCTCTCTTCCTGACACCTGCCCCAAGACACCGACCCCTCCCACCCCTCCCACCCCTCTCTTCCTGACACCTGCCCCAAGACACCGACCCCTCCCACCCCTCCCACCCCTCTCTTCCTGACAGCTGCCCCAAGACACCGACCCCTCCCACCCCTCTCTTCCTGACAGCTGCCCCAAGACACCGACCCCTCCCACCCCTCCCACCCCTCTCTTCCTGACAGCTGCCCCAAGACACCGACCCCTCCCACTCCTCTCTTCCTGACAGCTGCCCCAAGACACCGACCCCTCCCACCCCTCCCACCCCTCTCTTCCTGACAGCTGCCCCAAGACACCGACCCCTCCCACTCCTCTCTTCCTGACAGCTGCCCCAAGACACCGACCCCTCCCACCCCTCCCACCCCTCTCTTCCTGACAGCTGCCCCAAGGCACCGACCCCTCCCACCCCTCCCACCCCTCTCTTCCTGACACCTGCCCCAAGACACCGACCCCACCCACCCCTCCCACCCCTCTCTTCCTGACAGCTGCCCCAAGACACCGACCCCTCCCACTCCTCTCTTCCTGACAGCTGCCCCAAGACACCGACCCCTCCCACCCCTCCCACCCCTCTCTTCCTGACAGCTGCCCCAAGGCACCGACCCCTCCCACCCCTCCCACCCCTCTCTTCCTGACACCTGCCCCAAGGCACCGACCCCTCCCACCCCTCCCACCCCTCTCTTCCTGACAGCTGCCCCAAGACACCGACCCCTCCCACCCCTCTCTTCCTGACACCTGCCCCAAGACACCGACCCCTCCCACCCCTCCCACCCCTCTCTTCCTGACAGCTGCCCCAAGACACCGACCCCTCCCACCCCTCTCTTCCTGACACCTGCCCCAAGACACCGACCCCTCCCACCCCTCTCTTCCTGACACCTGCCCCAAGGCACCGACCCCTCCCACCCCTCCCACCCCTCTCTTCCTGACACCTGCCCCAAGGCACCGACCCCTCCCACCCCTCTCTTCCTGACACCTGCCCCAAGACACCGACCCCTCCCACCCCTCTCTTCCTGACACCTGCCCCAAGACACCGACCCCTCCCACCCCTCCCACCCCTCTCTTCCTGACACCTGCCCCAAGACACCGACCCCTCCCACCCCTCCCACCCCTCTCTTCCTGACACCTGCCCCAAGACACCGACCCCACCCACCCCTCCCACCCCTCTCTTCCTGACACCAGCCCCAAGACACCGACCCCTCCCACCCCTCTCTTCCTGACAGCTGCCCCAAGACACCGACTCCTCCCACCCCTCTCTTCCTGACACCTGCCCCAAGACACCGACCCCTCCCACCCCGTGTCTCTCTTCATAATGGCTGCCCTAAAACTCCGCACCCTCCCTCCCTCTCTCTCAGGTCCAGGCCTGGCGTTCATTGCCTACCCGAAGGCAGTGACCCTGATGCCCCTGGCACCCGTCTGGGCAGCTCTCTTCTTCTTGATGCTGCTCATCCTGGGGCTGGACAGCCAGGTAACACTGCTCAGAAACCTGCCCCGCCCCAAAAAAAAACAACAGCCCTCTGTACCTCAAAATAGCCCCCGAGCCTACATCTCTTGCCTCCTGTGCTCACATCAGTTATGCTGGCACTTGATGGTATAGCTCTATTGGCATACACTTGTCTTCATCCTGGCTTCTTCCTCCAGTGAGCTTGAGCGTAAACTCTTTGTAATCAGCTAAACATGTGCTGATGTCACTGTAAAGATGTGCTGATGTCATACTGCAGACATGCTGATGTCATGCCAAATATGTGCTGATGTCATGCCAAGATGTGCTGATGTCATGCTAAAGACATGCTGATGTCACCCTAAAGATGAGCTGATGTCACGCTAAAAACATGCAGATGTCACGCTAAAGATGTGCTGAGGTCACGCTAAAGATGTGCTGATGCTGCAGTGCGTGACATTTAGAGAAAATAAGTACAGTGGCAAAAATTGGAAATATAAGGAAAAGTTGCCCTTCATGTATCTGAACAGTACAGTGCCCACTCAACTGTTTTCTTAGTTATATCTCTCTTGAATAATGAACAATGGTAAGGCAGCGATTTGATGACATTGCAGGATGGCAGTAACTCCGGTATTTTCCCTCAGTTCACTTCCATCCATCCATCAATCATCAGAGAGCCACCCAGGCAAGAATCGCAGCTGCCTGGAGCCGGTCCCGAAATCACAGGGTACCAGACAGGACCCCAGTCCATCGCAGGGCGCCCACACACAGAGAGAGATTTGAGACCCCAGTTCACCTAACCGAGCATGTCATTGGAAAAGTGGGAGGACACGGGGGGCGATCACAGAGAGAACCTGCAGACTCCACACAAAAGGCTCACCAGCCTCATTTCGAACCCTGTGCCCAAAGGGTAGCGGCGACAACAGCCATATCACTGTGCTGCCTCTCAGGGCATCTACAAAGGCAGATATGCCTGTTGTGCTGGAAGCCCCCCTCGCTTTCTAACCGGACGAGCGGAAGGAATTTGGTAGCGTCTGCGCTCCAAGGTGAATCCAGAACACACCCCTCCACCTGCCCTGCTCCAGTAGGTCCGGTGATCTGCACGGATATCCAGCATCAGGCTCCTTTCCGTCCTCCTCTCTCACGCAGTTCGTCGGAGTGGAGGGGTTCATCACTGGGATTCTGGACATGCTGCCCGGATCGCTGGTGGGGTCTGTCCGGCGTGAGGTTGTCGTGGCGATCTGCTGCCTCACCTGCTTCATCATTGACCTCTCCATGGTGACCGAGGTGAGGGGTCAGAGACGGGGGGGGCGCTGGGATCAGCACAGGGCTGGGGAAGGCATTCATTAATCAGAATGAAACATGGACAGTGAAACCTCTTTCTCTCCCTTCTCCTCTGTTTTCCTCTTTCTCATGGCATGTTCTTCTGGCTCCATAACTGTCTCCGCCTCTCTCCTCTCCCACCTCGCTCCTGTCCCCCTCTCTCCCCACACTTTCCCTCCTCACTGTCAACCCCTCTCTGTTGACCACTCTCTCAATCTCTCCATCGCTCCCTCCCTCCCTCCCTGTCTCTGCAGGGGGGGATGTATGTGTTCCAGCTGTTTGATTACTACTCCGCCAGCGGGATCACTCTTCTGTGGCAGGCCTTCTGGGAGTGTGTCGTGGTGGCCTGGGTCTACGGTAAGAGCGCCCCCTACCGGACTGGGCAGGTACTGCAGCCTGGGGAAGACCAGCGATGCACAGCTCTTCGCCCGCACCAGGGCCAGTATGGTGACTGAAGAACTGCACAGGTCCGGGCCTCCACACAAGAGCAGGTGGTGAAATCTGTCAGGGTTCACACAGCAGTACTCCCAAGGGAATCACGTTACCATCCCTGAGCTGTGTCTGTGTGTGTTTGTTAGAGTGCCAGTCTGTGTGTAAGTAGAAGGAAGCATGAATTCCTCACGTTTTCAGTGTGGAATCAGCCTGTGTGTGGCTTTGCAGCAAGTGCTCACTGATGCAGCTCCCCGCCCGTACCGCACTGATACTGACCTCTGACCTCTGACCTCTCTCCCAGGGGCCGACCGCTTCATGGACGACGTGGCACGGATGATTGGGTATCGCCCACTACCCTTCATGAAGTGGTGCTGGTCCTACATCACCCCTTGCCTGTGTGTGGTGAGTCAGCTGCACAGTACAGTATAGACAGTGGAGTACAGTCAGTGCTTGTACACCAGGGGTACAGTACAGTATAGACACCCGGTGTACAGTATAGACAGTGCTTATACACCAGGGGTACAGTAAAATATAGACACAGTATAGACAGTGGAGTACAGTCAGTGCTTGTACATCAGGGGTACAGTACAGTATAGACACCGTACAGTACGATATAGACACCGTATAGACAGTGGAGTACAGTCAGTGCTTGTACACAAGGGGTACAGTACAGTATAGACACCTGGTCTACAGTATAGACAGTGCTTATACACCAGGTGTACAGTACGATATAGACACCCAGTGTACAGTATAGACAGTGCTTGTGCACCAGGGGTACAGTATAGACACCTGTTGTGTTGGACAGTATGTGTAGTATAAGTCCTGCATTTTGCACCAGTACTAATACAGCCTCTGAAAAGTGTATAGATAGTATTTATACTCCTGGAGTCGTATATATACAGTTATATATACAGAGTACATATACATACTTTAGGTACATAAAGGTTTAGGTACTGACATACAGAATACAGATACATAAACAGTAGTGAGTGTAGAAAAAACAGTACTAGTTTAAGAGAACAGAACCTACTGGAGTCTGTGTAGAAAAGGTTTGAAGCCTCAGGACCTCAGATGGTATAAGGAAACCCCCATCGTTCGAATGCCAATTGTCTGTAGGGGCTGTGTGTATGATTTCCAGAGCTGATCTCCCAGAGAAATTCTAGCCTTTCCCAGTCTGCCCCTCTCGCGCCCTCTGGTGGTCACGGGGAGAAGTGTCCGCTGGTAACGTGTGCGCTGAGAGACGAGGGTAAATGACTTCTTTAATAATGTTTATGCTCAGTGTTAAAACGTCAGCAGTGTCACACACTCCTATTCCTTCGAAAGAAATCTGCTCGCCTGCGAAAGCTCACTGCGTTAATGTGAGCCCAAGCCCAATTACTTCCTCTTCCTTTTACACTACTAACGAACTAATCAGGACTGGTGGCTGTCTGAGGGTTAAGAGGAGAAAGTCCCTTGACTGATCAGTACCCAGCAAACGGCTCTGCAGACTGGTCATTGGGCAGGGGGTTGTATTCGTGCCAGCAGAGAGCTTCCCGACGAGCAGAGCGCAGAGTGCGGACCACAGGCCGGGTCTGGGGTCTGGTCTCTGCCCCGCGGCCCAGTCCCAGCTGAGCAGGAGGGGATGACGTTCCAGCCCGTGCTGCAGCCAAGGCCGGAGTTTGGTGCTCGTAGGCCCTGGGTACTTTCGCCTTGAAACGTGCAGAAAGAGGGGGAGACGCCGATTGAACGACGTCGCCTGACATGACTCCCTTTAAACTACTCTCACGCTAAACCCCGTGACTGATGGAGCGAGTCGAGCGGCCAGCACATCGACACCTCTAGTATCGCTAGAGCCGCTCGACAGCGCAGGATTATCGATCTGGAGCACCTAGAGTCGATCGCAAGCCTGTCGTTCCAGCTGGTTTTTCGTGGGTCACTAGTGTTTCCCTCCTTCGTGGGCCCTAGGCACTGCGCCTGCAGTGCCTCATGGGAAATCCAGCGCTGGCTGGAGAGGATGCAGGGTCTCCTGGGAATAAGCCAGCCTGCGTCTTTGAGCTGGTTGCAGGGAGGGCAGGTGAGAGGGTATCGGACATGCAGTGCTGTGCCAGTTCTCACCCCCCCCCCGCCGCTGTGTGCCCTCAGGGGATCTTCCTGTTCCATGTGGTGAACCACCGCCCCCTGGCCTACAGCTCGTCCTACGTGTACCCCTGGTGGGGCGAGGCGCTGGGCTGGGCCCTGGCTCTGTCCTCCATGCTCTGCATCCCGCTCAGCGTGCTCTACAAACTGCTGCACTGCAAGGGCTCCCTGAGAGAGGTCTGTCCCCTGTGTGTGCCCCCTGTGTGTGCCCCCTGTCTGTCTCTGTAGCGATCTGTCTCTGTACCTGTGTGCCCCCTGTGTGTGCCCCCTCTCTGTCTCTGTACCTGTGTGTCTCTGTACGTGTGTGTCCCCTGTCTGTCTGTGTACCTGGGTGTCTCTGTACCTGTGTTCCACCTGTCTGTCTCTGTACCTGTGTGCCTGTGTACCTGTGTGCCCCGTCAGTCTGTGTACCTGTGTGCCCCCTGTCTGTCTGTGTACCAGTTTGTCCCTGTACTTGTGTGCCACCTGTGTGTGCCCCCTGTCTGTCTCCATACCTGTGTGTCACCAGTGTGTCATCTGTCACTCTCTGGCACCTTTGTGCCACCTATGTGCCACCTGTCTGTCTTTGTACCTGTCTGGCACCTGCCTGCCATCTGTGTGCTAGTGTGACCTGTATGTCTTTGTGCCTGTCTCTCTGACAGTATTTCTATCTCTCTGACAGCGTGTGAATGCCAGTCTGTCTCTCTGACAGTGGCAGCATGTGTGCCAGTCTGTCTGTCTGTGACAGTGGGTGTGAGTGCCAGTCTGTCTCTCTGATAGTGAGTGTGTGAGTGCCAGTATGTCTCTCTGACAGTGTGTGTGTGTGTGTGTGCCCACCTGTGCCACTGTGACAGATGTCCGTCTCTCCCTAGCGCTGGCAGTACCTGACGACCCCCATCTGGGGGCGGCACCACCTGGAGTATCTCGCCCCTGAGTCTGAAGCCAAGCTGCTGCCTGTCCCTGGCCAGGACAAGGCCAACCTGCTCTTCGAGAGCATCATCTAGCCCATGACACACTCCATCCACATCCTGTGCCCTTGCCTGTGTGCCACCTTATTGCCTGTCCTGCCGCTGGCTCTCCTTCCCCGGACTGCTCATGGGACAGTGCAGTCAGTCAGGGTCACGGGGTCACAGAGCCAGAGTACTGTATCCGCACACCTCTTTCGACATACCCACAAACCCTGCACACCACCGTCCCACACCAAAGACGAGACCACAGACGCTCTCTCACATCCTCCTCTCTGCCTCTCTACATCTCCCCCCGTCTCTGTGCCCTGCTGCCTGCCCAGCAGTACCGAGGGGCGATTATCAGACACACACACTCTGTGGATACACACACAGTGCACAGGGGCCCACCAATTCTGGGACCGAGCCCGATTCAGTAGTGCAGTGCTCAATACTTTGGCATTAACTCACCTGACACAACCCCCCCAGCTCGAGGAGTGAACCAGGGAGTGCTGGAGGGAGGGGGGTACCAGCCAGTACTTATTTACACACTGCAGAGCGGAAGCTCGCGATAAGAAGCTGACCTCCTCCATTTGGGGAAGATGGCACAGCACTAGATCACCAGACGTATTAGTTCAGTGTGTGTTAGGACCCCTCAACAGACCCCCCCCGTTTCTGATCACCCACGTTCTGTCTCTCTCCTTGCCACCCCCATCTCTGTGCCATTGCATGAACCCTGTGCCGCAGTGACTGTGTTGCGTTGTGCCAGTATTGTGTGGGTGTGTCTGTCACAGGGCTGACCCCAGCTGCCCCCCACACACACACACCGTCCAGTAGGGGAGCACAAGTATAGTGAAGGTCACCCCAAAACAGACCGTCCCAACCGGCTCTCCCAAATCACAGCAATGGTCTCGGCCGTCGATGGGGCTGTGATTCGGGATGGCATCTGCTGAGAACGGGGTGATTCACTTGTTATTCCAAAAACAAGCAGCCGCGTGGTCGTCTCCAGCTGCTGTGATGTTTTGTTTTTTCTTGGCTCGTGTCAGTTTTGTCCACTTCCGGTTCCCGGGTGGCGAGTGACCCCCCACTAGCAAGGGGTGCATATGGGAAAGGCCAAGGGGAAAGCAGAATCAGACACCGGGAACTGGTTCGTTTGTTCCAGAAATAAAACTTTTACTCCATGATCCCTGATCACAGATCAACCGTTCGATCGGTGAGAGATCTCCAAGAGGTCCTGTGCTATGCGTTGGGTTTGTTAAGTCAAAAGCTGGGTTTAAGAGGTAATTAAGAAGCAGCTACCATATCATATTCCTTCTTGGTCTGAGTCCTGTGGGATTGTTCCCTGTCTGTACTGTAAGATTCCCGGTTCTGCCTGACTGTCCAGTCGGTCAGTCACTGTATTTACAGCCCAGAGACAAAAGGGACACACACACACACACACACACACACACACACACACACACACACACACACACACACACACACACACACACACACACAGTTTCCCCACGTCCTGTCCAGACTGCAGCAGGAAATACCCTTTTATGGCGGAGTGGTGGTTTGATTCTGGCCTGGATACATTCTGTGTGGAGTTTGCATGCTCTCCTTATGTTCACAAAGGTGTACTCAGGGTGCTTTAATGACATGCAGTCTAGGTGAACTGGTTTCTCTAAAGGTCTCAATATGTGTGTGGACTGCCATAGACTGGGGCCAGTGTCCAGAATACAGTTGGGATATTTTCTTTGCATCCTGCAGAGCGCAGACTTAAAATCCCACTGCCTGACAGCAGCGAATTAATTCCCCAGTGCTGCTAGAAAAGGGTACAGGCGAGAGGAGTCGAGTCCACACTGCTGTGCGTTAGCTGTCCTTTGAGCCAAAGGAGTTTTTTCCCTGCCCTTTCTTACATAATTCCAAACTAATGAGCACAGCACAGTCCCGTACCTCACTGCTTTGGAATATCTAAATCCCCCCCAGGCAGGAATCTGGAATGGTGACGCACTTGAAAGGAAAAGCTGAGCCGGGCACTGTGTCATAAGTACTTTAATTATACCAGGCTTTGTGGAGCTGAGGTGATCAGGTGAAAATGAATGTAGTGATATTAAAATGTGCTGGTATTTGACCACTGCTAACAGAATCCCTGGTGTGGTTTAATAAGTGCTACAAAAAACAAGCAGGATTTCAGTATATTGTAATATAATCATCGCTAATACGAGATGCAAGATGCATCCCAGTGTTTCTTGATTTTTTAATATAGATATACTAGTTACTTTCCCAAGAGTGTGGTCCGTGAGGGACCTTACTGCGCCATGGGTCTGCGAGGGCCCGGCTGGTTCTGTGTGGTTTTGAGGTGGGGGGGGGGGCTGTTTCCTAGCCCAGCGCTATCGGCCACACTCCCTCCCTGCCCTGTGTTCGAAACCCAAGTTAACAGTGTCAGGTGAAGCTCTGGCCGTCGTCAGCCCTCTTTAGCCGAAAACCGTCCTCTGTGTTTTAGAATTGTTTCTGCGACGAACGCAGGACTGTTGTAGAATCCCTTTAGTACTCCCCATGTGTCCGCCTGGACTGATGCCCCCTTAAGCATGCTGTCATGGCTCTGTAAGCACAGACAGTACCGGCCTGGTCCGGGGCTTAAACTGAAGCTAACGGAGTGGGATTCTGGGGGACACAGACCTGTCTCTCCCCCGGGACGCCTGTGTCCGGCGCCTCTGCTGCCGTGTGGGGATCCGGAGTAAAGATCTAACCCAGTGCCTGCCCACCGGAGAGACGTGTGGGGGACACACTGGGGTCCCCTTTCCGTGTTGCAGAAGCACCCGAGAGCTCAAGGCCCCGAGCCGCCCTGGTCCTGTACTGCCTGTGCTCCGTCACGCCTGTGGAGAAGTCTGTGCATTGGTGAAGTCTGTCTTTTTTGTACCCCCCCCTGCCGTGGCTGTGGCCTGGGTTCTGGCAACGCAGCAGCACAGAGAGGGGACGCCGCGTCACGCCGAGCACAGCAAAGAGCAATAAAAGATTCTGAGATGGAGTCCTGTGTGCCTCGTCTTTCCTGCTCCCGTCCCGGATCCCGGCACAGGGTGCCCATGGCAACAGAACACGCGGGGGTGAGGAGGGTGGGGAGGTCTCGGCTTTTATTGGCGTTAACAGCACAGCTGGTCAGTGGCGGCTGACCGCTTCGCAGCTCCGTTAGTATAATTTAACACACATACGCACAGACGTACACACACACGCGCACGCGCACACAGGTGTACAGTACGGACGTGCGTACTGAACAGTCCCGCACGCGGACAGGAGAGCAAAGGCCCGCCCTTGCTCTCCAGCGGCTCTGCACAACGGCTGCTCCAGATTCGCCTCGCAGGGAGCAGGCGCGGGGTTTTAAATCTCCCATCCTGCGCTCAGTCTCTGTCCCCCCTCTCACTCTGTAGTCTGTAGTGCTGCCTTCAACGGAGCCAGGCCGTTGCCCCGGCAACAGGCAGTTCTTCTCGCCATGGCGACCTGTTTCTGTTGTGCAGCCGCCTCAGTGGGGCAGAGAGGGAGGGAGTGATGGAGACGGAGAGAGATAGGGATGGGTGATGACAAGAAAGGCTAGGATGAGGCATCTGAAGAATCCCCCTGTCCTGCTTGGCCCTCTGGAAATGCTCCCCCTTCTGGTCAGAGCTTGGAACTACAGCAGACGCCCTGCAAAGGCAGTTGACAGCCATTAGTGGCAGAAAGGTGATTTTTTCACTGCAGGTTATTCTTCCACTCTGTCAGAATGCTGGAGTGCCATGGGGCTCACCAGAGAGCTGGTGTCATAGCTGGGTATAAGGGCGCCCCCTCTGTGGCTCAGGCAGTACAGCACGGCGTCGTGCACGGAGGTGAAGAGCCGGGCCTTCGTGATGCTCTGTGTGAAGAAGTCTCCACGCTCCAGCTGCTCCAGCACACAGGCTGAGGACACAGACACAGTGAGAGACTGCACTGCACTGAGCTCACACTGCCTGTCAGCTCTCACACACACACAGCGTGAGAGACTGCACTGCACTGAGCTCACACTGCCTGTCAGCTCTCACACACACACACAGCGTGAGAGACTGCACTGCACTGAGCTCAGACTGCCTGTCAGCTCTCACACACACACACAGCGTGAGAGACTGCACTGCATTGAGCTTACACTGCCTGTCAGCTCTCACACACACACAGCGTGAGAGACTGCACTGCACTGAGCTCACACTGCCTGTCAGCTCTCTCACACACACACACAGCGTGAGAGACTGCACTGCACTGTGCTCACACTGCCTGTCAGCTCTCACACACACACAGCGTGAGAGACTGCACTGCACTGAGCTCACACTGCCTGTCAGCTCTCACACACACACACATAGCGTGAGAGACTGCACTGCACTGAGCTCACACTGCCTGTCAGCTCTCACACACACACACATAGCGTGAGAGACTGCACTGCACTGAGCTCACACTGCCTGTCAGCTCTCACACACACACACATAGCGTGAGAGACTGCACTGCACTGAGCTCACACTGCCTGTCAGCTCTCACACACACACACAGCGTGAGAGACTGCACTGCACTGAGCTCACACTGCCTGTCAGCTCTCACACACACAGCGTGAGAGACTGCACTGCACTGAGCTCACACTGCCTGTCAGCTCTCACACACACACACATAGCGTGAGAGACTGCACTGCACTGAGCTCACACTGCCTGTCAGCTCTCACACACACACATAGCGTGAGAGACTGCACTGCACTGAGCTCACACTGCCTGTCAGCTCTCACACACACACACAGCGTGAGAGACTGCACTGCACTGAGCTCACACTGCCTGTCAGCTCTCACACACACACACAGCGTGAGAGACTGCACTGCACTGAGCTCACACTGCCTGTCAGCTCTCACACACACACAGCGTGAGAGACTACACTGCACTGAGCTCACACTGCCTGTCAGCTCTCACACACACACACACAGCGTGAGAGACTGCACTGCACTGAGCTCACACTGCCTGTCAGTTCTCACACACACACAGCGTGAGAGACTGCACTGCACTGAGCTCACACTGCCTGTCAGCTCTCACACACACACAGCGTGAGAGACTGCACTGCACTGAGCTCACACTGCCTGTCAGCTCTCACACACACACACACACAGACACAGTGAGAGACTGCACTGCACTGAGCTTACACTGCCTGTCAGCTCTCACACACACATAGCGTGAGAGACTGCACTGCACTGAGCTCACACTGCCTGTCAGCTCTCACACACACACACAGCGTGAGAGACTGCACTGCACTGAGCTCACACTGCCTGTCAGTTCTCACACTCACACACTCACACACTCACTGCCTCCTTCAATATCGTCACACTCTCCGTTTCCCAGCAGCGGGACAGTCATGGCAGGAGCTGAACTGCTGTGATCCAGAAGAGCTCACCCTGACAGCCGGTCATGTACACGTCCACATCGATCTCCCCAAAATCCAGGAATATCTGCAAGACAGGAACGGGGAAGAATTATCTAAAAATGCGAATCTGACTGCAAAATAGACAAGATTTTTCATCTGTGAAGCTATGCATCAGGAATCAGTCTCTAGCATCCTCCTTCCTCCCTTTACTCCTTCTCTCGTTTTCACTCCTCCCCTTCCTCTCTCCTCTTCTTTCCCCCACCCCTCCCCTTCATCTCTCCTCTCCTTTCCCCCACCCCTCCTCTTCCCCTCTCCTCTCCTTTCCTCCACCCCTCCTCTTCCTCCCTGCCCCGTTCCCCGGCTCCCTCTCTCACTCACGTTCCTCAGCGTCTTGATGCCCACGGTGTCGATGAAGTTGGCGGTGCTCAGGTCCAGGATGATGGAGTGGATGTCCCAGGTCCACTTGCCCAGCGATCCGATGGACAGCCGCTCCAGGTCGCGGCTCAGCGTGTCGTCCGAGGACAGCGTGGTGGTGTCTCCGTCCAGCTCGGACGCGGAGCCCAGCGTGGTGGTGTCCGGGTCGCCGGTCTTCAGGTACTCCCAGGTCGCCTGGGCCTTGGCCGACTTCGGCACCACGAACACGGTGCCGTTCTCCCGGCTCTGCAGAGACCCCTCCTTCTCCCGCCACAGCTCTGCGTCCTTCTCCACGGTGAACACCACGGGCTGGCGGGCGTGGCCCGGCGGGGGGGCGTGCATGGCTGCTGCCTGGGGCAGAGAGGCAGGGGTGAGAGGAGGAAGGAGTGGTGGAAGGGGACTCCACGAGTCTTGTAGATCCTCTCCCTTTGCACGGATTTTAATGCGGCTTTGCGCCTTTAACAGTCACGTGGACATCTGCTTGTGAACAATAGCACACTGACCGACATCTGGGCCCTGTGCAGTGTTCTGCCTGGGCTGTCCTGCTGCTGGTGCAGTAATCACACACACTGCATTAGTGGCTAGCAGTGGATTAAAGTCTGCGTACTGCTCTCTTGGCCTCTCTCTGGGCTGTCCTGCTGCAGGTGCAGTCATCACACACACTGCATTAGTGGCTAGCAGTGTATTAGAGTCTGCATACTGCTCTCTTGGCCTCTCTCTGGGCTGTCCTGCTGCTGGTACAGTAATCACACACACTGCATTAGTGGCTAGCAGTGGATAAGAGTCTGCATACCGCTCTCTTGGCCTCTCTCTGGGCTGTCCTGCTGCTGGTACAGTAATCACACACACTGCATTAGTGGCTAGCAGTGGATTAGAGTCTGCATACTGCTCTCTTGGCCTCTCTCTGGGCTGTCCTGCTGCAGGTGCAGTAATCACACACTGCATTAGTGGCTAGCAGTGTATTAAAGTCTGCATACTGCTCTCTTGGCCTCTCTCTGGGCTGTCCTGCTGCAGGTGCAGTCATCACACACACTGCATTAGTGGCTAGCAGTGGATAAGAGTCTGCATACTGCTCTCTTGGCCTCTCTCTGGGCTGTCCTGCTGCAGGTGCAGTAATCACACACACTGCATTAGTGGCTAGCAGTGGATTAGAGTCTGCATACTGCTCTCTTGGCCTCTCTCTGGGCTCTCCTCTGCTCCCTCTTCTCTCTCCTCCGCTGTGTGGCCTCCAGCTTCTTCTTGTAGAGCAGCAGCTTTCCGATGTCGATCCCACTCTGGGCACAGAGAAACCGCGGCCAGTGAGTTGTGGGCGGAGCGGTGGCACTGTGGCTCAGGACCTGCGCCTGTGGCTGGAAGGTTGCCAGTTCAAATCCCGCGGCCGGCAGAGGAATCCTACTTCGTTGGGCCCCTGAGCAAGGCCCTTAACCCCAGCTGCTCCAGGGGTGCCTTATAAATGGCTGACCCCAAGCTTCTCTGCGTCTGTGGGTCTCATGCAAGTGGGGGTATGTGAAGACAAAAGTCCTCATTCAAGAAATTGTATGTTTACAGGATATGTAATATTTTATGATGTGTCTTTGCTGTAAATGTCTGTAGTTTTTTTTGTTTCATGTTAATTTTATTTTTATTTGCTTTGGCAACACTGATTGTACTCATTGGTCATGCCGATAAAGCACCTGGAGTTCCGGGAATGCTCCGGAAGTGAGCGGCAGGCGTCGGAGTCTGTCAGGGAGGCTCACCTTTTCTTTCAGCGCCTCCAGGTACATGTCGGCGTTGGCGAAGTACATGGTGGTGGAGGAGTGGAAGATGGTGATGCCTGGGATCTCCCTGGCCTGGAGAACAGGAGCAGACAGGAGCTGTGTCACCGAGGCACGGAGTCTGCCACCCCTCTCCACCCCTTGCAGCTCTCTGTGCCCAAAGCTAAGCCTGACATGGCAGTGAGAACAGGAGGCACTTCTTTACTCAAAGGGTGGTGGGAGTGGGGGACAAGCTGGTCAGCCAATGTGCTGAAGCTGATCTCCTGGCTTCTTTCAAGAGCACAGCTGGGTGAGATGTTGGGATCAATAAGCGACTAACGGCCACACTGGCTGGGTGGGCTGAATCCTCTCAGCGGTACCTGTCCTCACCTCAGAGTACGTCTCCACGTCCAGGTAGATCTCAGTGCCGGGAATCTGCCCCAGGGCAGAGAAGCGAGGGCTGAGGAGAGAGATCAGAGAGCAGGCAAACTGAGTCGAGCACAGATGTGGGGCAGGAAGATTCTGGTACGACACCACACAGGGGGAAGCGCAGAATTAGGGCAGACGTCTGAGGAGTCCACTGCCTCTCACCTCGGAAGTGTGTCAAACCCGTATTATTCAGGGCTTTGCACATTACACAACAGCTTGATTCAAATCGGCCTTTTATTCTCTTAGAGCTCATTAGGCTTGGACTCGAGGGGGTTCCCATCGTTCCTACTCCCGTTTTCCCCATGAAATAGGAAGTAATAAGAAGAGAAAGAATCTGTAATCCTGAAATCGACACGCTGGAGGAGAGGGAGGGGGTAAGGTGTGTCCCCACCCGGAGGTGTCCAGGAGGTGTCCAGGAGGTGTTGAGAAGAGTCACACCAAGGAGAGAGACGGAGAAAGAGAGAGGGATTGTATGAGGAGAGAGAGATGCAGGAACGCGTGCAGAGGAAGAGAGGGAGAGGGACAGGGAGGCAGAGGGAGGAGAGAGTGACTGACCGCTGTGTCCTGAAGATGACGGTCAGCAGGGCGAAGGCGATGGAGGCGGCCAGTCCCAGGTCCAGGTTCAGCAGCAGCGTGCAGATCAGGGTCATGACCCACACCAGCTGCAGGGGCAGAGGGGAAAGGTCAGGGGTCGGGGGTCAGGAACCTTGCTGCCTGCCTGGGTGTTCTGATACAGGCCACTGGAGCAGGTAGGGTTCTCTGCTCATGTTCCTGAGGTTCGTTCAGCACTGTTTGCTCCCATCGCTCTGACCCGTTTCCTTGTGTCTGTGTCAACACGGGCCTTGAACTGCCCCGCCCCTCTGTGCCCCGCCCTGCCCTCACTGCCCCACCCCTCTGTGCCCCGCCCTGCTTCACCCTGACCTCCCCTCCTCGCCCCTCCGCGCCCTGCCCTCCCCTCTCCGCCCCTCTGTGCCCCGCCCTGCCCTCACTGCCCCGCCCCTCTGTGCCCCGCCCTGCCCTCACTGCCCCACCCCTCTGTGCCCCGCCCTGCTTCGCCCTGACCTCCCCTCCTTGCCCCTCCACGACCTGCCCTCACCGCCCCGCCCTCCCCTCTCCGCCCCTCTGTACCCCGCCCTGCCCTCACTGCCCCACCCCTCTGTCCCCTCACCAGGTCGACCCGGCTGGTCCTCCACAGCATGCAGATGTCCCCGTATTGCCGGAACATCCCCCTGAGGTTGGCGAACACGATGGCCGACAGCACAGCCTGCGACACAGGATGTAGCATCAGGGAAGGATGTGAGAGATCTGTCTTCCTAACCGTATTCTCCGCCTGTCTTCCAAATCTGTACCTACCTGTCCAGTCTCTACCTATCTGGATATCTAATCTACTGTCCTTCTATGCATAAGTACCTATTTATCTAATCTACCTTTTTCCTATTTAATCTACTGTGTCTTTATCTATTATCCGTTATGTCTGTCTAGTTCATCTGTCTGTGCTGTTGCACCTCCTGTCCAGAGAAGCAGTGGGTCACATCACACAGAGCAGGAAAAAGGAAGAGACACAGACAGGAAGAAATCTGACACGACAGCTCAGGACAGGATCCCTCACATGACTGACTGTTGCACAATGGAGAGGGAGGGTGGGGGATCCTGGAGTGTGGGGGATCGGAGGCTGTCGGTGGGAATCTGAGCCCCAGAGGGGGACCCTACCTTGGGCAGCTCCTGGAACAGTGAGCCCAGTTTCAGCACGGTGATCAGGACGATCCCTGAGGACACCAGCCCCGCTATCTGAAAGCACACACAGCCGTGAGGCTCCATCAACTCTGCAGACAATGGATAAACCGGAACACGATAATCTGTCAGAGAACCACAGACAGCTAAAACTAACAGATCACCCCATTTGGGACAATAACAATAACACAAGAACAGCTCTTGGGGTCTGACACAGTGGAGGGACACTGCGAAGGAAAAACTGGATTGCTGCGGTAAGTGGTGTGGGGGGGACCAGTAGGAGGACCTCTTCCCTCTGGGCCAGAAGTTCTAACCCAATGTATAGTAACGCTGTGTTATAGGAGGTGCTGGCCTGCGCATGAGATGTTAAACTGAGGTTCTGTGCACTGGGACTAGATCCCAGGACAATGACTGGAAGAGAAGTGACCCCAGGGGCTACAACTCCTCTCTGGTCTGGGACGGTCTGTCCTCCCTGCAGTTCCCCCTGAATCCACCTGGTGGAGCAGTTCCTTTCCCCCCCCCCCCGACCTGCTGGTGCAGAATGGCTGCCGGGTGTCTCCAAGGCGGGGGGGTTGAGACTGGCCCCCTCCCATATGCAAAGCACTGAGGTGTCCTGTGGGATGAGAAGGGTGATGTCCCATTCGGTCAGTGCGCTGAACGAAGGGCGGGGGCTCACCTGGGTCTTGCCCCCTGTGCTCTCCTGTATCAGGCTGCGGGACATGGAGGAGCAGACAGAGTAGCACTGGAAAAACCCCCCGAACGTGTTACTGAGGCCCAGGGCCACCAGCTCCTGTAGAGAGCAGGGAGAGGCTGTGGTCACCAACGACAACGAGGATAAAGAGCATGGAGAGAGAGAGAGAGAGAGATAGAGAGAGAGAGAGAGACCCTGACCACTAACAAGCATTCTCTAATGGGTATAAAGAGCGTGGAGAGAGAGACCATGGCCACTAACGAGGATTTGGTAACGAGTATAAGGAGCATAGAGAGAGAGACCATGAGCATTCGCTAATGAGTAGATGAAAGAGAGACCGTGGTGACTAATGAGTATAAATGGAGAGAGAGACCATGGTCACTTATGAGCATTTGTAACAAGTATCAATAGCAGGGAGAGGAGGATCGTGGTTACTAATGACAGGGGACACAGCAGTGAGGACCTGCAGGAGTGTGTATAAGAAGACACAGAAAACCCGAACAGTAGGTACAAAACTCAAACTCACAGAAGCCATTAAACACTGGCAGTTTGCAGGAATGAGACAGCAGACTAATCTCCTTCTTCAGCCCTGCAATATAAATGTGCACAGACTGGAGCAGCAACACTCACTGACACAATCACGCACACCCACACGCACTGACCTGGTTACTGTCCACCTTGTAGCCATGTTTGAGCGCGAAGGTTTTGCCCAGAGAGATGGATATGGCATAGCCCACGATGGCCAAAGCGAATGCGTCTCCAATCACCTCCCTGAACAGGCTGACGTTTGGGGGGCTGGGGGGCTTCAGACTGGAGGAGGGGGGAGAGAGAGCATCACAGGACTGCAGGGGGCTGTCCCGCTCAGCAGCACAGGCTTCACTACCACTTGTGGAATCTCTGGTGTGCAACCGATACGGGCTTTCCTGAAGACCAAGTACAACATACCCCCCTTCATCTGTCCATTCACCCCAGTCTCCCTGCGTGCCTTCACGCCAACGCACTGCTGCCCCCCTTCTCTCCTCCCACGGTGAGCCCCGGTCACACACTCACCCGCTAGGAATCATCCCGACCACCTCAACGCCATACCGGGGGTACAGCCAGGCCAGGTTGGAGACGAGGGTCCCGACCACGATCTGCAACACAGACACACAGAGGCAGGGAAAGGCAAACTAGTGAGACTCCAACATCGATTTCCTCAGCAAGCCGACCCCTTCCGATCCATTTGGAAATGGTATTCGCAGCGTTGTAAGCGCAGGTTATTGAACTGTCTCTAGCAGGCCCCGATTCTAGCCACGCGGACTGCTAGGCTGAGAGCTTTGCATCTCAGTGGGCAGACCTGCACAGGTGCAATGGAGCGGAGAGGTGGCTTCAGAGCACAGTTTCCACTTCTCCTACTGGATGACGGAATGAAATTAAAAATCTGTGAACCAAACAGCCCATGGACTGTGTCTCTGTATGACAGCTGTCCTCTGCAGCACATACAGTACATTTAAACCACAGGGTCTTCAGTATCACTCCAGGCCGTGGTCGGCTGGGGGCAGGATGTTTCGGAGGCCTAACACAGGTCAGAGCCCGTGTGTCCTGCGGACATGGATCCTCTCCCCACCACTGGAGTCAGCGCTCCGGGGATGAGGGTAATCATTAAGAGATCTCCCGTGCTTGGAATGGAAAAACACAGCTGAGGCATCCTGCTGTCTCTCGTCAATTAGAAACCAGACCAGCTACTTACAGACTTTTAATTAAGCATTAACATGCACGTTAGAAAATGTGGTGTAAATACAGAGAGGATTAGTAAAATCACACACTGTACGTCACTATGTTCAGGTATTTCATAATGGCTCATATTTGCACCATCAGCAGGTGTTTGGCTGGGACAGCCAGGTCCTGGCTCACAGGGACAACAACTCGCAACTCGAGCACGTCACGGGTTCGAACCTGCAGCCACAGGGACAGCGGTCTTGCCAGGAGCCAGGAGCGACCCCGGAGACCAGTCCCTCCCTCCCACCGGAGGTGCTCGGCCAGTGGTGGAACCGCTTGGGGGAATCCCAGCTACAGCTGGAGGCACAGCCCGGGCTTGAACCCCCAACACCTGCATCGGTCCGAGCCACTCTCAAGACCCAGCTTCAGTAATTACTCCAGTACGTCTCATCGAAAGGCATGGCAGAGAAGTACCATGTGATGTGATCATTTCTCTTTTTCATACTTTACGCAATGTGACCTGATCTTTCCTGCTTCGCACCCTTGAAGCGAAGGTGAAGTGAACACAGCGGAGAACGCTGGGGTACAGGGGCCTTGAAGGCCTGTTAATAATCTCATTGAGGAGAGAGGGGATGTCTGTCAGGGCAGCCATTTCAGAGAGAGAGAGAGAGAGAGAGAGAGAGAGAGACCACATCTCCCCATCTGACAAGAGCACCTTGTAGAATGGAAACCCACAAGCTGCTGGCTGAAGAGGAGTGTGGGTTAAAGCACAGGAACAGAATGTACTTCTTCAGAAGAGGTCACAGATGAGAGTAAGCCATTCCACCCTTCTGGCCTGTTTGGTTGCTAGTAGCTAATTGACCGGAGGAAAGAAGGGAGGGTATCACCTTGTTCCACACTCCCACAACCCTCCTGTTTTTTAGTTTTCAATGCTCTTTCACATAGTTTCCCCCTGTGTCCACTGGTTGTCCTGTCAGACTCTTGCTCTCTCCTTTGGGAGCAGTGGCTCATCCGTCCACAGTGGAGTTTCGATGCTCTGCTGGAACCTGGTTTTCTCTCACAGCTCTCCTTTCTGCACTGATGGCCATCATCATTGACTGGTCAAGAGTCACTCACACTAAGACTAACTGCTACTGCCCACTGGCCAAAATTCTACAGCCCTCCCGTGACCTGGCCAGTCCCTGGATATCAATCTTCAAGAGATTACATTTGCTATCTTCAAACTATTTCCAGACAGGTATCTCATAAACCCAGCTCCCTGGAGTCTCATTGGGAACGAGAAAAAGGGAGAAAGGGGATTTAATGGTCTCTTACCGTGATGAGCTCTATCGGAATGGGCAGGGGCAGCTTGTGGCTGAACATTGCATTGAGCTCCTTTGATGTGACCAGAACCACCAGAGACACCACACTGACCACCAGGGTGGCCACGTTGGTCTCTGGCAGCAAACGGCAAACATCTATCAGTATCTGGAGAGAGGGAGGGGGCAGGAGAGAAAGAGAGGTACGTCAGGGATAAGAAAGGGAGAGAACTCTGGGACTGAAGACATTACTCCAGCAGAGAGAGAGTTCCCACACCTGCCAGAATCACAACGGGTCCCAATTCTACTGGGAGAGGGAGGAGGGAACTCAGCTGAACTGGCAGCCCAGTTTGTGATCTCCTGTCACAGCCTGATGAACAGTGAGCCCGTCTCACAATAATGCTCAATATGTTTACAGTATATGTAAATATTTTACGACATGTCTCTGTTGTAAATGTCAGTAGATTTTATTTTATTTTTATTTTATGTTTTGTTCCATGTTAATTTTATTATTTTTATTTGCTTTGGCAACACTAATTGTACCTATCGGTCATGCTAATAAAGCACCTTGAATTGAATTGAGTACCGATACTCACATACACCAGGGTGAGAGAGAGAGTGAGGAAGAGACTGAAGACATTACTCCAGCAGAGAGAGAGAGTACTGATACTCACATACACCAGGGTGAGAGAGAGAGAGTGAGGAAGAGACTGAAGACATTACTCCAGCAGAGAGAGAGAGTACTGATACTCACATACACCAGGGTGAGAGAGAGAGTGAGGAAGAGACTGAAGACATTACTCCAGCAGAGAGAGAGAGTACTGATACTCACATACACCAGGGTGAGAGAGAGTGAGGAAGAGACTGAAGACATTACTCCAGCAGAGAGAGAGAGTACTGATACTCACATACACCAGGGTGAGAGAGAGTGAGGAAGAGACTGAAGACATTACTCCAGCAGAGAGAGAGAGTACTGATACTCACATACACCAGGGTGAGAGAGAGAGAGTGAGGAAGAGACTGAAGACATTACTCCAGCAGAGAGAGAGAGTACTGATACTCACATACACCAGGGTGAGAGAGAGAGTGAGGAAGAGACTGAAGACATTACTCCAGCAGAGAGAGAGAGTACTGATACTCACATACACCAGGGCTAGAGGGCCGCTGTGCCGTTTGGGGTGGATGCCGAAGATGTACTTGAGCTGCGAGATGACAACATAAGTGGCAGCAGCTGTGGTGTACCCCCTGACCAGGGGCTCGGACAGGTAGGTCACCACGAAGCCGAACCGCACCAGACCCAGAACCACCTGCACAGAGGGCAGAGCTTCAGAAGGCAGACAGGGAGACATGTCTGAACACTAAACCACAGTCTGGGTGCCTGTGGCACAGCCCAGGATACTGTCAATTTAATCCAATGCATGCTCTCTTTTTCCATTTCTATTGGAAATCAGAAAAGTCGTAGTTTAAGCAGGTATTAGTCAATGCATCAGACCATTAAATATTCATTGGACAGTGGACAAATGTTTTTCTTTTATAACTAATCGATTCCCAGCCGTTCCCAGTTCCTTGAAGTGCAGGGGCACAGGAAATCACAAGGCCTATGGAAAGCATAAACAGGGATACAGATATGGTATACCTTTTCCTGTTATGCTTGGAATTTGTGCATTTATAAGGATTTTTCATACATCAAAATGTCCTTCCTGGGTTACCATAAATGGCATGTTTAGGAGAAGATCTTCGATCATATATTTAAGCACTCTTATTCTCTCTTCTTCAGCATGCACAGAGCATAAGCCTTTCACACGCAGATCCTACCCTACCAGCTAAGCCGAGGGCGTGGGAAAGCGCTGGGCTCTGTCGAGCTGTCAGACAGCGGTTCACTCCCCCTCTCGATGTACCTGGAAAATCCCAGCCAGGACAGTGGCCGCCGCCGCCACCTGGACCCTCTGAGCATCTCGTGCCGCGATGTCGATGACGCCTGACCCGTTGGTGCCGTTTACCAGGAAGTCGTGGTCCGGAGCCACGCGCTCCGTCACCCCGCCCACCATAATGCTGACCACCGCAAAGGTGCCTGTGTATGGACACACACCGGAGAACTACATCACAAAGCACAGAACCGGCCCGGCCCGGCCCGGCCCAGGTGCGAGCCAGGGGCTGAGCTGACCAGCGGAGTTCCAGCCATTAGGGCCCGCAGCTCTGAGCGCCAGTCGGCGTGGCGTCGGCAGGGGCTCACCTATCGAGATGTGCCGGGACGTCCCGAAGATGAAATACACCAGGAAGGGGTAGAGGGAGGAGTACAGGCCGAACACAGGGGGCACCGAGGCCAGGAGAGCATAGGCCATCCCTGCAGGGCAAGAACAGTGCTGCTTCAGACTCCATCTTAAACTCTAACAACACGATAAGAAACATGACTTCCCTTTCTTCTTTAAATCTATAGATCTTGATGTGTGATACAAGCTCATTCAGGCTTCTCCTTTGGGGTACCTCTCAATCTATGTACGTTACCATGGTAATCTCCCTTCACGGAGAGTCTCACCCTGCGGCAGGTGCATGATGCCCACGCTGATCCCGGAGACGAGGTCCCCCAGGGCGTAGTCCCTGAAGGAGTAACGGGGCAGCCAGGAGAGGACAGGGACACACCTGAGCACCACACGCTTCAGCCTGGGGCCTGAGCAGCTGGAGAGAGAGACACAGTGAGACACAGCACTGCAGAGCACAGAGACCAGAGACACAGTGAGACACAGCACTGCAGAGCACAGAGACACAGTGAGAGACACAACACTGCAGAGACACAGTGAGACACAGTGAGACACAGTGAGACACAGTGAGACACAGTACTGCAGAGCACAGAGCTCAGAGAGACACAGTGAGACACAGCACTGCAGAGCACAGAGACCAGAGACACAGTGAGAGACACAACACTGCAGAGACACAGTGAGACACAGTGAGACACAGTACTGCAGAGCACAGAGCTCAGAGAGACACAGTGAGACATAGCACTGCAGAGCACAGAGACACAGTGAGACACAGCACTGCAGAGCACAGAGACCAGGGAGAAACAGTGAGACACAGCACTGCAGAGCACAGAGACCAGGGAGAAACAGTGACACAGCACTGCAGAGCACAGAGCTGAGGGTGAGAGAAACTACAAGACACATATGAAAGAGTGACATGGTACAGAGAAACAGGCAGCTAGTCTTTTCTCACTAGACTGCTGAAAGTCATTCAACTGTCTAACTCATTAGCAATCCCTGACCTGACATAACAGGCCTGAATTGAAACAGGCTCTCAATGCTCTTTAAATTATTTTTTTTCCACTCGTAGCATGTCTCAAACTTCAAGGTTCATGCCTGGTGACCTGGAAGAGCTATAAAGGCAAAGATTAATCTGTCATTAATCAGAGGTTATTCAGTGCCAATCCAGCTGTCTATGGCAGGGATGGAAAATTTCATAATATGAATGCAATCTTTACCCTCTGTGTAGAAATCTGGTGTTGTCTGGTTTATCGGTCTGCTGTAGGTCATTCAACTGCCTAACTCGATAGCAAAAATCCCTGACTTGATATAACCTAGATATCAGCCACAACCGACTTAAAAACGAATATACCCATCTGTAAAAAATAGATGTATCCGTAAGAAAAAGGAAAATTTAATAAATAAACTGACTGCCACTACAGATTCTGAAGCCACAAGATCAGTCAGAATTTCCTTTCACTGTTTTTCTGTTTAGACAGCACAAGACTGTACCGACCCAGGCAGCAGTACAGGCGTGAGCTGTCCCTTCCCAAGCTGCAGACTCATGTCCAGAATAAGAAATGCATTAGAAATATACTGCAGTACAACCTGCAGTATTCCACATAGCAGACTAACGGAACTAACAATCTTTCAAAAAGGTGAAAGGAATATCTGGTATATCTGTTGTCTAAAAATATGGCACATTAACTCAATGTATTCACTGGTCCGACCAGCTACCTGGGTAAACAAATAGTCTTTCTGGTTTTGGGAGATGTGATTCAGAGGACAGTCTGGCATAAACACATTTTAAAAATGCCTATTTTCTGGTGACTGATTAATCTTCGGTATTTGCCGCACTTTAAGCTTTGTGGTTTTTTAATCTTATTGGGATGTTATGCGCTTCTACTGCATTGTGCAGTGTTTGGACAGTATCACTTTTAAAGGTGCTATAGGAGATTTAGGATTATTATGTAACAGATTGTTAGCTTGGGTTTTTTGAAACCGTCTGGCATCTTAGCAATGGACCTGAACTCTTCCAAACAGTTCTTCTGACAAACGCAACCGATGCTCAGCCTTATTTTAATTAATGGTTTTACTGTGTCAGAGAGGTTTTACTGTGTTTTGTATCTGCTGAGGTAACTGCACTTTCGATAGAGGTCTTAAAAAATCCACTTCAAACTGTTTCTGTTAAGGATCTTTGGACAGGAATGAATTGTATGGAAATTGCTTTTTGAGCGCTTAGTCTTAGTGAAATTTGGACGAGCCCCCTGACCGGCCCCTGCAGAGGGAGGAGAGATCGGGGGGGGGAGCCCAGGTGGAGATGAGGAAGAGGAGGACGCGTGTGACGAACGCGAAGGAGAAAAGGCTCACGTGTGGTACTAACTGCATGTTTTTTTTTTTCCATTTAGGAAATGGTGACAAGAATGATTACGAGCTTCAGCGGTTCTGGGGTGAAATTAATTCGGCTGCTGTCATTCTGCCCCAGACTTTCACTCCAGCCAGGACAGCCGGGACTGTCCATCCGGGACACTATTGTCCTACATGGATGCAGAACACTGCGGAGGGCTGCTTTTCCTCTGTGTCTATTTCCCCCCGTGTCATGGCGAGTGTGTCCGACAGGAGCCGGAGCTGCGTGTCCAGGTCTGGGCCGGGACAGCCGAGATCGGCCGACGCGTGTTCGGACTCAGTGAGAGCCCCCGGCCCCTGGCACCGATTCAAGCGTGGCAGCAGAGCATACGTGTGGCCCCCGTGGGGGGCGGGTCTCAGTGTCTGTGCGAGTGGCCCCCTGCCCCAGCCCTTACCTGAGCGAGTCTCTCAGCCTGTGTGCCAGCGGGGCCTGGGGTCCCGGCTCCCTCCGCTGTGCCACCTCCTCCAGGGTCTCCTCGTCCAGCACCCGTCTCTCCACACCGCAGCCCTGGCACCTCTGCCTCATGTCTGCCCCTACACCTTTCACAGTGCTGCTGCCTGTGACTGTTCCACTCTCTGTGTCTGTGACTATTCCACTCTCTGTGTGTGTGTGTGTGACTGTTCCACTCCTAACCTGTTCCACTCTCTGTGTTTGACTATTCCACTTTCTCAGTGTGTGACTGTCCCACTCCTGCCTGTTCCACTCTCTGTGTGCGACAGTTCCACACCTTATGTAAATATTTCTCTCTCTTTGTGTGACTATCCCACACCTCAGCACCCTTTTTCCCTCTCTGTGACAGTTCCACACCTCAGCTGCCTGTGTCTCTCTGTATAGCACCCCAGTCCAGCTCTGCAGTGGTCTGTCACTATAGCACCCCAGTCCAGCTCTGCAGTGGTCTGTCACTATAGCACCCCAGTCCAGCTCTGCAGGGGTCTGTCTGTAGAGCGCCCCAGTCCAACTCTGCAGGGGTCTGTCTGTACCTGTCTGACCCCCGATCAGACCCTGGATGGTCTCTTCCTGTGCCTGTCAGTCTATCTCTCTCTCTCCCCCTTCCTTGTGGATCGGGGTTTGCCCGTCTGTGGCTCGTGCTGACTTTCCTCCTGCTACTGCCCTCCCGTGCACGGGTCTGGCAGGGGACGCCCTGAGCACAGCCGAGCCAGGTGCCTGCCTGGCAGCCTCATATCCTCATCAACTGGCCGCTGCTCTTCCCTGAGCTCCAGCACAGCTACTGCAGCAGCCCTGAGGGCCAGCGTCCTTTCTGTGCCTCGGAAAACAACAGGCCGCCCTATCTGAACGGGCAGAAATTGCAAATTAAAATAAAAACGGAACGCGCGGGGCGTGCAGCTGCCCGAGAACGGGTTCGGCGCGGGGTCCTGGCTGAGGTGCGAGCTGCCTCCTCGGTTCGAGTGGAAGGGCGCTCCTGCAGGACGCCTTTTGTACGCTGGGACAGCGGGGGAGAGGGGAGGGGGGGGGGAGGCAGTCCAGCTTGTAATGAGTAATTAGCAGGTGTGGTGCTGGCGGCCCCAACACATCAGAAAGACTTTAACCCTTTCGGCATTGTTCCTGCGCCACGAAGCGCTGAGCGGCACCCAGATTGCACGACTAGACTGAACGCGGGGGGCTGCTTTGACGTCCGCGCGCTGCAGGTGGGAGGGGGCGGGACGTGAAACTCACAGCTCCGAAACCAGTTCGGAAGACCGACGGTGGGAGGTTTTGCATAATTTTCTTTACATTTACCTGCCTGACTCGGTAACCGCAAGAGGTTGCAAACTGTTTTGTGATGATGTGCAGCCCTGGCACTATCTACCCCACGATCACAACAAGAGCGCAGCGTTCTGTATCTGCGCACCGTCTCTTCCCGGACACTGGATCACCGCTGCCGCGGGGGCGGGAGAGAGAAACTGCTGCCCCGGATGGATGCAGGGAGGAAAAGACAGGGAGGTCAGACTGTTCAAGCCCCCAGCAGGACTGACCCGGGGCAGCGGGGTCAAAACCGCTCCTGTTACACACAGCCCTGGGCTCGTGGTTGACCAGGTCGTCTCGGTACCTCTCCGCGGCCGCTACAGCACAGAGTCCCGGGTCTCCCCTGTTCTTTATAAGCCAAAAGTCCCAGAGGGAGTCCGAGTTCAAAATTCATCCATATCCGACAGAACAAAACTCCGTCTTAACCCGTCGGACCGTCTCGCCGCCCCCCAGCTCCGCGCTCAGGGAGCGGCGTCTGACTGAACAAACCAAGGCGAGAAGAAATAAAAAAAAGATTGAATTAACAACAACAACAACAAAAACAGAACAATACGCCGCAGGACAAAATCTTACAAATCTGAACACAATAAATTAAACATTTTACATACTGGGAAATGTAAATACTGGCAGGAAAAACTATATCAGACCCTTCCCACATCCTCAGCTCTGAACATCAACTTCTTCCTTCTGGCAAACGCCAAATGTAACTCTATCCAATGTAATGAACTGTCCATTAAAGCTGGCAACGCAAATGTCGAGGATCAACACAATTTTGACTCTTACAACCCACTTGAGTGCGATATGTTTTGTGATGTGTTATGATGTTACATGTTGTTATGTGTCATACTGTTCATGTGCAATAGAGTGATGTGCAGTGTTTTTCTTAATTTTTGTGATAGAATAACATGTATTTAAATGAGGGCCGTGTTTCCATAAAAAAAAACCCCAGGGGACAAGAAAATCTGATTTTATCTTACTGCACATCGATTTTTTTTTTGCCTCGTTATTTTTCAAGTTTTTAAATGGAGTTTAAGTAACAGTGCATTTCCCACCTCACAGACACGAAAGGACCGGCATTAGACGGGTTGGGTTTTTTTTTGGCGACGGTGATATCTACCCCTGTAACGCCGCATGCCCGCGGGCTGCCCGGCCTCTGACGTCACAGCCCCGCCCCCCCCCCCCGGGTGACGCTCGTCCGGCTCGCGGAGTGATGACCGCGCGCGAATCCCTAACCACATTAGCGAGAATTACGACACAGCCCCGCTGTGAATAGCATCGCGCCGGAAGGGGCCCGGCACAGGGCGCCAGGGCGGTTAACGAGCCGTGAAGAATCCACGTCCGGGCACAGGCGGAGGGTCTGACCCCTTGTCTTTGAGTCCTGAGCTCCTAGGCGTCTCTCTCGCCCCCGTGCAACGTCCGCGCATCGTCAGCACAGGTCGATTAATTGTTTTTCCCTTTTGCTATTTTTATTTTGCCTTTTTGCTTAATAAGCACCTATAAACATTGTAACAGCACGGGAGAAGTGTAGCCACTGCGGTTTGAGCCCCCTGGGAACAAGAGAGTCCAAGAGCAGGGCGCTTTGTGCATGTGGGGAGGGATCTGGGGGGACAGGTTTGGCTCGGCCTGCTTGGTCAGTGGGCAGCCTCCTGGCCGCAGGACGAGGAGCTCGGACCCCATTCGGGAGTGACCCAGGGGCAGCAGCAGGGAGGAGATGGGCTGGGGGGGGTACGCCTGTGAAGTGAGGGGTTTGTGCTTGATATGTAGAGATAATTTCTGTCAGGTGCAGCTGTGTGACAGTGACTTGTCCTGGTTATCCCTCCAGGACGACCAGCAATAAAAAAAAGCACAGAAGGAAAAGTGCAGCCGGACAGTGTATCTGACACGCAGGACATGGAGGTGATAAACTTGGCAGACAGATCGGGAGTAATCATGACCTCGGGGTAGCGGTGTACTAGATGGGTACAGATACCTAGACTTCTGCGTAGAGAAAGATGCATTTGAATGTCATTAGCATTTCAACTGGAAAAACATCACAGCCTTGACAGGCGACATCACCAAGGCCGAGCACAGCAGAGCACTGAAGACACAGCAACAGCTAACCCTGTAGCAGGGAACTGACTAACTCTGCATACTGATCTACACGAGCGTGTGCAGTATGCATGATTATACTGTACAGGTGCAGGTAACGGGTTGATTCCAGGCTGAAAAGAAGAGAAAGGAAACACAACGTTTCAGGTGTCAGGTGTTATTAGACTGTATACTGGTCTACAGTACTGTGTGCAGTGATTCATTATTATATACTAATCTACATTGTTGTGTGAGTGGAGATTAATGGTTATTGCAGTAATGCTTTATTATATAGTAACCTACATTACTGTGTGTCTGATTGGAGATTCAGAAAGTTTCTGAATACTGACACAGGACTGGTGTTTTAAGAACAGCTCAGTGTGCAGGGGATGGTGGTCTGGGGAGGCCGTTGTAGTTCGGGGATGAGAAGCATGTAACATCCTCGTTCAGCTCTCGAGACCAGGAACACGAGTGACAGCTGGAGTTAGAGACAGTGAACGTCTCTCAGGTCTGTGCAGACTATCGGGTCAGTGTACTGCGCTGGCTGTATCGGGTCAGTGAACTGCGCAGGCTGTATAAAAAAGCTGGTAAGACCCGGGTCCGAGCCCATGCAGTGAGGCACGAACTAGGGTGGGAGCAGCGAGGGCACCAGCCCTAGAACCCGAATCCGTTACAATAACAAGAGGACAGACAATGAAATGTGGGCTATTTCGAAGTCGCAAATGTGAGATATGAAGTCGCAATTCTGAGATACCAGAGCGCGTTTTTTTTTTTTTTACTCCCTGGCGGAAACGGGTTTCCATCCCAATTGCGATCGTGTAACAAAAAACTCACAAAATGACCGCTCGTAGAAACATGCAACACCGCAGCCGCGCTCAGCTGGTGCGCCGCCGACCCTCGCGTGATCGGATCTGTGACTGGCGATGCCTGAGACGCCCCTGACCGACAGCGGCGCCTCCCCTCGGCGGAATCACTGCGGTAAAACGTTCGTGGCGCCATCTAACGGCACGAATAATTATTTTTGACCGTTTAAAACTGGGGCCGTGGTTTGCACACAGGTGCCTTAGAAGAGCAGGCTCCCACCCTCTCCACTGTCTGGGTAGATAACAAATGACACCTCACCGGAGCAGCACGCTGGCGTGGGGGCCAACATCGCGGCCTCACAGCGCTGGGGCCCTGGTTTCAACTCCAGACCTGGGGTGCTGTCTGTGTGGAGTCTGCATGTTCTCACCAGGTGCGCGTGGGTTTCCTCTGGGGGGGTTCCTCCCACACTCCAAAGACGTGCTCGTGGGTAATTTGTCTTCTGGCGCGAGTGCGTGCATGTTGGTGTCTCTTTGCCCTGGAACGGACTTTAGTCTCGTCCAGAGTGTACCCCACCCTGTGCCCAGGGCTTCCTGGGATAGGCTCTGGCTCCCCCGCGACCCTTAATTGGATGAAGTGGACAGGTAACGGACTGACCAGCAGAGTGCTATGCCTGCAGCTAGCTCAGTGCTCACCTGGCCAGAGCACTGCCCTGCAGACACGGAGCCAGGTGTTGCACTGGTAAGGGCAGATAACAGCACAGGAGAGATGAAAGACCAGCCTGGAGCAGTGGGCAGGGATCTGGACCTGGAAGGGGTGGGTTTGCAGGTTCAGATCCCAGGTGAGGCACAGCTGCTGTATCCTTGAGCAAAGGTCTGCACCTGGATTGTTCCAGGATAACACCCAGCTGTATAAATGGGAGCACATGCTAGCTATGTTGGATGAGAGTCTCAGACAAAAAGATTCCTACTACAATGTTTCTGTGTTCCTCAGCTAAATGTTGCACGTCTGTTGCTTATCTGTAGGAGGGGGCCTTCAAGGACAGAGAGCAAACAGCTCCCTCAGGAAACAGGAAACCAGAAAACTCAGGACACAATCAGCCTTGAGAACAGTTCAGAATGTCATTTTTATTAGTTCTGCAGTTTTCCAGTTAACTTCACAATTGTCTGTGATTTTGACATTTTCTTATCGGGAGCATTGAATTATTTATCAGTACTGATCATTTAATTTGGAATCTGCAAACCACGCTTCGTTAATGTACATAATCGCCACTTTTTGCATTTGTAAAACGTGACAAGTGGGGAAAAAATAAGTGAAAATAGCATCAGATGATATTATACAACTACATTAGTACATAACTATTACAAAACACAATGTATTACAGTACTAGCTGGTGGAAACTGCAGTAAACTGACCTGGGGTGGAGTGACTCAGCAGAGGTACACAGAGTTATGTTCTGCTGGATGGTTTGCAAAACTCAGGCGTGCTCGCGTGCGCGTCCACAGACGCCCCCTGGCGGACACACGTTGCTACAGCCTTCGTGGGTTTCTGCAGGTCGGGCAGTGTCCTGGAGTGTCCGTGTGGGCGGGTCGGCCTGCCTCTCGCATGCGGGGTTGGGCGCACCCTCCTCCCGCTGCGCTAGAGCCGGGTGACCTCCAGGACCTGGGACCCAGCAGAGAGCGAGTGAGACTCGAGTGGACAGACGGGATGAGGAGGGTGGGCGAGCTGTCTCTGAGTCACGATTCTCCGTGATGGATGCACTTTTTACCTAGGGACTAACAGATGATGGAGCGCAGGATTTCTCACTGTGGACAGAGCGCCTGCAGTGGACAGTGTCTCAGTGTGGACACATGCCTCACAGTGGACAGTGTCTCAGGCTGGACAGAGCGTCTTGCTGTGGACAGTGACTCAGGGTGGACAGAGTGTCTCGCTGTGGACAGTGTCTCAGAGTGGAGACGTGCCTCACAGTGGACAGTGTCTCAGGGTGGACATATAGCTTCACAGTGGACAGTGACTCAGGGTGGACAGAGTGTTTCACTGTGGACAGTGTCTCAGGGTGGACACACAGCTTCACAGTGGACAGTGACTCAGGGTGGACAGAGTGTCTCACTGTGGACAGTGTCGGAGGCTGGAGGCTGGACAGAGCGCCTCAGTGTGGCACAGGGATTCGCAGGCTCACCTCACTGTTTGCAGGGGTCTCGGGGTCCCCTCTGTGGCTCAGGCAGTACAGCACGGCGTCGTGCACGGAGCTGAAGAGCCGGGCCTTCGTGATGCTCTGTGTGAAGAAGTCTCCACGCTCCAGCTGCTCCAGCACACAGGCTGAGGACACAGACACAGTGAGAGACTGCACTGCACTGAGCTCACACTGCCTGTCAGCTCTCACACACACACAGCGTGAGAGACTGCACTGCACTGAGCTCACACTGCCTGTCAGCTCTCACACACACACACAGCGTGAGAGACTGCACTGCACTGAGCTCACACTGCCTGTCAGCTCTCACACACACACACAGACACAGTGAGAGACTGCACTGCACTGAGCTCACACTGCCTGTCAGCTCTCACACACACACAGCGTGAGAGACTGCACTGCACTGAGCTCACACTGCCTGTCAGCTCTCACACACACACAGCGTGAGAGACTGCACTGCACTGAGCTCACACTGCCTGTCAGCTCTCACACACACACACAGCGTGAGAGACTGCACTGCACTGACCGCTGCTTTCCTTTCTAAGGAAAGGGGAAGACATTACCATCCATTCCTACACCAGGGATTGAGAAGGCAGGCTGATACAGAAGGAAAACAGATAACAGATAAATACTCATGAATATCGAAGAATAGGAACCTGAAACTCCTGCTCAACGGAGAGACTGTAATGACCAAATCCTGCCACTAGTTGCCGCCAAAGCCCTCAATAGACAACTCCCCAGCTGAGTGCAAGCTAATTATTCTTATTTTAATTGGCTAAGATGTTAAAATGCACATTCTCACGTGGTGATCATTAGTGGGTGGTCAAAGGATGAAATGGGCTCACAGGGTGTTAATGGTGATTTAGGATTCTTTGTATTTTTAAGACCCACTGCTAGCCCTTGAATTACTGTAGGCTGGAGGCTGTAACTGCAGCAGACACTTCAGGCGAAAAGCAGGGAACTGGCCAAACTGCTGACTGTTCAGTGTCTGTCTACACACTGACTCGGAGAATCGGGATGCGGCTGATTTTAAGTCTTGGAATTACCCAGGAAGCACTGCTTCTCGATGACGGGACAGGTACAGAGAACGCATCAGACACCAAACCATTAAAAAGTACTGCACAGTGTGTAAAAAAACTGAGATAATGATGGCGGTGTGCTACAGCATTTAAAAATAACTACTGAAAAATTGGAATGTTGCATATGGCTCTGAAACGGTAGGTTTAACACTGTTGAAAAGGAATATTTTACCAGGTCTCAGGATCTGAGACCCAGCAGAGTCTGGGTAGCTGTCCTGAAGATATGTGTTTGTACAGTGGTTTCTAAAACCCTGTGGTTCTGACAGGATCGTCCCGCTGGCGTGCATCAGCTGAAGAAGACTATGCCGAAGAGCCGGGCGGTGTGATCGTGCGGCGCAGGTGAAAACCTTGCTTTCGAACGGACAGGGACTCACTCTGACAGCTGGAGAGGAGGACCTGCACTCCCACCTGGTCGTGATCGCGGACGATCTGACAGGGCAGAGACGGAGAGAGGGTGAGGGCTGCTTGCCCGCTGTAGACCAAAGACAGACGCTTACCAGGACCCACACGTGGGGGGAGGGGGGGGGACCCTGACACACAGGTGAGGAATGAGACAGGAAGAACACAGACATGGAGGGGGGGAGACTCAGTACAGGGGGGTGAGAGAGGACGGGGGACTTGGTACAGGGCGGTGAGAGAGGAGAGGGGGGGGGACTTGGTACAGGGGTATGGGGGGGGAGAGAGGAGGGGGACAGGAAGAGGTCACCACTGCCAGGGCCTGACGTTTCTCAGAGTCTTCACGCCGGTCGTGTCCAGGAAGTTGACGGGGCTGAGGTCCAGGATGACGGCCCGGGGGAGTGATGGCGAGGCAGCGGGTCCCGACTCCACTCCGGCCCAGTCCCCGTTCACAGGGCTCTCTGGCGCCCCCTTCTGGGCAGGGCAGCAACAGCACAGCGTCAGACAGGCTTCGGTCTTGCTCAGTCTAACTCCCGGGGTCTGACCTGCTGAGACCCCCTGGACAGAAACCTGTAACTGTTCAGTTCCAGTTCTCCAGAAAATAAACATGAGCTCTGGGGGCTCCAGAGTTACACATTAATAACACCGTTGTAATAACAATATGGATGTGTAATAACAGTTCAGGTGGGGAGCTGCGTCAGCATGCGTAGGCTGCAAAGGAACAAGTAATAGGTTTATTCCAGGCTGAAAAAAGAGAACACAACGTTTCGGCCGTGGAGCCTTCTTGACACCTGAAGAAGGCTCCACAGCCGAAACGTTGCGTTATCTTTTTTCAGCCTGGAATAAACCTATTACTTGTTCCTGTATAATAACAGTGTTATTACACGTGTGGTTACCACAGCACTCGTGTTCTATGTGCAGTTCTCTGTACCTCATGCCTCTGGCACTGCTCTCTCGGCAGCACATCCCCATCACAGCGGCCGGCTCTAGCCGGGGTAGCTGTGAGGGTGATGTGGCGAGCGACAGTGCTGTTCCCGTCAGGGCTGGACGAGGTGTTCCCTACCGCCTGCGGGGCTCTCCTGCGCCGTCTGGCCTCCAGCTGCCGCCTGCGGGTCAGGATCTGTCCGACGTCGATCCCGCTCTGAGAAAACGAGGCGCGGCGGCGGTCAGGGCGCGGTGTTTGGAGCTGGGGGGGGGGGGGGGCTGCGGGCGGGACCCTCACCTTGCTGGCCAGGGCCTGGCTGTAGAGCTCGGCGTTGGCGAAGTAGAGTGTGGCCGAGGAGCGGAAGATGACGACACCTGGAATCTCCTTCACCTGGGAAGAGACGGAGACAGAGGGACAGAGGAGCATCTGACGTCTTTCCAGCTCACAGGGACAGCGTGTCTCCATCTGCTGCAGCAAGAGTGGCAGTGTGGCTCAGTGTGTAATGACAGTGTAGCAGTGTGTCTCAGTGTGTAGCAGTGTGGCTCAGTGTGTAATGACAGTGTAGCAGTGTGTCTCAGTGTGTAGCAGTGTGGCTCAGTGTGTAATGACAGTGTAGCAGTGTGTCTCAGTGTGTAGCAGTGTGACTCATTGTGTGGCTCTGAGAAGAGTCTGGTGGGTAGAAGTGTCTGTATTTCAGCTGTCTGTCTGGGTTTGGTCTGAAGGGTACCTCTCTGTACTCCTCCACAGGCCTGTAGTGATCCGTGCCCGGGACCTGTCCCAGCAGGGAGTACCGGGGCCTGGGGACACATGGGAGAGCCGTCAGGGGGACGGAGGGTCAAGGGGTCGAGGGCAGGAGGACAAGAGCGTGACTGACCGCTGTGTCCTGAAGATGACGGTCAGCAGGGCGAAGGCGATGGAGGCGGCCAGTCCCAGGTCCGGGTTCAGCAGCAGCGTGCAGATCAGGGTCACGACCCACACCAGCTGCAGGGGCAGAGGGGAAAGGTCGAGGGTCAAGGCTGGTGAATGGCAAGCCACCTGGTGTCCATTTAGAATCGACCTTTGTGGAATTCTCTTGAACACCTGTGATAGCCTACTGTGATCCCACTTTTAAAGGCGCCATATAAAATAAAGTTTATTATTATATTTATTGTTTAAGTGCCTCAAGAGGATGCTCAAGAGCATGAAAAAGCACTACAGTAAAGAGAAGTGGGTTAGTGATGATAGCTGAGTATATACAGTATATAGTACCCTCCTCCCAGTCCAAGTCTCTGCCTCTCCCAATACTCTGTTTTACTTTCCCTCTTGGGGAACCCCAGTCCTCTTTCCCTCTCGGGGTACCCCAGTCCTCTTTCCCCCTTGGTGTACCCCGGTGTGCTTTCCCCCTCGGTACCCCAGCCTGTATCTCGCTCTCACCATGTCCACCCTGTTGGTCCTCCACAGCGTGCGCAGGTCCAGGAACTGCTTCATCATCCCATGCAGGTTGACGAAGACGATGGCTGCCAACACAGCCTGAGAGAGGGGAGGAAGGGAGCAGAGGTCTGTTAGCGCCGCCCGGCCTGTTTGATCCAGACATGCGTGGGGTTACTTTCACGCTTCCATCTCAAGAAACAGCTGGGTGTGATTCTCCATTCAGAACGGAAGGCACTCGTTTCCACAACAAGTCACTCAGACACCAGTTAGGCTCAGATCAGCGGGCTACCTGCTACAGTCCATTCCAGTGCTGCAGGGCAGTTCATTAAGAAAGTCCTAAGAGAGACTTGTCCTGTGGAAGGAGCCCCATGAGACAATCCTGTGAGACAGTCCATACCTTGGGCAGCTGCTGGAAGAGCTCCCCCACCTTCAGCAGGATGACCAGAATGACCAGGGCTGAGACGGCACCAGCCATCTGCACAGAGAGAGAGGGGGTGAGGACAGAGAGAGAGAAGGAGATAAAGAGGGAGAAGAGATGGGGTACAGAGAGGGGGGAGGGAGAGAGAGAAGGAGATAAAGAGGGAGAAGGAGAGCTGGGGTACAGAGAGAGGGGGGGGGGGAGAGAGAGAAGGAGATAAAGAGGGAGAAGGAGAGCTGGGGTACAGAGAGAGGGGGGGGGAGGGAGAGAGAGAAGGAGATAAAGAGGGAGAAGGAGAGCTGGGGTACAGAGAGAGGGGGGGGGAGGGAGAGAGAGAAGGAGATAAAGAGGGAGAAGGAGAGCTGGGGTACAGAGAGAGAGGGGGGGACAGGGCTGTACCTGTGTCTTGCCCCCAGTGCTCTCCTGGACCAGACTCCTGGACATGGAGCAGCTGACGGCGAAACACTGGAACAGCCCCCCGACCGCGTTACTGAGGCCCAGCGCCAGCAGCTCCTGCAGCGGGGAGAGACCACGGGGCTCACTGAAGGGGGAAGAGGGGGTGCTGTGGCACCCCAGACACAGACACCCCCCGACCCCGACCCCGCACACACACGCGCGTCTCGCAGACCTGGTTGCTGTCGACTCTGTAGCCGTACTTGAGGGCGAACAGCCTCCCCATCGAGATGGCCATCCCGTAGCCCACCACAGCCATGGCGAAAGTGTCTCCGAGCACGTCGCCGAACAGGGAGACGGAGGGCGCCGCCGGGGCCAGCAGGCTGACAGCGGGGGCAAGAGGAGACAAGTTAGGGGCTCAGGAGAGGGAGCAACTGAGGTCGGCCCAGGGGTGCAGGCGTGTCCACCCTGTGTCAGCGCAGACACGTCGGTCCCAGATCAAGAGAAGGCAGCCCCAGTCCGTGGTATGTTCTTGTTTCTCTGGGGACTGGAAAGCAGGAGCAGACCAGGCCCTTCCTTCGGTGTGCGCAGCATGCCAACGCGAAGGGCAGTGGGTGTCTGTGGCCTCACAGGCGGGATGGGTGTCGGTGGGGCACGATCCGGACTTGCGGCCTCGCCGAAGGCAGCAGCAAACCCGGCTAATGTGTCCCTTCGGGCAGCCTCAAGGGTTTGTGTGGTGTGTGTAACACACCCACCGACGGGAAGCACGACTCGAGCAGGAGGACAGGGGCTGCTGTGCTGCGGGGACAGATGTCGTGTCTTGTGAGAAGACCAGCCAGCAGGCCCCCAGGACGTCTGTGAACGCCACCACGTGTTCCAGCTGTAAGCACTGCTGGGGTGCACTGACCCACTGCTACAGGTGTTCTGTAATACACTGATGGTGGTGCAGCGGTCAGGAATGCTACCTTGCAGTGCTGGGGCCCTGGCTTCAATTCCTGGGGTGCTGTCTGCTCGGAGTTTGCGTGTTCTTCCCGTGTTCGAATGGGTTTCCTCCGGGTGCTCCGGGTTCCTCCCACAGTCCAAAGACATGCTAGTGGGTTAATTGTCTTCTGGGAAAGTTGGCCCTGGTGTGAGTGTGTCTGTGTGTGTGTTTAGGCTCCAGCTGCCCAGCGATCTTGTATTGGATAAAACTTTTAGAAAATGGATGAATGGACGCACTATTTTGGTAGGGTAGTGTATAGTTCCTAAACATATATAGATCGCTGAAAACTATAAAGTCTGTTTAAGAGAAAACCGAATAAAGAGCTCACAGCAATGACCCCCTGACCCTTGACCTTACCCAGAAGGAATAAGGCCGACCACCTCTATGCCATAATTCCTCTCCAGGCGGACCTGGGAGGATATCACTGTAGCAACGACTATCTGAGGAATGGAGAGAGAAAATTTAAGCACATACAGATATCCGTTATGTTTGCAGTCTTGTATTTTCTCAGGCAATTGATTCCAAAGGTGAACCAATAGTTCTAAACCTTTCATATCATACACACTAACACATAGCCAGCAGGTTTATCTTCAAGATATACTACAAAGCACTCTTTATTAAAACACAATGCTGTCTGTATCATTACTCGGAGTGGATACAGTCCATATCTTTCCTGGTATAACTCACTTTTCTGTGATGCACCACTAGGTGTCACTACTAGACAGCAAAAGAAAGAGGTGTTGGGCTACTTCCATGAGGTCCCAGCAGAAGAAGGCAGTGAGACGCTCAGATGATAATATCATTTTATCGCTCAAATATTTACAGATTATTACTGCTTTGGCAGTAATTCAATGCCAGTACAGCTCGATGACATTGAAGTAAAGATAACAAGAAGGAGAGTGACCAGGTCTTACCGTGATAAGCTCTATCGGAATGGGCAGGGGCAGCTTGTGGCTGAATGCAGCACTGAGCTCCTTTGATGTGACCAGAACCACCAGAGACACCACACTGACCACCAGGGTGCCCAGGTTGGTCCCGGGCAGCAAACGGCAAACATCTATCAGTGTCTGGAGAGAGGGAGGGGGCAGGAGAAGGAGAGAGAGAGAGAGAAAGAAAGGTCAGTCAGGAATAAGAAAGGGAGAGAACTCTGCGACTGAAGACATTACTCCAGCAGAGAGAGAGTACTGATACTCACATACACCAGGGTGAGAGAGAGAGAGTGAGGAAGAGACTGAAGACATTACTCCAGCAGAGAGAGAGAGTACTGATACTCACATACACCAGGGTGAGAGAGAGAGAGTGAGGAAGAGACTGAAGACATTACTCCAGCAGAGAGAGAGAGTACTGATACTCACATACACCAGGGCTAGAGGGCCGCTGTGCCGTTTGGGGTGGATGCCGAAGGTGTACTTGAGCTGGGAGGTGATCACATGAAGAGCAGCAGCTGTGGTGTACCCCCTGACCAGGGGCTCGGACAGGTAGGTCACCACGAAGCCGAACCGCACCAGACCCAGAACCACCTGCACAGAGGGATGGGTGGCAGATAGCTTTCAGACAGAACACAGCCCTTCTCATCCTGTGTGTGACCACAGGTGGACAGAACTGACATTGTATTACAGCACAGAGTCTGGAGAGAGTTAGTGGCATGAAGAAACTCAGGAACAAATTAGAGTTTCTTTTCTGTCTCTAAATACAGTCCATTCAAAATCCAACATTAGGCTTAAGTAAAATATACTGTACATATTCTTTTGATTTCTTCACCTACACTATTTCTAGCTTATTTTGCTACCTTCAGCAAATCAGGAGCACAATTCTGCTCAGGAGCAGAAAGCTTTAAAACCCTCTGTGTAAACATTTTCTATTCTGTTGGCGTAGACAGAGAGACAGCAATGTAAGGAGCTTTCAGAACAGTATTTGTAATGACTCTTCATGATGTATATTGCTTATTATAACAAATAAAACTCAGTCAAATGTGTTTGATTCAGACTAAATTTCACTATAATACTAGGATCTATCATTTTTGCTTTATGCTGTTGAGTGATATAGGAGGCCGCTACCTACAGTAACATACTGCTTTGATATGAGAACCAAGAGGAGCCAGCAAGCCAGACAGACTTAACAAGACAAAAACACTGATAATAGTCTAAATGACAGGGGGTCATTCAGTCCGTCCAGCTCATTTGCTATTTATTAGCTAACAGATCTGAGGATTGGTCTCACCCAGCAGTTTCTTGAAAGAAGCCGGGGTATCGGCTTCAACAGCATGGCTGTCCAGCTTGTTCCACACTCCCACCACCTTGTGTGTAAAGCAATGCCTCCCATTTTTAAACGCCCAGTTTTGCACCTGTGTTCTCTGGTTCACGTGTCACTGCTGGTTCGGAAAAAGCCCGCTGGGCTGACTATCTGTCTTGCATGTTGAGGAGCGCATACAGCACCTGGAAGACTCCGGAAAGGATGGTGACGGCCGCAGCCACCCTGACCCTCTCGGCGTCCCGGGCCGCTACGTCAATCACCATCCCGCTGGTCATGTTGTCGAACACCCGGAAGTGATCGTCCGGAGCAAGGCGCTCCGTCACACTGCCGATCATCACACTCATCACCGCGAACGTGCCTGCAGGAGAGGGAGAAGATTCCACAGGGCAGGAGAGAGCAGGAGAGGGAGGAGATTCCACAGGAGAGGAGAGAGCAGGAGAGGGAGGAGATTCCACAGGGCGGGAGAGAGCAGGAGAGGGAGGAGATTCCACAGGAGAGGAGAGAGCAGGAGAGGGAGGAGATTCCACAGGAGAGGAGAGAGCAGGAGAGGGAGGAGATTCCACAGGAGAGGAGAGAGCAGGAGAGGGAGGAGATTCCACAGGAGAGGAGAGGGCAGGAGAGGGAGGAGATTCCACAGGGCGGGAGAGAGCAGGAGAGGGAGGAGATTCCACAGGGCGGGAGAGAGCAGGAGAGGGAGGAGATTCCACAGGAGAGGAGAGAACAGGAGAGGGAGGAGATTCCACAGGAGAGGAGAGAACAGGAGAGGGAGGAGATTCCACAGGGCGGGAGAGAGCAGGAGAGGGAGGAGATTCCACAGGGCGGGAGAGGGCAGGAGAGGGAGGAGATTCCACAGGAGAGGAGAGAGCAGGAGAGGGAGGAGATTCCACAGGGCGGGAGAGAGCAGGAGAGGGAGGAGATTCCACAGGAGAGGAGGGATGTCAGAGCTAAAGACAGAGAGGGGACAGAGGAAGCAAGAATCCCTGAACTGACATAGAGCCTTAGGAGGGAAATAGTGGAAGAGAAGGAAAGAGATCTGGAAAAGGATAGGGAAAGGAAGAGGGATAAAGTTAGGAACTGGAATAGGGAAAGATAAGGGGACCGGAACTGGGATACGGACAGCTCAGAGTTAGCAACAGGCATAGGGATAGGGACAGAGATACTGTAGGAAGACTAAGGGAGAAGGAAAGGCACTGGCAGGATAGGAGCCAACGGGAGAAAGAGAGTGGGAGAAGACTGGGAGAGAAAGAGGGGACAGAACTGGACTCACCCACGGAGATGTGTCGAGAGGTCCCAAAGACGAAATACACCAGGATGGGGTAGAAGGAGGAGTACAGCCCGAAGACAGGGGGCACTGCAGCCAGGAGAGCATAGGCCATCCCTGCACACAAAGACCCAGACACGGGTGCAGGACAGCTCAGTGCAGAACAAGGCCCACAGATCCAGGTGTTTTCCCTTCCTTCTCATACTGTACAGGTTTTACGGAAGACACTGATGGTCTCAGCCAGTAAATTAGTCAGTGTGTGTAGGGAGTGTCTTGTACAGTGAGTTTGCACAGAGAGTCTCACCCTGCGGCAGGTGCATGATGCCCACGCTGATCCCAGAGACGAGGTCCCCCAGGGCGTAGTCCCTGAAGGAGTAACGGGGCAGCCAGGAGAGGACAGGGACACACCCGAGCACCACGTGCTTCAGCCTGGGGCCTGAGCAGCTGGAGAGAGAGACACAGTGAGACACAGCACTGCAGAGCACAGAGACCAGAGAGACACAGCACTGCAGAGCACAGAGACCAGAGAGACACAGTGAGACACAGCACTCCAGAACACAGAGACCAGAGACACAGTGAGACACAGCACTGCAGAGCACAGAGACCAGAGACACAGCACTGCAGAGCACAGTGCTCAGAGAGACACAGTGAGACACAGCACTGCAGAGCACAGAGACCAGAGACACAGCACTGCAGAGCACAGTGCTCAGAGAGACACAGTGAGACACAGCACTGCAGAGCACAGAGACACAGTGAGACACAGCACTGCAGAGCACAGAGATGAGAGAGAGACTGACATACAATATTATGTTTGTAACCAGTGAGAAATTCCCACAGAGTTCAGGTCAAAGATCAACTTATCTCTATCATTACAGTTTGTGTAAGCACCTTATTTCCAGGACTGCACGTGAAGACTTTCTCTCCCCCCTCCCTATATTTCTTACCTGAGCGAGTCTCTCAGCCTGTGTGCCAGCGGGGCCTGGGGTCCCAGCTCCCTCCGCTGTGCCACCTCCTCCAGGGTCTGCTCGTCCAGCACCCGTCTCTCCACACCGCAGCCCTGGCACCTCTGTCCTGCCAGAGCATGGTCCCTGATCGGGGCTTCCTTGTCTGCTTGTCCCATAGTCTGTCTTGTCTGTTTCTCCTGTACCTCTCTGACCTGCTGTCCTGCAGCTCTGTCACCTGCTGTCCTGTACCTCTCTGACCTGCTGTCCTGTATCTCACTGACCTGCTGTCCTGCAGCTCTGTCACCTGCTGTCCTGTACCTCTCTGACCTGCTGTCCTGTATCTCACTGACCTGCTGTCTTGTACCTCTCCAATCTGCTGTCCTGTATCTCACTGACCTGCTGTCCTGTACCTCTCTGACCTGCTGTCCTGTATCTCACTGACCTACTGTCCTGTACCTCTCTGACCTGCTGTCTTGTACTGTACCTCTCTGACCTGCTGTCCTGTAGCTCACTGACCTGCTCTCTTGTCCTGTACCTCTCTGACCTGCTGTCCTGTAGCTCACTGACCTGCTCTCTTGTCCTGTACCTCTCTGACCTGCTGTCCTGTAGCTCACTGACTTGCCCAGTGGTCATGAAGAAGATCCAGAAAGGGTCCACGCCACCTTGCAGCGTGACAGATGTCTCACAGTCTGACAGTGGATAGCTCTCTCTCAACACGGCCAGGGTCTCCTCCCCTGATGAAAGAGTAACGAACCAGACCCCCCCACTGCAGGCGGTAGAACTGTGACACTTTCTCCGCTCAGACACGTACAGGACGTGCAGAGACCCCTCCCCCTGTGTACTCTGGCACTCAATAAGCCTGGGTAACCCCTCTCCCACTTCACAATTTTTTTTAAGTCCCGTGTTTTTATTAGTAACGGTTCTCTAGTAGCCTGGATTACAGTTTGACCAAAAGAAAAACACAGGGGCCGCACGTTTAGCGGATGCGCCACCCTCTCTCGCTCCACACACTGCTGAAATTTTGCTGAACCTTTGAACTCTGACCCCTGTGCTCTTTCCCCTCAGGCTGCTTCCTCTTTCCCCCCGTGTTTAAAGTGAGCAACCGGAGGAGCAGCACCAACAGCACCTCCCCTCTCGATGGGGCACCCCGTCAGCCCAAGACTCCTTCTCTTCAACCAAGAGCGCTCTCCCAGACCCCGCGGAGCACACAGACTCATACCAGAAGCTCACCCCTTCGTCACAGGCTAACAGCATATTTATTAACGCTTTATTATTGTGGTGAGCAGCGAGGAGCAGGGCAGGGTTAAACACGCAGACGACGGAGTGGTGGAGAAGGAACCTAGAGCAGACATCTCCTGTTGCCCTGTGTCTAAGGGAGGGGGAAAAAAGGACACGATTTAAAAACTTGGTAGTTGAGCACACACAACTGGAGTTGTGCTAGCACTGCACAATATTACTCCACTCCTACCCTGGACTGAGGAGTGGACCACCGCGCGGCCGAAGTGCACTCTGTTTGTTAGTCAGAGCTGGTCAGCCCTGTCCTTGAAATCATCAACTCGCAGTGAACTCCCAGCGGCCGCACTGCAGAAACAGTCCAGTTGATCAATAACTGATGCGGTCCAGTAACGGAGAGCGGACTCTGGAGCAGAGGTTGTTATCATGGTAGAGCTGTTTATAATGATGTTCACTCCCCTCCCCAGCCCTTACGAACATTCCCGACGAAGAATCCTGGTATCACACTGTGTACTGCGGTAATGAAAGCACCGTGTTGCACAACAGTACTACTACCACATGAAACCCTCATTTTCCATTTCTGCACATGGCTTTCTGTCTGCGGCTCTGCAGGGGACTCTTGAGTTTGAAACCCCTGTCTTGCGTGCCTGCAGACAGGTGGACTTAAAAGCAAAAAGCCAAGAGGCTCTTCAGAAGACAGGTCACAGACGAGTGGGGCCTGTAAGGGGCTCTTGCCCTGCGGTCTGTGTGGGTCCTAATGCCCCAGTATAGTGATGAGGACTGCAATGTTCTGTTGGAAAGCCAAGGGCATGACAAGGCACAGACAGGCATCATGGCCATCCACTGCAACCAAGGAAGTCTCCAGTCGTGACGACTACTCGTACCGCTGGACCAAGGCTTCTGAGGTCGAGAGAGTGGCACTGCCCCAGTGCAACAGCCTTCCCACTTCAAAAAGCTCTCCCGCACTGGTTTCTTCCTGCAGCTCATCTTCCAAAGAGATGAGCTGCACGAAGCACAACCGTCATCATTGTACTTAACAACCATCACTCCGAGAGTCTCATCCAGCTGTTTCTCCTTGGCTGTTGGCTTCAACAACATTGCTGGGTAGTTGGTTTCTGGCCTCCACAGCCCTTTGTGTAAACACGTACCTCTTGTTTGCAGGTTTTTAGTTTCCACCTGTGACTTCTGGTTCTTCTGTAATACATCTTCCCTCAGGTAACAGCTCAAATAAATGGGCTACTAGCGACTAAACTGCCCAGATGGGCGAAAGGGTCTGCTCTTGTTTGTAGCTTTTCTTATGTTTCTCTGAAAGGCAAATCAGTCACACACGTACAATATACAGACATATTCATCAGAAGAGCCACACTGTACACACATACACACGCCATCGAGAACGTTATCCGAATTGTGGAAAGAAATTTGCCAAGAAGCTGTCCAGTCACACGCTGGTCAGAAGCTTCCTTGTATCTTCAATACTCACACGATCATCCCCCCTTTCCTTTCTAGTGATCATCCAGTTTTTGTAAGGTTTTTGTTTGTACCTATTCTGCTGTCTGTTTGGTTCCATTTTAAATACTTAATACATAAAAAAGGAGGAAGAAGAGTTTGAACTATCCTGACTGGTGGGGGTCAGAGGTCAGTGCTCAGAGCCAGAGGTCAGAAGTCAGAGGTCAGCGGCCTGAACTGTAGAGGGTCGGTTATTTGTTTCATGTGGGTCACTGGCTGCATCCTGGGGAGACAGACAGAAGACAAAACAAATAACACAAACACCAACAGAAGGACATCCAGGCTGGCCGACAGACTGACTCACCAGTGCAGGGTGCGAGCTCAGGCAGTGTCGTACTGCGTGGTGCACTGAGGGGAAGAGGCGGGACTTGGGAAGGACTTCCTGCAGGAATCCGTGAGACTGCAGTTGAGCGACAAGCAGAGCTAGAGAGACAGGAAGGAAGAGTGAGGGAAGAATCTCACCAGCCTATTTCAGAACTTTCAAAAAAGCTTATTTTATTTTTTAATTAATTGGTAATGTGTCTAAAGTGACTTATCACTTATTTTTAGGCCAATGTTGGCACTGGTTCCTAAGGAGAAATCTGGAGGAAGTGCCTCGCTCAAAATGTTCAGCAGCTGTGTTTCCACCTGCAGTTTGAACCCACGACCCTCACTCTGGAGTTCAGGCTCTGGCCACTATGACACACTGCTGCCCGAGAGTTTGGGTTCAGTAGCATCAGGAAAGAGACAATTGTTACTAACGCAGACAGGCAGCCAGACACACATAGACACCCCGTTCTCCCAGATCCTGCACGATCTGCAAGGACATAAAATAAGCTGTCAGCATCACAGGTGTTTAGACAATAATGTAATATAAACCACCGCACACTGCCTCAGCACTATACAATGCACGTATGTGTGTGTAATACTGTTCAGCTGTGCAGCGTGTGCCTGTGTGGCTGCATGTCTCTCACCCTGCGCAGAGTTTTCACAGTGGCACTGTCCACGATGCTGACAGGGCTGAGGTCCAGGATGAGGCAGTGTGTGCTCAATGCTGCCCCCTGCAGGGCCCGGCCTGATGAACCCAGGTCGTCTCCGCTAGGTGCTGCACATCCATGTTTCCTGAAAACCCCCAGTTTAGCCTGGAACGCGGACCCAGAAAAAGGTGTACTCAGTTCAGGAGTATATAACACCAGATCTCTCACTAGAGTACAGCTACATTCTGTACCTATTCAGTCAGGACAGCACAGAATCCGTACTTGATCTCAGTAAATTATAGGTGTACAGTGCACCCACACTCTCAATGTAGGTGTGCTCTGTCCCTGCTCTCTCAGTATAATACAGGTAATACCTGTCAGTGCACTGCAGTACTGCTGCTGTTAGGGCAAGTGTATTCTCTGCATGTTCAATTAGTGCAGTAGTGTTCTGTGTGTTTTCTGTAGCTGTGCTGCCAGGGCAGGTGTCTGTTCTATTAGAGAGGGTGTGTACCAATGCTGTCAGGGAAGGTCTGTACTGTAGCAGTGCTGTGACTGAAAGTCTATACTGTAACTGAGCTGTCAGAGACGGTCTGTACTGTAGCTGAGCTGTGACTGAAGGTCTATACTGTAGCTGTGCTGTGACTGAAGGTCTGTACTGTAGCTGAGCTGTGACTGAAGGTCTATACTGTAGCAGTGCTGTGACTGAAGGTCTGTACTGTAGCAGGGCTGTGACTGAAGGTCTATACTGTAGCAGTGCTGTGACTGAAGGTCTGTACTGTAGCAGTGCTGTGACTGAAGGTCTATACTGTAGCTGAGCTGTGACTGAAGGTCTATACTGTAGCAGTGCTGTGACTGAAGGTCTGTACTGTAGCAGTGCTGTGACTGAAGGTCTGTACTGTAGCTGAGCTGTGGCTGAAGGTCTGTACTGTAGCAGTGCTGTGACTGAAGGTCTGTACTGTAGCAGTGCTGTGGCTGAAGGTCTGTACTGTAGCAGTGCTGTGACTGAAGGTCTGTACTGTAGCTGAGCTGTGACTGAAGGTCTGTACTGTAGCAGTGCTGTGACTGAAGGTCTATACTGTAGCTGAGCTGTGACTGAAGGTCTGTACTGTAGCTGAGCTGTGACTGAAGGTCTATACTGTAGCAGTGCTGTGACTGAAGGTCTGTACTGTAGCAGTGCTGTGACTGAAGGTCTATACTGTAGCTGAGCTGTGACTGAAGGTCTGTACTGTAGCTGAGCTGTGACTGAAGGTCTGTACTGTAGCAGTTCTGTGACTGAAGGTCTATACTGTAGCAGTGCTGTGACTGAAGGTCTATACTGTAGCTGAGCTGTGACTGAAGGTCTGTACTGTAGCTGAGCTGTGACTGAAGGTCTATACTGTAGCAGTGCTGTGACTGAAGGTCTGTACTGTAGCAGGGCTGTGACTGAAGGTCTATACTGTAGCTGAGCTGTGACTGAAGGTCTATACTGTAGCAGTGCTGTGACTGAAGGTCTGTACTGTAGCAGTGCTGTGACTGAAGGTCTATACTGTAGCAGTGCTGTGACTGAAGGTCTGTACTGTAGCAGGGCTGTGACTGAAGGTCTATACTGTAGCAGTGCTGTGACTGAAGGTCTGTACTGTAGCAGTGCTGTGACTGAAGGTCTATACTGTAGCTGAGCTGTGACTGAAGGTCTATACTGTAGCAGTGCTGTGACTGAAGGTCTGTACTGTAGCAGTGCTGTGACTGAAGGTCTGTACTGTAGCTGAGCTGTGGCTGAAGGTCTGTACTGTAGCAGTGCTGTGACTGAAGGTCTGTACTGTAGCAGTGCTGTGGCTGAAGGTCTGTACTGTAGCAGTGCTGTGACTGAAGGTCTGTACTGTAGCTGAGCTGTGACTGAAGGTCTGTACTGTAGCAGTGCTGTGACTGAAGGTCTATACTGTAGCTGAGCTGTGACTGAAGGTCTGTACTGTAGCTGAGCTGTGACTGAAGGTCTATACTGTAGCAGTGCTGTGACTGAAGGTCTGTACTGTAGCAGTGCTGTGACTGAAGGTCTATACTGTAGCTGAGCTGTGACTGAAGGTCTGTACTGTAGCTGAGCTGTGACTGAAGGTCTGTACTGTAGCAGTTCTGTGACTGAAGGTCTATACTGTAGCAGTGCTGTGACTGAAGGTCTATACTGTAGCTGAGCTGTGACTGAAGGTCTGTACTGTAGCTGAGCTGTGACTGAAGGTCTATACTGTAGCAGTGCTGTGACTGAAGGTCTGTACTGTAGCAGGGCTGTGACTGAAGGTCTATACTGTAGCTGAGCTGTGACTGAAGGTCTATACTGTAGCAGTGCTGTGACTGAAGGTCTGTACTGTAGCAGTGCTGTGACTGAAGGTCTGTACTGTAGCTGAGCTGTGACTGAAGGTCTATACTGTAGCAGTGCTGTGACTGAAGGTCTGTACTGTAGCTGAGCTGTGACTGAAGGTCTATACTGTAGCTGAGCTGTGACTGAAGGTCTATACTGTAGCAGTGCTGTGACTGAAGGTCTATACTGTAGCTGAGCTGTGGCTGAAGGTCTGTACTGTAGCTGAGCTGTGACTGAAGGTCTATACTGTAGCAGTGCTGTGACTGAAGGTCTGTACTGTAGCAGTGCTGTGACTGAAGGTCTGTACTGTAGCTGAGCTGTGACTGAAGGTCTGTACTGTAGCAGTGCTGTGACTGAAGGTCTGTACTGTAGCTGAGCTGTGACTGAAGGTCTATACTGTAGCTGAGCTGTGACTGAAGGTCTATACTGTAGCTGAGCTGTGACTGAAGGTCTATACTGTAGCTGAGCTGTGACTGAAGGTCTGTACTGTAGCAGTGCTGTGACTGAAGGTCTGTACTGTAGCAGTGCTGTGACTGAAGGTCTATACTGTAGCAGTGCTGTGACTGAAGGTCTGTACTGTAGCAGGGCTGTGACTGAAGGTCTATACTGTAGCTGAGCTGTGACTGAAGGTCTATACTGTAGCTGTGCTGTGACTGAAGGTCTATACTGTAGCTGAGCTGTGACTGAAGGTCTATACTGTAGCAGTGCTGTGACTGAAGGTCTATACTGTAGCTGAGCTGTGACTGAAGGTCTGTACTGTAGCAGTGCTGTGACTGAAGGTCTATACTGTAGCTGAGCTGTGACTGAAGGTCTATACTGTAGCAGTGCTGTGACTGAAGGTCTGTACTGTAGCTGAGCTGTGACTGAAGGTCTATACTGTAGCTGAGCTGTGACTGAAGGTCTGTACTGTAGCTGAGCTGTGACTGAAGGTCTGTACTGTAGCAGTGCTGTGACTGAAGGTCTGTACTGTAGCTGAGCTGTGACTGAAGGTCTATACTGTAGCTGAGCTGTGGCTGAAGGTCTGTACTGTAGCAGTGCTGTGGCTGAAGGTCTGTACTGTAGCAGTGCTGTGACTGAAGGTCTGTACTGTAGCAGTGCTGTGACTGAAGGTCTATACTGTAGCTGAGCTGTGACTGAAGGTCTGTACTGTAGCTGAGCTGTGGCTGAAGGTCTGTACTGTAGCTGAGCTGTGACTGAAGGTCTATACTGTAGCTGAGCTGTGGCTGAAGGTCTGTACTGTAGCAGTGCTGTGACTGAAGGTCTGTACTGTAGCAGTGCTGTGACTGAAGGTCTGTACTGTAGCAGTGCTGTGACTGAAGGTCTGTACTGTAGCTGAGCTGTGACTGAAGGTCTATACTGTAGCAGTGCTGTGACTGAAGGTCTGTACTGTAGCAGTGCTGTGACTGAAGGTCTGTACTGTAGCAGTGCTGTGACTGAAGGTCTGTACTGTAGCTGAGCTGTGACTGAAGGTCTATACTGTAGCTGAGTTGTGACTGAAGGTCTGTACTGTAGCAGTGCTGTGACTGAAGGTCTATACTGTAGCTGAGCTGTGACTGAAGGTCTGTACTGTAGCAGTGCTGTGACTGAAGGTCTGTACTGTAGCTGAGCTGTGGCTGAAGGTCTGTACTGTAGCTGAGCTGTGGCTGAAGGTCTGTACTGTAGCAGTGCTGTGACTGAAGGTCTGTACTGTAGCAGTGCTGTGACTGAAGGTCTATACTGTAGCTGAGCTGTGACTGAAGGTCTATGCTGTAGCTGTGCTATAAGGCAAGGTCTAAACTATACCTGTGCTGTCAGGGTGCTGTAGTACAGCTCTGCATTGGCAAAATACAGCGGAGATGAGGAACGGAAGATGGTGATCCCGGGAATCTCCTTTGCCTGGGAAAATAACATTCCAGATCAGTTAAGTCAGAATGGAAGAAGCACGAAAGTCAGTTCCTATTTAAAGCCCACACACACTGGTGGTGTTACCTCAGCATAGCAGTGGATGTCCCGGTAGCAGTCTGTCCCAGGAATCTGTCCCAGGAAGGAATAGTGGGATCTGCACGTGCAGACAAAGACAGAGAAAAAGACACAAACCTTTTCAGATCTACTGTACACACCCGTGAAACAATTTAAACACAATGGGGACTCACAAAATACTTCAAGTATAAACAGTTTACTCTACTTCTCTACTAATCTCTACTTCATTTCTGACAGTTTCGATTGCTCAAGTCTGTGTGAGGAGAAACCAAGTGTGTTGTTTGGAAAATCATTCATTCATGCTGATCAGGATCTTCAGTAACTCGATAACTCAAGCTGACTCAAGGTCGGCCATACGTGTGCAGCCACTGAGAAGAGGGACCATGTGATCCATGGCATTCATCAGTCAGGCCCGACTGCAGGACAGCTGTCTGCTTCAAGCTACATGGCTCAGATTGCAGAAGAAGACTGCTGTGCACTTGTGTGTTTGCATGAATAACAAAAAAGAAACGCAGAGCGAAAGGGCTGGCATCACGCACTCTCCCAGCTGCGGTATCTGAGGAACAACCAGCACACTTCATCTGGACTGGAGAGACCCAGGACTGGAAGACTCGAGCGGTGTCTCACAAGCTCAAGCAAGCTACTCAGGGCTGCTTGGCTGAAGAGGATTACTGTATGAGGGGACCTAGCACAGGTATTCACAATCCTCACAGGCTTTGACAAAGCCAAACCTGTGGACTTCTTCAGAGTCAGCACTGGATTATCACCATGATGGTGCTGCAGCACCACCAGCCCCTCAGCTCTCTCACTGACAATCAGGAGGATCAATATATCAGTTCAGGAGCTGGTTACCCTACAGCACAGTGAAGGAGCATGAAAGGCTGCAGCTTATGAGGCAGGGAATAGGAAGGAGAGAGGGAAGAGACAGACAGAGAGGGACACAGGGGGACAGAGAGCAGAGAGAGGGAGAGAGGGGGACAGAGAGGGACAGAGATAGACAGAGAGGAGAGAGAGTGGAGAGGAGAGAGAGGGACAGAGAGGGATAGGAGAGGGACAGAGAGGCAGACAGAGGCAGAGACAGGAAAGCGTGACTGACCGCTGTGTCCTGAAGATGACGGTCAGCAGGGCGAAGGCGATGGAGGCGGCCAGTCCCAGGTCCAGGTTCAGCAGCAGCGTGCAGATCAGGGTCACGACCCACACCAGCTGCAGGGGCAGAGGGGAAAGGTCAGGGGTCGGCGGGTCAAGGACCAGGGGCCAGGGCAAGCTCTGGGGGTTGTCCAGTGAAGGTGACACTTACGAGGTCCATGCGGTCAGTCTTCCAGAGGGAGACCAGGTCACTGACCTGTCTGAACATCCCCCACAAGTTGACCACGATCACAGAGGCCAGCACTGCCTGCAACACAGGACCACACTGTCAGACATCCCACACTGCTCCTGTGACTCCTGGAAGATACAGCACTCAGACAGTCCCTGTGTCTCCAGTGGACACCGTGACCCATCATCACAAGGCAGCACGCTGGCAACATCAAATCATTTGAGCAGGACAGCCCATTGATACTGTTCTAAGAAATGCCTATGAGATCCTCCAATCCTACCAGACGATCCCGTTAGTCAGTCCCATCTGACAGTCCTAAGGAACAGTGCTGCCAGAAAGTCCTAAGAGACTGTCCTAGGTGTCCTAAGGAAGGAGCCCCATGAGACAATCCTGTGAGACAGTCCATACCTTGGGCAGCTGCTGGAAGAGTTCCCCCACCTTCAGCAGGATGACCAGAATGACCAGGGCTGAGACGGCACCAGCCATCTGCACAGAGAGAGAGGGGGTGAGGACAGAGGGGGGAGGGAGAGAGAGAAGGAGATAAAGAGGGAGAAGGAGAGCTGGGGTACAGAGAGGGGGGGGGGAGAGAGAGAAGGAGATAAAGAGGGAGAAGGAGAGCTGGGGTACAGAGAGAGGGGGGGGAGGGAGAGAGAGAAGGAGATAAAGAGGGAGAAGGAGAGCTGGGGTACAGAGAGAGAGGGGGGGAGGGAGAGAGAGAAGGAGATAAAGAGGGAGAAGGAGAGCTGGGGTACAGAGAGAGGGGGGGGGAGGGAGAGAGAGAAGGAGATAAAGAGGGAGAAGGAGAGCTGGGGTACAGAGAGAGGGGGGGGGAGGGAGAGAGAGAAGGAGATAAAGAGGGAGAAGGAGAGCTGGGGTACAGAGAGAGGGGGGGGGAGGGAGAGAGAGAAGGAGATAAAGAGGGAGAAGGAGAGCTGGGGTACAGAGAGAGAGGGGGGGACAGGGCTGTACCTGTGTCTTGCCCCCAGTGCTCTCCTGGACCAGACTCCTGGACATGGAGCAGCTGACGGCGAAACACTGGAACAGCCCCCCGACCGCGTTACTGAGGCCCAGCGCCAGCAGCTCCTGCAGCGGGGAGAGACCACGGGACTCAGCCTGGCGGGGAGGGAGGCGGCGGGTCCCGTGTTGTGCGTGCATGTGCGCGTGGCTGGGGGCGCTGCCGAGCGCACCGGTCCCCTGCAGGCGGGGGGGCGCACCTGGTTGCTGTCCACGCTGTAGCCGTGCTTCAGGGCGAACATCTTGGCAAAGGAGGCTGTGAAGCCGAACCCCACGACCGCCATGGCGAAGGCTGGGACCAGGAGGCGCAGAGCGAGGGACAGGGGAGGGAGGCAGGGTGCCGAGAGGCTGCGGACAGGGAGAAGAGGCACAGCGTCACCTCCAGGAACTGGGCAGGAGGCAAAAGCCCCGGACCACACCCAGCTGACCGCCGGACTCACCCGCTCGGAATGTCGCCCACGATCTCCACGTTGTACTGCGCGTTCAGGTCCATGTGCACTGACACTGCTGTCACCAGGACTATCTGCAGACACAGAGAGACGCTACCTTTCCATGCTGTGCTGCTCATGTCTGCACTGGCCTCCATCTCTCAGCTCTCAGCTGTCTGCACTGGGCTCCATCTCTCAGCTCTCAGCTGCTCATGTCTGCACTGGGCTCCATCTCTTAGCTCTCAGCTGCTCATGTCTGCACTGGGCTCCATCTCTCAGCTCTCAGCTGTCTGCACTGGGCTCCATCTCTCAGCTCTTAGCTGCTCATGTCTGCACTGGGCTCCATCTCTTAGCTCTCAGCTGCTCATGTCTGCACTGGGCTCCATCTCTCAGCTCTCAGCTGCTCATGTCTGCACTGGGCTCCATCTCTCAGCTCTCAGCTGTCTGCACTGGGCTCCATCTCTCAGCTCTCAGCTGTCTGCACTGGGCTCCATCTCTCAGCTCTCAGCTGTCTGCACTGGGCAGTGTCTCTCTGCACTGGGCAGTGCCTCTCTCCAGTGTGTATCGTGCTTCTCCTGTACTGCACCTCCCTGTGAATGTGCCATGCCTTTCCCCTTCTCCCGCCCTTGTGCTGGGCAGTGTTTTAATGGAGGCCCCGGTGCGGTGTTCCTGTACCATGCCCTCACCCCCTGCCCCGTGGACTGTGCCACCGCCTCACCGTGAGGAGCTCCCAGGGGACGGGCACGGGCAGCCTCGTGCACAGGCAGCGGTTCAACAGCTTCCCCCCGGTCAGCATCATCATGGAGACCGCCGAGACCACAAGCGTACCCACAGACGCCTCAGGCAGATGGGACAAGATGTCAAAAAACGTCTGTGAGAGGGAGACAGACAGACAGGCCTGAAATAGACACACACATGGACACACACTGAGACAGACAGACAGGCCTGACACAGACACACACACAGACAGATACACACAGAGACAGACAGACAATCCTGACTATCAGACTGACACAATCAGAAACAGACAGAGACAGACAGACAGGCCTCACAGTCAGATACACACACAGTCAAATACACACAGAGACAGTCAGACCCCTAGAACCACAGAAAAAAACACATGCTGTATAAACAGACAGACCCCACCAAAATACTGTGTTAAAAAATGTGCACTGATCTAAAACTTAATTAGGTAAGCAATTATTTGCGATCCCCTGCTCCTCTTCCGCCTTCTGGCTCCACACACCTTCATGGCTGCGAAGACCCCGCTGTGCCTGTCCGCTGTGATGCCTGTCAGAAAGCGCAGCTGGTAGATCGTGACGTAGATGGCGGCTGCAGTGGTGTACCCTCGAACCAGGGGCTCTGACAGCCAGCGTGACACTGCGCCCCCACGAAGGGCCCCCAGAGCCACCTGAGACAGAGAGGAGGGTACGAGAGTATAGAGGGAAGCACAGGGGTGAGTGTTAATGAGAGTAGTATAGAATGTGCAGTTCAGTACAACGTCTCTTGACTTGATTATTAACCTGTGTGTGGTTTATCACAGGTGAGCGTATAGAACAGGTGTGCAAAGTTCAGCACAGGTATGTATATACTACAGGTGTGTGTATTGTGTAGGACAGGTGTGTACAGTTCAGCACAGGTATGTGTATAGTACAGTCATGTGTACTGTATAGTACATGTGTGTACATTACAAAACAGATGTTCATACAACACAGTACAGGTGTGCATGCAGTAACAGTATGTGTATATCATACACGTGTGTACTATACAGAATAGTAAAGTTATGTATGTACAGATGTGTGCACAGTACAGGTGTATACAGTATAGGTGTGTGCACAGTACAAATTTGTATGTACCTGGATCACCCCGGACAGGAAGGTCACTGAAGCTGCCACACTCACTCTGCCCATCTGTTGACTGGGCCACTGCATCGCTGCATTAGTCATGTTGCCAGGCAACACTGCATCCAGCATCACATCCCCGGTCACCGTGCCAACCATGATGGCCAGGATGGCAAAGGTGCCTGTGGTGAGACAATCACTGAGCGCTGCAGCTCAACACACACTCAACAGCACAGAGGAAGGGACACTCAGCAGTGCAGCAGACATTGGAACACAAAAGGCAGAAACTCAATACACTCACCCACTGAGACGTGCCGGGACGTCCCGAAGACGCAGTACACCAGCACAGGGTAGAAAGAGGAATACAGCCCGAACACAGGGGGGACTGAGGCCAGGAGAGCATTTGCCATACCTGGAGCCACACAGGGAAAGATAACTGGGAAGTCAGACTCCCTTTCGACAGTGTTCTGATCCATTATGGGTTTTACTAGATGCACTCCCTGATTATCATTCAGCAGACTTGCAGAGGTATAATGTAGGAGATGAAATACTCAAGTAAATATATACTGGTATTCAGAGAGTACATGGAGGCCTTACCAGACTTGCTGGCTTATTCGAACAACTGAGTAATGAGATTTGATATGCACAGAAATGAGACTGCGGGGAATTCATTCAACTTGCAATGCAGTATCTGAGTAAAAGGTGGAGAAATATCAGGCTGGAGACTAGAAATGGCTACTTCCTCTCACCCTGGGGGACATTAATGATGCCCACACTGATCCCGGAGACGAGGTCCCCCAGGGCGTAGTCCCTGAAGGAGTAACGGGGCAGCCAGGAGAGGACAGGGACACACCTGAGCACCACGCGCTTCAGCCTGGGGCCTGAGCAGCTGGAGAGAGAGACACAGTGAGACACAGCACTGCAGAGCACAGAGACCAGAGACACAGTGAGACACAGCACTGCAGAGCACAGAGACACAGTGAGACACAGTGAGACACAGCACTGCAGAGCACAGAGACCAGAGAGACACAGTGAGACACGGTACTGCAGAGCACAGAGACCAGAGACACAGTGAGACACAGCACTGCAGAGCACAGAGCTCAGAGAGACACAGTGAGACACAGCACTGCAGAGCACAGAGACCAGAAACACAGTGAGACATAGCACTGCAGAGCACAGAGACCAGAGAGACACAGTGAGACACAGCACTGCAGAGCACAGAGACCAGAGAGACACAGTGAGACACAGCACTGCAGAGCACAGAGACCAGAGAGAGTGGGACACTTGCTCAATCAATACTGCAGGCACACCAAGTAACAGATGTCAGTCCATCTGTCTTGCTACATGCTGCAATGAGGCAGGAAGTGATGTCACTCACCGGCAGGCTGCCCTGGCTGTGCCCCAAACTGACAGGGGCCTGTTCCCAGCCCAGCGCCCGAGGACATCCAGCTGGGCTTCATCCCGGATGGGCAGGTCCTCCTGCCACCCAGAGCAGCTGGCTTGGTGGGATATGGACTCCATCCTGGGGTCAGTACCAGAGGTCTCGGACAGATGGGCCACACCTGTCCAGGCGTTTCATGAGCAGAACGGCTGTTTCATGGAGTGCCGTGTTCGCTCGTCTCTCCAGAGCACTCTTGCAACACTCCGTATCTCTCTGTATCTCCCGTTGTTCACAATGTCTCTCTTCAGTCTGCCATCCATCTCTCTTTCCCTTTTGCCTTATATATCTCACTCTTTAGTGGGTGAACCGAGTCCCGGTTTGGCCAATGACCTCATTCTGAGCCCCTACACACACACACCCTCTCTCAGGCTACGGGGACTCCGCCCGATAGCGGTGTCTCCATGACAACACACTTAACGCCCACTCCCCGTTGGGCGCACCGAGGACGTCAACCTGGCTGTTAGCCAATGGGAGTGCAGCACAGAGTACGTGAGATACAGGTCAGTCAGTTTTATTTCTCCTTCAACAACAAACAAAAATAGAGGAAAAAAAGTCATAATTAGCGAATAATGACCGAACCGGAAGCTGCAGGAGTCAATCTAAATATACTAAATATACCTGCTGTACACCAGGGTAAAAACCACACAGACAGTGGAAAAATACTGAAGCAAATGATCTTTAGTGTGTTGTGTCAGTATGTCAGAACTGTATTAATTAGTTGGTACTGTGTCAGTACTGTATCTGTGTGTATCGGTACCGTATTAACGAGTTGGTATTGTGTCAGTACAGTATCAGTACCATAGTAATGTGTCAGTGTGTGTCAATGTGTGAGTACTGTCAGTACTGTATCAGTCCAGTGTCAGTACTGTTTCAGTTTGTATCAGTCCAGTGTCATGTCAGCACTGTATCAGTGTGTATATCAGTCCAGTGTCAGTGTCAGTACTGTATGAGTGTGCCTCAGTCCATTGTCAGTGTCAGTCCTTTATCAGCGTGTCTTAGTCCAGTGTCTGTCCTGTATCAGTGTGTCGCAGTACAGTGTCAGTCCTGTATGAGTCCAGTGGCGGTGTCAGTAGTGGATCAGTGTGTATCAGTGTGTCTCAGTCCAGTGTCAGTGTCAGTCCTGTATCAGTGTCTATCGGTCCAGTGTCGGTGTCAGTGGTGGATCTGTGTGTCTCAGTGTCTCAGTCCAGTGTCGTGTCAGTGGTGGATCTGTGTGTCTCAGTGTCTCAGTCCAGTGTCCGTGTCAGTGGTGGATCTGTGTGTCTCAGTCCAGTGTCATGTCAGTGGTGGATCTGTGTGTCTCAGTCCTGTATCAGTGTCTATCGGTCCAGTGTCGGTGTCAGTGGTGGATCAGTGTGTCTCAGTGTCTCAGTCCAGTGTCATGTCAGTGGTGGATCAGTGTGTCTCAGCCCAGTGTCATGTCAGTGGTGGATCAGTGTGTCTCAGTGTCTCAGTCCAGTGTCGGTGTCAGTGGTGGATCAGTGTGTCTCAGTGTCTCAGTCCAGTGTCATGTCAGTGGTGGATCAGTGTGTCTCAGCCCAGTGTCATGTCAGTGGTGGATCAGTGTGTCTCAGTGTCTCAGTCCAGTGTCAGTGTCAGTGGTGGATCTGTGTGTCTCAGTCCAGTGTCGTGTCAGTGGTGGATCTGCCTCAGCAGCAGGTACACCCCTCTCTGCCTCTCGGCCCGGCCGCGGAGACTCTGGTGCTCGGGCAGCTCGAAGAAGGAGAAGGTGAAGCTGCGCGAGAAGCTGAGCACGGTGACAGCGCGCAGGGGGGGCAGACGCGCCGCCCGGGGGGTCTTCCTGCGGACAGGGGTCTTCCTGTGCGCCCCACCCCCTGCAGACGAGCCTTTCCCAGGGTCCTGGCCCGGGGGCAGCGCTGTTTCTCGGACCCTTGTTCTGCCCTCCACCCGAGGGGGGGGTGCAGGTGGGAGGGGCGGAGGAGGCGGAGGGGCGGGGGGGGTTGCTATGGCAGCGAAGGAGGAGTCAGACAGGGACAGCCCACCCCAGGGGGCCATGGTGTCTAAGGACACAGGAGGAGGAGGAGGAGGGGGGGGAGTGCGCTTCCTCCTCCTGGCCAGAGTGTGGCGCTGTGGGAGCGGAGGGCGGGGCGCCGTCTTGGGGTTGGGCAAGGAGACACGCCTCCCCGCTTCCTTCTCTGCAGAGAGAAAGAGAGAGTCAGAGAGACTGGGGAGAGTGGGCAGCGGAGAGGATGATGAGGAGATGGAGGGAGGAGGGGATGATGAGGAGGCAGGCCCTGGAGACGGAGGGAGTGAACGAGGAACCGGAGGGAGAGGGAGAGGGAGTGTCAGACACCTGTCCACAGGGTCAGGACTGGAGCCAGGACCCAGGCTGTCTCACCTCCTGTCCTGCCGGTTCTGGACGGTATCAGGGGCAGCCGGTCCTGGGACTTCAGCAACGTCGCCCCCTGCAGGAGGCACAAGGAGGCTCCCGAGACAGAGGCAGGATCACAGAGCCTGTGACTCCCATCCCTATGTCCCGATGTACTGTGTGAATAAACTTACTGATCAGGATCTTAAAATCTTGTTGAGGACAAGAGCTGGAAGGAAGTGCAGATGTAACAGGACTCAGCGCGCTGTGAATTCGCTAACGAGCTGCTTCATTAGCTTCACACAGGGATACTCACTTGCTAACCTGTTGCATAATGGGCTTCAAAGTAGGACGCTCTCTCACCTCTTTTGGGGTGTCAGGCCTGTGGGTGGGGGTGTCTTCTCGTGAGCAAACTCTCTGATGAAAAGAGGGGGCTCTGAGGTCCTGTGGCCCCCCTCTGCCTCCTCTTCTCCTAGCATGCTCCATCTTGGCAGAACGGTGGGGTGCTGGGGTGCTCCCCTCTCGTCTGTTTTCAGCCCCCTGCTGGCTCTTTCCCTCTCTCTCTTTCAGAGCTCACAGCAGAGGCACAGGAAGCTGAACCCACTTCTGCACAAACACAGAAAGAGTACCCTCTCTCCCTCTGTCCTCTCTCTCGCACACTCTGTTCCTACTCTCTCCCTCTGTCCTTTCCCACCATTTCTCCTTCTTTCCCTACTTTCTGCCCCACACTCTGTCCCTTCTCTCTCGGACTCTTCATCAGTCTGTCCTCTCTCTCTCACACTCTTCATCAGCCTGTCCCTTTTTCACTACACTCCCTCCCTCTCTCCCTCTGTTCCTGCTCTCTCCCACACTCCCTCTCTCCTTCTCTCCCCTCTCTCCCTCTGTTCCTGCTCTCTCCCACACTTGGAGGTTCAGTCCACTCCCTCCTGCCACGCGCAGTGGAGCAGGACTGCCACAGTGCCACAGCCAGGACAATAGGAAACTTAATACTCCATCAAACATTCATAGGTGCTCCTGGGACATCGGGCTCTCCGACTCTTTCCCGTGGGATCTCCAAGCTCTTCAGAGTGCAGGTTCTGGAAAGCTGAGCTCTTTGGTGCTCACTGTGCACAGCCTTGCCTGACACCATCACTCAACACTGGAAATATCACTTATTTTACTTGTGTGCAATGTCAGGCTTAAAGGCATGTGTGAGTCAATGTCGAAATGTCAGGCAAGACACTTCGGACAAGTGTCCTGCATGGTTTTACAACGTAACAGGCAGGAGGGGCTGTGTTTACCATTCTTACGGCAGCACGGTGGTGCAGTGGTCACCATTGTTGCCTCACAGCGCTGGGGCTCCGGGCTCAGTTCCAGACCCGGGCTGCTGTCTGTACGTTCTCCCTGTGTTTGTGTGGATTTCCTCCAGGGACATATTAGTAGGTAAATTGGCAACTGGGAGAACTGTCCCTGGTGTGAGCGTGTGTCTCTATGTACCCAGCCTTGTGCCGGTTACTTGCTAGGACAGAGCCTGCTGAGACCCTGGATTGGAAGAAGGGGTTGGAAAACAGAGGGATGGACGTTCTGGTTTTATTCTTGTGGTCCTCCATACTCGCTCAGGCTCGGCTGCTGTCTGGGAGATGACTCGGCCTGGGTAAGGGCCTGACCGATGACGGAGGAGACGCCACTCGGTGCCTCTCAGTTCTGAGGGAATATTTTCCGGCAGAAGGGCTGATCTTAACCACGCGTCCCCTCGACCGCAGGGGAGTGCTGCCGCGTCGGGGACACCCAGTGGGCAGCCGGGGTGGAAAACTTCCGAAATCCCAGACTGAACTGCCTCCCGTCTCCCGTCGCTCTCTGGTCACAAACCCGGAGTCGTCCCCTCCGAGGCGCCGCAGCAGCGAAGCCGACAGGCGCACACACAGACGGGCTGATCCCGTACTGCGCCGGCCTGGGGATTTCAAAAGGGATTGGGAAGAACCGTCCCAGACATTTTCAGGAATTCTAAAAAAACTTCCTTCTTTTATTTTACACTTTCATTTTTACAAAAACAAGATCATAAAAAGGAGCTTTAACGCGTTTTCTGAAGCGCGGTCGTGTTGCGTTCGCCAGTCGTACGAGGTTGTAAGTCTTTCGTGTGTGCACTGCGTGCACCGTCCAGAACAACCTCTTTCAACCATGACGTCTGCAGGTCTCCAACAGTTGGGAGCCTGTGCTGGTGACTGCGATAAGGGCAATGACTTCTTACTCCCACCACTGCCAGCACAGCTCCCAGACTCCAGCTGGCCGCAGGTCTGAGCTAGACCCTGCTCATGCTCTCACTGGCTCCCCACTGCATCATCTGGACTCTCCTGCGCAGCTGGTGCAGTTTCCCTCGCTGCATCTGGACTTTCCTGCGCAGCTGGTGCAGTTTCCCTTGCTGCATCTGGACTTTCCTGCGCAGCTGGTGCAGCTTCCCCCGCTGCATCTGGAGTTGCCTGCACAGCTGGCGCAGCTTCCCCCGCTGCATCTGGAGTTGCCTGCACAGCTGGCGCAGCTTCCCCCGCTGCATCTGGACTTTCCTGTGCAGCTGGCGCAGTTTCCCCTGCTGCATCTGGAGTTGCCTGCGCAGCTGGGGGTTTTAGCTCCTCTGGCAGAAGGCGCAGCAGCTGCAGCCCCTGCCCGCACAGGGCCATCGCCAGGCCACCCTCAGAGCAGGGGTCCCGCCACACAACCAGCCCCGCTGCGTCGGCCACGTGAGAGAACAGCGCCCCCTGCCAGCGCAGGTGCCCCTCGCCGCACAACCTCCACAGCGCCACGCGCTGGTCCACCGACACTGTGGCCAGGAGGTCAGAGGTCAGGAACCGCAGGGCAGTGAGGGGGGCAGCGTGGGAGCAAGGGGCTGAGGTCTGGCTGAGCAGGCGGAGCGAAGCCGAGGCGCCCCCTGTGTCCCGGGTGTTGTGCTGAACGCCGATCCGGCTGACAGTCAGGCTGCCGTCATCGCCGCCACTGGCCAGTAGGAGGCACTCTGAGGAAGCTGACCCCCACACCGCCAGGGAGTTGACCCCACTCTGGTGGGCAGGCACACAGAGGCAGGGGCTGCACTCACCTGCAGCACACAGACAGGCAGTGTCATCTGGGAAACACACGCAGGGCTGTGAACTGTCCTTCAGACTAGACAGAAGAGTGACACACGCACGGCTTCTTGCAGCATGACATGCAAAGCATTCTTTTTCAGCTTCATTTTTTTAAACCCCAAACAAACTAGAATTTTGCAAAAACCTTTAACAAGAATTCCTGATTTACCCTACCAATGCCATCACCTCTTATTCTGTATCTGTAATATTTCTACAAAATAGATTCCGGGTACACTAAACTCTTAGCATTTTTTTGTGGTATTTTACATAACATCCCTGTGTGATATTTACCCCAGCTATGGGGGGCAGCGGTGAGCCCCTCTGCCCCTTCCACCACCTCAGTCAGGTCCCACAGGGCAATCCTCCCATCGGTGGCTGCACTGCACAGGAACTGCCTCCTACAGAGGGGGGGGAGGAGAGAAGGAGGGAGGAAGGTCGGCACAGAAGCCGCGCTGCAGGTCTTGACAACGACCCCACCCTCCACACGCCCTCGACGCGCCTCACCTGGTGCCCCGTGGACTGCACAGGCTGAAGGGGGCGACACTGAGCACACAGCGCTGGTGGTGGAGCGACTCCCACAGCAGGACCAGCCTGCGGAGGGACTCGTGCAGAGAGAACAGCCTGGGAAGGAGAAAGACGTCGGTCACACGCAGCCAGCACACAGACCGTAGCGACAGAGAGGAAGAGAGAGAGCAGAAGGGGAGCATCTCCCAGCCTTTTCCTGCGCAGAATTCCGCAATTCCCGGGTCCCCCCGGTCCGCTCACCTCACCGCTCCGTCGCTGCAAGCCGCGGCCAGGAGGACCTCGCCCCCACCGCCCGTCCCAGTGTGCACCACTGCCAGAGACATGTACCTGCGCAGAAAAGGAGCAGCCAATCAGAGCCCAGCTCTCACCACAGACATCTCGACTTTCAAATTCAAAACGCTTTACCGGCGTGACCCAGGACTTGCCGTGTTGCCCTAGCAAAAACAGTTTAAAAAAAAAAAGCCACTGGACATGTAATATGTGGACTATTATTGGTAGACACGCTCACTCTCTGTTTTTTCAGACAGTGGCAGGAGATCACACACCGGCCTGCTGCTCTATTTAAGTTTCCCGAGTCTCCTCCTCGGACGGGTCAAACTGTCGATGGTTACAGTAAGTTCAGGTTCGCACTGTCTGTGTGCAGATTCCTTCCTTCTTAAACAGGACGTCCCCGACGCAGACACAACGCAAGGCCGACACAGAACCAGGCGAAATAACTGGCCTCAGCTGACCCAGAGTACTGCCACCAGGGAACAGCAGCTTTGCAGGAGGAGGGGAAGTGTTTGGAGAGAGCTCCCTCTCGTCATATCGGCCCCTGCAGTGAGCGTGACCGTGGCGATGATCTGCCCTCTTGTGGTACACGCAGGGTCATACAGGTCAGGACTGCCGCTCTCCTCTTGACGTTTGCTTTAATGATTCACCTGCCCTTCACTTTTAATTTTTAGGAAACGTCTGTATGGATGATTACATTTCAAGTTTGCTTTTGTAATCTGTTACACTGTTAGAAATACTGCGCTGTTAGGGATGATGTCACAGAAAAAAAAATCTGCTGTACCGATTATGTTCTTTATACCTGCTTAAATTTTAATATTTTGTATTTTTAATTGTTTTAAACACCTGAAACCTTTCCATTTGGTTTTGTAACACGTGAAATAGAGTATTTTTCTCTGGTCCAAAAAATACTATAATAGCAGAAAGGTGGAATATGACCTTTCACCCCCCTGCCAAAAAAACACTCACCTGGTCTCTGGGTCCATTTTCAGCATCTTGTGTCGGTTCCGCCTCCTCTCCCACTGCTCAGCCAATCGGTGTCCTGCCACCTGGATCACCTGACAGGAAGGGGTGCCTTCTTGCTTGTTCCATCCAATCAGGAGCCTGTAGCTCTGCAGCTGGGCCCGCCCCCCACCAGAGAAGAGCAATGCAGACAGACAGGAGGGTTCCTGTACGTCTCTCTGTCCATCTGGGAGCCGGTCTGTCCCTGCACCTGTCTGTCTGTCCCCGCGTCCCCCACCCTGTGCGCCCGTCTCCCCCTCGCGGTGGGGCACGGTGGCCAGCGCTCTGACGCTGGAGATGTGGTCAGCGATGATGGACAGCACTCTGACAGATCCAAAGTCAGGCTGTACACCCAGCACTGTCAGGGTGGTGTCCTCGCCCCCCGTCACCAGAACCTCCCACCACGCCCCAGCCTCTGACCTCACTGCCCCGACCCGACACACGCACGCCACCCCTCGTCCGTGCACCCCCTCTTTCAGCTCCACTGGCACCCCAAAACCCAACAGGTGGGGCCCTCGGCCGCGGGACAGGAAGACCCCTCCTTGCTTGATGAAGGCGAACCCGTCCCCCAGGCTCGGTGTCCACCCGGGACCCGTGTTCGCCCTGCTGGGGGCGCAGTAGCTCCACGACCGATGGCCGCCCCCGCAAGGCACCGAGAGGAGGCGCTCGTGCCGCAGGGGGTCCCACACCACGAAATCCACTGAGTGGAACCCCAGAACGAGAAACCTCCCCCTGGGCCCTCCGCTCCCTGCCGCCCTACTTTCTGGAGCTCCCCGCAGTCCTTCGGCCCCCCCGCCTCTCTCCTCCGGACTGACTCCCCCCCCACCATCGGCACGCTCTGTCCCCCCTTCTTCCTCCTCCGCTGGGCTCCTCTCCCCCCCCTCCTCCTCCTCCTCCTCCTGCGTCTCGGGGAACAGGACTCTCTCGACCCAGTCCATGCCCCGGCAGGTGCGCTGGGCCCGCAGAACCTCCAGGGTGTCGGGCCTCTCCTCCGCCTCGTCCCCTGATCGGACCCCCAGCACCCTGACGCAGCCGTCCCGCCCGGTGCTGTACAGCAGCCCGCCCTGCGCCCGGAGAGAGGTGACGCCCTGCTTCCCGTGCAGGCCGAACAGAACCGACACCGGGCCCAGCGGGGGCTCGTCCGCCTCCCCTCTCTTGCCCTCCCCTTGCCCCTCCCGCGCCCCCCTGTACAGCAGGACGGAGCCCCTCCGGTCCCCCGCGGCCCACAGCGCCCCCCTGCCCGGCAGGGCGGCCACGGCGGTCAGCCAGCGCTTGGCGCAGGCCGGCAGAAGGAAGGGGCGGAGAGGCCGGACGCTGAGCGCCTGCTGCCCCCCCCGTCCGCCGGCCGCACACACCTCCCAGCGGTACACCTGCCCCTCCTGCCCCGAGGCGAAGAGCTGCCAGCGCTCCACCTCTTCCTCCCTGCCCCTCCCTCTCTCTCTGGCCCAGTGCAGGCTGTGGACTTTGCCCCGGCCCGCCCTCAACTCCAGAGCGCCCCCCGGCTGCTCCAGCGCGAAGACGCGGACCCTGCCGGCGAGGTTCCCCACCGCGCACAGCGCCGCGCCCCCGCCTGCCTCGGTGAGCTCCAGGACGCTGTACGACCTGAACTCGGGGTCCCCCTCCCCTCCCAGCGGCTGCCAGCCCTCGCCCTCGCCCTCCCCGCTGCTGTGAAGGTACACGCACCCCTCGTCTGTCAGGACCACCACACGCAAGTGCCCCTTTGCCCCGAAGCCCGCCAGGCGCACCACTTTGGGGGACCCTCTGCCTCTGAACCTCAGGTCGCACAGAGAGCGGCGTGGGGCAGACGCACAGCCCCTCTCAGGTCCTCCCCCCCCCTCTCCGTCACTCCCCCGTGTCTCTCCCTCTCCCCCGATCCGCCACACTCGAATCCCCCCGTCTGCCCCCCCCGTGGCAGCCCAGTGCCCACCTCCCCCACCCTCGCTGACCGCCAGTGCCCGCACCCCCCCCGCTCTGTGACCTTTGAACCGGCGCGCTACGCTGCCACGGTGACCGTCCCAAAGAAGGCAGAGGGAGTCCTCCCCGGCGCTGAGCAGGCGGCCCCGGAGCAACCGGACCGCGAACACCCGGGCCTGGTGCCCGTACAGAGCCCAGAGGCGCACCGGGCTCTCGGACCCACAGCCCGCCGGCCCCCCCAGCGACCCCACCTGCCACAGGCACACGCTGCGGTCGTCGGAGGCGGAGGCCAGCCACCCGGACTCCGGCAGGTAGGCGATTCCGAAAACGACCCCCTTGTGCCCCTCCAGGCGGCGCTGGACCGTGGGCCTGCCCCCGTCCTCTCCCTCTCCCGCGCTCTCGCCCTGAGCCGGGCCCCACAGGACCAGCTGGCTGAACACCGTACCGCCCACCACAACCAGACCGGCCCAGCTGGGCCCCACCAGCAGCGCGGAGTACAGCAGGCAGCCCTCCGCGCAGCGCGACAGGGCCAGAGGCACCCGGGCCCAGGGGTCACACAGGACTACTGCATTGTGGGCCAGGGCCACGGCCAGGCGGCGCCGCCCTTGCAGCCAGTGGGCATCCCACACCCAGTCCTGCAGCTCCCACAGCGGACACAGCTCGGCCAGGCGGGGGCTTCCCCTGCCGCGCTCTTCCTCCCTCAGCCCCACGACACACACGGCCTTGCCCCCAAACACCGCCAGAAGAGCCCCGCCCTCTCTCTCCTGCTGAGCCACGCCCCTTCCTAGCCCCTCCCCCCGCGGCCGAAGCTCCACGTCGGTGCCGCCTCTTTGGTCGACCTGCTGCCACGGCGTCCCCTCAAACGGGGCCCCTCTCACGCCCACCCCCTTAGTCCCTCCCCCTCCTTCATCCTGTTGCCGTGGCTTCGGCTCGGCTCCGCCTCCCCTCTCTTTGTGTGGGCGTGGCTGCTGTTGGGGCCCTCCCTCTCCGCTCTCCTGTTGCCAGGGGGCTGGACGGATGCCATGGATGCGGTGGTTTCTGAGCACGCTCAGTGTGGCGCAAGGCCGCCGTGGGGCTGCGCTGGACGTGTGCAGGCTGTAGACAGAGAGGACCGGACCCTCACCTGTAAAGACAGCGGGCGGAGCACAGAGGGACAAGTCTCAGTTCGGCACGTCCGCATCCTTTTCCATTGCTGCGCTTCTATTTTTTCTATTTGCATTTTTCTTTTTTAAGAAAACGGCGGACGCGGGGCTGATTCTGAAAGGGGAGGGAGAGAGATGTGATCACAGCACAGACCAAACAGCTCCCACTACCAGCGGAGAGAAACAGAGACAGAGGTGCCCTTCCTACTGCACTGTGACAGATACTCTGGGATTAGAGAAACATCCCCACACCTGCCAGAATCACAACGGGTCCCAATCCTACTGGGAGAGGGGGGAGGGAACTCAGCTGAACTGGCAGCCCAGTATGTGATCTCCTGTCACAGTCTGAGGAACAGTGAGTCTGTCTCCCAATAAGGGAGCGGTGGCTCTGTGGCTCAGGATCTGCACCTGTGGCTGGGAGGTTGCCGGTTCAAATCCCGCAGCCGGCTGAGGAATCCTACTCTGTTGGGCCCCTGAGCAAGGCCCTTAACCCCAACTGCTCCAGGGGCGCCGTATAAATGGCTGACCCTGCGCTCTGACCCCAAGCTTCTCTCCCTGTCTGTGTGTCTCATGGAGAGCAGGCTGGGGTCTGCTAAAAGACAAATTCCTAATACAAGAAATTGTGTATGGCCAATAAAGTGATCTTATCTTATAATGTTCTATGTCCTTTGTAAATGTCTTATGATTGTGTCTTTATTGTAAATGTATTTTTTATGTTAATGGTTTTTGTTTTGCATTGGCAGCACTGACTGTCCTCACTGGCCGTGCCAATAAAGCACCTGGAACTGAACTGAACTGAAGTGCCACAGCGCCCTGCCTCTGGAGGAGCCTGCTCTCTTCGCTGGCTCTCCCGCCTCACCTGACAGGAGATACTCCTCCCCCAGAAACTCCAGCGCCGTGACCGGGGCGAGGAGCACCGTCGACCTCATCCCGCACGCCTGCCCTCCCTCCGAGCGGCTGCAGAGGGAGAGAGACCGAGAGGGAGAAGGAGACTCTTCCGCACGCCTGCCCTCCCTCCGAGCGGCTGCAGAGGGAGAGAGACCGAGAGGGAGAAGGAGACTCTTCGGCTGGAGGGCGTCACCGACAGGAACAGCCGCCGTTACGTAATGCTTTAGTGATGATGTCATAAATGAAAGGTCCGGAATATGGCCCCAGGGAATCGGCAGCCGTCTGGGAAATGCTGAGATTCCTCAGTGCAGGGTTCTGCGACTGGACAGCAGAAATCCACAGATCTGATCTTTTTAGAGAAAATATATAATAAAGGCAAGAAGCAAATCACTATGGGCTATACCATCTGCCACGAATTCTTTGGGAACCCTGCTTCCTAAAGCACGCTCTTCACAGACAGAGCCCTGAGAGGCATCCATGCTCCTGGTGCGTGAAGTGATTAGTCAGCCTAATAAATGCAATAACTGGAATACACTAGACGATAACCGACCGATAAGTAAAAAGGTAACAGTAAAAACAGTATCATTATAATCCATTTAAACAAATGTAAATGGATTCTGTAAATATCAGTACTGCTTAAATCGGTGACTGCTCCAGCTGTTACACTACATTTCCCAGAAGGCTGCAGGAGGAGGCCGTTTCCTTTCTCACCCATGTGTGTGTACAACGAGACAAATACAAGTAATATCACTCATCGCCAGATCAACCATGACCATCATATTAATGAATTTAGCATTTAAACACTTCAATATTTCCACTATCTCTCTACGCATACCAGACTATATCTTAATTATGTCAGCCACCTGTGCAAATGTTTGAATTCGGCTCTCGGATGCGAGGTAAATCATCATACACTACTTATAATAGTGATACATTCTCAGTCAACACGTCTTCCTAAATAGCCCCCTCTCGGGTTACTATGTCTGACTGCAAACCCAGAGCTGCCCACCCAGCAGTTATTTTAGCAGCTGTGGAGAAAGTGAGAGACGGTGCCCTCTCTCACACATACTTCAGAAGGAAAACCGCTCGGTTAGGATCCAGTGACGACAGCAACGGCGATGGCTTTGGACTTAAACGGAACAGCTTTTCTTCCTAAAAGCGGCGTCAGTTTTACAGTCTTGTGACACTCTAAGCTACAGGACACACAAGAACACGTTCAAACGCCGTCCTCCTCTTACGCTTTTCCCCTCCCGGCTTCCGTCCACACGTGGGTCCCGTGTCTCTCCGCTGTCCAATCAGAGAGCCCCACAGTGCAGTGTCTTCACGTTTCCCGGGTCACTGTAAACCTGCCGCTGATTGGCTGCAGCGTTTCTTAGCGACGATAAAAATCATATTATTTCCATGATTAAATACGTGAATTGACCTTTTTTTTTCTTTTCAGTACCGCAATAAAGGTAATATCATGAACACATGCCACAAAGTTGGAACTATTAGGAACACAATATTTTAAAGTAAATATTAACATTTATCTTGTCTGATGTATCCATTTTGGCCTTTAAACTATTTCTATTACTTTTCAAGTCAGAAGTGTCCAGTCCTGGTCCAGGAGGACACGTGTGGAGTTTTTCATCCCATTTCAGCTCTTAATGGCCGCAGTCACCTTGACATTATTGTTTTAAATTGGACCGTGTTAGCTGCCTGCTCTTCAGGTGCTCCTGTAAACAACTTAAACACCCTCGAGACCACTGTTTTGTGGTTTATAATCAGAAATCTATGCAACAAATGTCACCCTAATACAGTCAAGAGCAAAACACCAACCTATGGACGTGATAAAACTAAAAAAAAAAAGTATATCCATGACAGAGAACTTGAGGCACTTTTTACAACAAGGGTGGTAGGTGCCTGGAACAAGGAACTAGAGCTTGATGCTGATTCTCGGAGATCTTCCAAGACTGAAGTTCTCAACCTCGGTCCTAAAGAGGTGATCAACTGATGAGCAACACACACACAGGCGTTCTTTAAAAAAAAAATCTTTCTCCAAAGAGCAGCACTCTTGAACGAGGGGTTTTCTGAACCTCAAAAAGTGGTACTGGGTGGGGAGCCGGTTTTTTTTGAAGAACTGAAAGCAAAGTTAAAATACGCCTTCAATAAAAATAGGACCAGGGCCATGAGTGCCAGCTGTTAGAAACGGTTGGATGAGATTCTCGTCTCAAGTGAGCAACCTCCCCTCTCGTTTGTGATTCTGATTCCCCCTTCCCGTCGGAAAATATATTTTTAAAAACACACACACAGCTAAATAATGTTCTTGTTTCTGTTAAAAGAGGAAGGGGGGGGACAGACGTCAACATCGCTTTACACAGTATGCATGAATTTCTGCTCCAGTTGCAGGCGGACAGCGGCGTCTGCTGATGAGCTGCTTTCGGGGGCGTGCCCGTCCGGTCCATTTCTGCGTGCGTGCGCGCCCCCTGCAGTGTTTACAAGCGTTTCGGGCTGGCCGGCGGTTCAGCGGGGCAGGCAGGGAGAGGATCGGGAATAAAGCAGTGTTTATCCCTCCTCTGTAGAGTACACCAGGATTCCGGACTTCAGAGGGAGGAATTACCCTCTTCTCCGCTTCCCAGAGCGCTAGCCCGCGAAGGAGGTGTGATTATTATTATTTATTGCCCGGCTCGGCATGTATCGCACCCTGTACGCGTTTCGCTCGCCGGAGCCCAATTCCCTGCCCTTCGCCGCCGGAGAGACCTTCCTCATCCTGGACAAGAGCAACCAGCACTGGTGGCTCGGGTCCCGGTCCAGCTCGGGGGAGACCGGCTACATCCCGACCTCGTACATAGAGAAGATTCAGGTGGGTCGCCACCGAGGGCTGGGGGGGGGGGGTACCCTCCGGCACCGCGCCCGGGTGTCCGAGAAGGGAGAAGGTGGGGGGGTCAGGCCAGAGCTGGGGTTCCAGGGGGGCACACGGACTCGTCTTTAATTAGCTCGCTGTAGTTGTCCCGCGGGGTGTCAGTGTTATTGCTGTTGTTATTATTGTGATTGATTTCACCCTGCCGGGCAGACGCGTCAATGCTGGTCAGGATGGCTGATGGAATCCGGTGAGATCTTGCAGGGCTGTGTGCATGGGATAATGCAGCACCCCCCTTCAAAAACAACACAAAAAAACAGCAAGCGAGCTGTGCGGTGACCCCCTAGTTTGAGTCACTACGGGGTCAGTCGGCACAGTCTGGGCGCGGGCGCTGTGGGGGTCTGACCCTGCTGCCCGCAAGGTCCTCCCGATGACCCGGCTGCTGTCCGGTCTGTGTCCTGGAGAGGAGCCGGGACGGTGAGCGAAGACGGAAGACTGGCGAGGGGCAAGTTCAGCATCCTGGTATCGGTTCCCTCTGGCAGGGTTCGGAGTGAGGGACGGCGTTGGCGCTCAGCACAGCGGGCGAGTCAGGGTGTGGTGTGGTGTTGGGGCTCAAGGCTGCAGGGGACAGTGTTTTGGCTCATGGTGCAGTGGGGTTCTCAGTGCAATGTTGGGACTCGGGGTGCAGTGTCAGGGCTGAGGGCTGCAGGGGGCAGTGTTGAGGCTCATGGGGCAGGAGGGTACTCTGTGCATTGCCGGGGCTCAGGGAAGCATGGGGCAGTGTTGAGGCTCATGGTGAAGTGGGGTACTCTGTGCCACGTTGGGGCTCAAGGTATAGTGGGGTGCTCTGTGCCGTGTTGGGGCTCAAGGCTGCAGAGGGCAGCATGAGGGATGAGCAGGTTACTGTAGAGGGAATTTCTAGAAGCTCATGCTTCTCACCAGATGGACTTGGCTCTGTCTGAATGAACAACTCTGAGGACAGCAGCAGACTCTGTAGGTATTATTTCCAGAATTCAATAACAGTTGTTCTCCAGGCTCAATCTCCTCTAATCTGACTGTGACAAACAGACTAGGAGGAGAGGATAGAAATCACATTTGTGCGAGAGAGCGAGAGAGACGGATGTCAAAGGCATTTGGGTTTTGTATATACCAGAGGGCGAGAGTCTCCCGGCGTGACGGCTTTGTGCAAAAGATTAAAACGTTAAACCCCGAGACGCTGAAGAGATTCCAGCAAATTCCTTTTTATTTGATATCTTCTGTTCTCTTCCACAAATTGCGTAAATAATCTCTTTTATCTACCGGCTCTTTAAACGCTGACGAAGAGCCGTAATCACTGGAGTGGGAAGAGGAGATTATTTAGTCGCACTGTTGCGTGATGATTTAAAATCCACAGTTCCTGCGCTGCCTTGTTCATTTGCTGAATCATTGAGTTTTTGGATATTTAGTTATTTGCTCAGTAATTGGCAGTGTGGTTATTCAGTCCTGAATAATTCAGTTATTCGCATTCATTTATGAATGTGGTCTGTTTTTCAAATAATAGCGTTGCTCAGTAATTCGATTAACTTGATTGCAGTCTTTGCTTATTCAGGTATTTAGCTGCCCAGTCTCTGAACAGTCAGTCATATTATTTCATCATTGTGCTCGTGGGCTGGGAGGTTTTTAATTAGGATTGATTAGGCAGCGCTAATGGCTTTCGGTTGAAGACTACAGCGGTGATTCAGTTTGTATCGATCCTCCAAGCTGTCGGCTGCCAGGTTAGTCCACTCAAAACGATGAAGTAATTCAAGTTTTTTTTTTTATTGCAACTCTCTTGCTCGTGTTGTCAGCACACTGGCCGCGAGTGGACGAGGGGGTGTGTGTTGTCCCCCCAACCCCACCCCCCACCCCCCAGGGGTGGAAAAACTAATCTGCCACATTCAGAACCGCGGACTCGCCCGCCCCCCCTCCCCACAACCTCTCTCTTCAGCATATACCTGATCCCAGAGGCCTGCGACTGACTGTGCCCTTGTATCTCTGTACCCTGTCTGCTCAGTGAGATGAGCACTAAAACCCCTCAGCACTGCGTAGCCTCCTGGCTCTCAACAGCTTCCTGTTTTCTGTGCTTTTATTATAATGTGCTCCCTTTTTCATGCACCCTTGCTTCCTGGCTGGTAAGTGGCTCTGAATAAAACCGTGCCCAGATGCACGAATGTCAATGCGCGCGCGTGCCATGAGCAGAGATCTGCTCCACAGCTGTCTAGGCCACAGTCAGCCCCTCGCTGTCTCCCCACAATGAGGTTATTGATAGGAAGAGCTGCAGCTGCTCTGTAGTCTGCAGCCCGGTCGCGTCCTGTCCTGTCCTGTCCTGTCCTGTCCCTCCTCTGGCTGACCCTGTCCCGTTGGCTACAGTGAGCTGGGCTGCAGCCGCCGATGGAGAACGGACTGGGAACGAGACCGGCTGGAGAGGAGGGGACGGGGGTTTTGCTGGGCTGAGCCGCCCTTCCTGGGGAGAGGCTGCAGGAAAGCGGGCTGGGCTAGTCTGCCCTGGGCTTGGCTCTGCTGGATGGAGACCAGAATGTGAAGCTGGAGTGGACCGGTTTTAGACGGCGGGCTTGAAACAGCCGCCCCCACCGGCACAGAACCGGCACGGAGCCTACCCGGGCCTCCAGGGCCGGTGGTGGACTCTCTGTGTTGTGTTAATGTGACCCTGAGGCCCGGTATTTTTAGTGCTGGTGATTTGAGCTGCGGGGATTGCAGAGATTTCTGAGGCCCTGTGGGGCTGTGATGCACAGCACAGTCTATTTCAAAACGGGAAGATAATTAATTAATCCACTGACGGGGTCCAGCAGCTCTGCCCTGCGGGGGACTGGTGGGCGGGTGGGTGGTCAGGGAGTGGGTGCAGGAAGTGTTCTGATTAGGAAAGAGCGCCGATGGTAACTTACAGTAAGCCTGCAGCTGAAAAGTAAAGCAGAGAGCTGAAGTCAAGAACGTGTGTTTGTCTGAATAAAGGTATATGAGAAAAGGATAAAAAAATATATAATAAAACGAATGTGGTGTTGATACAGACAAGTAACACAGAAAAAGCAGAGGCTGGTCTTTCCAGCTGTGCTTGAATGGAATTGATTTGAATTGAACTAGCCTTCATTGCCCCTAAGGGAATTTGTCTTGCAGATCAAGAGCTCATAAATATATAACGTATATGACAATAATACAGTACAGCAACGGTACAATACAGTACCATAATACAAAACAACACTCAATATCAGAACTCTTCCAGGACCGTAAGATTAAAGAAACAGACAATTAGATTGTAAACAGTCTACAAGCAATAATAATGAGAAGATCCCTACCTGCCAACAATTTTTTCATTGTTCATCAACTGAATGTCTTTAGGCATAAAGGATGTAAATGCTCTCTTGGTGATCTACAGGGGATCTGGCACCTGAGTGGACGAGAGGTCTAAGACCTCCTGTGCAAGATTAATAATATCTTGTCGCTGAGTCCAAGAAATGTGCTGATAGTCGTGCCCCTGGCCCTGATTGCTTTGTTCAGCTTGTTTTTGTTGTGCAAGGACATGGCACCTCCCCAGCTCTGAAGGCCTTAGGGTTAGGAGGCTCGGAGTGAAAAGTGTCAACGTTGTGCTTTCTGCATTAAAACTCTTCAGCTCCCTTGAAGAAAACTCCCCCTGTTGCTCCTTCACTCCGCCAGGGAAGGGATGAGGCTCGCACACACAGCTCAGCCCGTCAGACCGTGGGCGTGGTGCGGCGCGGCTCTGCATGGCAGCTCCTATGCTATGAGAGGTGACGGGGGGATTTACGTGCAGGCGTGTGCAGGCGTGTGCTGGCGTGATCAGGCGTGAGCCGCCTCTCGTGGGAGCCGAGCAAGACGCAGCTGGATGCGGTTCTCCGGCTGGCCTGGTCAGCTGACGGAGCGGCCGAACACGAATGCGATGTGTCCGAACCCGCTCTGGAGCAGTTCCCGTACCCGTGTGGAGACGATGGAGAGTGCTTTCGAGGTTAATTAAAAAAGAGGGTGTTTTAACACAAGGATCGTTCAGCACGCAGGTCAGCAGGTGCTGATCACTCCGTGATAGAACTGTGCCACAACGAGCTCCTTAACAGTGCGGCTGTGTGTGTGAGAGAGCGCATGTGTGCAGTGAGCAGAGTGCTGTAGTGCACTGGAGCCGGGTGGAGTGGAGAACAGCCCAGCTGTGCAGCTCAGGGGTGAGTCTTTCACTCTGGCTTCACACGGAGTGCACGTCAGCGGTGGGGAAAGGCTTCTGGAGCAGCTGTTTTGCAGCCAGGCCAGCAGCATTGCGGTTCCCGGTCCAGGTAGATGTGCCCCCCTGTTCAGCACGGGGAGTTTCCTCCGCTGTGGCTGTACAGACTCCGAGAGTCAGAGGGAGCCCGGTCTTCTTCAGTGATCTCATTATGGAGATTCTGGATAATCCCACTGCTCGCCTCCTCCCACGCTGTCTGGCTCAAGAGAGGTAAAGGTAGCAGGGGACCGGAAAGGGAGAGAGGTAGGGAGGAAAGAAGAGAGGGAGGTTGTCTCACCCAGGGAATTTTGGGAACCACAGAAACACTGCAGTGCAGTATACAGTGACACTGATTGGCACAGCACTGGGAATTAAATACAAACCGCAGGGTAACAAATCAGATTCCCACTGACATTGCGGAGCACTGAGAAACTGCAGGCCTGGCTTTCCTCTGGGTTGGATTAGTTTAGTGCTTGACAGGACAGTCTCCTGCTGCACAGCAGTCTGAGCCACTCCAGGCTTTGTGGTCTTACATGTGAGCTGGATTATCTTCTGAACCGCAGAGTAACCTATTTGCAGAGCAGCTCGAGCCAAACCAAAGTGCAAAGAAAAGCAGATTTAAAAATAAAAGCATTTCGGCGTAACCACAGCTGAAGGCAAGATCTGTTTCTTCCCGTTGAAGGTCTGCGGGGATGCTGCCTTCGCAGACTGCGCTCTCTCATTGATGTGCATGTTTGGATGTCAGTTTGTTTTTGGCTTCGGAGTTTCCTGAGCAGTTCTTCTTCCGTGACAGCGTGTCCTTCCTCTCAGGAAGGAACAGACAGCAGAGCTGCAGGAAGCACCGAAGTTTTAGGGGATGGGGAGCAGCTCACTCCCCCTTCATGTTAAATATCTTCTCCTTGTGGACCTGTCTTGCGGGCGGTGTGCTCTCGAGTGTTGTTGGAGCCTCTGTCTCCTGAGGACCTCCCTGACTCTGCCGATGGACGCCCCCTTCCCCACTTGGGCTGGTTGTGACAGTCAGAGCTGCGTGTTTTTCATGCGAGAGTCAGCCAAGGCTACCGTAGCGCTGCTACTAACTGACCGGACTCTTCAGTTCCTCGGAGGGCTCCGCTGGATGGATATCGTGTCGGTCTAGTTGTCAAGCCCTGAGTGGGTCGGCTGGAGTGGCTCAGACTGCCTCACTCTGGAGTCCAGTTGGATGCCCCAGAGCGATGGCTAGCTTGTGCGCAGTGTGAGCTGGCAGGTGACTTTGGAGATGTAAGCCAGTAACAGCCTCTCCTTCCTCCTCTTCCCTTCTCTCCTCTCACCCCTTTATCCGTCTCAGACCCCCGAGCACGACGAGGTCCTGCAGTCCGTTGACCGGGCGATTGAGGCCATCCACAACTCGGCCATGAAGAACGGAGGCAAATACAACCTGGAGCAAAGGGACATGCTGCAGTAGGTCACTGCCCCCCCCTCCTCCAAGGACACGCTGTACAGCTTTGTTCCTCTGTCTCCTTCTCTCCTCCTGGAGCTTGTCCAGGACACATTGTGTGTCTGTTTGCCATTACTTTGACAGCCCTATCTCTGCTGACCTGCCTGTCTGCCAGCGGACAGCAGGGAGCCAGTAGAGCCATTGCTCTTTCCTGAACTCGGACCAGAGGGCACAAGTGGAAACTACATGGGTTTAGGCTCGTGGGTTGTGGGGGGGGGGGGAGGGTTGTGGAACAAGCTGCCCAGCCATTGTGTTGAAGCCGGTACACTGACTTCTTTCAAGAAACGGCTGGATTGGATCCTGGGATCAGGAAACTCCTGACTTCTAAATGGATCAGATGGCCCAGCTGGCCTCTGCTCTTGTGTAACCTTTGAGAAAGTTATCGCAGCTCTTTCACAGACTTTGATTGATCACCTATTATTTCAGCTCCTCTCGGGTGTTGTGATGATATGTCATGTGTCTCCGTGTCGCAGCACATGCTAAGCATGTACCGTGTGTCTGGCCGCAGGAAGTTAATTCACCACAGGAAGGAGACTCTGTCCCGGAGGAGCCCGCCCCCCCTCAACCACAAGCGCGTGCTTCCCTCCTCCGCCAGCGACCTCGCCCTCAGCCAGTCGCACCCGCCCAACGGGCTGAGCCGGGCGTACGGGCGGCAGGCCAGCGAGCCGATCGCACACAGCCCGGACAAGGGGTGTGGAGACGAGGGGCTGTACCAGGTATTGATTGCACTGCTGCCCTGGGCGCTGACAACACACTGGTGGACCCGGACACCCACCCCCGGAAGTGACTCCCGACCGCTACCGACACCCACACAGCGACGTACTGATCGACTGGCATGCTTCCACAGACAGACTGGCACATAGGCCTCTGGCACGGCGAAACCGTGTCCTACTGAGCGTCTCTGTGCCTTCCAGGTGCCCCCCCAGCCTCGCCGAGCAGCCCCCATCACCCCACCGCCCCCGGAGAAACGCAGAGGCGCGCGGAGGCCAGGTCAGTCCCTCACCAACTCCTTCTCATCTCATCTCATCTCATCTCTGTCTTGCAGCCTGTCTCTTTCTTGCTTATCTACCTGACTGCCTGTTTGTTTTAGCTGTACGAATATACATCCTCCTCTTCCCCTGGTGTGTAGGAGAGCCCGGCAGTGATCCAATCTCTTCTTTTCAGAACCAGAGGTGCCTTCCAGGACTTCCTCAATCCTCACTAGCTCTGTTCTCTCTGCCAGCGCCGGCCCATCCCCCTCTGTGAGCTCCGCCTCTTTAGACTCAGGCTCCACCCACTCCCCTCCCTCCTCAGATACCAGCCTCCCCAGCCTAGCAACCACCCCCCCACCCATTCCGAGCCGCACAAGAGCCCCGGCGCCGAACCCCCCTAGCTCTGTGTGGCCCCCCCAGCCAGAGACTGAGCAGTCAGCCTCCCCACCGCCTCAATCCCAGTCCGAACCCCCTCTCCCTAAAAAGCAGACAGCCCCACAGCCACACTCTCTCCCTGGCTCTCGGCCTTGCACTGCCTCCCCGCCTTCCTGCCCCGGGGACCCAGCCGAGCCCGAGCCCAGCCCCACCCCTCCCCCCGCCTCCCTGACCCCGCCCACCAGCCCCACCCACAGCCCCGCCCACCCTGCTAAACTTAGCCAGGCAGGTCCCGGTGGGGGCGTGGCGGGGCGTGTGCCCAGCACCATCGGGGCAGAGCTGATCGAGCTGGTGCGCCGGAACACTAGCCTGAGCTACGAGCTCTCGCGCGTGGCGGTCGGGGTCATCGTGGGTCACCTGCAGGCCGCCATCCCACAGGTGGCCGACACCATGGAGCAGGTCCTCCTCTCCCTGGTGCAGAGCAAGGTGAGCTGCTGCAGAAAGCTTCCGTCTCCTGCGTTCTGTGCGGAGCCGCAGTAATAATTACTTTGTCCCACTACCTCCTTATCTCCCTCTCTCCCTCTCTCTACCTCCTCCTTGCCTCGCCCTCCCCTCCCCCCCCCGCGCCAGGATCTGGGTGGGGCTCTGCCCCGGGGACAGGTGTGCCACGACGAGCAGCGGCTGCAGGTGATCTTCGCGGACCTGGCGCGGCACAAGGACGACGCACAGCAGCGCAGCTGGGCGCTGTACGAGGACCAGGCTGTCATCGCCTGCTACCTGGAGGAGCTGCTGCAGATACTGGTCAGGCTGGCGGACTTGGGGCAGAAGTGCACAGCCTCTCACACTGATAGACAGACGGAGCTGAGCACAGACAGACACACACACACACACACACGCTGATCTACACACACAGACCTGTGCAGGCTCTCACACTGACAGACACACACACACACCTGTGCAGGCTCTCACAGACCTGTGCAGGCTCTCACACTGACAGACACACACAGACCTGTGCAGGCTCTCACACTGACAGACACACAGAGCTGAGCAGAGACGGAAACAAACACACTGATCTACACACACACACACACACACACACACACACACACAGACCTGTGCAGGCTCTCGCACTGACAGACACACAGAGCTGAGCAGAGACAGAAACGCACACACTGCTCTAGTCACACACCCTGATCGAGAGACAGATGTTTTGCTGGCTGTCACACTGATAGGCACGCAGAGATGGGCACAGACGGAAACGCACACAAGCACACACCCTGAGCTATTCGAGCCTGCCCCTCTGGTCCCTGGGTCTCCTCATTTCAGCTCCATCCGAGCTCTGCTGTAATTAATTGAATCCCTTATGTGACATTTGCACTTGCTCAATTAGTCCCATTAATTGTTTGCTGCGCAGTATTAAAAATCGTAGCCCTTCTGTGATGGTGTCGGATGTGATAGGAAGCTGCCTGAGCACCGGCAGAGCGCTTGTTGTTTTCTGTGCGGTGCGCCGGTGTGTAGTCATCTGCAGATGTTTCTCTCCTCTAGTATAGGAGAGAATCCTTTCGTGGACCGGAGTAAATGTTTGTGTCGCCGGTGAGGGGAAAGCATTCGGTTCTACGCTGAACGCCGTCTGCGGGCGCGTGAGGTCTTTAAAGCGCAGCCCTGATGGGCCTAAGGTGTTGTAACTGCGCATTCCCACGCGCCGCAGAGTGGGGAGTGCAGCGGGAGGTGTGCTCCATCTTCCCACTTCCCAGCACGCCAGTTTCCGTCATTCAGTAAGCCGGGCTTCAGCTAGAATTAACAAGGAGTGGAAAACTGAGATCCTGGGGGACAGAGAGTTCGGCTATAAATCTTGTTCTGTAGCCGGAGCAGTGTACACTGGGCCTGCACCTCAAGAGTCACACCCTGTGCTGCGGTGAATGCCGGCCACCAAGTCTAAAGATAGAGAACAGTCCTGCTGCGATCGACGGGCCAGGTGATGCGTTGAATCAAGTAACTTAGAGATCGTTTAGGACCACAATGTCAGCCCTTTTCAGCCCTCGGGGGGTAGAGTTCTGTTTACTGCAGCAGATTACTCGCCTGTAGTTTTCAGGTTTTATTAAACTGGGGTCCTGTAAGACTAACTGGAATGGGGATCCCTGCTAAACCCCTGTATGCTTTCTTATCGCTGTGTCTGCCACCTGTGCCTCCTTGTGAATAGTACACCCTCTGTCTGTACTCTCCCACCATATACTCCATGTCTGTGCACTGGGAGTGAACCGTACCCTATACCCTGAGGCCCTCTGCTCTGTGCCCTGCAGACAGATGCTGACCCAGAGGTGTGCAGAAGGATGTGCAAGAAGAACCACTTTGAACCGGTCATCTCTCTCGTCTCCTACTACCAGATGGTAAGACCTTGGCGTGCGCAGGGGCTGCAGTCCATGTTTCAGGGTGTAAATGGAGTGGTACGATAGCTGTGTTAGACGTGGGATATGTATTGAATTGATCGTACTGGGCCCACAGCTGTTGGGGCTGTATTGGAAAGTGTAGTGGTTATACACAGGCTCGTAGCGTTTATCTACTGATACCAAGCTCTGGACTATTGGAGTCAGTCCTGTGTAGGACTGTTGGCGCTGGAAAGATTCATTAAGAGTAGTAAATGTGGCTATAACATGCAGCTATAGGGCTGTAGGAAGAAAGTGGGTGTCTAGACAGTTTGTCTTGATATTTCCGGAGCCCTCATGCTGGGCTCTCTCAGAGCAGCCTTGCTTGTAGAGTGTTATGCTAGCCTGTAGGCGACTGTACACAGAGGTGCTGTATTGTGTGCTGGGGTATAGGAGTCAGACTGACTGATGACACCTCCCCCTTCTCCCTGTGTGTGTTGCAGGAGCACAGAGTGCCTCTGCGGCTGCTCCTGCTCAAGGTGTTTGGGGCCATGTGCAGCCTGGATGCCTCCCTCATCTCCACCCTGCTCAACTCTGTGCTGCCCATGGAGCTGGCCCGCGACATGCAGACCAACACGCAGGGTGAGGGGGCGGGGGGTGTGGGGGGGTTGAAGGAGGGAAATCGGATTGGCAGAGAAGACGGGGAGAGAGGGGAGAGGGCCGAGACTGGGGAGGAAAGGGGTGTGTGAGTTTTTGGGAACAAGAGGATTGTGCCGTCTGTGCTGGTGAGGCGCTTCAGTCTGCTGCTGGCGGTGATCCACACCTTTTCCTTCTTTGCCCCTAGAGCACCAGAAGCTGTGCTATTCTGCCCTGGTCCTGGCCATGATCTTCTCGATGGGAGAACAACTGCCTTTCCATCACTACGGTAACGGAAAGCAACCTGCAGAAACGCCGCCGCTACCGTAACCTATAGCAACACCCATATCACTAGAGTGAAGTGCACCAGCTCCGTCTGTGGGATGACGTGCCACATGACCCCCTAGCGCCCCCGTCGCTGTGCTTAGCTGAAAGAACAGCATCAGCATCAGTTACCTACGGCGACACAGTTGCTACGGTAGCAGTTTGCTTCTTACTTTGGCAACGCGTTGCAAACTGTTTCTAGTAGTCACGCGTCAGACAGGTTGCACGCCTTTCTCGCCTTCGTATTCCGTTTTCCTCTCCCTCGGTCCGCCTGACTCTGCCCCTGTCTGGGCCTCTCTCTCCGTCTCGATGCAGAGCAGCTGAACGGCGGTTTTGTGCAGTTCCTGCTGGAGGTGATCGAGGAGGGGCTGCCCTGCGACACCGTCGAGCAGCTGCCAGACCTCTGCATCAACCTGCTGCTGGCCTTCAACCTGCACTTGGCCGGTGAGTCGAGGGGGAGGGGGATAGAGATGAGAGCCGAGACCTGCAGTATCGGGGTCTCTCCGTCGGCCAGTCCTCGAAAGAGGCTGAGAGAGGGAGGGAGGGAGGGGGCCAGGAAAACTCGAGATGATGTGGCTGCCTGTCTGGCTCCCTCTAGTGGTGTTTTGTCTGTCATTACACACCCCCCCCCCCCCCCAGCCTCCCAGTCTGTCACAGTGCATCTTTGTCAGGTCGCAGTCCATGAGACTGTGTTGTCAATCGACTTGTCTGGTTAAATAATGGCTAATAAAAGAATGAGGAAGAAATGGGGGGCAATTTGTAGGTAGAGAGAAGGGAGGGGAGGCTGGATGAGGCAGTTTTTGGAGGTACAGAGTAATGCAACATCGATCTCTACCCCACCCCTTCCCCGTGTCTCGCCTCCCCCCTCTTTCCCTGCTCTGATCTCTGTTTTTCTCTCTCCGCCTCTCCTCCTGCCCCCCCTCTCCCAGTGCCTGCGAGTAACCTGATCATGCAGACTTTGGTGAAGAGGCACAACGTGAAGATCCTGACGGAGAAGATCCTGCTGCTCCTCAACAGAGGAGGTGAGGTGGAGGCCTTCCTGTCCTGTGTGGTGGGCAGCCCCCGGTCCGCCCTGCCCGGTGTGCAGCCCCCAGTGTCCAGTCTGTGCTCTGCAGTGCCAGTCACATTGAAAGCTGTGCTTTACACTTCTGTCCTGTCCTGTCCTGTCCTGTCCTGTCACACTGCAGCGCTGTGTGGGACTGGACTGCATGCTGTCCTGTGTCCTCGGAGTTCGCGCAGCGTTGACACGGTCTTCTGTCACTCTTCCTCTACCCCCCCCTCCCCCAGACGACCCCGTGTGCGTGTTCCGGCACGACCCCCCGGCGCCCCACTCCGTGCTGAAGTTCCTGCAGGACGTCTTCGCCAGCCCTGACACCGCGCACATCTTCTACCGCACCGACATGATGGTGATGATCGACATCGCCGTGCGGCAGATATCCGACCTGTCTCCGGGGGACAAGGTGGGGTGCTGACCGAAGCACGCTCGGACACGCTCTGGGGCGGGGAGAGAGCGAGCGCGTTGTCTGTGTGCCGGGGTTCCCTCCTCTCATTCTCGGGGAACCCCCCCTAGTCATTTGTTGTTTTTTTCCCATAACATCCACATACTTAATCACAGGCTAATTGACGTTTTTCAGTCTCGATCTCTCCTAAAATGTTTGTATCGTGTGGCGATCGGTATCGGCCTCGTGCACGAGCCCAGCCGTGAGCCAAGTGAAATTTGACGAGTTGGACTTAGTCAGAAAGACGGACGCTGGCTCATCACTGTGGGTGTCTGGTATATTCTCCTTCCCACCTGCGTCTGCTCATCGGGACCTGCTCACCTGCCCGTGAAGAGCTGTTGACCCCGAAGTGAGGGAGAACGGAGCCTGTTGGGGAATAATCTGCTTTAGCTGGGATGGTTTTGAAACCAAGGCTGGAGTGAAAGAATACTGTTGGTCAGAAAGTGTGTGAACAAGCAATTCAGTTGAACACCTCGACTCCCAGTGCATTAGGGATGAAAACCAGCCAGTGCCATCCCGGGGTCTCCTCGTTCCAGCACTGGGAACCAGTCGCGTGTAGCGTCCATACTGTCTGCGCTCTTCTGTGGAGACTGAGATATGTAGAGAAGGAGATTGCTTGCGACATCTTTCATTCTAGGGCGGCATGGTGACGCAGTGGTGAGCACTGCTGCCCTGCGGCTCTGGGGCCCCATGTTCAGTTCCTGGGGCGCTGTCTGCGTGGAGTCTGTATGGTCTCCCTGTGTTTGCATGATTCTCCTCCAGGTGCTCCAGCTTCCTCCCACAGTGCTGGTGGCTTAATTGGCTTCTGGGAAAGTTGGCCCTGCTGTGAGTGTGTGGTTGAGATGGAGTGGGGTCCCATGCAGGGTGCACCCCGCCTTGCGCCCGTTGCTTGCCGGGATAGGCTCCGGCACCCCCGCGCCCCTGAACTGGAAGGACCGGTTGGGAAACAGACGGACGGAGCTTTCATTCTGCCCTCTTGTCCTTTCCCTGTGCCCGATCCCGCCTGGACTCCCTCTGCAGCTGCGGATGGAGTACCTCTCCCTGATGCACGCCATCATCCGCACCACGGACTACCTGGAGCACCGGCACCGGCTCCCGGACCTGCGGGGGGCGCTGCAGCGCATTCTGGGCGAGGAGGCGGAGGAGGCGGGCGGAGAGGAGGGCGCGGCGGCCCGGCAGATGGACAGGCTGATCGTGCAGGAGATCTACAGGGAGTTCCCCCGGATCGCCGAGCCCGAAGTAGGGCACTGACCCCTCTGAGCCGTGGGCGGAGAGGAGGAGGAGGAGGAGGAGGAGAGACCGCCGAGCAGGGAGCAGGAGGGAGAAGGGAGGCGAAGACGATGGGAAGAGAGACGGGGGGGATCGCGAAACCTTTACTGCAGAGCAGCATGCAGGATGTCCAGCTCCTCCTTCCTCTCTCTCCTCCTCTTCCTCGTTCTCTTCCTGTCTCCCTCTCCCGCTGCCTCTCTGCTCCCTTCCGTCCCTTCCTTCTCCCCTAGCTCCCAGAATCCTCTCCTGCCCCCCTGCTGTACGTGAGCAACACGGCAGCCTCATCTCAGCATTGCAGTGCCAGCGCCACACTTGAAAAAGCTAAACGGCATATATATATATTTATTTTAATATATTTTCTTAAGTGTCTGACCCAGTAGCTGCTTGTGCTGCCTGACAGTGGTGAGACACGAACGATCGGATGGAGACGGATGGCTGGGCTGTGGCTTAAACACGCGGGTGTGCTATTCTCAGGTCGCCTCTCCAGGGCGGTGCAGTGCGGTCCTGGGCATCCCCCATGCTGCAGGGGGTGAGGGTGGGACGCTCTCTGGTGGGGACTGGTCATCGGAGAGTTCCAGCGGGCGTCTGTGTCTTCCTGTCAGGAGTCGGCCTGGTCTCTCGTCTTGGCCCTCGTCTTTCGAGACTCTGACAGCTCCAGGGCTCCTGAAGGGTGGGTCTGGGGGTGGTGTGTCGTCGTGGGTCTCCCTGATGTCGCTCTGTGTTGCAGGAGGTGCTGCGTCCTCCAAAATTCAAGAGCCCTGGCTGGCTCATACCTGCTTTACCCCCCGACAAGCTCTCTGCTGTTGTTGTGCCATTCGTGAATCAATCTGAGTGCCTGACAAATTTCAGAGGGGCCAGCTGCAAGTCTTACAGAAAAAACATTGGACAAGTCAGCATGAGACGACTTCTACAATCCCCGTCTCCCCCCCCCCCCCCCCCCCCGATGGCAAAGGCTAAAGTTTGTGTTCAAGGTCCAAGCTAATCGTCCCCCAATCCCTCATCCTGTGCACTGACCAGTGACCTTTGAACTTTAACCTCTAACCTCTAACCTATCCAGAGGGTCACTCTTCAGTCGGGCAGACAGAGTCTCATCTTCGAGGTGTAACGCTGGGGCTCTGCTAACGCTCTCCACCCTTCTACAGCACCAGTCCTCTCCATGCCCAGCTGTCCCCAGCACCAGTCACGACTCCTAACACGCTGGCGCGACTCCACCTTTTCACCGAGACAGAGCAAAGGCAGCGAGTTTGGGTTGGAGCCTCTGGCTGGGAGGGGTGTGTTTGTAGTTGAGAGGGCTTTGGAGTTAAAACGGGTCCAGTGCTGCTGCTGTGTAAAATAATGTCCCTCTGGAGCTTTTGGAGCCGCCCCGAGCCTCTCCGCTACATTTGCCAGATCATCTCTCGGTAAATTCGCACCTTAGCAATGTTTGCTATGGCCATACTGTGCTTGGAGACAGAGGGAAGTGGACGGGAATTTTTCATTGAGGAAAATCTGTCCCCTGCAAGGACATTACAGAGTTTGATTTGCTGAAACAATGACAGAGCTGGTCCTGTGTTAAGGAGCAGAGCAGACCTCACCTGTGCTGCTGCTCACATGTGTGCACGTGCGTGTTAGTCGCATGTCGGCCAGCACAGTTGTGGTTGCGTGTGCAGACCTGCGTCCTATACTGTGCCTTCCCCCGCCTTGTCACCCTTTCCTTCCCTGAAAAGACGCTGACACGTTGTTAACGGAGATGCCTGTGGGTGGTGTTGATGAATTACAGTATATTTTCCCAGTTAAAAAATCAAAAGTATTAAAAAATGTATAAAGATGGAGAGGGGAAGAAATAAGATGGAAAAAATGTATTTTCATAAAACTCCGTAATAATAAAATAGCCTGTGTGTGCAAGAGATTGCATTTTTGGAATTTGTTGAAATTGCTGTCCCTCTCCTCTCTCAGTTTTAACCACTGTCCCACCCTGCTTCAACACTGAACACACACACACACACAACCAACAGCAGACATACAGACTCCACACACACACAACAGCAGACATACAGACTCCACACACACACACACACACAACAGCAGACATACAGACACAGACACGCACAGTCTTTTACTTATTTCTGCCCCTAGGACTCCAATGACTGCTGTTTCCAGCAGTTTGTAATTTGGTCCATGAAAAATCAATGATGTCATTACCCTGTCAGTACCCTGGGCCTCCTGTGCGTTATTAGCTGAGTCATTTCCCTGCGCAGGAGGGTGCTTTTCACTCGGCTTCCAGACCTGGGCTCTGGGGGAAAGGAGGCTGCCTACACCTTTCATCCCTTCATTGTTTTCTCCCCTCGTGTTCTTAGTTCATTGAGTAGTACTGCTCTTACCTTCCTCTCGCTCTACCACACTGCCTCCCTCTCTCTCTCAGCTCTACCCACTGTCCCATACTGCCTCCCTCTCTCTCTCGGCTCTACCCACTGTCCCACACTGCCTCCCTCTCTCTGGCTCTATGAATTGTGTGGTGGAAGACAAGGAGATATTTTCCCTGATTGTTTACTCTGCTTAAATACAGACTGCTACTAGCTCAGGTTTGCCTGCAGTACTATAAGTTTTCACTAGATGGAGAACTTGTGCTTAATTTGAATTTTTGGGCACAAATGTAATACTTCTTCAGCATTTAAAATGTAGATTTAACTTCCACAAGCAGCGTAGTATCAACAGCCAAGCTCACAGTAAAACACTGAAGGCACATCCAAATCTAATGTAAATTATTTCTTTTTTAAGGCAGTGATTAATTTTAAACCAAATTAACTCCAGTTGCTTTTAATTAAGATAATACTTTTAGGCATCTGTGAACCCAACTCTTGGCAACCTGAATCTAAACAAACGTTCATTCAAAAGAAGTTCTTAACAGCTACTTGCTTAGATGACTGAGTGTTCATTCAGTGATCGACAGGAGGTGTCATTGATGTGAGACAGGAAATGAAGGCTGAAAAGAGTGAGTGAGGAGGGTATAATACAACTGAGTACAAGGGGACAGGGACTGGAAAACAGCAGGCACGTCTGTACACAAAGGGTTGTGGGAGTCTGGAACAAGCTACGCAGCCATGTTGTTGAAGCCGATTCGCCAGTTTCCTTCAGGAAATAGCTTGGGTGAGGTCCTGAGACCAATGAACTACTAACTACCGAACAGGCCGGGCTGAATGGCTCCTCTTGTCTGTAACCTTTCTTGTGCTCTCATGACTGAAAGAGAGGAGAGAGAGGAGGACAGGAGAGTGGAGAGAGAGAACAGAGGAGGGAGAGAGAGGAGGACAGTATTATGAGTCCGTGAGGCAGGAGGGGAGAGAAAGAGAAAGGAGAACAGGAAAGGGAGAGAGAGAACAGAGGAGAGAGAGAGGAGGACAGGAGGGTGGAGGAAGAGAACAGAGGAGAGGGGAGGACAGGAGGGTGGAGGAAGAGAACAGAGGAGGGAGAGAGAGGAGGACAGGAGAGTGGAGAGAAAGAGAAAGGAGGACAGGGGAGGGAGAGAGCAGGACAGGAGTGGAGGAAGAGAACAGAGGAGGGAGAGAGAGGAGGACAGTATTATGAGTCCGTGAGGCAGGAGGGGAGAGAGATGCAGAATATTTTAACAGCAGGGCCGTACAGAAGGGAGAAATTGAGGTTGGGGGGGCAGCTGAAGGAGGTCAGCAGAGCCCAGGAGAGCTCAGTGACTCTGGTCTAAAAGCCCATGTGTGTGTTCTTGGGGAGGGGGTCTCCACCAGGAGGACGGATATGAATAAATGAGTCCTAGCGAGGAACAAAGAGCAGTGGAGAGGGAGGGGGGCAGGAGAGCGAGAGGGAGTTCTGTCCGTCAGGAGCTCTGGGCTTTCTGCAGCAGCTGTCACCCCTGCCCTGTTCCGCAGAGCACCAGCCCTGCCACTGCTGTGCCCGCTGTGTGAGCGTGAGGAGGTTGGGGCATTATTCTCCCCCCCCGCCACCGACCCAGGGTGATTAACATAATCCCACTAAACACAGATCATCCCTATCTGACACTAAAGCTCTCTATCTCGTTACTGTAAGACCTGCCCCGCGCAGCCCCGCGCAGCACAGCGCCGCGGTCTCCGGCGCCACCGGGCTCAGTAACCCCTCCTTGTCCCGCCCCTCTCCCGGCCCATAGAGTGCTCATCCCTCCTCCGGGAACGTCAGCGCCCGGCTCCTCTCTCCTCCCGCTCCGGAATTCAAGCGCCTTTACCGAGGGGGTTGACCAGTGCACTCATTCTCCCTCCCTTCCTTCCCTCCTTCCGTCTTTATCCCCGTCTCTCTCACCCTTGTATCCCTGATCCTCCCGTTCCCTCTGAGCCCCCCCCCGAGAGCTGTTTTATTTCACAGTAAAATTCAGAACTTGTTTGCACGGTTTCAGAAGCCCTGGCGATCAGCACAAGCCCAAGATCCTCAGGTACAGTAGGCTGTGAGAAAGGCTGGTGACACTCCAGTGGGTCTTCCTGCAGACCGCTGACTGCACTGCCTTCAGCTGTGCCCCCTGTCCTCCGCCGGTCCTCCTCTCCCTCACACCCTCCCCCTGAGAAATATAGCCCCCCTGGGGCCGTTAGCCCCTGCCTGCCCCTGTCAGAGGAGCTCGGTCAGAGCTAAATGAGCTGACTGTGAGCACAGGCGCAGAGCTGCTCGGGGTCAGCTGTGGGGCTCTGGGTAACAGCGGCTTTCTCCTCCTAGCACACACACGTGTACACACATGTATTCAAATAAACACACACACGTACAGATATGCATTCAAATAAACACACACACATATACAGACATGCATTCAAATAAACGCACACGTACAGACTTGCAATCAAATAAACAGAATCATGCATGGATCAGACGTGCATTCAAATAAACACACATCCACACACATGCACATGAACACACACACATGCATTCCTATAAACACACATGCACATGAACACACACACATGCATTCCTATAAACACACATCCACACACATGCACATGAACACACACGCACGCTCTCACACAGACGCTGGTGCTGCTGTCCTCATGAGGATTCCCACTGGCTTCCAGTCTATTATTACTGCTCTCTGCTCCGCAGAAACGCAGCTCCACTTGCAGGCGGGAGAGACGGAGTTGTGGCACTCGCAGATTGAGAAGGGGGCGTCCTGGTGCTCGTGGAAGAAGCTGTCCCCCGTGTGTCTGGGCTCCGGATCTCGCTGCAGCTCCAGACCTTCAGGCCCGGCTCAGCTCCCACCTGCTGGAGCAGGTCAGCCGTCAGCACTGCTGCTTGAACCCAGAGCTGGTGAGGCTGGTGCCCGTTTACAGAGCAGATCATGTTACTGGAGCAGTGAGGCTCCTCGCTCTGGGGTACAGTGCTTCACCTGGGGTCTGCAAACTCCGACAGCGCGTCAGGCACAGGCCCGGTCTGACGAGCTGCTCACCTCACCCCGGTGAAGGACGTATCAAACACGGGGTACCAGTGGGGTTTTCTGTGTTGTCTGCAGAGCGGAGCTCCTCTACCTAGGCCCCTCTTCTTGTTGTGACCCCCACTTCTCGCTTCCATGGTGATTAGTTGGTCCCCAGTTATAACCAAACGATTCCGGACCGGATTGGACCGGACTGGACGTTTCTGAACGCCCGCCAGCTCTGCGCCTCTTGAGCGACTTTTAGTCTGACCTGTTGATGAGTCTGTGCTTCTTCAGAGGCAGCGAGCCGTGGAAAAGCCCTGACCGGGCCAGCTGTCCCCGGCCAGCCATCTGCGGGACAGGCCTGGCCTGGCCTGGACCGGACCGGACCGGCCTGGCTTGGCCTGGACTGGGACCGATTTCTGGGACTGATGTCTGGGCCGGACTGGACTGGCCCGGGACCGATGTCTGGACTGGACCAGACTGGACTGGCCCAGGACCGATGTCTGGGCCTGACTGGACTGGCCCGGGACTGATGTCTGGGACTGATGTCTGGGCCGGACCGGACTGGCCCGGGACCGATGTCTGGAGCGGACTGGACTGGCCCGGGACCAATGTCTGGGACTGATGTCTGGAGCGGACCGGACTGGCCCGGGACCGATGTCTGGAGCTGACCGGACTGGCCCGGGACTGATGTCTGGGCCAGAGTGCCGGAGTGCAGGAAGGGTCTGAGCGCGTGGGGGGGTGCCAGGGGAGCAGCTCTGTAATGAATGCTGGAAGAGGGGGGAGAAGTCTAATTAAATTGCACCAGCCCCCCCTCGTCCCGACAGCTGGGAAGCCTGCAGCAAAATAATCACATTCTGCACTGTTTCCAATTCGCCAATAATATACCCGCTGCCCCCCCTCCCCGCCCAGCTCAGGGGAGGGAGGGAGGTGGGGTATCTGGGAGACTTCCTCCCCAGGCAGGGGCAGTTTCTGCTCTCTGCCGGAGCAGCTCTGTCACCACTGGGGGGCTCGAGCCCCCCCAGGAGAGGAGCTGTGTGACTCCGCTGGGCACATCTGGTCTGGCTGTGTTTCCCGGGAATGTCAAATTCACACACACACACACACACACACACACACACAAGGGCAGACATACAGACTCCACACACACACACACACACACACACACAAGGGCAGACATACAGACTCCACACACACACACACACACACACACACACACAAGGGCAGACATACAGACTCCACACACACACACACACACACACACACACAAGGGCAGACATACAGACTCCACACACACACACACACCACACACACACAAGGGCAGACATACAGACTCCACACACACACACACACACACACACAGGGCAGACATACAGACTCCACACACACACACACACACACACACACAAGGGCAGACATACAGACTCCACACACACACACACACACACAAGGGCAGACATACAGACTCCACACACACACACACACACACACACAACAGCAGACATACAGACTTCACACACACACACACAAGAGCAGACAGACTCCACACACACACACACACACCAGCAGACATACAGACTCCACACACACAAGCAAATTTACACACTACACACACAGGCAGACATACAGATTACACACAAGGAAACAAACAGGTGCTGCTGCTCTTAACCACAGAGGAACATACTCTGTAGCGGCTGGTACCCGTTTCTTATTGGACGGGACACACGGAGACACGCACACGGACGGACACCGACAGACACGGGGACACGGAGACCGACGGGCCTGGCGGACGAGCGACCACTCCCTGCCCGCGTGTGAGACGACCCACGGGGGGGGGTCACAATCGCGCGCAAGACACACGCCGCTCCCGTGGCAGGCCGGAGCCGCGCGGGGAGAGAGGAGAGGAGAGGAGGAGGAGGAGGAGGAGGAGGGGCGGGGCAGGCCGAGAGCCACAGCGGGCGGGAAGGAGACCCGAGCTGACCAGTCCTCCTTCCTCGCTCTGTTCCGGCAAAGGAACCGTCTCTCTCCCTCCCTCTCTGCACGGCAGTGTGTGTGTCGATACAACAAAAGGCGGCCGCCTGCCATTCACGCGTTTCTCTCGCCCATCTCGTCCCCCGGCTCTCTCTCTCCCGCCCCCCCCCCGAATAAACACACCTTCTCCGCTGCTGGTAAACCTATTACCATCACCGCAGCGCTCTCCCGGCAGCCAGATGGGCACCGGCCGCTACCACCTGGCGCCGAGCCGCGGGGGTGGGGAGGTGGCAGAAACAGAGCGGGGGGGGGGGAGTGTGTGTGTGTGTGTTGAGTGAGGAAGCGGCAGGGGGGGGGGGGGTGTGTGTGAGGTGAGTGGGGCCCCGGCTCCGTTACTACAGACGCTTTTTATTTAAAAAAAAAGCCTCTTTTAGGCACCGAGCCTCCGAAATCCACTCAACCGCGACCCCCACCCCCCCCCTCCAGCGGGGGGAGGCGGGGGGGGAGACCTCCATCCAGCGAGGACGGAGAGGACCCCCGTTTCCCCCGTTCCCATGGCAACCGTCTCCTGGTGTCGCGCGTGAGTGAGGCCTGCCCGCCGAGAGCACGGGGCCCCGCCGGAGAGAAACGCCGGTAGGAGAACCCCCTAAAATAAGCCACCCCGTGTTTTAACGTAAAAAGAAATGAATCTGAAGCCGTGGTAGGAGCACGTGAACCCGAGCGTCAGCTTCGGACTCGTGACGGAGTCTTGAAAGTCAGTGGACCCAGGCGGACCCGAGCCGAGCCGAGCCGAGCCGAACTGCTCTGTGAGGGCGGCGCCCCCCTCCCCGCCAGGCAGCTCAGCCGGACCGGGCAGTTTCGAGGCGAGCCCGAGCGAACCCGAGTGGCGTCCTGCTGCTGGAACACATCAGCGGTTCGTCGGCGACCTGTCACGCCAGGAGTGACGTACTGTTACACTGACACCCCTGGCAATCGCACATCAAGCACATCAAGCTGCTCCGTGGGTGCACAGCCCCCCCCACCCAAAGAGGGGGTCACACTTCACACTGGCGAGGTCACTTGGCGTTGCCGGGATCTGATCCAGAGGTTCCTTGAACTGGCTGGTCAGCTTGTCCCAGGCTCCCACCACCCTTGGTGTACAGAAGTGCCAGCTCAAAGGCGGCCCACCGATCCGATATTTCCCGCGGGCAGTCCTCATGTACTCGGGCGGGCCAGCTCGGCCCAGCAGGAGCCCCCGGCTGACACCGCGGGCCGGCTCGGCCGGTCTCCACCCCGCACGCCCACTGCGGAGCGGCCGCGCCGGCGGTCACGGCACCGGGGGCGCGAGCCGCACCGGAGGCGGGGCGGAGCAGAGCGGGGTTCGGAGGGACACACAGCGGGGTGGCCGCGACACAGGCACCGGACCCTCGCCCACGGCCGCTGGGCCGCCCAGCCCTCTGTCCACCTCTGCACCAGAAGCACTGTGGCGATCGCGCCCGTCTTCTGCGTTGGCTCCTCTTACAACAATAGATTTATTCCTATTGTTGAAAAGAGAAGAGATGTATTTTATATACAGCAGATGTATTTTATACATGTGTATATTGGAAAGGCTTGGCGTGGACCATGCGCACTCGAACAGCGTTAGACATATCGCGAAGGACAGAGCGGAGAGACAGCACGGACACAGCAGACAAGGGAAGGTGTGGGGGTGTGTGTGTGTGAGGGGGGGGTTGGGCGAGACTCATCGCTTTGATACCTCTGAGGTCCGACCGTCCGCTGTTCGCGACGTCACCCCCGAACCCCACCGCCGCGCGTGATCCTCGACTGGACCCCCCCCCAAAAAAAACCCACTTCACCTCGCCCTCCCCGGCATTACATAACAGGCAGCAGTTCGCGGAAGAAGCCCCGCTCACACCCCGCTCTCACCCGCCAGATAAACGCAATGGGGGCAAAAAAAAATATTTTTTTATATAACCCGAAACAATAAAAAATGATGCACTGTCAAGAGTTTTTTTGGGGGGTGGATTTGGATTCGATTAATTGCAAGCTTTGCCTCTCCCTTCACACGTAAGGGGCAGTAAGCCACGGAAAGCCAGTTTTCCATTCATAAGAACTGCCCTTAATAAGAGAATACCCGCTCGGCCGACAGCGGCCGCCTGCCAGCAGTGGACATGGTGGCAGGGGCTTCAGGAGGGGGGGGAAGCGCATGCGCGCCGGGCCGAACCATTCCCTCTTCTCTCATCCTGAGGAGGGGGGTGAGGGAGGGGATGAATGGAGCGGGGGGGTGCGAAGGGAGTGTAGCGGGAGGATGGATGAAACCATTGGGGTCTGCTGAAAGCCATGTTTGAGATGAATGAAAAGGAGAGCGAAGAAAGAGCGGTGCCACGTCCCTGACACCGGAGCCCGAGCCTTTCACCGAGCGCAGCGTGTAAATGCGAGCTTTCGGGGCCGGGGGCGAGACCGGGGAGCACGGGGGAAGGAGCGGGGCCGGGCCGGTGGAGCTGGCCGTCTAGCCAGGGACGGCAGAGAGAGAGACACGGAGGGAGACGGAGAGAGGAAGAGGAAGGATCCGAGCACACTAATGGCTGCACTGCTGCTGGGGCACAGCCTGCCTTCTCCGCTCCTGCTCCTGCTCATCACCATCCCTTTGTTCGCTGACCGCACAGGGAAGGAGGCCGGGGGCGGCCGCCGGACCCCCGCTCCCCTCCCCGCCCCCGGGGCTGCCCGCTGCGGGGTGCCGGCGGCGCTGGCCGGGGACAGGACGGCGGACGGTCCGGGGCGGACGCCGCTGCTGGCCGCCCGCTCCCCCGCTGGAGCGAGTCCAGGGGCCGGCTGGGGCCCCGGCGGCCGGCGCGGAGACCCGGGCGGCTTAACCCTTTCGTGCGCGGGGAGCGGCGGAGGAGAGGGGGAGAGGGGCCACCCCGACATCTGGCCAGCTGCGGACATCTGGCCAGGCGGCAGGAAGAGGCCCCGGCGAGGGGCAGGAGCGCACCTGCTGCCCCAGCTGCCCCAGCTGCCCCAGCCGGCCCGGGCGCTCCTCGGCGGCGGACTGGATACCGAGAGCTCTTGCCCTCACGGCCGGTGCCCCGGGGATGTTGCCGACGCCGGCGGGGGGGACCCGACACCCCTGCAGATCCCACACTGCAGCCGCCGCCCCGGCCGCTACGACCGGGGATCCCCGAGCGCCGGGTGGTACCCGCCGCGACCCCGCAGACGGGACGGGAGGGAGACGCAGGCGGGCGAAGGAGACGTCCTGGAGCTCCGTCCGCTGACCCGGGGCGCGGACCGGCAGGAGCGGCGCGGCGCTGGAGGAGCGGACCCGGCACCGTGGTGTGCCCCGGCGGCCTGCGCTCCCCGGCGGCCTCCTGGCGGGCGGGCAGCGGGGCTCAGGTCGCCGGAGGAGGGTGAAGAGGCCCGCCTGTCCGGGGCAGGGAATGCGCGACGAGAGAGGACGGCTCCGGCGACCCGTGGCGTGGCAGCCCCACGGAGGACGGACCCCAGCGGCGCACGGAGGCGTGGAAGCGAGAGGCCGGGACCCGGACAGCAGCCTCCCCGCTGGACCGGTCTCTGGGACCGGCCGGCCGTGAGTACCCCGGGCGACAGGAGCGCGGCTAGCTCGGCCACTCGCCCTGCAGCTAGGAAAGCTGTTCCCGCCGCCGCCCTTCTCCGAGCCGGGGCTGCAGCCGCCTCTCCTGCCGCCGCCAGCGCGTCTCCCGCCCCTGCCGCCGCCTCGGGCGGCTCCTTTCACAGCCCGGTCCCGAACCGCACCGCGCTTCCTGGACGGGACCTGCCCGGGCCCGCTCGGGGCCTCCCCGCCGCCGCCGGGCCGCCGGCCGGCTCCAGGGAGGGGCCGGGCTCGGCCGAGCAGGTTTCAGCACCACGCGTGGAGGGGACAGCTCTCCAGTCGGGCCCGGCCGGGGCGCTGTGGGGATTGAAGAGCTGGCTGATACAGGCCAACGCGAACAACAACAACAACAACAACAACAACAACCGGGACGGCCCTAATAATCATAACAATGCCAAAGGCCTCCCGGGGGGCGCAGAGCCGCCGGGGCCCAGCGTCGATCCCCGGCTGCGGAGCTGCGCTGGAGCCTGCGAGGGGGCGGCGCGCTCGGACCTGCTGCGGGCCAACGGCTCAGATCCTGACCCGTCCTGCCCCGGGGCACGGGAGCGAGCCAGCCGGGGGAGGCCTGGAGAGGGCGAGGGCGAGGGCGAGGGCGAGGGCCGGGGGCAGAGGGGGGGCGGGAGGAGCCGGCCGCGCAGGGCCGCCAACCGGCACCCCCACTTCCCTCAGTACAACTACCAGGTGCAGGTGGCGGAGAACCAGCCCCCCGGGACCTCGGTGATCGCCATGGCAGCGCAGGACCCCGACGCGGGCGAGGCGGGGCGCCTGGCCTACAGCATGGCCCCCCTGATGAACAGCCGCTCCATGGACTACTTCCACATCCAGCCGGACAGCGGCCTCATCACCACCACCAAGGTGCTGGACCGCGAGCACATGGACCTGCACTACTTCCGGGTCACGGCGCTGGACCGCGGCTCCCCGCGGCTGTCCGGCACCACCATGGTGGCCATCACCGTGTCCGACCGCAACGACCACAGCCCCGTCTTCGAGCAGGGCGAGTACCATGAGACCATCCGCGAGAACGTGGAGGAAGGGTACCCCATCCTGCAGCTGCGGGCCACCGACCTGGACGCCCCCCCCAACGCCAACATCCGCTACCGCTTCGTCGGCGAGGCCTCCGCGCCCGGCCGGGCCGCCTTCGAGATCGACCCGCGCTCGGGCCTCATCACCACGCGCGGGCCCGTGGACCGGGAGAGCACGGAGCGCTACGCGCTGGTGGTGGAGGCCAGCGACCAGGGCAAGGAGCCGGGGCCGCGCTCGGCCAGCGTGGAGGTCTTCATCACGGTGCTGGACGAGAACGACAACGTGCCGCAGTTCGGCGAGAAGCGCTACGTGGTGCAGGTGCGCGAGGACGTGCGGCCGCACTCGGAGATCCTGCGTGTCAGCGCCTCCGACCGCGACAAGGACAGCAACGCCGTGGTGCACTACAACATCATCAGCGGCAACAGCCGCGGGCAGTTCTCCATCGACAGCGTCACCGGCGAGATCCAGGTGGTGGCGCCGCTGGACTTCGAGGCGGAGCGCGAGTACACGCTGCGGGTGCGGGCGCAGGACAACGGGCGCCCGCCGCTGTCCAACAACACGGGCATCGTGAGCGTGCAGGTGACCGACGTCAACGACAACGCGCCCATCTTCGTGAGCACGCCCTTCCAGGTGTCGGTCCTGGAGAGCGCGCCCGTCGGGCACTCCATCCTGCACGTGCAGGCCATCGACACGGACGCCGGCGACAACGCGCGGCTGGAGTACAAGCTGAGCGGCACGGGCCCGGACACGCCCTTCGCCATCAACAGCGCCACGGGCTGGCTGGCGGTCAGCTCGGCGCTGGACCGCGAGAGCGTGGAGCACTACTCCTTCGTGGTGGAGGCCCGGGACTACGGCGCGCCGCCCCTCTCGGCCTCCGCCAGCGTGACCATCACGGTGATGGACGTGAACGACAACCGGCCCGAGTTCGTGCAGAGGGAGTACTTCATCCGGCTGAACGAGGACGCGGCCGTGGGCACCAGCGTGGTGAGCGTGACGGCGGTGGACCGCGACGTGAACAGCGCCGTGACCTACCAGATCACCGGCGGCAACACGCGCAACCGCTTCGCCATCAGCACGCAGGGCGGGGCGGGGCTGGTGACGCTGGCGCTGCCGCTGGACTACAAGCAGGAGCGGCGCTACGTGCTGACGGTCACCGCCTCCGACCGCACGCTGCACGACACCTGCCAGGTGCACGTCAACATCACGGACGCCAACACGCACCGGCCCGTGTTCCAGAGCACGCACTACTCAGTCAGCGTGAACGAGGACCGGCCGCCCGGCAGCACCGTGGTGGTCATCAGCGCCACGGACGATGACGTGGGCGAGAACGCCCGCATCACCTACTTCCTGGAGGACAACATCCCGCAGTTCCGCATCGACCCCGCCACGGGCGCTATCACCCTGCAGACGGAGCTCGACTACGAGGACCAGATGACCTACACGCTGGCCATCACGGCACGCGACAACGGCATCCCGCAGAAGTCCGACACCACCTACGTGGAGGTGAACGTCAACGACGTCAACGACAACGCGCCACAGTTCCTGAGCCCGCGGTACCAGGGCGCGGTGAGCGAGGACGCCCCGCCCTTCACCAGCGTGCTGCAGATCTCCGCCACCGACCGCGACGCGCACGCCAACGGCCGCGTGCAGTACACCTTCCAGAACGGCGAGGACGGCGACGGCGACTTCACCATCGAGCCCACCTCGGGGATCGTGCGCACCGTGAGGCGGCTGGACCGCGAGGAGGTGCCCTTCTACGAGCTGACCGCCTACGCCGTGGACCGGGGCGTCCCGCCCCAGCGCACACCCGTCCACATCCAGGTCACGGTGCTCGACGTCAACGACAACGCCCCCGTCTTCCCCGCCGACGACTTCCAGGTCTTCGTGAAGGAGAACAGCGCCGTGGGCTCCGTCGTGGCCCAGATCACCGCCACCGACCCCGACGAGGGGCCCAACGCCCAGATCATGTACCAGATAGTGGAGGGCAACATCCCCGAGATCTTCCAGATGGACATCTTCTCCGGGGAGCTCACCACGCTCATCGACCTGGACTACGAGGCGCGCTCGGAGTACGCCATCGTGGTGCAGGCCACCTCCGCGCCGCTGGTCAGCCGCGCCACCGTGCGCATCAAGCTGGTGGACCAGAACGACAACGGGCCGGTCCTGCAGAACTTCCAGATCGTCTTCAACAACTTCGTGTCGAACCGCTCCAACAGCTTCCCCAGCGGGGTGATCGGCAGGGTGCCGGCCCGCGACCCCGACGTCAGCGACCACCTGTACTACTCCTTCGACCGCGGCAACGACCTCAACCTGCTGCTGCTCAACCACACCAGCGGCGAGCTGCGCCTCAGCCGCAAGCTGGACAACAACCGGCCCCTGGTGGCCTCCATGCTGGTGACCGTCACAGGTAGGAGCGGCTCTCCCCCTCGTTCCCCCTTCCAGCCGCCGAGCTGGAGTGGGGCTTTCTGACCGCCATTTCTCCTCCTCCTTCCATCCGGGCGGCGTGGCGGTGCAGTGGTCGCAGCGCTGGGGCCCCGGGTTCCATTCTGGACCTGGGGTGCTGTCTGTGTGGAGTTTGCATGTTCTCTCGGCGCTTGAGAGGGTTTGCTCCAGGTGCTCTGGTTTCCTCCCACAGTGCAAAGAGATGCTGGTGGCTTGCCTGGCTTCTGGGCAAACTGGCCCTGGTGTGAGTGTATCAGTGTGTGCCCTGTGATGGACTGGGATCAACGTGCCCGTTGCTTGCTGGGATAGGCTCCGTCTGCCCTGCTACCTTGAATTGCAAGAAATGGTTAGAAAATAGATTGAGAAATCTGTCCTTGTTTGTTGTAATAAATCGATAACAATCACATCCACGTTCTCCTGATTGGCGTTGCTTTGTTATACAGTTTTCACACTTTGGAAAAAGGGTTCCTGTTCTCTAGATGGGATGTCACAATGAATGTGCACGCTAGGTGCTGTTAAGAGAACGAAACTGGAGCCATGACTTGGGGTTTCATGCTAGGTGGTACTACTCTGTGTGAGACCTTCCGCTAAGCCGTTTTCAAGCTGGGCGTGCGTGGGCTGGACCTCGTTGGGCTACACAGTGTCATTTCGGACTGTTGCAGTTGTTCTAGTCTGGTGTGGATCAAGCCCGGGCTGTGCGTGGTAGAAGAGTGGGCTATGTGTTAGCCATGCCTGGAACAGACTGTGCTGTGATAAACTTAGATTGGTAAAGGGGCTGGTGTTCATATAGTAGATGCTGTATTGTACTGGAACGTACTGGGCAGGGCAAGAATCAGCTGTATTGGACCAAGATGTACTGGGCTAGACTGGATTGAGCTAGAGTGAGCTAGGCAGATCTGGACTGGACTAGGCTGGATTGTCCTGGATTGTGCTGAACGATGCTGGAGTACTCTGGGCTGTTCTGGGTTTTCATATACTGGGCTGCACTGGACTGGACAGGAGTAAACCTGGACAGCATTGACTTGGCTGGACTTGTTCTGCACTGTGCTGGAGAAACAGTGCAACTTCAGGGAGATTGTAAAAGTTAAAATTTGACAATATTTCAGTCAGTCTATACAGCACACTTATGTTCAGGAAAGTAATGTCTCTCTATTTTTCTGTGTGTGTGTGCATGTGCACATGAAGCCCACTTTTTATGTGTGTCTGAGTATTTATGTGTTTGTGTTACAGTATTTGTGTATGCATGTGTTTGTGTGTATGTGTGTTCATGTGCATTACATAAAAAGCTCACTGAGGATGTATGTGTGTGTCTGTGCGTGAGTATGTGTGCACACCTCTGTGCTTCACTGTGTCAGCTGCCACATTTTCCTCTGTGCTCACTTGTGCGACTCCAGCTTGCTCGATATAAAGAGCTATAGCCCAGCAGCTAGATCCCCTCTCCTGCAGGGTCTCTGCTCTGGACCAGCTGTCCCACTGCTCAGCACACTCTTCAGGTGCTGCTCTTGCAGGTAGCCAGCTTGGTCTTCCCGTACTCAAGAGTTCGTACTGAAGTCTCCACATTAGTCTGACGGCATTAAAGGTTGTGTCAGGGCATTGCTGTGAGCCTTCAGCCAATAGGTTGTGCTTCGTTTCTCATGGGAGAATGGCTTAGCCAAGAATGGCTCCCATTGCACAGCAGCCTGAGCCGTTCCAGGTTTCACCAGCTGCAGGCTCTTGTAATAACCTACAGACCAGATTTCCTGCACTGATGCCTAAGGTGAGGTCACTTGCCTCAGCCAAGCTTGGGAAGTGATGCTGAACATGCAGGGAGTCTGTCTGGCTGCAGAGTCAGCTGATCGTAAGAAAGACCTGCTGTGATTCTGACTCTCTTATCCCTGTGTTCCTACTGTTCCTTGATTTCTTCATATTGCACATGAAGTTCGAGCCACATCCGTGTGTAAAATCCCACTTCCCTCACGGAGGTCTGCTAGATCCTCTAGAACACGTGCTTGTGCAGCAGTATCTGGAGTCTGGCCTGCGTGACCTTGAGCGAACTGACTTCCAGACTTGCAGAACCTGCTTCTTCTCCTGCCCTGGACAGCTGTCTCAGACTCAGGCATTGCTGATGCACACTTCACACTCTTATCTCTGCAGATGCCTTTGGTTGAAAACATCTGCCACGTGACCTGTTACTACTAGACCGTAAGACCGTTTGAGCAGTTCATCTCTCCCAGCCGTTTCTTGATAGAAACCAGGCTCTCACAATTAATAATAATAACTGCTTACACTTCTATAGCGCTTTTCTGGACACTCCACTCAAAGCACTTTACAGGTCATGGGGATCCCCTTCACCCCTACCAGTGTGTACCCCCACCTGGACGATGCTCCAGTCCGCTCCCCACACACCAGCTCTCAGTGGGGAGGAGAGCAGAGTGATGAAGCCAGTTCAGAGAGGGGGGTTATTAGGAGGCCGTGACTGGTAAAGGCCAGGGGGAAATTTGGCCAGGACACTGGGGTAACACCCCTACTCTTTTCAATAAACACCCTGGGATTTTTAATGACCAAAGAGAGTCAGGGCCTCGGTTTCTCATCTGAAGGACGGCGCCTTTTTACAGTAGTGTCCCCGTCACTATACTGGGGCATTAGGACCCACACAGACCCCACTAACAGCTCTTCCAGCAGCAGCCTTAGTGTTTCCCAGGAGTCTCCCCTCCAGGTACTGGCCAGGCTCACACCTGTTGAGCTGCAGTGGGCTGCCAGCTGTGAGTTGCAGGATGGTGTGGCTGCTGAGCGCCCCAGGGTATCAGCTTTGGTGGCAGGGCTGGTTCCGCACCCCCTCCACCCCTGTCGGTCACTAACAGGTCCAGTCCCGCACGGCTCCTCGGCTGACGGGCTGTCCCAGCCCTCTCCGTCAGTGCACTCTGATGTAACCAGCTGCTCTGCTGCTCCATTGATCCCACTAATGGTCAATTAAACAATTAAGGAGCTGGTTGTCAGGAAAGCTGGTGGTGGAGTGTGCCGGAGGGGCTTCTCCGTGTCGGAGTGGCGGTGTTTCCTGTCCCTGTGAGAGTGACGGCTTGGCGGACCACAGTTCATGGGCAGCCGAGAGAGAGCATTTTTAATTACTCGAGATAACGAAGCGGCGGTGAGCAGTTGGGCCTTTGATCTCTGTTTTCGTCGGAGGCGCCCGGAGAAACTCCGGCTCTGTAGCTGACAGACAGCAGAACTCCCAGCTGCCGCAGCGAAGTCCTCGAGGATTCTGTCCCAGGGACTGGGGAGAGGGGTGTTCACAGACAAGTTCAGACAGGGGGTGGTGTGGGGGGTTTCAGACAGATCTTACTGATAAACGAGCAATAGTGAACGATGTGGTGCCTGCGTTTGTGTCAGATGGAAGCCCCCAGCACAATTTGTGTTGAGTGATGTTCAGCAAGAAGAACAAGAACAAGAACAAGACCAAGACCATGACCAAGAACAAGAGCCCCCACCTGAGTAACACACAGCAGAGAAGCTGCTACATCAGGTGAATTAAGGGGGAACTTGGACGACCCCTTGGTGAGATTTAGCCTGGACACCAAGGTCTACACAAACCGGACACCGGCTGTTTCTGGTGAACCAGGACTGAAGACCCCGGTTCTCTCTGGTGCCTGTCTGCCCTGCAGATCTACTGTACATTACTGAGGATAATCAATCCCATTAAGTGATTTCTTCTGCTGGAGACAAGTCCGGCTCTCAACACGGCGAGATGGAGTTAGAAATCAGCACTAACCAAGTTTTAGTGGGCTGTTCCAAGGGCAGGTGAAGGTCAAATGGCCTGACCAGAGCTCTCAGCTCTGTTGTTCAAGTTGTTTTGCTGACAATACAGCTAAGCGTGTTTATTGATGGTCCAGTTCATGGTTATTATAGTAGTTCTCATGACTAGCTATTGTATTTTTGTTTATTTGGTTGGTATATTTTTTAAATCTAAAGTTTTAAAAGACATGGATACAAAAAAAACATGCATTTATTCTCATGATTAATGTACTTTTGTTTGTCTCTGTATACTCTGTAGGATCTTGATGTTTTAAAAGAGACAAGAAAATAAAGAGTCCCTTAAGGAGTGTTCAAATAATTTACTTTAATACGTAAACTTTTTAAGCCAATGGTTTTCTTTAATGAGACCTTTCTTGACCAATTCAAGCTTTTAGCAAAGTAGCTGTGAGGTGTCCAGGTTCAATAGGCAGGTGTCTGGAGTCTAAACCACTATATTCCATACAGAACAATGTGCAATGTGGGTCCTATCAGGATGGGAGTGTCAGATCAGTTCTGGACCTGGGGTGCTGTCTGTGTGGAGTTTGCATGTTCTCCCTGTGTCTGTGCATCGCTAGCATTTACCAGGGGAAGGAGCTGGGTAGGCTTGATAGAAGACAAGGATAGAGTGATTAGCTTTTAAACCCAACTCTTTTATTGTATTAAATTATCTTTCTGCGTTATGTTATGTTATTGTTTATGTTGTATTATTTTGCTTCGTTTTATCTTAAAAGCCTTGAGATGAGGTGTCATAAACGGTACACACCTGACACGTTTTGCAGATTCACACATGGAGTGTGTAGTATTTGAATATAATAATAGGTCAGGGGACGCCTAGAGTCTTGAATTGTGTTACACCTCTTTCTGCCGAGCTGTGAGGGCAGTGCCTGGACGGGCTGCGTGTTTTTCACTTGGTTTGAAAGAGGAGCTCATGTCCGGTGGAGATGAGCTGTTTTCCTCTGTGACACCCGTCTCTGCTGTCTGACGAGTGTGCGTGGGTACGTCAATGAGCTCTTAGACTGAAAAGAGCTCCTTTTCTTTCTCCTTGGAAGGCAGTGGGGTATTTTTCCATTTCAGCGAAAGAAATACATGTATTTTGGGGGTGGGATGGCAAAAGCAACACTTAGTGTTGCTTGGAATGTGTCTGGCATTGAATCTAGCCGATGGAGCGCAGTGAAGGTCGCAGTCACCTGTCTCTGCCCCGGGCCCCTGCCGGGTCAGTACAGCTGGACTCGGCGTCTGTGAGAGCTCAGTTTAATCTGCCAGCCCAGCCGGGCCGGGCAGGGCCAGATTTGTATGTAGTCTTCTGTTTCCTGTCGAGCAGGCAGAGCGCGAGCTGTCTTGTCTGACCAGAGCGGGAGTGCTGGTCGGTTTTCATGGGCTGTGCCACGCGTGGGCTGGGCCTGTGTCTGCTGCTCTCTGGCTGTGCCACTTTTCAGCTGTGCCAGTCTCCTGCTGTGCCACTCTCTGGCGGTGCCAAGTTTCCAGCTGTGCCACTCTCTGGCTGTGCCACTCAGTGGTTGTGCCACTCTCTGGCTAGGCTATGGTTCAGCTTTGCTTGGCGACAGTTCCCAACAGCTCATGTCAGGATTCATTACGTGTGAGAGGGTTGTTAATGTGTCTAGATAGTCTTTAAACTGCTCGCACTTCTACTGTGCTGAAGGGAACTTGTGTAAGTGACGACACAAGCAGTATCTTTGTCTCTTTAACAGTCTCCCTGCATGTCTGTGTGTCAAACTGTCTAGTTACAGTATCGACTTGCAAGTCTGTATTTGGCTGTACAGAGGACACACAGCAATGCAGTCAATGTACGTCAGTGTCTCTCTGTCTGTCATTCTGTCTCTCTGCTTAGAAGACAAATAACACACTCAGTTTCTGTCTCTCTGCTGTTCAGTCTGTCTGTCTGCACAGAGGACAGACAGCACAGTCCATGTGAGCTTGGGCTAGTCTGCTGGTGGAGAAACATCCACACTGTGTGTGTGTGCAAGAAATGTCTATCTGTAAATGTGTGTTTGGCACTCAGGTGCCTGTTAATGCACTTGTATAACTGTTTACAGGAAGCAGTTTGGAAGCCCAGTCCAAAGCCATTAACGCCTGATCGAAAACTCTTCCAAGTGCAGCGCAGAGCATTTCCACATGAGAAGCGATCAGTCTGAACTGAACCACAACACATTCATAATTAGAATAGAAAAACAAAGAGGGTAAAATCTTGAGGCTTGCACAGGTCCTGCAGTGTGGAAGGCAAGTGGCTTTTAATTTAGTACTGGCAACAGGGGACAGATGTCTTCTGAGAGAGGAAAGCATGAAATTATTCACATGCACTAACAGGCTTGCTGTCTGACTAGACCCCTGTACTGTACACCTCGTCCCCCACTGAGACTCAAGCACCCCCACACCTCTGTGTGTCACCCTGAGACTTACACAGCACCCCCACACCCGTCAGTCACCCCAAGATGGACACTGCACCCTCAAACCCACCAGTCACCCCTAGACGGACACAGTCTGCCTGTGAGGCCACAGGTGTTGCTGTAGGTACAGGGAGGACAGAGAGGACAGTGCTCCCTCTGCCAGTGGGGAGAATCCGAGACACAGATGTCCTTCCTGTGAGAGAAATACTCTGGGATTAGACAGACGCTCTTCCCTAAAGTAACACATCTAATCCCAGCATTCCCACACCTGCCAGAATCAGAACAGCTCCCAATCCTCCTGGAGGAGGAAACTCTACCGAGCTGCAGCCCAGTGTGTGACCTCCTGTCACAGCCTGAGGGAAGAAGAGTGAGCCTTTCAAATACTACTACTGCTCCACTGCCACTCCTGCTCTACTACTGCTAATAAGTTTTGGTGTAAATGTCTTTGCTAATTGCTGTTGCCTTGGGCACACGCACTGTAATCAAAGCTCTTTGAGTGTGAATCTGACAGAGGAGAGCAGGGGACGCTGTGACTCCCGAGACCCGGAGTGTGTGTTGCTGTGTGTATGTGACGACCAGCTGGAGTAGCGAATGCGTCAGGAACGTGCAGGATCGGAGTCATGCTGCAGCTGCTGAGTGTGTGGGGAAAGCTCAGGCTAGCGGACTGGTCGAGGAGGAGATGCGACGGGGCTGCAGGCAGAGTGATCCGGGAGTGCTGCTCAGTGACAGCGATCCAGAGAGGGAGCTGACCGCTGGCTCCGAGTTCCTGATCCCATCCCCTTTTATTTCAGTGCTTTCCGATTCGAAGTCTGCGCTGGGAATTGACTTTAGACGTGGAGCTGGAACTCCACTGCTGTGCGCTGTACGCAGCTGGTGCTGCATGTAGCTCCTCTCGAAGCCGGCCTCCTCGGAGCACTGTGCGCCAGTGTTGCGGTGCGCTGTGCCGGTGTCCGGGGTCACGTGGAAGAGCACGAGATTGATGGAGTGGAATATCGCTCTGATTCACAGGCTGGGTCAGGCAGTCTGGCTGCCATCACTGCCCTGATAATCTACTAATCAAGCCAGCTGCTCCAGGCTCTACATCACTCTGAGCCCGGGCCTGTCTGCCTCTGTCTCTCTCTCTACTCTCTAGATTAAAACTGCACTCCCTCGCTGGGCCTGTCTGTCTCTCTCTACACTCTAGATTAAAACTGCACTCCCTCACTATCCTGTCTCACTCTCAGTCTGTCTCACTCTTTCTGTTTGTCTCACTACCCTGTCTCACTCTCAGTCTCTCACTACCCTCTCACTCTCAGTCTGTCTCACTACCCTGTCTCACTCTTTCTGTTGTCTCACTACCCTGTCTCACTCTCAGTCTGTCTCACTACCCTGTCTCACTCTTTCTGTTTGTCTCACTACCCTGTCTCACTCTCAGTCTGTCTCACTACCGTCTCACTCTTTCTGTTTGTCTCACTACCCTGTCTCACTCTCAGTCTGTCTCACTACCCTGTCTCACTCTTTCTGTTTGTCTCACTACCCTGTCTCACTCTCAGTCTGTCTCACTACCCTGTCTCACTCTTTCTGTTTGTCTCACTACCCTGTCTCACTCTCAGTCAGTCTCACTACCCTGTCTCACTCTTTCTGTTTGTCTCACTACCCTGTCTCACTCTCAGTCTGTCTCACTACCGTCTCACTCTTTCTGTTTGTCTCACTACCCTGTCTCACTCTCAGTCTGTCTCACTACCCTGTCTCACTCTTTCTGTTTGTCTCACTACCCTGTCTCACTCTCAGTCTGTCTCACTACCCTGTCTCACTCTTTCTGTTTGTCTCACTACCCTGTCTCACTCTCAGTCAGTCTCACTACCCTGTCTCACTCTCACTCTTTCTCACTACTGTGCCTCACTCACAGGCTCGTTGTCATGTCTTGTTCCAGATCTTAGCACAGCCTCACTGCACAGGGAACAGTAAGTGGATGTAATGGCCTAATTATTGTGTTAAGCAAAGAATGAGGTTTTTGAACACTGCCGGCTTCTCTCTGGAGACCCACACAGCTGCCGCACCTCACGGCAAGCAGTGCCAAGAGCCCCGCAATCTCTCTCCTAACCGCTGTAATTATTAATTACTCGCTGTGCTTCTTAATTCTTTAATGTATCTGCTTCAAATTCTGCTCGCACCATGAACCTGCGCATACAGGCAAACACACCCGCCTGCGAGTGTGAGTGTGTGTGTGACCTGATTGTAACACACGATCAGTTCCCCTCTGGTCTCAGCTCACCAGCAGATCACAAGGATCAGTATGCTGGATCTGCTCAAACTCATGAACGCCTGTATAGTTCAGAAAACACATCTGTGAGAAACTGTGGATGTACAGTAGAAATGAGATCATTAATAATATATACTGTAACATGGCATAAATGAATAGAAATATGTGAACATGCTTAGTGGGGTCTCTGCTCAAAACATCTAGTAGCTAGTATGTAGGACTAGTAGCACAACAGCCTTCTTAAAGATTCCTCTAAGACTGATCTGGAAATACAGCACTTAGAGTGTGGATTCGAGATGAGTACGCACACTGTCCTAAATCCTGAATCTGAAGCTGAACAGTTCATTGAGCTGTTACACTGCTTGATCCCTCTCTCTCCCTCCGTCTCTCTCTCTGGGACAGTGTGTCTGTACTGTGTCTCTCTCCTCTCTCTCTGGGACAGTGTGTCTGTAATGTTTCTCTCCTCTCTCTCTGGGACAGTGTGTCTGTACTGTGTCTCTCTCCTCTCTCTCTGGGACAGTGTGTCTGTACTGTGTCTCTCCTCTCTCTCTGGGACAGTGTGTCTGTAATGTGTCTCTCCTCTCTCTCTGGGACAGTGTGTCTGTACTGTGTCTCTCTCCTCTCTCTCTGGGACAGTGTGTCTGTACTGTGTCTCTCCTGTCTCTCTGGGACAGTGTGTCTGTACTGTGTCTCTCCTCTCTCTCTGGAACAGTGTGTCTGTACTGTGACTCTCTCCTCTTTCTCTGGGACAGTGTGTCTGTACTGTGTCTCTCTCCTCTCTCTCTGGGACAGTGTGTCTGTACTGTGTCTCTCCTCTCTCTGGGACAGTGTGTCTGTACTGTGTCTCTCTCCTCTCTCTGGGACAGTGTGTCTGTACTGTGTCTCTCTCCTCTCTCTGGGACAGTGTGTCTGTACTGTGTCTCTCCTCTCTCTGGGACAGTGTGTCTGTACTGTGTCTCTCTCCTCTCTCTGGGACAGTGTGTCTGTACTGTATCTCTCTCCTCTCTCTCTGGGACAGTGTGTCTGTACTGTGTCTCTCTCCTCTCTCTGGGACGGTGCGTCTGGCAGTGTTATTGCAGAGAAGATCAGTGTGTGGTGAGATCTGTGCTAAGCTGATTATCTGTGTCTGTTTTAGGGCTGATGGCACGGTGATTATTGATGCTCGGTGCTCAACCTCTCTCAGATTCAGGCTGGGTATTATTATTATTCCAAAGGGCTTCACAGAGGAGGGTATCACTTCCTCTCCCACTGAGGGCAACCCCACCGGGGGCTGATCAATGGGGACATCACTCCTCTGTATCAATCATGGAGCTCATTGCTCTCTGGCGTGTCAGTATAATACTGCTCTGTGCCTCAGGGCCTTCTGGGTGAGCGGGTGAGGACTGCACTGATTTTTTTATTCGTGTTTTCTACTCTGCCAGCCTCTCCTCGCGATCCCAAAACACACCACAGAGGAGGAGTGCCTGGGAGGGGTATCGGGGGAGGATAATTTTTTGGGGGGGAGGATCTCCTGTTCAAGCACAGTCAACACTGGGCCATTGGAGTGCAGTGCGCTCCACTGGAGCACATGTATACCACCGGCACCTAATTGCCATGTTGATTCTGCTAATTATCAGTTAAATTAACAGGGAGCTGGACTGGAAGAGTGGCACAACGTGGAATTGTTAGCTGCTGAGGACGCGGGGGCAGGTAGACATGTTGGTGCAATTAGGTGCCTCAGTAGTTCAATCGTGTAATTAAGTGCTCAGTTCTGCGCTGCTCCTGAAAGCAGTAGAAGCGCGATGAAGTCGTTGCACCTCGCAGAGAGACATGCAGACTGCTGCAGACCGTGAAAACTGCAACAGTGCCACAGCATGCTTCTAGCAGTCTAGAGCAATCGACCACAGAGAGGCGGAGAGCTGTGGCCTTTGACCTTTGACCTCTGATCCGTTGGACTGCGCGATCCACACCAGCAACTACATTAGTCCTGGAGTCACGGTCCCTCTCTGTCTGAGTTCCTCTGGGGTGGGAGCGGTTGGAACGAGGGATTATTCCCAGGGAGTGTTTTTGTCATGTGGAGCCGTGTTCAGTGCTCTGGGTTCGAAACTGGAACTGGTGTGAGTTCGATTCCTAGGTAGGACACTGCTGCTGTACTCTTGCACCAGGCCCTGGTTAAATCCCCATCTTTAGCAGCGTTGAAGTCTGTTTGGATAAAAATGACAACAACGATAAAGCTGTCTGAGCTCCTCCAAGGGCAGGTGTGCGGGTGTGTCCTTCCCTTCAGGTGTGTGAACGCTGGGCCTCTGGGGGCTGGCTCTGGTCAGAGTTCCCCCCTCACTCTCCGGCTCACCTCCACCCTGAGCAATGGCTGCTGTTTGTTTCCTGTGATCCCCCCAGCTCCCCCCGCTGTGCTTCCTTCAAAGCCATTTAAACCTTTTATCCCATCCCTCTCTCCCTCCCTCTCTCCCTCTCTCTCCCCCTCTCTCCCTCCCTGATGGCTGGTATTGACTGCTTCCTTCCTCGTCTGTTTAAAGTCTGTGCACAAGAGGAGAAGAGCTCTCTCCCCCCCCCCCCCGGGGCAGAGTAAAGGTGAGGCTGGGAGGATTAACTCCATTATCTAATTCAAATTCAGCAAGCTTTATTGACGTGACTGGCGAATCACAGCGATGCCAATGCAATAGCAATTAGCGCACCGATTGCAAATATTTAGAATTACAGCCACGTTCTTATTTATAAATCTCACCACCATGTAGAATATTTATTAATATTATTATTTTAAAAGCCTCACTCTCTGTTCCTTGGGCTGTGACTGGAGATCACACTGCAGCTCTGTTGAGTTTGTGTTCCCAGTAGGGAATGTGACAGGCATGGGCAGCCAGGTCGGCCTGTGTGCAGTTTCTGTGGCCAGACTGTGGCCACTGAGCCTGTCCTCTCTGGGCAGCCGGCTCTGCCTGTGTCCAGTGTCTGTGTCCAGGCTGTGGTCACTGAGCCTGTCCTCTCTGGACAGCTGGCTCTGCCTGTGTCCAGTTTCTCTGGCCAGGCTGTGGCCACTGAGCCTGTCTTCTCTGGACAGCCAGGTCTGCCTGTGTCCAGTGTCTCTGGCCAGGCTGTGGTCACTGAGCAAGTGATTCCAGAGCAGCAATATGTTTTCTATGACATGATGACAAACATTCTACACAATATTCCAAATGGGGTCTTACTAGTATGTTATTCTCTTATAACATTCCTTAAAATAGCTATAAATCCTCACAGTTTTTCCCTTTTAATTGCTTCAAACAAAGTCTAGAAGATGAAAACAATGTGTCAACCCGTCTGTTTCCATCTCTCTCTATTCTCCCTGTCTCTCCCGATCCCTGTGTATCTCTCCCTCTCCCTACTTCTCCTGCTCTCTAACGTTTTAATCCTGAGATTATCCCGACTCGAAAGGTGGCCTGCCTCCTGGTTCCTCTGTATTTTGCTATGCATCCTTTGGGAATGCTGCTCTCCTTTATTCCCAGGCTTTGATTCACATCCCTGGGGAAGAGCTGGAGATTTAGGGATGAGGCCAGGGTTGGTGGTGGGGATTTAAGTTAAAACTCCTGGAGCAATCTAGTTATTTAGGGAAAAGGTTACAATGTTACCTTTCAGGTAGTATTAGCTCCATGCATACGAGATGAAGAAGAGCTGCAAATAACTCATTGAATTGTTTTTTCTCTTCGGTCTGGAATGGGAGAACAGTGGGATCTTTACTAAAGACAGGCAATTTGCCTGTGTACACCAATTTCAGAAAGACTGGTTGTTGCCAAGACAGGATTAGAAAGGCTGCTTGCCTCATGAGGTCTTGATCTGTCAGATTTGCTGGAGGATCAATCAGTCTTGGTGTTGGCCAGTCAGGGCTTCAGACTCCCGGGCAGTGTGTGTGCTGGTCAAGGTATGAGTGTTGGGTGTCAGGCAGTGTGTGTGCTGGTCAGGGGGTGTGAGTGTTGGGGTGTCAGGCAGTGTGTGTGCTGGTCAGGGGGTGTGAGTGTTGGGGTGTCAGGCAGTGTGTGTGCTGGTCAGGGTGTGAGTGTTGGGGTGTCAGGCAGTGTGTGTGCTGGTCAGGGGGTGTGAGTGTTGGGGTGTCAGGCAGTGTGTGTGCTGGTCAGGGTGTGAGTGTTGGGGTGTCAGGCAGTGTGTGTGCTGGTCAGGGTGTGAGTGTTGGGTGTCAGGCAGGTGCTCAGGGTGCGCCCCCGCGGTGCCCAGTGTGCCACAGACAGCGGGCGCCCTGGTGCCTCAGTGCGGGTCTCTCTGTCTCGCCCTGCAGACGGGATCCACAGCGTGACAGCGCAGTGCGTGCTGCGCGTGCTGATCATCACGGAGGAGATGCTGTCCAGCAGCGTGACGGTGCGCCTGCAGAACATGTCCCAGGAGCGCTTCCTGTCGCCCCTGCTGGGGCTCTTCGTGGACGGGGTGTCCGCCGTCCTCTCCGTGCCGCCCGAGGACGTCTTCGTCTTCAACGTCCAGCCCGACGCCGAGGCCGGCGGCGGCGCGGCGGAGATCCTGAACGTCAGCTTCTCGGCCGCCCTGCCCGGCGGGCACTTCTTCCCTTCCGAGGCCCTGGAGGAGCAGCTGTACCTGAACCGGCCGCGGCTCACACAGCTGGCACAGCTGGAGGTGCGGGCAGGCCCGCCGCCGCCGCCGGTTCCCCAGTCCGCTCGTCGGGCTGGGCCACACTTCACAGTGCTTTCTGTCCGACTCTTCCTCCTGCACACAAGCAGGGATTGGGTCACGTCACTCTTTCTTCACCGTGATCACTGTGTCTGTGTTGTTGATGGCGGTGTGGAGTTGACGCCTCTTTCCTCTCTCTCCCTCTCTGGCTCTCCCTCTTGTCCACTCTAATCCCTCTCTCCCTCTCTCACTCTCTCTCTCCTCCCTCTCTCCCTCTCCTGCCCCTCTCCCTCCTCCCTCTCTCACTCTCTCTCTCCTCCCTCTCTCCCTCTCCTACCCCTCTCCCTCCTCCCTCTCTCCCTCTCTCACTCTCTCTCTCCTCCCTCTCTCCCCCTCCTGCCCCTCTCCCTCCTCCCTCTCTCCCTCTCTCACTCCCCCTCTCTCCCTCTCTCCCTCTCTCTCTCCTCCCTCTTTCCCTCTCTCCCTCTCTCCCTCTCCTCCCTCTCTCCCTCTCTCCCTCTCCTGCCCCTCTCCCTCCTCCCTCTCTCCCTCTCCTGCCCCTCTCCCTCTCCTCCCTCTCTCCCTCTCACTCTCCCTCTCTCCCTCCTCCCTCTCTCCCTCTCTCTCCTCCCTCTCTCCCTCTCTCCCTCTCCGGCCCCTCTCTCCCTCTCCGGCCCCTCTCCCTCTCTCCCTCTCTCCCTCTCTCACTCTCTCTCTCCTCCCTCTCTCCCTCTCCTGCCCCTCTCCCTCTCTCACTCTCTCTCTCTCCTCCCTCTCTCCCTCCTCCCTCTCCGGCCTCTCTCCCTCTCCTCCCCCTCTCCCTCTCTCCCTCTCTCCCTCCTCCCCTGCAGGTCCTGCCGTTCGATGACAACGTTTGCTTGCGGGAGCCGTGCCAGAACTACATGAAGTGCATCTCGGTGCTGAAGTTCGACAGCTCCGCCCCCTTCATCTCGTCCCCCTCCATCCTCTTCCGCCCCATTCACCCCATCACCGGCCTGCGCTGCCGCTGCCCCCCCGGCTTCACCGGCGACTACTGTGAGACCGAGATCAACCTCTGCTACTCCAACCCCTGCCTGAACGAGGGCGTGTGCGTGGCCAGGGAGGGGGGCTTCACCTGCATCTGCACCGAAGACTACACAGGTGAGTCGGCCTCTCGGGGGGTCAAAAGACAAAAAATAAGCATCACGCGAACCAATCATTGGGCTGCTTACATGCCATCACGATCAGCCAATCATTGTTCAGGTGAGATCACGATCAGCCAATCATTGCTCAGGTGACATCGCAATCAGCCAATCACTGCTCAGGTATCATCACAACCAGCCAATCATTGCTCACGTGACATCACAGTCAGCCAATCGCTGCTTGGGTTCCATCATGATTAGCCAATCAGTGCTGATGGCAAGTGCCACATGTTGTCTCCCTCTTTTGCTGCCTCTTTCTCTCTCTGTCCGAGCCCTTCTTAAAAAACACCAGTCTAAATAACTTTTCAGACCTTTCCAATTCACAGGACACCCACAAGGGACTAACACACTGCGTAACCTCACTGGCCTAGAGTGGGTATTGCCCCCCAACTTCTAAATTTCCCCAATGACTGTTTTTGAAATAAAAAAGTCGGAGCCTTCCTCTTACACTGCACTCTGTCCTCCTTTTGTCTGAGCCTCTCTCGCTCTCAGTTTTCCAGCTGTGGCTCTCCGAGACATTGTGATTCAGGATGAGCTTCGTTGGGCACGACAGCGGGGCAGCCCTGACAAACAGCGCCACCCCCTCCCTCTGTCTCCAGCAGCACCGCCCTGTCTGCAGCAGTACAGAGCCTCTGTCTGTGCGGGGGCGCAGGCCAGGCTGTGCTCCAGGCCTGTGTCTTAATGAATTCGGTGCGGGAGACAGGAGATCCCGGTATCTGGGTCCTGATCTGTCTGTGTCTGACTCACAGCACTGTAGAACAAAGAGCATGGGAGGCAGCAGTCTGGGGTAAGGCCCCTGCAGTTCCCAGTGCAGGTTTCAGAACTGAATAACAGAGGAGAAGGCGCCATCCTCACTGGGAAATGGGAATTGTTTAGCAGAAAGGAATCTTATTATCCGCGACAGTAATATGTCCTACGCTGCCAGTTGCTGATATAGCGAGAGATACATGTATCAGAGGATTTCATATCGTTTTTTTAATTCAGTGTAATTTTTTCATATATGTTAGTTTTTTATCAGGCAGCAACAGGTTAATTAAAAAGGTTCATCTTTTGCCTCATCTCATCACAGGCAGGGATTAGGGTGGATGGAAATGTAACTCCTTTTCATCTCAGTCTAATTGCATTTAAATCAGGCACAATACTGTCAATAATGGCCCATGTTATATTGAAGGAAGGCTGATATCATCTTCCCAGAGAGCCTCCGAATGAGTGTCCTCACACCAGAGGGACACAACTACTTAACACAGAGCCACACACTGCAAACGTGTCTGCAAGCAAGCACACACACGCACGCACACACACACACAAGCATACACACACATGGACACACCCAAGCACAAAAGTGCTGATGGCCATGTGCTGCTAACACACACACAAATGAATACTTGTGGTTACACACAAGAAATCATTGCACACCCATTTGTATCCCCATATATATAATTATCAACAAACATTTCTTGATATTCACAACAGATTACTATTATTATTATCATGAAAAATCACAGACTAGCTTGCAGCCGTCTCTTCTCTCTCTTCCACTTTTCCTGCCCTCGCCCTCCCTCCACTGAATTCCATCTGATTGGCCTGACGATCATTAACAGGATTGGCAAAGCAATTACATCTCCACTCCAAGCAGGGGAGACCCAGCCCTGCTCGTTTTAATAGGGCGCCAGTAAATCGCCAGCTCCTGAAGGCCTCCACCAGCCTGTGATCAATTGGACTAGTGATTTGTTAGATTAAGCCATTTAAGAACGGCCCTCATCAGTTCTCTTACTCACACAAATTGCTGGTCAGATTGATCAGTGACTCGGAAGTGCTCTTGATTGATAGAAACAGGTGATTTGGGACAAATTAAAGGCAGGAGACCTGTGTTTCAAACGATACACTGTGAGTATCCCTCCCTCCCTTGTGAAAAACCTATGAAATAGACATAGGATCTAATCAAATTAATCAGTGGAATAAAGAAAATGAATTGAATATGTGAACAGTGTGAAATAAGGAGCAGGCCTAGTGATGTACTTCTGATTCTTGTGATGGTACAGTGGTGCTAGAAAGCTTGTGAGAATTTTCTGAATTTCTGCATAAATTTGACCTAAAATGTGATCAGATCTTCACCTAAGTCATAAAAACAGATAAATAGAACCCAGTAAAACAAATAACACACAAAAGGATAAACATTTTCATTCATTTATTGATCAAAATAATCCAACATTAAATGTCTTTGTCGGCAAAAGTATGTGAACCTCTAGGATTATCAGTTCAGTTAAGGGGATAATTAGAGTCAGGAGTGTCAATCAATGGGATGACAATCAGGTGTGAGTTTGGGTGGCCCTGCCTTATTTAAAAAACAAACCTGACTCTTCACTACCAAAGCCTGGTCTTCACCATGCAGGTGAATGGGTGAATGGGTGAATGGGTGAATGGGTGAATGGGTGAATGGGTGAATGGGTGAATGGGTGAATGGGTGAATGGGTGAATGGGTGAATGGGTGAATGGGTGAATGGGTGAATGGGTGAATGGGTGTTTCTGAGAGCCTTGGAAAAAGAGTTGCCGATGCTCATCAGGCTGGAAAAGGTTACAAAATGATTTCTAAAGACTTTGGGCTTCACCAGTCCACTGTCAGGCAGATAGTGTGAAAATGGAGAAAATTCAACACCATTGTCACTCTCCCCAGGAGTGGTCGTCCAACAGGAATCACTCCAAGAGCAAGACGTATAATATTCCGGGAGATCACAAGGAACCCCAGGGTAACGTCTAAGGATCTGCAGGCCTCTCTTGCACGGGCTAATGAGAGTGTTCATGAGTCCACCATCAGGCAAACACTGGACAAGACTAGTGTGCATGGGAGGATAGCAAGCCGGAAGCCACTACTCTCCAAGAAGAACATTGCTGCCCTTTTAAAGTTTGCTCAAGACCACCTGGCTGAGCCAGAAGACCACTGGAAGAATGTTCTGTGAACGGATGAGTCGAAAATAAAACTTTTTGGCTTAAGTGAGAAATATTATTTTTGGTGAAAAACCCAAACGCTGCATTTCAACATAAGAACCTCGTCCCAACCGTGAAACACAGTGGGGGCAGGATCATGGTGTGGGGCTGTTTTGCTGCCAGAGGGCTAGGATGGCTTGCCATCACTGATGGAACTATGAATTCTGGATTGTACCAGCCAATTCTACAGGAGAATGTCAGGGTATCCATCCGTGATCTGAAGCGCAACAGAAGGTGGGTCCTGAAGCGAGATGGGGACCCTGAACACAAGTCAGTCCATCAAAGAATGGTTGAAGCAGAAGAAATTTTGCGTTTTGGAATGGCCGAGTCATTTCCAGTAGAAATGTTGTGGCAGGACCTGAAGCTGGGAGTAAGGAGGAATGGGCCACAATTCCTCCAAGCTGATGTGCGGGACTGATCAACAGTTACCGTATATAAATGTTTGGTTGAAGTCATTGCTGCTCAAGGGGGTCACACCAGTTACTGAAAGCACAGGTTCACATGCTTTTTCTGACAAAGACTTTTAATGTTGGATCAGTAAATGAATGAAAAAGTATATCCTTTTGTGTGATTTTGTTTTATTCGGTTCTTTATTTTTATGACTCAGATGAAGCTCTAATCACATTTTGTGTCAGAGTTATGTGAAAATTCTAGCACCACTGTATGTGTATAAAGCCTGTCTGGTGTCTGTGTCGCTCTTGTCTCCTGCCTCACTGTGTTAACAATGCCATTAACTGGCACTAATGCAGTAGCCTGAGCCGAGATAACCCATCAAAAACCTTTCTCACTCTGGTGATACAATACAGGGCTAGGGGCCGGGCTGTGAGAGACTGTGTGTAGTACAGTGCACAGGTGATGGACTGATCTAGACGACAGGCTGATGGGCTGGCCTCGACTACAGGACACAATCTCAAGAAACTGACCCCTCTCTCTGACTCGAGCCCTGTGCTGACCGGCCTCTTCCTCCGGCAGGTGACCGCTGCGAGGTGGACCGCAGGAAGGGGCGCTGTGTCCCGGGGGTGTGCCGGAACGGGGGGACATGCCGGGACCTGGCGGAGGGGGGGTTCCGCTGCGACTGCCCGGCCGGGGGGTTCGAGCGCCCCTACTGCGCCGTCTCCGCCCGCTCCTTCCCCCCGAAGTCCTTCGTCATGTTCCGGGGGCTGCGGCAGCGTTTCCACCTGTCCATCTCGCTCTCGTGAGTCCGGCTCCGCGCACCGGGGGTGCTGGGGCACAGGGGGAAGGTGTGGCTCTGTGCCCAACGCAATTGTGTGGCACTGTGCAGAATGCGATTGTGTGGCTCTGTGCAGATCGCGATTTATTTTTATGGAGTTGTGCAGCACTGTGCAGAAAGCGATTGGGTTTGATGGAGTTGTGTAACACTGTTCAGAACGTGATTGTGTTTGATGGAGTTGTGTAACACTGTTCAGAACGTGATTGTGTTTGATGGAGTTGTGCAGCACTGTGCAGAATGTGATTGTGTTTGATGGAGTTGTGTAACACTGTTCAGAACGTGATTGTGTTTGATGGAGTTGTGCAGCACTGTGCAGAATGTGATTGTGTTTGATGGAGTTGTGTAACACTGTTCAGAACGTGATTGTGTTTGATGGAGTTGTGCAGCACTGCGCAGAATGTGATTGTGTTTGATGGAGTTGCGCAGCACTGTGCAGAATGTGATTGTGTTTGATGGAGTTGTGTTACACTGTTCAGAACGTGATTGTGTTTGATGGAGTTGTGCAGCACTGCGCAGAATGTGATTGTGTTTGATGGAGTTGCGCAGCACTGTGCAGAATGTGATTGTTTGATGGAGTTGTGTAACACTGTTCAGAACGTGATTGTGTTTGATGGAGTTGTGTAACACTGTTCAGAACGTGATTGTGTTTGATGGAGTTGTGCAGCACTGCGCAGAATGTGATTGTGTTTGATGGAGTTGTGTAACACTGTTCAGAATGTGATTGTGTTTGATGGAGTTGTGTAACACTGTTCAGAACGTGATTGTGTTTGATGGAGTTGTGCAGCACTGCGCAGAATGTGATTGTGTTTGATGGAGTTGCGCAGCACTGTGCAGAATGTGATTGTTTGATGGAGTTGTGTAACTGTTCAGAATGTGATTGTGTTTGATGGAGTTGTGTAACACTGTTCAGAACGTGATTGTGTTTGATGGAGTTGTGCAGCACTCTCCAGAGTGTGACTGTGTTTGATGGAGTTGTGTAGCACTGTGCAGAAAGCAATTGTTTGGTTGAGTTGTGCAGCACTGTGCAGGATGATTGTGTTTGATGGAGTTGTGTAACACTCTTCAGAACATGATTGTGTTTGATGGAGTTGTGTAACACTCTTCAGAGCGTGACTGTGTTTGATGGAGTTGTGTAGCACTCTCCAGAGTGTGACTGTGTTTGATGGAGTTGTGTAGCACTGTGCAGAAAGCGATTGTTTGGTTGAGTTGTGCAGCACTGTGCAGGATGATTGTGTTTGATGGAGCTGTGTAACACTGTTCAGAACGTGATTGTGTTTGATGGAGTTGTGCGGCACTCTCCAGAGTGTGACTGTGTTTGATGGAGTCGTGCAGCACCGTGCAGAATGATTGTGTTTGATGGAGTCGTGCAGCACCGTGCAGAATGATTGTGTTTGATGGAGTTGTGTAACACTGTGCAGAAAGCGATTGTTTGGTTGAGTTGTGCAGCACTGTGCAGGATGATTGTGCTTGATGGAGTTGTGTAGCACCGTGAAGAAAGCGATTGTGTTTGATTGAGTTCAGAGTTCAGCACTGTTCAGAGTGTGCCCTACTTTTAACACAGTATAGTGCAGCATTAAACAGTTTGGTATCGTAACATGTCCTGTTACTAATAGCACAGCATAGTTGCACACTACACGACGGCATAGCTCAGCATGGCTCGTCTCGTCTCAGCACCGTTCTGAATGCTGAACAAGTCATCCCGCGTGCCCAGTTCTGACCTGCTTCTCTCCCTCTCCGTCCCCCAGCTTCGCCACTCTGGAGAGCAGCGGACTGCTGCTGTATAACGGGCGCTTCAACGAGAAGCACGACTTCATCGCGCTGGAGATCGTGGAGGGGCAGGTGCAGCTCAAGTACTCCACAGGTCCGTCTCGCCTCTGCTGCCGGCTCCGCTCAGAGGCCTTTTTTCGACCTGTACCCGGCCTCTGACCTCTGACCTCTGACCTCTCACCTCTCCCTGTCTTGTTCGCCTGTCCTCAGGTGAGTCCTCCACCCAGGTGAGCCCCTACCTGCCCGGGGGAGTGAGCGATGGCAACTGGCACACAGTCCAGATCCACTACTACAACAAGGTACACTGCCTGCCTGCCTGTCTGCCTGCCTGCCTGCCAGCCCACCTCTCTGCCTGGTGTAAGAGACTCCCAGGATCTCCTCAGCCTCAGTCTCATAGTCGGCCTCTTGCTGGCAGGCAGTGATGAAGGAAGACTAGGTTTTCCTTTGTCCAGTATTCAAGGTGAACAGCTCAGAGTCTAGACCTTAGCTACCACCCTGTCCCCCCCCAATCCCTTAATCCCTGCCCTCTCTTTCCTCCTCCCCACCCATCAGCTGAGAGCTTCCTTGCCCCCTCAGCCACTGGCCAGGCCCGGCCCACGCTTATCTACAGCCTGGAAACCTCCATAAACTGCAAGTTTCGGGCGCCCCCTAGTGGATTAACTGCATACAGGGGGTTTGTCTTGTCTATGGGGCCAGAGCATCCCGGAGTCTGCCTGTCTGCCTGTGTTTTCTCCTGTCTGTCTGTCTGTCTGTCTGTCTTTCCTCCTGTCTCTCTGTGTTGTCTGCGGTCTGTCTGTGTTGTCTCCTGTCTGTCTTGTCAGTTCCCTATGCCCCTTTGCCCCGTCCTCCTGTGCGCCAGAGCACTCCTGTCAGGCGGTGTCCCTACAGTGTCCCTCTGGCTCTCCCTCTGCCCCCCAGCCCAAGCGCAGCCCGGCGGGAGAGGCACAGGGCCCCTCGGAGCAGAAGGCGGCGGTGCTGACGGTGGACGACTGCGACACGGCTGTGGCCCTGACCTTCGGCCAGCAGATCAGCAACTACAGCTGCGCGGCGCAGGGCCTGCAGAGCAGCTCCAAGAAGTGAGTCGCCGAAGGGCCAGCGCGCACCTCGCTCAGTTAATTGAATAATTGGCTTTCCCAATTAAGCAATTAGACCAATTAAGTATTTAAAGCTTGGGTGGATGGTCCCTCTGGTCCTCGAGGGACAGTTTAACGAGCCCTGCCCTCTGTTGCCCGGCTCAGCAGAGCATTGGCTGTAAAGGCTCACAGCAGCGCCTCTGCAGGAGCAGTAGTGTGCGTCGCTATACTCTTTTCTTCTGTCATCTTCGCTCTGTCTCTCCTCTCTCCTCCATGCTCGCAGGTCCCTGGACCTGACCGGCCCCCTGCTGCTGGGCGGCGTCCCCAACCTCCCTGGGAATTTTCCGGTGCAGAGCCGCGAGTTCATCGGCTGCATGCGGGACCTGCACATCGACAACCGCCCCGTCGACATGGCAACCTACATCGCCAACAACGGCACGCTGCCCGGTCAGTCTCCCGGCCCGCGGGATATCTGCTGAGCAGCAGTGTTACATTTCACCGCAGGAGAAAGAGTGTGGCTCTGTCGCTCCCTCCCGTCCTCCTGAATATCTTTCTCCCTCTGTCCCTATCCTTCTCTCCTCCACTCTGCGCGCCTCTCCATCCCTCTCTCTCTCACTTTCTCCACTCTCTCCATCCCTCCCTCTCTCTCTCTTGCTCTCACTCTCTCCCTCTTCTCTCACGCTTCACTCTCTCCCTCTCTCTCCCTCTCCTGTCTCTTTCACTCTCACTCCTTTCCCTCTCTCTCCTCTCTCTCCTCTCTCTCCTCTCTCCTCTCACTCTCTCTCCTCTCTCCTCTCTCCTCCTCGCTCTCCTGTCTCCCAGGCTGCAGTGCCAAGCTGCCGTTCTGTAAGGTCAACCCCTGCCAGAACGGAGGAACCTGCCGGGTCAGCTGGGAGACCTTCTCCTGCGACTGCCCCCTGGGCTTCGGGGGCAAGGACTGCAGTCACGGTGAGTCTGGCGGTCGTGCAGAGTGGCAGGAGGGCACGCCGGGACAGCCGCATCCTCCTGGGGACTGACCTTCTGTCCCTCCCCTCTCCCTCCATCTCTGTGCAGTGATGCACCACCCTCACCGCTTCCTGGGGAACAGCGCCCTCTGGTGGGACCTGAAGGGTGAGGCGACGATCTCGATGCCCTGGTACCTGGGACTGGTGTTCCGGACGAGGGGCAGCGATGGGGTGCTTCTGCAGGCGCAGGCTGGGCAGTACACCAACATCCTCTTCCAGGTCAGAGAGAGACCACTGCAGACCAGTATGAAACCACCACCGGCTGTACTACACCAGTACAGAGCTTGCGTGACTAAGCTGTGATGGTACACAGTATACCAGTTCAGGTTGCATCTGCAATTCAGTGTATCATCAGATTATAGCTAATTTTGGATGTCTACTTTAATCTCTGCATCTGCGTTACATACATTGTTAAGAGTGTAATTGGCCAGTACAAACATGTCATTGACCAGGACAGAGTGTATTTGACCAGGACAGTACAGCTTGGCAATGACCATTACAGAGTGTAAATGACCAGTACGGCGTGGCACTGACCTTTACGGCGTGGCACTGACCGGTACGGCGTGTCAGCGGTACAGAGTGTAATGGAGCATCACAGATTCTCGGCTGAGTGTTAGTCTGCTAACCCCGTGTCCCGCTCGTGGGTGCAGCTGTCCGGAGGCCAGCTGGTGTTCTCGGTGAGCCGCGGGTCAACCCGTGCGATCAGGCTGCTGCTGGACGCAGTGGCGGTGGACGACGGCCGCTGGCACAACCTGCAGCTGGAGCTGCGCAACGTGAGCAGCGGGAGGGACACGCGCTACGTCGCCACCGTCCGGCTCGACTTCGGCCTCTTCCAGGTGCGTCAGGCGGGTGTGCTGCCCGGTCCTGCGTCCACGCGGCTGTCCGTGTGCGAGCGCGTCCAGCAGTGTGTCTCTGAGTTGGTAATGCCCTCTCTCTCCCCCTCTCTCCCAGGGGACAGTGGTAGTGGGCAGTGAGCTCCATGGGCTCAAAGTGAAACACCTGCATGTTGGGGGCATCCTGGGGGCTGGAGAGGTGCAGAGCGGCATGAAGGGTTGCATTCAGGTGAGTCTGACACCTGTGTAAACACACCTGTCTATATACACAGTGTCCAGGTGAGTCTGATACCTGTATTAACACACCTGTCTATATACACAGTGTCCAGGTGAGTCTGATACCTGTATTAACACACTTGTCTGTACACTGTGTGCAGGTGAGTCTGACACCTGTGTAAACACACATGTCTGTACACACTGTGTCCAGGTGAGTCTGACACCTGTATTAACACACCTGTCTGTACACACTGTGTGCAGGTGAGTCTGACACCTGTATTAACACACCTGTCTATACACAGTGTCCAGGTGAGTCTAATACCTATATTAACACACCTGTCTATATACACAGTGTCCAGGTGAGTCTGATACCTGTATTAACACACCTGTCTATATACACAGTGTCCAGGTGAGTCTGATACCTGTATTAACACACCTGTCTATACGCACTGTGTCCAGGTGAGTCTGATACCTGTATTAACACACCTGTCTGTACACACTTTGTACAGTCTGATACCTGTATTAACACACCTGTCTATACACACAGTGTCCAGGTGAGTCTGATACCTGTATTAACACACCTGTCTATGCACACTGTGTCCAGGTGAGTCTGATACCTGTATTAACACCTGTCTGTACACACTTTGTGCAGTCTGATACCTGTATTAACACACCTGTCTATACACACAGTGTCCAGGTGAGTCTGATACCTGTATTAACACACATGTCTATACACACAGTGTCCAGGTGAGTCTGATACCTGTATTAACACACCTGTCTATGCACACTGTGTCCAGGTGAGTCTGATACCTGTATTAACACACCTGTCTGTACACACTGTGTGCAGTCTGATACCTGTATCAGCACACATCTATGTACATTCCACGTTCTGAATTTTAGAATTTGACATCTGATATCTGTCTCTCTGTCCCTCTGTCTGCCCATGTGTCTGTGTTTCTGTCTCTGTTCACCTGTCTGTCCATCAGGGGGTGCGTCTGGGGGACACTCCTTCAGGAACCCCCCTGCCGAAACCATCCCGCTCAGTAAGAGTGGAAGCGGGTTGCAGTGTGGGGAACCCCTGTGACTCCAAACCCTGCCCCCCTAACAGTGAGTGCATTGACGACTGGGAGCGAGCCGTCTGCCGCTGCTATCCAGGTAATTACACCTGCCTGACTGTCCATAGGACTGAGCTCACCTCTGCCTGACTGTCCGTAGGACTGAGCTCACCTCTGCCTGACTGTCCGTAGGACTGAGCTCACCTCTGCCTGACTGTCCGTAGGACTGAGCTCATCTCTGCCTGACGGTCTGTATGTCTGAGCTCATCTCTGCCTGACTGTCCGTAGGACTGAGCTCATCTCTGCCTGACGGTCTGTATGACTGAGCTCATCTCTGCCTGACGGTCTGTATGACTGAGCTCATCTCTGCCTGACTGTCTGTAGGACTGAGCTCATCTCTGCCTGACTGTCCGTAGGACTGAGCTCATCTCTGCCTGATGGTCTGTATGACTGAGCTCATCTCTGCCTGACTGTCTGTCTGACTGAGCTCATCTCTGCCTGACTGTCCGTAGGACTGAGCTCATCTCTGCCTGACTGTCCGTAGGACTGAGCTCATCTCTGCCTGACTGTCTGTCTGACTGAGCTCATCTCTGCCTGACAGTCTGTATGACTGAGCTCATCTCTGCCTGACTGTCTGTCTGACTGAGCTCATCTCTGCCTGACGGTCTGAATGACTGAGCTCATCTCTCTCTGCCTGACGGTCTGCCTGCCTGGCTGGTTGCCTGATTACCTGTCAGTCTATCTGACTTTCTGCTTTGCTGTAAGATTGACTGTCTGTCTGCCTGACTCTCCATCTACCTGCCTGTCTGACTGAAAACTGACTGTCTGCCTGTCTGACTAAGTAACTATCTGTCTGCCTGTCTGACTGTAAGACTGAGTAACTGTCTGTCTGCCTTTCTGTCTGACTAACTGTCTGTCTGCCTGTCTGTCTGCCTGCAAAACTCAGTGACTGTCTGTCTGTCTGCTTGTCTATATGAATAACTATCTGCCTGTCTGTAAGACTGAGTAGCTGTCTGTCTGCCTTTCTGTCTGACTGTAAGACTGAGTGACTGCCTGACTGCCTGTCTCTGACTGTCCGCCTGTCTGTATGACTGATTAACTTTCTGTCTGCCTGCCTGTCTGACTGAGTGTTTGCCTGTCTGCCTGTCTGTATGACTAGCTCTCTGTCTGCCTGTCTGTATGACTGAGTGTTTGCCCGTCTGCCTGTCTGTATGACTAGCTCTCTGTCTGCCTGTCTGTCTGACTGAGTGTTTGCCCGTCTGCCTGTCTGTATGACTAGCTCTCTGTCTGCCTGCCTGTATGACTGAGTGTTTGCCTGTCTGCCTGTCTGTATGACTAGCTCTCTGCCTGCCTGCCTGTCTGACTGAGTGTTTGCCTGTCTGCCTGTCTGTATGACTAGCTCTCTGTCTGCCTGTCTGTCTGACTGAGTGTTTGCCTGTCTGCCTGTCTGTATGACTAGCTCTCTGTCTGCCTGTCTGTCTGACTGAGTGTTTGCCTGTCTGCCTGTCTGTATGACTAGCTCTCTGTCTGCCTGTCTGTCTGACTGAGTGTTTGCCTGTCTGCCTGTCTGTATGACTAGCTCTCTGTCTGCCTGTCTGTCTGACTGAGTGTTTGCCTGTCTGCCTGTCTGTATGACTAGCTCTCTGTCTGCCTGTCTGTCTGACTGAGTGTTTGCCTGTCTGCCTGTCTGTATGACTAGCTCTCTGTCTGCCTGTCTGTCTGACTGAGTGTTTGCCTGTCTGCCTGTCTGTATGACTAGCTCTCTGTCTGCCTGTCTGTCTGACTGAGTGTTTGCCTGTCTGCCTGTCTGTATGACTAGCTCTCTGTCTGCCTGTCTGTCTGACTGAGTGTTTGCCTGTCTGCCTGTCTGTATGACTAGCTCTCTGTCTGCCTGTCTGTCTGACTGAGTGTTTGCCTGTCTGCCTGTCTGTATGACTAGCTCTCTGTCTGCCTGTCTGTCTGACTGAGTGTTTGCCTGTCTGCCTGTCTGTATGACTAGCTCTCTGTCTGCCTGTCTGTCTGACTGAGTGTTTGCCTGTCTGCCTGTCTGTATGACTAGCTCTCTGTCTGCCTGCCTGTATGACTGAGTGTTTGCCTGTCTGCCTGTCTGTATGACTAGCTCTCTGTCTGCCTGCCTGTCTGACTGAGTGTTTGCCTGTCTGCCTGTCTGTATGACTAGCTCTCTGTCTGCCTGTCTGTCTGACTGAGTGTTTGCCTGTCTGCCTGTCTGTATGACTAGCTCTCTGTCTGCCTGTCTGTCTGACTGAGTGTTTGCCTGTCTGCCTGTCTGTATGACTAGCTCTCTGTCTGCCTGTCTGTCTGACTGAGTGTTTGCCTGTCTGCCTGTCTGTATGACTAGCTCTCTGTCTGCCTGCCTGTCTGACTGAGTGATGAAAAGGGTGGGCAGGAGAAACAGAGAGAGACAGAAAGGCAGAGAGGGGGAGGAGTGCAGAGCTTGGGGGCAAGAAGAGGGAGAAGACAAGGGGTGGAGAGGGGGCCGGGGAGGGATGGAGAGAAAGGAGATGAAAGGCTTAGAGGGAGAGCAGCAGGAGGAGAAAACAGGAAGCCGGAAGGAGGGAGAGGAGGCGGAAGAAAAGTGTAAGAAAGGAGACAGCGAGCGAGCAAACATGCTCCTTAATTAACACCAAACACGATCAACTCAATTTAATTAGCGTATCATTAATTGCTAATAAACCTCCGGAATTAGCTTTTGTAAAGAGCGAGAGGAATAAAAGATTTTACAGAAAGTTTGCCTTTGTAACCTCTAAACTGTGCATTATTCCTTCACATCTTCTGGTGCTAATTCAGTGATTAACAATTAATTAACAGTCAGTGTTATATAAAGGACATGCTAATTAGAGTGAAGAGAACTAATTAGGAAATGTGTGACTGTGCAGTTTCTCCAGTAGCAACAGAGCAAAGCTCTGGGGACCTGATGTTGTCACTGATGCTATCTGCCTGTCTCTCAGTCTCTCTGCCTGTCTCTCAGTCTCTCTGCCTGTCTCTCAGTCTCTCTGCCTGTCCATCAGTTTCTCTCTCTCAGTCTCTCTGCCTGTCCATCAGTCTCTCTGCCTGTCTCTCAGTCTCTCTGCCTGTCCATCAGTTTCTCTCTCTCAGTCTCTCTGCCTGTCTCTCAGTCTCTCTGCCTGTCCATCAGTTTCTCTGTCTCTCAGTCTCTCTGCCTGTCTCTCAGTCTCTCTGCCTGTCTCTCAGTCTCTCTGCCTGTCCATCAGTTTCTCTGTCTCTCAGACTCTCTGCCTGTTCATCAGACTCTCTGCCTGTTCATCAGACTCTCTGCCTGTCTCTCAGTCTCTCTGCCTGTCCATCAGTTTCTCAGACTCTCTGTCTGTCTCTTAGACTCTTTGCCTGTCTCTCTGTCTTTCTGTCTGTCTGTCTCTCAGCCTTTATCTGTCTGCCTTAGTCTCCCTGTCTGTCCCTCAGCCTGAACCTGAAGGTTTCTAGCCTGTCTGGTCCTGATGTTGTGACCACCTCTCTGTCCTGGGTGTCTCATGGTTTTTGTCTTTTTAATGACGCTTTCTACATTTTGTGTGCAACTGTCCACCTGGTTCACTGTCCTTAATGTCTCCTGCTCTGCTTGTCTGTCTGTCTGTCTGCCTGCCTATCTGTGGCTGTCCAGGCTACTATGGGAAGGACTGCATAGATGCCTGTCACCTGAATCCCTGTGAGAATGAAGCTCAGTGCCACCACAGGCGCAACAGCTCCCATGGGTACACCTGTGACTGCAAGGATAACCACTTCGGACAGTACTGCCAGCACAGGTGAGCTCTGTACACACACCTGGCTGGACAGGTGAGCTCGCTGTACAGGACTCTATATAGTTATTAAACACACCCAGCTGAGCTGGCAAGCTGTCTGTATACGCCTGAATGCAGTATAATCTTGACTGCGCAGGAAGATTGTCTATCGTGTCCATGGTGTCCCATGTTGTGACATTACAAAGTGATGCACACACATTTTGTTAAATTTCATATTTTATTCAAACCCTTAATGCTCCAACTGGATCCTTCTTGATGTAAGATAAGTTACAGTAGATGTCAGCAAAAGCTAAAGAGAGAAAATGAGGAATATGGATTGCGGAAGTGTTCAGACCCATGAACTCATATAAAATAACAGATTTGGTGGAAGTATCTTTCACAGCGATTTTTTTCCAAGCTGCAAGCCTTTCTGGGTACTTCTCTGCCAACTTAGGTACAGCAGTCTAAACATCTCCATCCAGCCTCCCCGCAGGAATCGAGCTGGGACTTTGACTCTTGGTCATTCGCTTTCTTATTTTTAATATCTTCCAGTATAGCTCTGGCTTTGTACTCCAGTCACTCTTCTGCTGGGAGGTGAAGTTTTGTACCGGTTTTAGGTCTTTAAAAGGTTTTCCAGTTATTTGCTCCATCTACATATCAGTCTTGAGAAGCTTCTCAGTCCCTGCTGATGAGAAGAACTATATAACCTAATGCTGTCATCACCATGCTTGATAGTAAGGATAGTGTTGACTCACATTTATTCTGAATCACTATTATTGCACACAGACAGAGGACACTCAAATAATCATGTGGCACAGTAAGGTCATTTTGTGCACCTACTATAAATTAATTAAGGTTTGCCACAGCAAAGAGTTTGAATACATAGCAATCATGACTTTCTGTTTTTCTGTTGCGTTAATTATCTATTTACTCCTTTCTCTTTGTTTTTGCTTTTAATGTGCATAGTAGTTTGTGTGTGTAACAAACATTTATTGCGAATTTAGAGAGTGTCCTGACACGAAGTTTTAAAAAAACACAAACACAAAAAAACACTGGTGTTTGCGGTACAGGTTGAAGTGTGTGTGTCAGTCTCTGACCGTGTGTTTCTGCACTGCCCCCTACAGGACCGAACAGCAATGCCCACGGGGGTGGTGGGGCAGTCCGACCTGTGGACCCTGCCACTGTGACGCCAACAAGGGATTCGACCCCGACTGCAACAAGACCAATGGGCAGTGCCAGTGCAAGGTCAGGACAAGGGCACAGACACTTCCGAGAGCCGCATCTGTATTGCTCGCTGGAACGTCACTCCCCACAGGGCTGCTACCACTGCAGCATTGCCTCTAGTAACTGTTACTCTAGGACTACTATACTGCAGGACTACTACAGCAGCCATATCACCCTGCAACTCACAACTGGCAACCCACTGAAGCTAAGCAGGTGTGAGCCTGGTCAGTACCTGGATGGAAGAGGTGTTAGTGGGGCCAGGAGGGGGCGCTGACCCTGCGGCTCATGTGGGTCCTAATGCCCCAGTATAGTGACGGGGACACTATACTGTAAACAGGCCTGTCCTCCGGATGAGATGTAAAACCGAGGTCCTGACTCTCTGTGGTCATTAAAAATCGCAGGGCGTTTCTCGAAAAGAGTAGGGGTGTAACCCCGGCGTCCTGGCCAGATTTCCCATTGGCCCTTACCAATCATGGCCTCCTAACAATTCCCCTCTATGAACTGGCTTCATCACTCTGCTCTCCTCCCCACTGAGAGCTGGTGTGTGGTGAGCGTTCTGGCGCACTATGGCTGCCGTCGCATCATCCAGGTGGGGCTGCACATTGGTGGTGGTGGAGGGGAGTTCCCATTGCCTGTAAAGCGCTTTGAGTGGAGTGTCCAGAAAAGCGCTATATAAGTATAAGCAATTATTATTATTATTACTAGTGCTACTGCTGCCACACTGCTCACAGTAAAACACTGACGCTGCTGCCTGTAGTAGCATTGCCTCTAGTAACTGTTACTCTATGAGTACTAGTGCTACTGCTGCCACACTGCTCACAGTAAAACACTGACGCTGCTGCCTGTAGTAGCATTGCCTCTAGTAACTGTTACTCTAGGAGTATTAGTACTACATAGTGACTCTGATATCAGCAGTAGTGCTACTTCTACTCAGTCTGAGATGACGGCAGTAGCAGGCGGGACCATCAGGACAGCACTCTTGATGCCCAGTGGGGAGCTCTGACAGTGATGGACGTGTGTCTCTGGGCTCTGCAGGAGTTCCACTACCGCCCGCGGGGCAGCGACTCCTGCCTGCCCTGTGACTGTTACCCCGTGGGCTCGTTCTCCCGGGCCTGTGACCCCGAGACCGGGCAGTGCCAGTGCCGGCCGGGCGTCATGGGGCGCCAGTGCAACGCCTGCGACAACCCCTTTGCTGAGGTCACCCAGAACGGCTGCGAGGGTGAGTCCTGAACGGGGCGAGGGGGGTCCCCAAAGCACGCACGCGCACAGACACACGCACGCATGTGGACATACAGACACACACTCACACATGCATACACCGACACGCACATGCGCACAGGCACACACGCTCGCGCATGCGCACACACGCATGCACAGACACACACAAACTCCCAGGTCCACTCAGCCTGCTTTCCAGATGAGTACCGGGGGTTAATCCTTCCGGGGGTAACAGGCCGGCCGGAGCGTGATGCTGACCCCATCACCTCCACCTCCAGTGTCGGATGGTTGAGGAAAACTGCTGGCCCTTGGCCCCCATTCCCCCAGGGACCTTGATGGCCTGAAAAGGGGACCTACCCTAGGAACAATTCTACAGATACCTACAGCCTCCCCCTGGAGGACTATTTTGGAATCACAGCTCCCTGCAGATGTGATTAGACGAGTGTTAACTCTCCACGGTTTCTTTCAGTGCTGTAGAAAATAAGATGCTTGTGGGATTATGAATGAGGAGTGTTTACATTTCATATTTTATTGCACTCAGTTGTGCCACAGTGTATTGCAGCAGCCTGAAGTTATATTAATAGTATGCTGGTAGTCATCTCTTCATTCCTCTCTCTTTTGCTTTTTACTTATCTGTTTCCCTGTCCTCTTGCTCTCTCTGTTTCCCCCCTGCCTCCTCTCTCCATGTCCCCCTCTCCCCCATCTCCTCTCTCCCTGTCTCTCTGCAGTGATCTACGACGGCTGTCCTAAAACAATCACAGCTGGGATCTGGTGGCCCAGGACCAAGTTCAGTCTTCCTGCAGCGGTTCCTTGTCCCAAGGGCTCCCTGGGTGAGCGACTGTTTTAGGTCTCCCTTCCCGAGCACTGGATCCCTGTGTCACTATCTCCTGGTGCCTGTGTCCTGATCACCTGGTGTCACTATCTCCTGGTGCCTGTGTCACTATCTCCTGGTGCCTGTGTCCTGATCACCTGGTGTCACTATCTCCTGGTGCCTGTGTCACTATCTCCTGGTGCCTGTGTCCTGATCACCTGGTGTCACTATCTCCTGGTCACACTGTCCCGATGGCCTGGTCTCTGTGTCCTGACCTGGTTTGTCCCCTGTCAGGAGCGGCTGTCCGACACTGCGATATGGAGAGGGGATGGCTGGACCCTGACCTCTTCAACTGCACCTCCCCGGCCTTCATGGAGCTCAACACTGCGGTGAGAGAGGGGGAGAGGCGGGGCTGGAGAGGGGGAGTGGAGTGGAGGGGAGAGGAAGGGGGTGGGGGAGCGAGGGAGTGAGAGAGAGGGACAGATGAACGGAGAGAGGGGAGGAAGGAGACACAGGCCACTGTAGAGGGAGAATAAGGAGAGAGGAAGAAGAAGATGGAAAAATCTCTGCCCTGTTTGCGTGAGTTTTACCAGAGAAAGAGACAAAACACCGAGAGAGTTCTGGTGCCTGGGGAGGAGTGCTAAAGACTCACACGAGCCTCGGGAAGCCATGACGAAGCACAGGCAGGGATAGACTCTGGGCAACACCACTGTGGTAATGGCAAAGTGACTGTGTGCTCGTGTGTGTGCTTGTGTGCATGTGTGCGTGCGTGCGTGCGTGCGTGCGTGCGTGCGTGCGTTTCTCCCACAGCTGGAGGCTCTGGAGAGGAACGAGACGCAGCTCAGCACCATCGAGGCCAAGAAACTGGCCCACCAGCTCCGCGACGTCGCCGAGGGGACTGGCCGTTTCTACGGCAACGACCTCCAGATCGCCGACAGGATGCTGCACCGCCTGCTCGGGTTCGAGAGCCGACAGACCGGCTTCGGGCTGACCGCCACGCAGGACGCCCACTTCAACGAGGTGAGAGAGGGAGGGATGAGGAGGGAGATTGCGAGTGGAGTTTTTATTGTCTCGATGCACACTCTCACACGCATGCACAGACACACGCTTGTGCACGCGCACACACGGGTGTCCCCTGTGCCACACGGGAAGACGGAGGCGTGAGGACAGCCTCGTCAGGTCCTGCAGCACGTCTTGGACTCCGCAGCGCCGAGCAGGAGGCTCGGTGATGATTGGAGAGAGACGTGCGCCTCTCTGGTGTCCCTGCTGGCCTGCGGTCTCCTGGGAAGTCTCAGGTGTCGCTTTTCCAAACCCCGTCCTCGGCGTTGCTGCCCCTCTGCCCCACTCGGTCTCCACGGCCTGGGGATTCTGAGTCACCCGACCCAGGCTCGAACCCGTTACTCCTGGGTCGTAGGGCCCGACTTGAGCTCAGAGCAAGTGGTTTGACGGGTTGGGCCACTTTTAAATGCATCTTAAAACACATCTCTCCCTCTGTCTTTTGAGTATGTGCGTGAGCATCGTGTCACCAATTGCCCCCTGGGGATAATAAACACACTCTCTCTCTCTCCTACCTGTCCCTCCTTCTCTGTGCCAATCTCATCCTCTCCCCACTCTCCCTCCTCCTCTCCCCGCCCTCTCTCCCACCTCTTCTCCCCTCCCTCTCTCCCTCTAGAACCTGGTGCGCGGGTGCAGCACAGTTCTGGGTCCGAGCAGCGCCTGGCTGTGGCGGTCGCTGTCTCTGGGCGAGCGGGGGGCTGCTGGGCTGGCGGAACTGCTGGAGGAGTACGCCCGCACCCTGGCACAGAACATGAAGCTCACCTACCTCAACCCTGTGGCCATCGTGGCCCCTAACATTGGTGAGGAGCCCCAACAATCATTCCATGTGCACCCCAAGGCTGCAGGTCATAGTGTGCGCATGGCAGTGCTAGAACGGTAGTAGCAGTAGCACTAATACTCCTAGAGTAACAGTTACTAGAGGCAATGCTACTACAGGCAGCAGCGTCAGTGTTTTACTGTGAGCAGTGTGGCAGCAGTAGCACTAGTACTCCTAGAGTAACAGTTACTAGAGGCAATGCTACTACAGGCAGCAGCGTCAGTGTTTTACTGTGAGCAGTGTGGCAGCAGTAGCACTAGTACTCATAGAGTAACAGTTACTAGAGGCAATGCTACTACAGGCAGCAGCGTCAGTGTTTTACTGTGAGCAGTGTGGCAGCAGTAGCACTAGTACTCCTAGAGTAACAGTTACTAGAGGCAATGCTACTACAGGCAGCAGCGTCAGTGTTTTACTGTGAGCAGTGTGGCAGCAGTAGTAGTCCTAGAACCGCGCTGCACTGGTGCCTTCATCCCTTCATCGTTTTCTCCCCTCGTGTTCTTAGTTCATTGAGTAGTATTGCTCTTACCTTCCTCTTGGTCTACCCACTGAGCAGGTTATGGCAGACGCACAGGTGTGTACGGTACTGGAGCAGGTTATGGCAGACGCACAGGTGTGTACAGTAAGTGCTGGAGGGTTACTGCAGTGCACACAGCTAGACTGTTCTGGCGCGGGGGTTCTGCAGGGGTGAGATTCCCGAGCTGAACTCACCTGCATGTGTGTGTGTGTGTGTGTGTTTCAGTGATGAACCTGGACCGCCTGGAGAACCACACACACGTTCGGCGGCGGTTCCCCCGGTACCACAGCAGCCTGTTCCGCGGCCAGGTGCTCTGGGACCCCCACACACACGTTGTGCTGCCCCCCGTCGCCCTGGTGCCCCCCCGGCATACAGGTGAGGGTCTGTTGGACAGACTGAGGAGCGAGGTGGCTGGGCCGGAGGACGTCCTCCTGCTTGTATCTCTCCCTGGAGCTCCTGGAGCACAAGTGATCCGCCGCGTCTGACCTTTCTCCCGTCTCCCGTCTTCCTCAGCTCCTCCCTCTGCAGCCCCCGCCCCCATGGGCGTCTCGGCCAATGAGACGGCGGAGGCCCCCGCACTGAAGCGCCATGCGTCGCCACCCGAGCCGCCGATCACTGTCGTCATCCTGCTGATCTACCGCAGCCTGGGGGCAGCGCTGCCCGCCAAATACCACACCGACCGCCGCGGCATCAGGTCTGTCCCTCTGCCCGGCTCTGCCCCTCTCTCTTCCTGTCCGCCCTCCTTATCTCAGACAGAAACACGAATGCCAGGGCCCTCGATCGCAGGATCTCAGTAGCGATGTTTCAGGAACGATGACATGCTGCATCACTCAATGTCTCATGAGTGCGCAGGACGGGAGGGCTAAGGCTGGAATGAATAATGACTCTGACATCGCGCGGGCTCTCTCTCTCTTTCTCTCTTGTGTTGGTGTCCAGGCTCCCCAAGCACCCGGTGATGAACTCCCCGGTGGTCAGTGTGTCGGTGCTGAACAACCAGGCGTACGTCACAGGCCCCCTTGACTCCCCCCTGCTGCTGGAGTTCCGCCTCCTGGAGACGGCCAATCGCAGCAAGCCGCTGTGTGTGCAGTGGAACCACACCAGCCCGTGAGTGTGTGTGGGCGGGAACTGGGCGTCGGCGTGGGCGGGGTGTGGTGGTGAGTGGGGGCGTGGTCGTAGGTGGCGGGTGTGGCATCGCAAGGAACAAGCTGAGGGCTCCTTGAGGGGTGGGAGTGGGTGTGTGAAGTTAATGAGTAAATGTGTGAGTCTGCATGTGAATGTGTGTGGGGGTGTCTGTAGTGTGTGTGTGCTGTGTTGTGTAGCAGTGTGGCTAGCTGGGTATCAGTTGTCTCTCTGTGTCTGTGGTATGTGCTGTGTCGTGTATAACACAGTGTGTGTAGCAGTGCATTATTGATACCTTCCTGTGTCTGCAGTGTGTGTGTACAATGTTGTGCAGCAGTGTGCATAGCTGTGTATTAGTTGTGCTTCTTTGTGTGTAGTGTGTGTGCTGTGTTGTGTTTAGCTCTTTCTACAACAGTGTGTATAGCTGTGTATCAGTTGGGTCTCTGTGTCTACAGTGTGTGTGTTGTGTTGGGTTGTGTTGTATAGGGCTCTGTGTACAGCAGTGTGGACAGCTGTGCCTGTGTGTCTGCAATGTGTGTGCTATTTTGTGTAGGTCTGTGTCTGCAGTGTGTGTGTTGTGTAGAGCTGTGTCTGTGTGCTGTGTGTGTTGTGTTGTGTAGGGCTGTGTCTGTGTGTGTATGATGTGTGTGTGTGTTGTGTTGTGTTGTGTAGAGCTCGGTGTACAGCAGTGAGTACAGCTGTGTCTGTGTGTCCCTGTGTATCTGCAGTGAGGAGCCTGGAGGCTGCTGGACTGTGCGGGACTGCAGTGTGGTCTTCAGGAACACCACCCATGTGCGCTGCCAGTGTGCCAAGCTGGGCACCTTCGGGGTGCTGATGGACAGCTCCCAGCGAGAGGTACCGCACCCCCAGAGTCACATCACAGCTCTAACTCCTCTCTCTCTCTGTGTTGCTGTCTTCACCTCCTCTTGTTTCCTGTCTGCCCAGTACTGCAGTGTGTGACTCTCTCTCTCTCTCGCTGAGCAGCAGCTGGAGGGGGATCTGGAGACCCTGGCCGTGGTGACGTACTCGTCTCTGTCCGTGTCCCTGCTGGCCCTCCTCCTCACAGTGTCCATCCTGTCCTGCCTCAGTGGCCTCAAGTCCAACACGCGCAGCATCCACTGCAACATGGCGGCTGCCATCTTCCTGTCTGAGCTCGTCTTCCTGCTGGGCATCAACCAGACCGAGCAGCAGGTCTGTGCTTTTGCCCTGGCTTTCTGATTGTCCATCTGTCTTTTTTTTCTGTCAGTCAGAGGCTCAGGTCCTGTGCCCAGTGACAGTGCACTGCAGTGTGTAACTCTCTCTCTCTTCCCCCTTGGTTCCTGTGCGCAGTGACAGTGCACTGCAGTTTGTAACCCTCTCTCTCTTCCCCCTCAGTTCCTGTGCCCAGTGACAGTGCACTGCAGTGTGTAACCCTCTCTCTCTTCCCCCTCAGTTCCTGTGCCCAGTGACAGTGCACTGCAGTGTGTAACCCTCTCTCTCTTCCCCCTCCGTTCCTGTGCCCAGTGACAGTGCACTGCAGTGTGTAACCCTCTCTCTCTTCCCCCTCAGTTCCTGTGCCCAGTGACAGTGCACTGCAGTGTGTAACCTTCTATCTCTTCCCCCTCGGTTCCTGTGCCCAGTGACAGTGCACTGCAGTGTGTAACCCTCTCTCTCTTCCCCCTCAGTTCCTGTGCCCAGTGACAGTGCACTGCAGTGTGTAACCTTCTATCTCTTCCCCCTCGGTTCCTGTGCCCAGTGACAGTGCACTGCAGTGTGTAACCCTCTCTCTCTTCCCCCTCAGTTCCTGTGCACAGTCATCGCAATCCTGCTGCATTATTTCTTCATGGCCACATTCGCCTGGCTGTTTGTTGAAGGGCTTCACATTTACCGCATGCAGACGGAGGCGCGCAACATCAACTACGGCGCCATGCGCTTCTACTACGCCATCGGCTGGGGCGTGCCCGCCATCATCACCGGTAAGCTCCTCTGCCACACCAGTGCAGGGGCCTGATGGGCACTCAGCAGAAAGACGCTCTCCCTGAAGACTGTGAAATCACTCTGGTCTTTTCCCTTCCCTTCCTCTGCTCCCTGCCTCCTCCTCCTCTGCCCTCTCTCTCCCCGTCTCAGGGCTGGCTGTGGGGCTGGACCCTGAGGGTTATGGGAACCCGGATTTCTGCTGGATCTCCGTCCATGATAAACTAATATGGAGCTTCGCTGGTCCCATCGGCATTGTCATTGTGGTACGGATGCTGTCTCTTGCATTTCCTTCTTGTTAGAATATTGGGATCTGTGCTCACTGCTGCCCCCTGGAATGTGTAATAGAATCTGAGGTCACTATTCCCTTCCTATACTATGCAATAGGGTTCTTGCTCAGTGGCACCACCTGGTGGTATGTGTGGTAGGGTCTGTTTTCAGCACTGCCCCTTGTCTTGCAGATGAATGGCGGAATGTTTCTGATCGTGGCAAGAATGTCCTGCAACCCCACGCAGAAAGAGACCAAGAAACAGTCAGTGGTGTGAGTACCAGCCAGGACCAGGAATTCTGGGCATACTGTGTGAAAGTGGGACAGTGGGTAGAGTCGAGAGAGAGAGGGAGGCAGTGTGGGACAGTGGGTAGAGCTGAGAGAGAGAGGCAGTGTGGGACAGTGGGTAGAGCTGAGAGAGAGGGAGGCAGTGTGGGACAGTGGGTAGAGCTGAGAGAGAGAGGGAGGCAGTGTGGGACAGTGGGTAGAGCTGAGAGAGAGAGGGAGGCGGTGTGGGACAGTGGGTAGAGCTGAGAGAGAGAGGGAGGCAGTGTGGGACAGTGGGTAGAGCTGAGAGAGAGGGAGGCGGTGTGGGACAGTGGGTAGAGCTGAGAGAGAGAGGGAGGCAGTGTGGGACAGTGGGTAGAGCTGAGGGAGAGGGAGGCAGTGTGGGACAGTGGGTAGAGCCGAGAGAGAGAGAGAGGGAGGCAGTGTGGGACAGTGGGTAGAGCCGAGAGAGAGAGGGAGGCAGTGTTTGAATTATCTGTGCTTGCTGTCTGAGTCTATTTCTGTGCTCTTCTTCATAGCTTTTCTTTTAAAGATTTTTCTCTCCTTCCTCCTGCTTTCCCCCTGGTGTCTGTGCAGCACTACTGTGCGCAATGCCTTTATCCTGCTGCTCCTGGCCAGCTCCACCTGGCTGTTCGGCCTCATGGCCGTCAATAACAGTGTGCTGGCCTTCCACTACCTCTACACTGTGCTGTGCTGTCTGCAGGTAACCTGTCTCCCTGCCAGGCTACACTCCAGCCTGCTTCTCTCTCTGGCATGAGACCACACAGGTCTAATTCCGAAAAGCACTGCAGTCTTTACAATTTCTACTTTACTGTGTTAAAGTGCTGTGTGTGCGTGCAAGCCCGTGGTACTTTGTAAAGACTGTTCTTTGTGTGCGCTGGTCTGCATTAGCCTATAGTGACTGTGCTGTGCCTGTGCTGGTCTGTATAACTCTGTAATGACTGTGCTGTTTGTGTATTGGTCTGCATTACTCTATAGTGACTGTGCTGTGTGTGTATTGGTCTGTATTACTCTATAGTGACTGTGCTGTGTCTGTGCTGGTCTGTATTACTCTATAGTGACTTTACTGTGTCTGTGCTAGTCTGTAGTACTCTATAGCAACTGTGCTGTGCCTGTGCTTGTCTGTACTACTCTGTAGTGACTACTGTGTGTGCTGGTCTGTATTACTCTATAGTGACTGCTGTGTCTGTGCTGGTCTGTATTACTCTATAATGACTGTGCTGTGTGTGCTTGTGTGTATTACTCTATAGTGACTGTGCTGTGTGTGCTGGTCTGTATTACTCTATAGTGACTGTGCTGCGTCTGTGTTGGTCTGTATTACTCTATAGTGACTGTGCTGTGTCTGTGTTGGTCTGTATTACTCTATAGTGACTGTGCTGTGTGTGCTTGTGGTTATTACTCTATAGTGACTGTGCTGTGTGTGTATTGGTCTGTTTCAGGGACTTGCAGTGCTGCTGGTGTTCTGCCTGCTGAACTCAGAGGTGCAGGAGGCCTGGAAACTGGCCTGTCTTGGCAAGAAGCCCCCAGCAGAGGAGACAGCTCGAGTGCCCCAGATCACTGTAATACCCTGTGACTGTATCGCCACTAGCTATTCTGCACATCTGTTACTCAGTGCATTACTGGCCATTCCCTGTGGGATGACCTGTGTTTTGCGCGGTGGTAGTTCATACAGGCTGCTCGAAGAGCTCGGTTCCAGACTTTTCTGTATGTCGGATTTCACCCCTGAGCTGTGCGCACGATTAGCGTTTCGGACTGTGATGAGAGTTGGTACCTGTCCTGTCCTGTTCTCAGCCCTACCCAGCGCACATTCCTGAATTGATTAACACTCTGTATCCTGCTGCCTCGCAGCGCTGGGGCTCTGGGTTCATTTCCAGACCTGTGGTGCAGCCTGTGTGGAGTCTGTATGTTCTCCCTGTGTTTGTGTGGGTTTCCTCCCACAGTCCTAAAAGACATGCTGCTGGGTTAATTGGCTCCTGGGAAAACTGGCCCTGGTGTGAGTGTGTGAGTGTGTGAGCCCTGTGATGGACTAGTGTGATGTCCAGGGTGTCCTGTCTTGCTCCAATTGCTTGCTGGGATAGACTCTTTCTCCCCCGTGGCCCCGAATTGGACAAAGTGGTTAGGAAAATGGGTGGATGGACGTTTCATGAACAGACTGTAGAAATGAAATTCCCGGTGCTCTTGCGTGACGGGGAATTTGCACAGATGTAGTGCGAGACCGCCTGGGGACGTCCTGTGCACAGATCACAGGAAGTGTGTTATAAACTGACGATGCACTAACCCGGAGCCGCGGTGTCTGTCTGGCCAGGGTCCGAACCCCTACAACAACGCCTCTCTGCTGGAGGAGAGCGGGCTGCACCGAATCACCCTGGGCACCTCCACCATCTCTTCTGTCAGCAGTGTCAGGTCTGTACACAGAGAGTGGGCGGGGGGGGAGGTTACAGCCAGAGGGATGGGGGAGAGACCGTCGGGGGAGGGGAGGCGGGGGGGGGACAGGAGAGGGAAAGGTCACTGGAAAGGTCGCTGGTGCAAGGCTGGACCGAAGAGAGTCAAGTCTGTACACCTAGAGAGGGGGAAGAGGGGCGCACATGGAGTTGAGCGAGAGGTTGTGGCCAGGGATTGGGGGGGGGAAGCAAGAGGGGGCAAAGGTCACCCGGAAAGGTCTCTAGCTGCAAGGTCAGGCTGAAAGCGGCTACAGGTATCCCCCCGTTCCACTGTCGTTCGCTCATGAATGTGTGCCCCCCGCTGCCGAAGTAACACTGCCGTCCTCCTCCCTCAGAGAGAACCTGCTGGCGCGGCAGGGCTGCGGCTTGGAGCACAACCTGCTGGCACACACTGGCGCCACCGACCTCGACGTGGCCATGTTTCACCGCGACGGGGGTGAGCCGCTGGCTGCTGGGCACAGCTCCGGGCACTGAGCGGTGTACTGGGCTGCACACCCGCCATCATACAGGGGGATACACTGATACAGGGGCACTGGTGTACTGGGCTGCACACCCGCCATCATACTGGGGGATACACTGATACAGGGGCACTGGTGTACTGGGCTCCACACCCGCCTTCATACAGGGGGATACACTGATACAGGGGCACTGGTGTACTGGGCAGTGTACTGGGCTGCACTCCCCCCATCATACTGGGGGATACACTGATACAGGGGCACTGGTGTACTGGGCTGCACACCCGCCATCATACTGGGGGATACACTGATACAGGGGCACTGGTGTACTGGGCTGCACGCCCGCCATCATACTGGGGGATACACTGATACAGGGGCACTGGTGTACTGGGCTGCACGCCCGCCATCATACAGGGGGATACACTGATACAGGGGCACTGGTGTACTGGGCTGCACTCCCCCCATCATACTGGGGGATACACTGATACAGGGGCACTGGTGTACTGGGCTGCACGCCCGCCATCATACTTCAATTCAATTCAATTCAACTTTATTCAACTTTGACACATCATACACGCCGTCCAGCTGACGCCCCTCTCCGCCCCCCCCATCCCAGGCGACGACTCGGACTCCGACTCGGACCTCTCCCTGGAGGAGGAGCGCAGCCTGTCCATCCCCTCCTCCGAAAGCGAGGACAACGTCCGTCTCCGGGGGCGGATCCAGCGCCGGTTCAAGCGCAGCAATCACAGCGAGCGCCTGCTCACAGAGCCCGTCCCCAGCGCAGCCAAAGGTGACTCTTCCCAGCTTCCTCCCTGCCATTCGCACGCCACCACCGAGCGTCCCGCCCACTGGAATCTGATTGGTCCACCGCTTTGAGGACGTTCAGTCTCCACCCCCCCACTCATATCTCATTTGTCATCGTATAATCTAGCTGTTTCTATTGGTGGAGTCTTGGCCATAACCCTACCCACTCCTGCCTATTGAACATTTCTGTTAAATAAATGATCTAATGTATTATATAGCTCTTACCACCCATGTCGGCTGTCAGTGCCCTTATATCATCCATCCTTCGTTCACACTCTTGAGTAAAACAAGACACTAATCACACTAAGGTTCGTTTTAAAATTTGAAGGTGTTGCGTCCTTGGGCGGCAGGGCTGGCTCAGGGGTCAGCATTGCTGCCTCACAGCGCTGGGGCCCCGGGTTCAATTCTGGACCTGGGGTGCCGTCTGTGTGGAGTTTGCGTGGTCTCCCTGTGTTGGCACGGGTTTCCTCCCACAGCGCAAAGACATGCTGGTGTGTTAATTGGCTTCTGGGGAAAACGGGGGTGTCTGTGTGTGCCCTGGGGTGGACTGGTGTCCCGTCCACCTCGTGCCTGTTGCTTGCTGGGATAGGCTCTGGCTCCCCTGCGACCCTGGAGTGGATAAAGCACTTAGCACATGGATGTATGGATGGATGGTGTGTCCTTGCCCCTGCCTGTTCCTGTATCTTCAATTCCTTCTGTCCGTGTTCCCTGTGTCCCTGTGCCCCTGTGTCCGGCTGTCCGTGCCCCCCCAGCAGATCTGGACGGCAACGACCTGCTCTCCTACTGGCCGGCGCTGGGCGAGTGCGAGGTGCACGCCCTGCAGAAGTGGGGCTCCGAGCGCCGGCTGGGCGCCGACTACAGCAAGGACGCGGCCAACAACAACCACCAGCCCGAGCCGGCGCTGACCAGCGGCGACGAGAACAGCCTGACCCAGCCCCGCCGGCACCGCAAGGGTGAGAGCCCGCCGGGCGCGCGCCCCGTCTCCCCCGCCGCCGCCAGACCGCCAGACCGCCAGACCGCCGCGGACGGGAAGTAACCAGCCGTTCTCTCTCCTGCGCCTCCCAGGCATCCTGAAGAACCGGCTGCAGTGCCCCCCTGCCCTGCAGGGCCTGTCGTCTGTGGGCCGCGTGCCCAGCGAGCTCTCCTGGTACCGCACCTCCACGCTGGGGCACCGCGCCGTGCCCGCCGCCTCCTACGGCCGCATGTACTCGGGCACGGGCAGCCTGTCGCAGCCCGCCAGCCGCTACTCCTCCCGCGAGCAGCTGGACTCCCTGGCGCGCCGCCAGCTGTCCCGGGACCCGCTGGGGCGGCAGCAGGGGGTTCCCGGGGTGCCCGGGGTGCCCGGGGTGCCCGGGCTGGGGGGGCGGGGCTCCCGGGACCACCTGGAGGCAGCGGCCAGCCGCCACAGCTCCCGGGAGCACCTGGACCTGTTCCCGAGACGCCGCGAGCTGTCCCGGGAGCACCTGGACGCGCCCCGCAGCCGCTGGGGCTCCGGGGAGGACCTGGGGGTGGGGCCCGCCGGCAGCCGGCGCGGCTCCCAGGACAGACTGGACGCCATCCCGAGCCGCCACGCCTCCCGGGAGGATTTGGACGCGGCGGGGCAGCCGGGGACCGGACTGGGGAGCCTGGGCGGCTCGCGCTCCCAGCTGAACACCCTGCCCCGGACGCAGGGGTCCCGGGAGCACCTGGCGGGGGCGCTGCTGAGCAGCCGCTCCCGGGAGCAGCTGGACCAGGGGCCGAGGCAGCAGCCGGCCTGCAGGGAGTGGCTCAACACCCTGCCTGCCCGGCAGAGGGCCCGCACCGCCTCAGCCTCCCCGCCGCCCCCCTCCCTCGCCCCCTCCTTGTCCCGGGACCAGCTGGAGCCCCTGTCCCGGCGCGGGAGGCCGGAGCCGGCGCCCCCCTGTAGGTACCCCGCCGGCCAGCCCGTCTCCCTGGAGCCCCTGCCCGCGCCCCCCAGCCGCCACCCCTCCAACGAGCAGCTGGACATCCTGTCGTCCATCCTGGCGTCCTTCAGCTCCTCCGTCTTGTCCTCGGCCAGCCACCCCCAGCTGCCCCCCCCGGCCGGGCCCTCCCCCTCACCCCCCCATTCCGCCACCTCCCACAGCGTCTCCGAGATCTCCCCCGACTCCGAGTAAGTCCGTCCGCTCCGCGTCTGTCCTGCCGGCTCCCGGTCGGGGCAGGAGCCGGTCTGTTGTGCCCACGCGACGCAGGCCTGTCCTGTTACGTTTAGAGGCAAAAAGCCCATGCGATGTACCCCAGGGGTTCACTGGCACATTGGCGGTGTATTAAGAACTGTATGCGCTGGATGTGTGTATTGGGTATTTACAGTACGTGTTCCAGGATGCACATCCAGATGATTTAGGTCGCGAACTGGACAATAATGGTTAAAATCTGAGGATGTGGCCCTCTGGGGCCTGGCAGTGGCTCCAGGCCCCCGAGATGTGGGGCACCTGGGTGGGGAGTTAATGCAGACGGGCAGGCGAACCGCATGTGCGATTGGCGAATGTGAGACCGCAAGTCCAGAAGGAAGCTCCTTTTTGGAGGAGAGGTGGCCGTTCAGCACCATCCAGCCCACGTTGAGCAGTGAGCAGTCAGTTGATCCTAGGGTCTCACCCTACTAATGTTTTGAGAGAAGCCAGGGCTTCAACCCCCAATGCTGGGTAGCCTGTTCCACACTCCCACCACCCTTTGTGTAAAGAAGTGCCTCCTGTTCTCCGTTTTGAAACGCTCCTCCCTGTAGTTTCCGCACCCCGGCGTCGTCTGGCTCGTGTTTCAATGTTCATTCTGAAGAAGTTGACTTTGTTGGGGCCTTTGAGGATATTTTTTAAATAGTCCTATAATGTCATCTTCACTGTTCAGCAGTACAGGATGTTCCGTCCCAAAACTCTGTCTGGCTGATCTTCTCTAGACTGATTCCTTCACTCAGTTTTGCAATGTGGTGAACAAAACCGTACACACTTTTCTGAACGAGGCTGCACTAATGCATGGTACTGTTGGTACGTTTGCCACACCCCCAAGACTGAGACAATGTCGGGGTGTTGACGCCACAGTAGTAGCACCAGAGCTGCCACAGTCCCTGAAACAGCTTCACCTCTCTCCTCCAGGTCCTTGTTCGCTCTCTTCTCTAGCCGAGTGTGTTTGTGGCCGAGGGCGTGTGTAATAATGTGCTCGTGCGTGTGACCTTTCTCCACCACCTCTCTGATTTTAAGCCCAGCCCCGCCCTTTTTTTTTTCACAGAGTTGCTCGAAGCGAAGGACAGTCCTGATGACACCCCCAGCTTCCCACAGTGCAGTGTGTCTGTGGCTCCCCGCTGTCCCTGGCAGGACAGGAGCAGTCAGCTCCCGACAGGCCGCTGCGGCACCGTGGGATACGGGAGGACTTTGCCTGCAGGAGCAGTGCGGCCAGGCCAGGCCAGGCCAGGCGCAGGGGGTGGGGGTGGGGGGTAAGACTGGCGACTGTGGTTGCGCCTCGTCAGAGGGGAGCGAGAGAGAGAGAGACTCAGGCTGGCATCGTGGCACAGCCCGGCTGGCTACAATACACCGTATCCGCACCGCGAAATCGCCACGGCGACATGGATGAACTGGCTCAGCAGAAGATTTGCAAACAGGACAGAGAAAATACACGCTCGCACAAGAACCACACCAACGTGGAGGCGAAGAAGTAAAAATAATTAAATGCAAGCAACTTTTTTTATACATTTTGTATCTTTTTCATCAGAGAGAATATTTCTATCGTGTTGTTTTTAAAGCGCTCCTGGCAGAGGACAAAGACAGAGAGAGAGAGGGGAGCCTCCTGCCTCTTCCAGCAGGGGGAGGGAGCGTGCAGGTGTGGGGGGGGGTGGATGAGGTCTGGGAGGTGAGGCCCTGGTTCTCTGCCCGGCTCGGAGGACGACAGACGCTCGACACGCGTTCCTGGCCCCGCAAGATCCACTCCGTCGCTTCCTGTAGGTGCAGGATGGGGGGAGGAGCTGCCTCTGGAATGATGTCATCTCACGCCCTTAAGACGCATAACCAGACTTTTCCCCCCCCCCCACACGTCCTCGAATTCAGCCCGGTTCAGCCTCCCGCTTCCCTGCGAGCCCTCGGTACCTCGAACCCCTGCCGAGCGGACTCAAGCCCGCGGGGAGGAGCGGAGCTCGTCGGACCGGTCCAGCTGAACTGGGAACCGGGAGCTGGACAAGAGCAGAGCTGTGCTGGGGTGGTGATGGGGTACTCTGGGTACCTCTGCAAACTGTTGCCACCGTGCAGCTATCCTGGCTCGCAGCGATCTGTCAGCTTCTGAACAGCAAGCAGGCGTGACGAATGACGGATATTGATATTAATTAGTATTGCCTCAGCGTTAGCAGCCTCGGACAGCTGTTTTGACCTTATAAGGGCTCATCAGTGTGGCTTATCTCGCTGTGACCAGAGACACAGGCAGATCTCTCCAGGGTACCTTTGCAAGGCTAGGCTTCTTGCTTTGTTTGTATCCACACACTGGACGTGGGCATTGTGATATGGTGGTGGTGGTGGTGGGGGAGGGGCTAATTAATATGCATACCCAGAATTCACTGCGTCTATCTTATCTGTCTCTCTATCGGTCAGTGCTGCCCAGGTAACTCAATGTTTACATCTGAATGTTTTTCTAGATTGCTATAGCTGCTAGACCTGAACTTCTGTCTACCAACCTGTCTATCTGTCACCTGTCTTTTTATGTATCCATCACATTGGGCTTGTTTCAGAGTGTCCATTTCACCCCTTCAGCAACTCCTGGGGCCAGAGGAGAGTGTGGGGGGGAGCTGTGTGTTATTTTATAGAGAAAAAGCATTGTGGTTATTGTTTACAGATGAAGATGATGGTAGCTACAGTGGAGACGGCAAGGAATGTGGATTTTGAAGAGGTTTAGAGAAACCATTTTGTAAAGATGACAAGGGCACATTTACCCCACTGTTTCATCAGGATACCCTAGTGCCCAGATCAGTAGCAACGTTTCTCCAGTAACAGAAATTTGACAGGCGGTGTTCTGCTGGTCTTCACGCGCAGGAACACAGAGGCTGATACACAGACAGTGCTTCAGTTGTTTGTCTCTGGTTTTCTTTGGGTTTTGTTGAAGGGAGGGAAGGAGGGTCGGTGTCACCCTCCAACACCATGAAGACGGACGCGATATTGCCAAAAAAAACCCGAAGCCACCCCTTTTTTTCCTTTCTCCCTTAGAAACGACAACATGCAATGCCTTTACAACCACTTTATAAGCTTGTTTTTATATATATATACACACACACATATATTTATTTATATTTAGCTATTTTGAAGATTCATTTATGGGCGGGTTTTTTTTTTTACCTCTGTACTGTCGTGCCACATTACAACCTGTCTTCTCAGCGTTGACCCCTTCCGCACAGTTCCCGCCGCCCAGAGGGGTGTCGGGGGAGTCCGGGCACCAGGCTATCCTTCGTTAAGGAAGCGACCTGCAGTGCCTAACTTAATGAAGCAATTAAGGGTCAGTTCTGGAATGGAAGTGCAAAGTCTATCTGCCTCCAGCTGTAGCGAGACAGGGGCACGAGAGGAGTGCCCCGACAGGGGTCACCGACGCGCCCCTGTTTCAGAGAGAGAGTGGTATATCCTACTCTCCCATGTCTGCTCTGAACAGCGGGCAGACATGCACGACGTCCCCCAGGGAATATGATGATGTCACTATTCTGGGAGGAGTCAGGGCAGGAAGGGGCGGAGCAGTTAGTATGACGTCATCCTCACTTGTCTTTTCCTCACCCGGATGGCGTGTTCTTTTTTTTTTTAAGAAACCTGATGGGAGGTTGGGGGCTATGGAGGAGGGGGGGGGGGGGGGGAGGAGTGATCGGGGCGTCTCCTTCCTCCATCGTGTAAAACTGTACAAGGGGAAAGTCTGGAAATTACAATAAAATCAAAACTTGCAAAAAAAAAAAAATCACTCTGCCGTTGGTGCCGTGTGTGTACGTGTTCGTCCCCTCGCCTCAAGGGGCAGCTTGTTTCAGACTCCCAGGTTTTTGTTTATACCCATTTCGCCGGGAAAGGCCCTCTGTTGAAGGAGTATAAAGGGTATAAACGAGAGGACAAGAGCCTGCTCGTCGATCCGAGGACCTCCAGTCGGCCGGTTGCTGAAGCACGCCGGGGTATTGTCCCGGACGCCCAGTATTGTCAGTATTGACGCCCAGTAATACAGTATTGTCCCGGACGCCCAGGTCTCATGGATCTGTCTCAGCTCATCTAGGCACTTTTTCAGGTGGGGTTTTAACCCTCCCGCTTGTGCAACACCATGGTTTCATCTTCATCTCGTCGGAAATCCTGGAATTTTCTCGGCTATTTTACTGCGCGCACACGCACACGCACACGCCCACACGGACACCCGATCGCTAAAGGCCTCTACGGCCCCTCGTTCCAGAACCAGGGGGGGGGGGGGCCGATCCATCACACAGCCGCGGAACCGGTCCTTCCTGATGCTGCCCACTTCCACAGCGCCCTCCGCAGGCCGAGTCAGCGCCGACCACAGGCTAGGTTGTCGCACACGCCTTCAGCCAGCCACCGGGGGGCGCTGTTGCCCGGCGAGATAAAGGTAACGCGGGCGATGCTGCCCGACCCACCCACGGCAGTCGTTGGGCGTCTTGGCATCGTCTCTCGGGGTACCCCCAGTCCGTTTGCGCCCAGGGGTTCCAAGCACTTGGAAAAGCTTAGCAAAAAACATTTTTCCGAAAAGACGTGGGAGGAGCCGGGAGTCGACGCCCGAGGCCTCTCTGGAACTGCCCAGGCGGGAGGGGCGCCCTGCGCCTACAGCTGGCGGAGGGGGGGCACGTGCAGCGTCTCCAGGGCGCAGTGGAACAGCCGCTGCACAGCGCCCAGCAGCCGGAGGCGGGAGAACATCTGGGCGAACAGGTGAGGCCGCGGCTCCTGCACAGGGGGAGGAGAGGGAGGAAGGAATTACCCCAGGGGCCGGGGGCCGGGGGCATACGCACCGCCACGCCCCCCTCGCCCCCGGAGGGGTGCAGGGCAAAGACTGAAAACGTGACAACACACGAGAGAAGCAGATCAACGAAGTACCAACTGTTAGCAGCTCGTGGGTCTGAGAATCTCACCCAGCTGTTTCTCGCCAGGGTTCGGCTTCAACCACATGGCTGGGCCGTTTGTTCCCCTCTCCCACCACCCTTTGGGTAGAGTTCCTCCTGTTCTCGTTTTTTTTTTAAATGCAGTTTCACGTAGTTTCGCTCCCTCTGAACTGGGGTCTCTGATTCGGGATCATTCTGAAAAACTACACTCGGTTGACGTCGTCAGGGCCCGTGCGGATTGTCAAGACATGTACCCTCTCTCCTCCGGCCCGTCAGCATGGGACGCTGCCTGGAGATGTGCAGGGGGGAGGGGGACAGTGAGAGGGCTCAAGGAAGGCCGTGATGGACGAACGGAGACTGGGGAAGCCACACAGAGCAGAGCCAGGAGCCGGACCAGGGGCTGAGCAAGATCGCAGCAGAGTGGGACACGCTGTCCAGCCTCACTTACCCCAAGGATGTGGACTCTGTTGTAGTAGGAGCTGAAGTCCATGCTGAGAGACACCAGGAACTTACACACCTGCAGAGAGGTGATGAGAGAACGAGGTCCGAGTCACAGACACCCTTCCATCCTGACCAGACCTGTATACTGTGCACATAGACCTCCATACTGAACACACCTGTACACAAACCTCCATACTGACCAGACTTCCATACTGAACACACACCTCCATACTGACCAGACCTCCATACTGAACACACCTGTACACACACCTCCATACTGACCAGACCTACATACTGAACACACCTGTACACACACCTCCATACTGACCAGACCTACATACTGAACACACCTGTACATACACCTCCATACTGACCAAACCTGTACACACACCTCCGTTCTGTACTGTACATAGAACTCCATAGTGAGCACTCTTGAACACACTGCGTATACCTTTGTGGTGAAAACATTTGTACAGGATTCCAGACAAAGCACACCTGTATATCTGTGTATCTGAACATGCCTCCATCAGAGCACACCTGAACACTGCTGTACAAAACTCCACAGGCCTGTATATGCGCTGTAGATACCCGTACACATCTGTTTAAACCCACCTTTGCCAGGCAATCTGTGTCAGCACTTGCCTGAAGGAGTTACCTTGCAACAGGACAATATGTGAAGTTCTCCTTCTTTTTCTGTCATTTCACAAGCTCATTTTCACCCTCCTCCTGCCCCTCACATCTCACCGCCTCGGTCCCCAGGCTGATCCGTGTCCCCGCTTCTCTCCCGCTCTCTCCCAGCGCCTGTCCTGACTGCTCCAGCAGCTCCAGGAAGGGGATGATGTAATTGAACAGCAGAAGCCACTCCCCCTGGTGGAGAAACACAGGCGGTGATCAGTCTGCGATCTGCCGCTGTGTTCTATGGAAGAGAACTGGGGCGATTGCAGGTGTGTGGAAATACACCTGTTTTTTTAACCTGCATAAAAAGATATAAACCCAACTGCCCTGCTGAAACAACAATGGGAAGAAAACTACACCCGACAGCTGTGATGACGCACAAGAGGGCAGTACCATGCTCCACTGTGACCACTCAGTGCCCATGATGTACAGAGTGCATGGTGTCACCTGTCTGTGCCTGACATGTCACTGATATACATACCCTGAGCACAGCTACACAGCAGTCCTAGTTCTTTCATGAAAGAAAGGCACATACCTCTTCTTTAAGGCAGGTAAAATCCAGCTGTGAGGCTTCAGGCATCTGTGGGTAGAGTCCTGAGAGAGAGACAGGGAATTAGATGGGCAAAACAGAGAGACGGGGCACTACACTGAGAGGAAAAGGAGAGGGGACAGGACTAGAGAGAGAGACAGAAGGAGAGAGGACAGGACTAGAGAGAGAGAGAGACAGAAGGAGAGGGGACAGGACTAGAGAGAGAGAGAGACAGAAGGAGAGGGGGACAGGACTAGAGAGAGAGAGAGACAGAAGGAGAGGGGACAGGACTAGAGAGAGAGAGACAGAAGGAGAGGGGGACAGGACTAGAGAGAGAGAGACAGAAGGAGAGGGGACAGGACTAGAGAGAGAGAGACAGAAGGAGAGGGGGACAGGACTAGAGAGAGAGAGACAGAAGGAGAGGGGACAGGACTAGAGAGAGAGAGACAGAAGGAGAGGGGGACAGGACTAGAGAGAGAGAGAGAAGGAGAGGGGGACGGGACAGGACTAGAGAGAGAGAGAGAGAGACAGAAGGAGAGGGGGACAGGACTAGAGAGAGAGAGAGACAGAAGGAGAGGGGACAGGACTAGAGAGAGAGAGACAGAAGGAGAGGGGGACAGGACTAGAGAGAGAGAGACAGAAGGAGAGGGGACAGGACTAGAGAGAGAGAGACAGAAGGAGAGGGGGACAGGACTAGAGAGAGAGACAGAAAGACAAGGGGACAGGGTTAGAGAGAGACAGAAAGACAAGGGGACAGGGTGAGACTGAACAAACGCAGCTCTCGAGTTGTGACTGCGCTGGAGCGAGAGGAGAGCTGGAGACAGCAGCGTGGCGAGAGTGAGCCAGAGGGAGGGACGATGACACTCTGAGGGAGGGAGCCAACCTTGCTGCACGGCCTGCTGGTAGTTGGCGAAGAGCGTGGCGAGGCGGGCGCAGTTATACAGCACGAAGACTCCGCCGCGCCCCCCCTTCGTGGACACACACGCCTCCCGCCGCACATCCAGGGTCACCTGACACGACAGCACCCGGCGCCCGTCAGCACAGCACTGCCCACCTTCCCTCCCTCCTCATCCTCCTCTCTCCAGCCCCGTGTCTTCATCATCAGTCCATCTGTCCGAGCGGTCAGTGTCAGTCTGTGTGGTCACCAACTGGCTGAGGAATAACATTCTGTCCGAGCGGTCAGTGTCGGTCGGTCAGTTCGGTGTGCCAATGTCTACAACTCACCGGACTGTGATGCGCAGAGGACAGCAGGTCAAACTTCACTGTGGCAGAGGTCATGACCCTGATGATGTCGTCCCAGGCCTGGCCTGGAAATGAAAGCACTGTTACAAGAGCAGCTCTATAGAGGTCGTCCCTGAGGGACTCTGGGCTGGTGTCGCTGTGATGATGCCCTTCCCCCAGAGCAGCGAGTTAAACAGCAGTCGGTCACCTTGAACTTCTCCATACTTCATCTCTGAAGCCTCCCTCATCTGGGCTCCTCGCAGCCTGCAGACACGAGCACAGTGTCACACTGAGGACCCCCGAGAGAGACAGAGCGAGGCTCACAGTCAGACACCCCGAGAGAGAGAGCGGGGCTCACAGTCAGACACCCCGAGACAGCGAGGTTCACAGTCAGACACCCCGAGAGAGAGAGAGAGAGAGAGTGAGGCTCACAGTCAGACACCCCGAGAGAGAGAGAGTGAGGCTCACAGTCAGACACCCCGAGAGAGCGAGGCTCACAGTCAGACACCCCGAGAGAGAGAGAGAGAGAGTGAGGCTCACAGTCAGACACCCCGAGACAGCGAGGCTCACAGTCAGACACCCCGAGAGAGAGAGCAGGGCTCACAGTCAGACACCCCGAGAGAGAGAGAGTGAGGCTCACAGTCAGACACCCCGAGAGAGAGAGAGTGAGGCTCACAGTCAGACACCCCGAGAGAGCGAGGCTCACAGTCAGACACCCCGAGAGAGAGAGCGAGGCTCACAGTCAGACACCCCGAGACAGCGAGGCTCACAGTCAGACACCCCGAGAGAGAGAGAGAGAGAGTGAGGCTCACAGTCAGACACCCCGAGACAGCGAGGCTCACAGTCAGACACCCCGAGAGAGAGAGCGGGGCTCACAGTCAGACACCCCGAGAGAGAGAGAGCGAGGCTCATAGTCAGACACCCCGAGAGAGAGAGAGACACAGTCAAACACCCCGAGACAGCGAGGCACATTAGGAGCCTGATTAGGCACTTACTGGAGATACTGGCAGGCGCTGAGCTCAGAGTCTGAACCGCTGGTCTTTACTGGGCCGCAGAGCAGGAGTCTCTGCGATAGAGAAATTGAGTGTGGACTCAATAACGTGCAGACACTGCATCGCTTCTCCTCTCCACTGGGACACAGCCAGTAAGGGCCGTTACTAATGTCATCGACGACGACTCCCCCTCACTGACAACCAGCATTCCATATGGGGGTGCTTGCAGGGAAACCTGGGAATTTGGGGGCTGGATTGGGGGTTCCTGAGCTAGGTAGCTAAAATCCCTGCGCACCCCAGCCTACCTGATAGACACCTGGGCCCCCTGGAGCCCGCAGGCCCACTGCCTGCCACAGCACAGCCAGCTGCTGCTGCCGGAACTCCTCCTGACTCCCAGCGATGTGGAGGACTGTGCACGCCGCCGCCTGCAGGGGGAGACAGAGAGGGGAGGAATGAGAGGCTGGTGGCTCCACTCTTGACCTCATCCGATTAAACAATCGACCTGCGAGGCTACAAAAGAGAGGAGGCCTTGGGCTCATCTTCCGGCTCGGCGGGGCCAGGCCGCCAGAATCGTCGTCTGCACTGACCTGACAGCGGGACAGCGCCCCCTCCAGCTGGGCCAGGTGCGCAACACTGTCCTGCAGCACTGCGACAGACAGACAGACAGACAGGGGCGGATAAGAATCTCACACAACACAAGCCAGCGCTCCTGTCGTCGCGTGCGTGCGTACGTACACAAGGAAACAAAACTCCCTCGGGTTCATCCTTAGCTTCACTGTGACACTGCAGATGGTAGAAAAGTGAATACAGTGTGACAGAGGGAGAACAAGACCGTCAGCACATCCAGCGACAGTGGGGCACAGTGACAGTGAGACAGGATAAGAGCGTCCAGTGAGGTTGACAGTGGGGTACAGTGAGAGTGAGACAGGATAAGAGCGTCCAGTGATGTTGACAGTGGGGTACAGTGAGAGTGAGACAGGATAAGAGTGTCCAGTGATGTTGACAGTGGGGCACAGTGAGAGTGAGACAGGATAAGAGCGTCCAGTGATGTTGACAGTGGGGCACAGTGAGAGTGAGACAGGATAAGAGCGTCCAGTGATGTTGACAGAGGGGTACAGTGAGAGTGAGACAGGATAAGAGCGTCCAGTGATGTTGACAGAGGGGTACAGTGAGAGTGAGACAGGATAAGAGTGTCCAGTGATGTTGACAGTGGGGCACAGTGAGAGTGAGACAGGATAAGAGCGTCCAGTGATGTTGACAGTGGGGTACAGTGACAGTGAGACAGGATAAGAGTGTCCAGTGATGTTGACAGTGGGGTACAGTGACAGTGAGACAGGATAAGAGCGTCCAGTGATGTTGACAGTGGGGTACAGTGAGAGTGAGACAGGATAAGAGCGTCCAGTGATGTTGACAGTGGGGCACAGTGAGAGTGAGACAGGATAAGAGTGTCCAGTGATGTTGACAGTGGGGTACAGTGACAGTGAGACAGGATAAGAGTGTCCAGTGATGTTGACAGTGGGGTACAGTGACAGTGAGACAGGATAAGAGCGTCCAGTGATGTTGACAGTGGGGTACAGTGAGAGTGAGACAGGATAAGAGCGTCCAGTGATGTTGACAGTGGGGTACAGTGAGAGTGAGACAGGATAAGAGTGTCCAGTGATGTTGACAGTTGGGTACAGTGAAGCTAAGGGTGTCCAGTGACGTCACTGAGTAAGATGCACAGAGAATGTGATATAGCAAGAGTGCCCAATGACGTGAGTGCAGTGGTGTTCTCACCCAGGCAGGTGGTCAGACTGGGATCGTATCCCGGCAGCCTCTGCTCCTGGATCACATTCCTGATGTCCACACGTATGCGTCTCCCCACTTTCTCACTGCTGGCACCCCATGCCGCCTCAAGGTCGCCAGCTCCTGCCCGCTCAGCGTAGGGGGACTTCAGCAGAGCCTCCCACAGCGCTTGCTCTGTCTCCCGATTGGTCCACCCCATGGGCACCGTGGGCCAATCAACTCCCAGCAGTTGGAGAAATGAGATGATGTCACTTCCTTCCTCTAGGACCGGGCACAGGGAGACACTGAACCTGAGAGAGACAGGCAGCATGACACAGAGGTTACTTCTCGGTATATTAGCCTGTGTACTGCCCTTTTACCATCACTCATTATCAGTTCTGTCAATCCATTTTCTGACGGTTTGAGGACAGCATGGCAGCCCATCACAGGGCACACACAGAGACAGAGAGACGCACAGAGAGAGACAGAGAGAGACAGAGAGAGACAGAGAGAGAGAGACACACACAGACAGAGAGACGCACACAGAGAGAGAGACGCACAGAGAGAGACAGAGAGAGAGAGAGAGACGCAAAGAGAGAGACGCACACAGAGAGAGAGAGAGACGCACAGAGAGAGAGAGAGACGCACGCAGAGAGAGACAGAGAGACAGAGAGACGCACACAGACACCGATTTTCCATGCATTTCAACGAGCTGGACTGACTCGTTGTCCTCCTTCATCTGTAACCACATCCTCTTCTGCCTCTGCCTCTCCCTTCCAGATCCTCGATCTCTGTTTTGCTTTTACGTTATATACAGTAACTCTGCTGGCCATCCAAAGAGGTGAAAATGTGTCTCTGGCATCACTGCCAAAAAAAAAACCTACAAAAATCAATCTAGTCAACAGTCAGTCAGCGCCCCCCCCCTCCCCCAGCACTACTCACCCTTGCTTGCGAAACAGCGCCGCCAGGTGGTCAGTGATGAGCACAGCGCGCAGCTGGCCGAGAGAGAGGGAGCCGGAGGAGGGCCGGGGGTGCAAGACGGGGCAGTTCAGCACCACCCCCCTGCCCAGCTGCCCCGGGGGGGGGCCCAGGTACAGGGAGGGGTGCTGCAGGACGTCCCGGAACACGGCGGGGCGATCAGCTCGAACCCGCAGCCCCGCTGCACTCGCCTCACACGCCCCCAGCGGGAGCAGGCCCGGCGCCTGCAGGGACAGCAGTCTCTGGACCACGGGCCCCGGGACCTGTGGCACACACACGGGGGAACAGCGGCCCGTCACCGGCTCTCTGTCTGCCTGTGCACCCATCCCTCCGCTATCCTCTAGAGACCCCACCATCCCTCGATCCTCTAGAGACCCCTCGATCCTCTAGAGACCCCACCATCCCTCGATCCTCTAGAGACCCCACCATCCCTCGATCCCTCCTCGATCCTCTAGAGACCCCTCTATCTCTCCTCGATCCTCTAGAGACCCCTCTATCCTCTAGAGACCCCTCTATCCCTCGATCCTCTAGAGACCCCTCGATCCCTCCTCGATCCTCTAGAGACCCCTCTATCCCTCCTCGATCCTTTAGAGACCCCTCTATCCTCTAGAGACCCCTCGATCCCTCTATCCTCTATAAACCCCGCCATCCCTCGATCCCTCGATCCATCCATCTGTATATTCTTCCACTACCACTCCACCCCTCCGCCCCTCCGCTCCCAGCAGCACGGAGCTCAGCGCTGTCGGCTTCACGCCGCGGTGAAGCGGGTGAGAAAAGCGGCCCAGCGAGCGGGTCCAGTCCGGTCCAGTCCGGTCCAGTCGCGGGCCCGGGGACCCTGTCCGACGTCAGATGGACGAGTCAGTGCCCGGCAGCGAAGCACCCGCGAAACAAAACTCTCACATCCGAGTCCAGCCCGGCGCGGAAGCCGCTTACCTGCCCGTCGGGGTAAAGTTGTTTCAGCACGGCGGCCGGCGCTAAGAAATCTCTGCTGCGGAGGTTTTTCGCGCTGCTCTCCTTGAACCAGAGTGCCCCCGGGCCGGCCGAGCTGCTCCGGCCGAGCGGGGAGCGCTGCGGGCCGGCGTCAGCCCCCAGGTCGCCCCGCAGCGCGGAGCTCAGAGCTCGGACCGTGCAGCTGATCCGAAGGGGCGACTCCTCCGCACCCTCCATTATGCATACGAAAGCGCGACCGTTTTCTCAATTTAAAAATAAATCATTTCGTTTCTTTCTTTTTTAAAAAAAAAATATATATTTCTTACATCAGTTAATAACCCAATAGTCTTCAGTACACGTTTCCAGCTCCTGAAAATTCACTCCCAGGTGGAACCTTACAGTTGTTACCCGTTGTTTCCGGGGGGAATTTCACCCGAGAGCAACAATCCCGACACGTGACATTTTGGTCCTGGAGTCACATCGTCGCCATCTTGTGTGTGGCTAAAGCTGTCAAAAGTCTACTTTTTCTAATCATTTTTTTTAAATAACGCGTATATATATATAAAGTAAAACCAAACAAGTGTTTACTTTTGTATTAAATATCCTTTATTGTGTTTGTCATAAAGTTCATACAATGCGTTCAAGAGCACGACGAGAGATTAACGAAGTAAGGCAATTTCGACAAACATTGCAAAGACCTTGGTGTAGGTCCTGTTTTTGTGTCTCTCACTTTGTCTCTGGGTTGTGTCAATTACTCTTCCCTGTGCCACTCTCTAACATTCTTTAACACTTCTTTTTTAACTTTTCATGAATGAATTACAGTGTTGCAAAAACAATGACAGGTAGCAAGACACAAGATAAGATCACTTTATCGGCCATATTCCATTTCTTGTATTAGGAATTTGTCTTTTCGCAGACCCCAGCTTGCTCTCCATGAGACACACAGTCAGGGGGAGAAGCTGGGGGTCAGAGCGCAGGGTCAGCCATTGATACAGCGCCCCTGGAGCAGTTGGGGTTAAGGGCCTTGCTTGGGGGACCAATGGAGTAGGATTCCTCTGCCGGCCGCGGGATTTGAACCAGCAACCTTCCAGCCACAGGTGCAGATCCTCAGCCACAGTGCCACCGCACCGCCCCATGATGTCAAAACGTTTACATCAAAAACAGAATTATCTGAGTGGCACTCCTATGTTCTTCAGTTAGCTGCACATCCAGCCCTGTATGTCTTTGTGTGAGTGTTTGTGTGTTTTCATGTGACAGTAGTAATTCGGATTCTCCCATTCTTGGGAATGAGGGGATCGTGTTAGTGGTGTCTTCTCCAGCCAATGAATCCAATATGTTGTCCACTTGGTCACAGCCAAGCACTGAGAACGGGTGATAAAGGGTTTGTCATGCAGATGAGCGATCGGAGCAAATGTGGACCAGAATTCCCCAAATCCCCTCACCTAACCTTACCCTAAACCACCTCGAGCCCCAGCTGACTCCCGAGTAAAAACTCTCAGAGCACCTTGTATGAGGGGGCACGGTCAGCTGTGACTGGACAGCGACACTACGGCTCTCTCTCTGCCTCGACGGGTGTCCTGGGCCGTCAGTCTTGACTGACACGAGTTTCCCGATGGCTCCTGTGGGTCTGGCGAACCGGGAGAAAACGTGTCATTCCAGAGTGCCGCCTCCCTCCGTGACATCACTCCCAGCCAATGAGAGCACCAGCACACGCCCTCCAGTATGACATCATGGAGGAGCGGCTGTTCCTTCAGGACATCTGCATGCAGCTCCTCCCCTGCTCCTGCTGACACCTGTCTCCGCAGGGCCTCTGCCTCCCTCTCTCTGTTACCCCTCGTACCTCTTTCCCTCCACACTGCTCCATCTCTTTCTGTCCTTCTGTCCCCTCTGTCTCTTTCTGCCCCCTTCCTCTCTTTATACCCCCCCACTCCTGTCTCTCTATCTTACTGCCCTCTCCTGTCTCTCTCTCCCTCCTCTCCTGTCTGTCTCACTATTTCTGCCCCTCTCCCATCTCTCTCTCTCTCTCTCTCGCCCCTCTCCCGTCTCTCTCTCCTTCTCTCTGCCCCTCTCCGGTCTCTCTCCCTCTCTCTGCCCCTCTCCTGTCCCTCTCTCCCTCTCTCTGTCCCTCTCCCGTCTCTCTCCCTCTCTCTGGTCTCTCTCCCTCTCTCTGCCCCTCTCCCGTCCCTCTCTCCCTCTCTCTGCCCCTCTCCTGTCTCTCTCTCCCTCTCTCTGCCCCTCCCCCAGCTATCCTCTGTTCTGGAAAGCCCCAGTTTCGGACTCTTTCACTTTCAGTAACTGACTAGCACACCCACACGGCCTGCTTCCTGTTTGTGGTGGAGCGCGCCCGCACACATACAGTACTGTACACACACTGTAAGCAGCCCACACAGGCACACAGGCGCACACTCCTCTCCTGCCCCTCACCCCCTCTCTCTGCCTCCCACTGCCCCCCTCCTGGTTCCCGGTCGTCCTGGGCTTGCCCGTTGCCATGGCGTAGGAGTGGGTACGGAACCCACAATCAGCTGGGTCGTCTCGGTAACAGCTGCATTATGGGTTCCGTTACCGACCCGCACGCTGACATCATCAGGATGTGTCTGAGCGGTGGTCTTCGGCCTGCCCGCAGCCAGCGGGGGCGCCATCATGTGACCTCAGCACCAGCCAGGGAGAAAGCAGGAGAGACCGCTAATGAGAAGAGCAGAAGTTACTACAAGCAGGTGACAAGAGGGGGCCGTAGTTCCCCAAGAGCTCCTGAGCCCAAAGACACTTCCACACAGCAGCAAGCCCGGATGGGACAGGAGTCTGTGTCCCGTCCTGGAGCTCTTGTGCTGGACAGCCCTGTCAGACGGCGAAGTCTAGGATTGGCGTGGTATCGGCTTTTCAGGTTGTGTTCTTGTGCTCTGCTCAGGTCTAATATAACCTTTAACCAAGATGGACAGACACAATCTCTTCGTGCTGCAGCAGGGCAATGAAAAACTTCTACCATTACAGTTTTCGATCCTTTTCCCTCTCTCTCCCTCTCCCTCCCAGTTCCACTCAAATCTGTTTTGATGTAATATGTCCAACACACTGCCAAAGCTTTCCACATGTAACATCCTCTGTCTCTTTCTCTCCCTCTGCCTCTGTCAGTTCACATTCAGAGAGAATCACTGGCGTGTCTGAGGAATCACACTGTTGCCAAAACAATAACAAAGCAACTACACGTATTTACAACAATACTATTTTCTGTGGTGTTATTATTAGTGTTAGAGAGGCGCGCTCTGTGTTCCTTAGGCTGTGACAGGTGATCACATACTGGGCTACAGCTGTATTGAAATTCAATGAGCTATACTGGCCTGTGTGATGAATGAATGTTGCCAAACTCTGTTCCTCCAATCCAAATCCAAAAAGCTTTACTGATGTGGACAACAAAACACAGTGTTTCTAAAGTAACAGCAATAAGCTCTCTCAGTCCTTGTCTCACTTGTCTCTCCTTCATTCTCTCTCTCTCAGTCTTTGTCTCTCGGCCTGTCTTTGTCACTCTGTCTCTCTCCCAGTCTGTCTCATTCAGAGGTGGACACGTGAAGGAAAGATAAAAACAAGGTAACAAGAGAAATGTGATTTCACGCCATGTTGCAGCAGAGAAAACACTTTCTAAATTTAAAGCGATACAAGAGTGACAGGACACCGTTTTAAAAATTCAGCCAACGAAGAAAGCAGATTGCTCGTTTGAGATGAGAAACGATTTTCCAGGCTGTTACGGATTCTATATTCTTCCCCATGAAGTACCTCAGGTTTCTGTGTTGCGGTGTGTACCCCGAACCCCCCCACTCAGACAAAAGAGCGAGGGGTCGTGGTACCCCAGCAGCGTGCCGAGCTGAGCCAGACCTGGCCGTGGCAGACTGCTCAGAGAGACGCCCCGGGGACAGCAGTTCTCGGATTGAAGGCAACTCACCGGCTCTGGGCACGCGGTGCGCCCGCTCCGTCAGCCCCTCCGCCGTCCGCCCGCTGTGCTGGAACCCAGCGAAGCCCCTGCCGTATTTATGAGCCCTGACTTCCTCTTGTCAGCCAGGCTGAGAGTCATTTTCACTTTCTTTTTCTCTGTAACTGGATCCTCTGTAACCTCTCTGGCTGCCCCTCCCTCCCTCGCTCCAACCCTCCTCCCTCTCTCCTCCACTTCTCTTGCTCTCTCACCTCTCCTGCCTCCACTTGTCCACCTCTGTCCCCTCAGTCCCCCTCTCTCCCCCTCTGTCCCAGCCAGCACCCTGCTCTCCTCCAGGGTCATGACCCCCAGGAGGTGCCCAGTACAGCACCAGTTTGCTCTCCCTCAAACAGGCCTACTCGCTATTCTAGAAAGCATATTTAATGGAAGTTATTCTTTGAAGTTCGGAAGGGATAACAGGACAAGTCAATCTCACACGGCTGTACCTGATCACCGTCGTTACAGAAATTAGCTCTACATATCAAACACAAACCCCTCCCTTCACACGCGTCTCCCCCAGCCCATCTCCTCCCTGCTGCTGCCCCTGGGTCACTCCCGAATGGGGTCCGAGCTCCTCGTCCTGCGGCCAGGAGGCTGCCCACTGACCAAGCAGGCTGAGCCAAACCTGTCCCCCCACATCCCTCCCCACATGCACAAAGCGCCCTGCTCTTGGATGTTGTCATCCCTGGTGAGATCAGCATTAGTGATCCTTTCCTTTCAAGTCACTCATTGAAGTGACCAGGTGCTCCCAGTCTCCAGATGGAGAACGGACATGTCCCTCTGCCACCTGAGCTGTGAGTTAAGCAGTACACTGAAAGGGCCGCAGGGGCCTATCCTGCCACGCAATGAGCGGAAGGCGAGGTACGCTCTGGGTGGCACGCCAGTCACTCACACCAGGGCCAGTTTTCCCAGAAGCCAATTAACCCACCAGCATGTCTTTGGGAAATGTGAGGTAACTGGAGCACCCGGAGGACACCCACACACACACACATACACACACATATATGGGGAGAACATGCAAACTCCACGCACACGGCACCCTAGGTTGGGAATCAAACCCAGGGCCCCAGGACTGCAATGCTGAACACTGCCCTCCCACCGTACCACCTGAAAATATGACTGATCCAGTTATTTTGATGTATAGGGAATCTGCCACATTGTGCTGGAGCACGCTTGGGTTCTCAGCAGCTGGGTGTGATTGAAAAGCATGCTCCTGTAGGTAGCAGATTGGGTTTGGGGGAGGGGTGCCGTATCAGTTATCAGCGCCCCCCCCCATTCCCCTTGGGAAGAGCAGATGACGTTGCTGGAATGAGGCTGGAAAGTCCCGTGGTTTCAGCAGTGGGATACTCACCTGGGAAATGTCGCTCAGAATCCCATGTCTGTCCGACCCATCCCGCTTTTCAGTTTCTCCGCCTGGCCTTTCAGGTTTCCCCGAAAATTCAGACGCAGAACCGCCGTGACTGAGGCCCCTGTGGACCAGCTGTTAGTCTCGGCCCAGTGATCCAGAACATCCATCGAGCTGCTTCTGCAACTGCCACCTGCGGCTTGGAGCCAGACTGCACAGGACCGGAGACAAGGTTCACCTTACACGTCGGGCAATTTTAACACTTTGAACTTGACATCCACACATTCTGATGACTCTTGCACATTGCATCCGTAGCAGAAGAGAAAATATGATGTCGTGATAATGTTGACTCCAGATCTGACCTCTGTCATGCACTATAATTCCCTGCTGTATTCGGGCAGCAGAAATCTAGGAGGCAGGTGGAAACTTCTTACAACTTGACAGTTATCAGCACTGCGGGGCAGTGTAACAGCCAGTGGTCAGTACTGTGAGACGGTCGCTCAGTGTAACAGCCAGTGGTCAGTACTGTGAGACGGTCACTCAGTGTAATAGCCAGTGGTCAGTACTGTGAGACGGTCACTCAGTGTAACAGCCAGTGGTCAGTACTGTGAGACGGTCACTCAGTATAACAGCCAGTGGTCAGTACTGTGAGACGGTCGCTCAGTGTAACAGCCAGTGGTCAGTACTGTGAGATGGTCACTCAGTGTAATGGGCAGTGGTCAGTACTGTGAGAGAGAGTCACTCAGTGTAATGGGCAGTGGTCAGTACAGTGAAAGAGAGTAAGTCACTGTGACTGTGAGAGAGTCACTCAGTGTAATAAACAGTGGTCAGTACAGTGAGACGGTCACTCAGTGTAATGGGCAGTGGTCAGTACTGTGAGAGAGAGTCACTCAGTGTAATGGGCAGTGGTCAGTACAGTGAAAGAGAGTAAGTCACTGTGACTGTGAGAGAGTCACTCAGTGTAATAAACAGTGGTCAGTACAGTGAGACGGTCACTCAGTGTAATGGGCAGTGGTCAGTACTGTGAGAGAGAGTCACTCAGTGTAATGGGCAGTGGTCAGTACAGTGAAAGAGAGTAAGTCACTGTGACTGTGAGAGAGTCACTCAGTGTAATAAACAGTGGTCAGTACAGTGAGACGGTCACTCAGTGTAATGGGCAGTGGTCAGTACTGTGAGAGAGAGTCACTCAGTATAACGGGCAGTGGTCAGTCTTTGAGAGGGTCACTCAATGTAATGGGCAGTGGTCAGTACTGTGAGAGAGAGTCACTCAGTGTAATGGGCAGTGGTCAGTACAGTGAGAGAGAGTAAGTCACTGTGACTGTGAGAGAGTCACTCAGTGTAATAAACAGTGGTCAGTACAGTGAGACGGTCACTCAGTGTAATGGGCAGTGGTCAGTACTGTGAGAGAGAGTCACTCAGTGTAATGGGCAGTGGTCAGTACTGTGAGAGAGAGTCACTCAGTGTAGCGGGCAGTGGTCAGTACTGTGAGAGTCAATCAGTGTACAGGACAGTGACCAGACCTAGGAAATTAATGGCCTGGGGTTCAGTCTATATGCCTGCGGTTCTGGGTGTCTGTCTGTGGTTCTGCTCTCTGTCTATGGTTCTGGATCTCTGTGGTTCTGCTGTCTGTCTGTAGTACATATTTCCTATGCTGTACAGATCTGAGTTTTACATATAGATAACATACCTGGATTTTATTGTCCTCTTTCAGCTATGTATAAGATACAGCACCAAACCCCGGTCTTTCAGCCTGAACGATTTCCGTTTTAATTGAGGTGAACTGGTTGAACTCCACCTCAGCAGCTGACGATTTCTAACGGACACATTGGGACTGCGGCACCTTCAGGATTGAAAGCATTTACTAATGGGAAAGGAGTCAACGACACAAATGATGCCCACCTGCCCCCACCCAGGCCAGCGCTGATCACGGCCCGAGGGAGAGGCTGAGCTTGGAAAGGCAAACTAGTGACGGAGGATCTGCACAATTCTGCAAGCGGAATATTGAGAGGGGCTCTCCTGATGTACCATCCTGCACGCCTCACCAGCTTCACCTAAACCTTCTCACAGCGGTCAGTACAGGACCCGCTGCCCCCCTCTGCCAGGACTCTGCTTTGTGCTGCAGCCTCACCAGCTCCGTGGCGCTGTGTGCCAGGCAGGCCATGTCTCTCTCTCCCTGTTCCCCTTGGCACCTTGCCACTCACTTCTGCTTTCGACAGAAGAGGGAAGAGAGACTGGAAGAGCCTGTTTACTCACACTGGTCAAGTGGGGCACACACCAACAGCTGCTCCAGGAACACTCCCACACCTACACTTACACCTCTTCACTGCGCACACTGACAAACTTACACCCCTGAACTGCGCACACTTGTGAACTTACACTTCTACACTGGGCACACTCGTGAACTTACACTTCTACACTGCACACACTCGTGAACTTACACCTCTTCACTGCGCACACTGACGAACTTACACCCCTGTACTGCGCACACTTGTGAACTTACACTTCTACACTGGGCACACTCGTGAACTTACACTTCTACACTGCACACACTCGTGAACTTACACCCCTATACTGCACACACTCGTGAACTTACACCTCTTCACTGCGCACACTGACGAACTTACACCCCTATACTGCACACACTCGTGAACTTACACCTCTTCACTGGGCACACTCATGAACTTACACCCCTATACTGTGCACACTCGTGAACTTACACTTCTACACTGCGCACACTCGTGAACTTAAACCTCTACACCTCTATATTTGTTTCATGTTCTTTTTGGTCTAGTTTAACTAACCGCTGTTAACTAATTCACCTGATATATACTAGATTAAAAGCAATTTGAGAAACTAGTCAGTCGTGTGCTTTTGCCTAATTCAAATGAGTAATTACTGTAAACATGTCTGACCGGTATTATTTTTAAGTAAAAATAAAGCTGTAGCAAAATTGTTTATCAGCTTTTAAACTGTATCTCCAGAAAAATATTCAAGGAGCAGTAAGATTATACGATATTGTTTCTTATAAAGCTTTTAAGCGAATGATGAGAAACCTGCAGTCTCAGTGAACAATGTCGTGATACACTTCTGTGGTATTTGCATTTCCTGACTTGGGGACATCACATGGGGCGTTATTGATAAGAGTGGTGGAGTTGATTATTGTCGTATTTACACGTACATTAGAATTCTTAATCGCGTTGATCTCTCGGGACACACACAGTACAACAGACAACACCACACAGTGTCGACAGTACAGTACAGACATAATAAATAGTAACACCAGGAACAATCAATATGTAGTAGTGAGAAAATAAACATGGTAGTGTAGATGTGTATGGAGTCAGAGGCCCTGCAGTGGGACAGAAGCTGAACATTAAGAACATTCGTGTTGGTAATTTTGCTATTAGTTTTAGAAAACGTTCCTTTAGGAAGAACTCCAGGTGGGGCTGCACATTGGTGGTGGTGGAGAGGAGTCCCCATTACCTGCAAAGCGCTATATAAGTGTAAGCAATTATTATTATTATTATTATTATTATTATTATTAACACAAACCACACAGCGATATTATTTAGGACGAGGCGATCTGTCTTCGGTGCTCAAAGGAGAGCCCGTATTATTTTAGCGAAGGCGAGTTCATTTTCGTGCCGGTAGGGGGCAGCACCAACCGCTTAACTTTAACGTCGACGCTCCTCCACCTTCCTATCGGCCCTCCGTCTCTTCCGCTGGCCCCCTGCACTGTGTGCCGCAGTAAATCTCCTCCCTCCGGCCTCCTCGGCTGTCGTGCGGTTCCGTGCTGGAGGAGGCATGGCGCTGGCGGGGTGCGTTCGGCTGCTGTCCCGCGGTTCGGCGCTCGGTCTTCGGCTTGGACGGGCGGCGCTGCCCGCTACCACAAGGTGAGACGCTCCTATCGCGGTGTGCGTCTGCGCTTGTGTAGTAACACTAAAAATGCGCTTTTCTAACCCTGTTTGACCTTCGTTTCGCGTCCTGTTACCGCTCACATTCGTTCTGCGCCTGGAGGGATCAGGTGAGCCTCCAGAAGGATTTCTAAGCTCCTGTGCGGGACAGACCTTGGTTATTGATTAGGTTGTTAAAGTTCTGAGTGAGTTCGGCTGAAATGTTCCCGGTATTGTAAAAGGATCTCATGCCGTAGGAGATCTCTTCATCGCTTTTGGGGATCAAAATCTGAAACGAGCTGCCCGAACGCGGATTTTGTTAAGCTGGAGGTCTGTGTGCAATTACAGTATAGAATTTTTTTTTTTAGTATTTTTGACTCCTGAATTTTGGCACGTTCTATTGGGTTATCAGACTTTCTCAGTATTATAACTGACGGCTTCTTTGTTCTTGTGCTGTTTCTCTCTCCCCTCTCATCTCTCCTTTCCATCACGCCTTCCTTTCTCTCTCTCCTCTCCCTCTGTTTTCTCCCCGTGTCTCTCAGCCCCCCCCTCAGCCGCTCTCACAGGTTGACCCCCAGCGATGATGAGCTGTACCAGCGGACCTCGGTGTCGGTTCTGCAAAAGGAAGGGGGTGCGGCTCTGATCCAGAGCTACAGCCCCCGGGGGTTCCTGGTGGACGGGAACCGAGTGCTCGGACCCTGTGCTCTGCTGCCCCCTGCCATCCTGCAGTGGAATGTCAGTGTCTGTAGGAAGAGTGTGTGTGTGTGAGAGTGTTTACTGAACCGCTCAGAGCGTGACTGTCTCTCTGCCTTCTTGTTTCTGCGTTTCTCCCCTGTTACTACCTCTCTCTCTGTCTCCCCCTGTAGGTGGGCAGTTACAAGGACATCTGTGAGGAGAGCCTGGCCCTGTTCCACCTGCTGGAGCCCAGGATAGGTGAGAGAGAGAGAGTACACTGTGTCGTACCTGTACAGTGTCTGTATCGCCCCTGTGTGGCAGTGCAGGAGAACAGCACCTCTGTGTAAGACCCTGTGTCCGTCACACTGCTGCAGTACCGTCTCTCTCTGGTCCCAGAGATCCTGGTCCTGGGGACAGGGGCCAGCGTGGAGCGACTCGACCCCCGGATTCTGGCGTTCATGAGGAGGAAGGGGATCGCGGTGGAGGTCCAGGACACGGTGAGGCGGGGTGGGCAGCTGCTGGACGCAGTTTGCAAAGGGGCTGCTGGGCATGGGGACACATGGCAGATGGGGAGTGTGGGGCATTGCAGTTGTTCTGAAGAAGAAGCTGCCATCTTACAAATCGCACTTGACCTGTTCTGCTCATCCGGACTAAACTGCTAATCCTAGATCCTGAGACAGCAGCCCTGTGGGAACTATAGTGTCTACAGTCAGTTACAGCAGGGGTTCGATGGGCATGTCTTCCCAGCAGCGCCATGCGAAACGGGGGTGATGGAACAGGCCAGACTGGGAGAGACTCAAGACTTCTTTTTGAAGAAGCAAGTCGCGAGACTTATTTTCGATGAGGACTCGTGCGACGATAAATGCGTATCGGGCTTGATCTCATCGGCCGAGGGCACAGGCGGAATCAGGATGCACAACGCCAGCCCCCGCAGGGTCTGCTCTCGGTGCCGTCCGCTGACCCTCACGCACATTCATCAATTTCCCTACAGGATTAATAAAGTATTATCTATCTATCTATCAGATCGCTGTTCTGCTTCTAGACAGGTGCATTTGGGGTTATTGAAATAGTGATGGGGACAAAGAGGAGACTCTGTTTGCTGTAATTAAGTGCAGGCCTTCATCAGGGCTTGTGATGAAGCTCCAGTCCATGAAAATACCTCTTTCTTTTACCCCACCTCATGCTTTCTACCCCCCCCCCCCCTCTCTCTCCAGCCCAACGCCTGCGCCACCTTCAACTTCCTGTGCAGTGAGGGGCGGATCGTGGCGGCCGGCTTGATCCCGCCTCCCACCGTCAGGACCGACACGGACTGAGGCCCGAGGGCGGGGGGGGGGGGGCTCCACACACACACAGGAAGTGATGCGGCCAGCGACGCCCAGGGGGACACGAGGAAGGTATCCGGGCGGGAGGGGCCTCTGACCGGCCCATCATGCCCCTGGGGCTGTCCTGCAGCTTGGGCTCAGCACAACCGCACGGACCTGTCCCGTCACGGAGCAGGATGGGGACTGTCGAAGTATTAAACTCCACTCAGTGTTCGACCAGGACTGTTAAAGCACTTCCGTCACTTGCAAGCAGACGAGCTGGAAGGATGAGCTGGCCCGTGGTTTGCTGTCTTTCTCGCGTGCGTGGGAGAACAGCCGTGCTTCAGATCCAGGAGAGGGCCTGTCTGTGTCTCTCCTTCCAAGTGTGCCGACATTCAGTTCCCTCACTCCCACAGGCATGGTGTCGCTGTGATCCTGCTTAACTCCGCCCACAAGGGTCTCTGTGTGTCAGAGTCTTGTGTCACTTGGTAGCTGTTTGCTGTGTGTTCAACAGGTGTATTTAATAAGCGCCAATAAAGTATCCCTTTCTCACAGGACCGGTGTGTTGACTACACAGGATGGCCTTCAGCTCCTGTGTCCTGGAGCAGTGTGGAGAGAGCTGCACAAAGTGGGTGTTTCTGCTGCAGCAGTAGTCACGCACTAGGGCCTGCCTGATCGTGTCACCCCCCACTGTGGGCCCGCCCATTACAGTGTCACTCCTACTAGCTGAGAAAAGGTTGAGTAAAGGTGTGTGCTGAAGCTGCTGGAAACTGTGAAAAGTACCTGACAGCAGAGGCCCTCTCAGTACTGACTGCAGAAACTGGATAAGTGAGTCCTAACAAGCAGACAAATGAAAGCAGACGTGGAGCTGCAGACTCATCGCTGCGGGTGTCTAGGCAAATGCACAGACCCAGCAGACAGGGGAAAGGCCTGGACGACACAGGGCCCAGAACAGGTGGGAGACAGCCTCTGCACCCTCGCTTGAAAATGTCCAAATGAACTGCAGACCAACAACAGGAGCTCGTGGAAAAATAGCAGGTTGGCAGATTTATTCAAGTCTGCCCTTTTAAAATACAGCAGTTGGCTGAAAACAGTGGCAGGAGTCTGGTACAGTAACAGAACTGCGGCCACCGCTACCGCAAGTGTCACACAAACACACGCCTGCATGCACATCACACGGCACCCACACGCGTGTGCAAACACACACACCCCGCTGAAAACAACCCCCTCTAACAGTCCCACTCCCTGCCACTCATCTCCCTTCCCGGTAACACACTCCCCTGCTCCGTGCACGCGATGGCCAGGAGCGGGCTGAAGGCTGGGCTGGAATATACTGGGAAGACTGGGAATATGCTGGGAAGACAGGGAGAGGAAACGAGGGATCAGTGGAAGCAGGAGAACTGTGCAAATCTCTCCTCCCAGACACACCCCCTTCTCTCCTCCTGCACTCCCACTGTGGTGCTCAGAACAGACGCTTCTCATAGCTGAAAGAGTGAGAGAGAGTGAGATCGTCAATAAACAACATCGCCCTCTGGTTCACCTGTAGAAGACACAGTTACCCCCAGACTGCAGACCCCAGAACCAACAGGATCCTCGGATGCACAAAATAAAAAAAAAATCCCCATTCGAGAAATAACAATTTGACTCTTTCAACAAAAAATCTTATTTATGCTGTAGAGTACAGAAATGAACCAGACTTTCAGTCCACGCTGTAGCCCTGACACTCCCCAGCCAATCAGAATGGCTGCAGCCCCGCCACTCCCCGGCCAATCAGAATGGCCGCAGCCCTGCCACTCCCCGGCCAATCAGAATGGCTGCAGCCCTGCTTCCCGCTGGCCAATCGGGACACCCCAAAGCTCTTCGAAAGTGACAGGTGAGAAAGATGGGCCTGGATGAACAGGACCAGAGAGGGATGCTCACCTGTGCAGGCTGTGTACGCCTCCTTCCACCTGGGCAGATGACGTCCTCTTTTCAAACTTCAGATCCCCCGAGTACATCATCGCTCTGGGACAGAGAAAGAGAAAGGAACAGAGGGTCACAGGGAGGGGCATTTATGACCGTGGCATGTGGGACCGGTTATTAAAAAGATACTAAGACAGTCCCTTTCTATGCTTTAAAATGTTTGTTTTACATGCGTGTCTCCCGTGTCTCTGAGAGGCCTGTGGTCTCAGACTGTCCTTGGTCTGTCCGGGCCAGTGTGTGTGGGTCTGTCCGTCCTCTGACCTGAGCTGGGTGAGACTCTTGGCTCCGATATCCTGGCAGGAGTGCTGGATACCGACCAGCAGGTAGGGGACGAACTTGTGGATGGAGCCCTTGTCCTGGATCGCCCCCGACACGCCCTGGGCCACCTTGATCTTATCGGACTCGCTGAGGGGAGAGGGAGAGGGAGAGGGAGAGGGAGTTCAGGCGAGAAGGAGAGAGCCGACCGTATCGAAAGAGAGAGACGGGGGAGAACGTGAAGGAGACAACGGTCCAGATGAAGGAGGGAGAGAGACAGTGTGGCTCGGTCCAGGGTGCGGCCGTATTAACGCCATTCAAGGAAATCACAGGGAGGCCCACAATTCCCAGCGGCTGGAGTCCGCTTCTGTGCGAGAGAGACGGACAGGAGATCGGACGGTCGGACAACGGGCCAGCCCCGAGCCGGGCCCGGGGCCGGGTCGGCACCTGAAGTAGCGGGTCTGCGAGCCCAGGTTCTTGTCCATGGCGTCCAGCGAGCCCATGCCGCGGTACTTCTTCAGCCGGATCCCGTCGGAGAAGAAGTACTCCCCCGGAGCCTCGGAGGTGGCGGCCAGCAGGGAGCCCATCATCACTGGGGGGGCCGGGGAGAGAGACTCGGGTTAGAGGAGAGCAGGCTTTGACGGAGGCTCAGGGGAGGGAGTGACCGACAGCAGACTGCACTCTAATCCCCATCCCCAGCAGGGGGCGCTCACCCTGCGGTCTGTGCAGGGCCTAATGCCCCAGTATAGTGACGGGGACACTACACTGTAAAAAGGCGCCGTCCCTCGGATGAGAAGTAAAAACGAGGTCCTGACTCTCTGTGGTCATTAAAAATCCCAGGGCGTTTATTGAAAAGAGTAGGGGTGTTACCGCAGTGTCCTGGCCAAATTTCCCCCCTGGCCTTTACCAGTCATGATCTCCTAATAATCCCCATCTCTGAACTGGCTTCATCACTCTGCTCTCCTCCCCACTGAGAGCTGGTGTGTGGGGAGCGGACTGGAGCATCGTCCAGGTGGGGCTGCACACTGGTGGTGTTAGTGGGATTCCCCCTGACCTGTAAAGCACTTTGAGTGGAGAGTCCAGACAAGCGCTGTACGAGTGTCAGGATAATTACTCAAGTGCTGGAAGAGTAAATTCAGGACGCTGGTGCTTAGCAGAGCGCAGACTCGGCGGACTCCAGCGTCCACGCGCGCACTGGGCGTACGCACCTGTGGACGCTCCGAGGGCCAGCGCCTTGGCGATGTGGCCGACCGTCTGGATCCCGCCGTCCGCGATGACCGGCACCCCGAACCGCCGGGCGTACTCCGACACCTTGTAGACCGCCGTGGCCTGGGGGCGGCCACACGCCAGCACTGGGCAAGACACAGCAGGAGAGTCAGGGGGCGAGAGGAGGAGCGGTGGACAGTCAGGTCAGCGGTGTCCAGTAGGGAGAGGCAGAGGGGTGGACAGTCAGGTCAGCAGTGTCCAGTAGGGAGAGGCAGAGGGGGGGGGACCGCCAGTAGGGGAGGAGAGGTGAACAGACGGGTCAGCGGGCTGGTGAGCAGTGTCCATCACTGTGACTGCAGGGGTCAGTGTGTTATTGTGACGGACACGTCGGGGGGGGCATGCCTGTTAGTGACTGACCAGGCAGATGTAGGGTGAGAGTCCGGCACAACGCAACCTGTGTGGGAGAGACGTGTCCCCCCCAGCTGGATGGTGTGGCGAAGCTGGTGAGGAAGGCGGGTACCAACTACAGACTAACTAAGGAAGCTAAGGGGAGGGACAGGAATGACTTGAGAGCTGAAGATCACATTCTCCTGATATTACTTGCAGCTTTATTGGCCGAAGCCTTTAAACAGGGCAATATGTTGAATAAAGAGGAAGAGGACGTCTGTAGAAGGGTTACACAGTGCAGCACACGCCAATTAGAGTACCTGACTGGACAGTGAGAGGGACAGAGACCGACAGCACTGGACAAACACAGTTAGTGGTGGTGGGGGGGGGGGGGTTGTGAGAATTTAGGTGAGCAGGGAGGGCACCCCTTAAATCTCAGAGCTCCGTGCTTACTCCCAGTTTTCAGTGCGTTGAAATAAGAGCATCTGCTCATCAGACCTACACTTGCCTACAGAATATACCATAATACATTAAGTTTTTTTTTTAAAAAAAACCTCAAGTACAGTGGGAAACAGTAAAAGTAAAACTAATCAATAAATCTAAAAACCAGAAAGGCAAGGAACACATTAGGAGTACAGAACAAGGCCTTTTTTACAGAGCAGAATGAAAGAATGAAATGTCCATTAAGCAGAAAACAAAGGGCATCGAGGGACACACCGGGCCATCTCCTACCTTAATGATTTAATTAAACCAATTAAGAGGATCAGCAGCGTTCATCAGGATTTAATCAGGTGCTAATTGAAAGGTGCCTGTTAACACCTGCAGGAACTCTGTGCTCTGGGGCAAAGGGTGCCCGCCCCTGATGGAGCAGCGCGGCCAGCGATTGGCTGGTTCCGTGAAAGAAAGGGCCAATGAGGGACAGGTTAGTTAGGGATGGGGGGCGTTGCACATGGTGTGACTGGCAGATTAGTGGTACTGACAAGCATCCAAAACCTCAAAACCCCAGGCCAGCGTCTACTTCTACAAAAAAAAATACAGCCATGAACCAATCAGTGCAGCAGGCTGGGGACAGTGCAAGAGCCGGGCCAATCAGGGCACTGCCAGAGGTGGGGAGCAGGAGGGACTTACTGGAGTATCCCGATACGGAGGATGGGGTTTTGGGGCTGTGGAGCTTTATATCAGGAGGGACACACGGGGGCGCTAGAGAGAGAGAGAGACAGAGACGTACAGTGAGAGAGAGGAGGAAAGGGGCAGAGAGTGAAGACAGACAGAGAGAACGGGGCTGAAAGCAGCTGGGTTCTGACTAGTCAACACAAATAAAGAGGACAAACGGTAGATTTCTTGGAAGGATCTCCTTGGTGAGGGAAGGTGGTCAAAGCTAAAGTCTGGGTTGCCCTCGAACCTGATTGGTGGACTGCGGGAACGGAGGTCCCCGATTGGTGGACTGCGGGAACGGAGGTCCCCGATTGGTGGGATATTGAAGACTGCCTGGGAGGGAGCTGCTGGCAGGTGGACTCCCATTGGCCAAGAGCAGCAGACCCGGGGGGCCCTGATTGGTGGGGGGGTGGGGGGCAAGGGTCGGAGGCTCCCGATTGGTCCGGACCGACTCACCTTCCTGCGTGATGCAGATGGAGCCGCTGCCCATCCCCACCCTCAGGGCATCAACCCCCGCGTCAATCAGATTCTTCGCCTGGGCGGCTGTCACCACTGAGAGCGAGGAGGAGGAGGAGGAGGAGGAGGAGGAGAAAGAGAGAGGGGGTGAGTCCCAGCTGTTGTTGGAAACTGGGAGGAACTGGGGTTGGTGGGACTCCTGTTATTGGGGTGCCAGGCAGCTACTGACGAAAGGTGACCAACAAGAGTGATGATGAACTTGTGTTACGACTGGTAACTGAAGTGCAAAACAAATGGAAATGCTTTCTGATGGACGTAGAGGAGGGACAGCGACTCTGTGGCCCTTCAGAGAGGGAGAGAGACGGGGTTCGTCGGGGTAGTGGGGCAGAAGCACTGACCGTTGCCCCCGATGACCTGCAGCTGGGGGTATTTCTCCTTGATGTACTTGATCATGTTGATCTGGAAGATGGAGTTCCCCTGCGAGGAGTCCTGCGGGCACGACACAAACACACGAACGCATGAGACGCGCCCCCTGTGTGTGTGTGTGTGTGTCTGTCCGTCTCGCCCCCGAACCCCCCTGCCCCCTGCTCCTCACCAGCACGACCACGTCCACCCCCGCCTGCGCCAGCAGGTCCAGCCGGTAGCGGTCGTCCGCGTGCGTGCCGATGGCCGCGCCGCACAGGAGCTGCTTGCGGCTGTCCTTCGCCGCCAGCGGGAAGTCGCGGTTCTTCTTGAGGTCGGTGCGCGCGATGATGGCCACCAGGTTGTCCTCCTCGTCGACGATGGGCAGCTTCCCTGGGGGTGGGGGAGAGGGGGGAGCCATGAGCAGTAGCACCCCATTTCCCATTGTCACCCTGCGCCCTCTTTCCCCACTTTTACCCCTTGAACAGCAGTACCCCTTTCCCATTCTCACCCCACCAACACACAGCAGCGCCTCACGTCCCACTGTCGCCCCGACTACACTCAGCAGCACCCCCTTTCCCCACTGTTACCCATTCTGCAGCAGCACCCCACTTCCCGGTGACCCACCTTTCTTGCTCCGCTGCAGTATCTCGTTGGCCTCCTTCAGGGTCACGCCAGCCGGCGCCACGACCAGGTCCTCGCGCTTCGTCATCACCTGGACAGAGAGCGACAGAACGGGATGCCAGCTGATGAAATAGCGCCTCAGCCCCCTCCTGTATCCCAAAGAACCCCCCCTGTACCCCATCCCCCCGCCATCACAGAAACCCTCTGCAAAGTCAACCACCTCTCCCCCAGGTGCCCGGTAACCCCGCCCACACACAACAGACCACACCCCTTACCACCACCACCCCGCCCACACAGGACTGACCCCGCCCCCCTCACCAACCCCAGACGCGACTGGCCCCGCCCACCTCGCTGAGCGGCAGGCTGTGCTCCTCCTCCTTCAGGAAGTCGATGTCGCGGGAGGAGATGATGCCGACCAGCCGCCCGCCCATGCGCCCGCTCTCCGTGATGGGGATCCCGCAGAAGCCGTGGCGCGCCTTCGCCTCGAACACGTCGAGCACGCGCTCCCTCGGGCTCATGACCACGGGGTCCGTGATGAACCCCTGCTCGTACCGCTGCAGCCAGGCGAGGGGAGGGAGGGAGGGAGGGGAGGGCTCTATTAGGCAGGATGCGTCTAGACAGCAGCAAGCACAAGGGCACTCCAGACCCTCTGCTAGCTACAGGAAAGACCTATCATCTATATAAGGCCCAGATTGCAATAAGGGACCAGTAAGGAGGAGGTGGCTCTAAAAGGCCACAGAAGAGCCAGCTGTAGGGATATATACAGCGTATGGAGCAATACAGGTCACATACAGGCTGGGGTGGAGCCAGCTGTAGGGATATATACAGCGTATAGAGCAACATAAATCATATAGACGCTCTAGAGGAGCCACATATAGAGATTATATACAGTGTATAGAGCAATACAGGTCATATAGAGGCTTAGAAGAGCCAGCTACAGGGATATATACAGCGTATAGAGCAATACAGGTCTTGTAGAAGCTATGGAGGAGGCAGGTATAGGAGAGAGAGCTCTACAGGTGACACAGAGCAGTTCCTGCTGCAGCTCCTGGCGCACGGGCTGGGACAGAGCGTGGCGTTAGGAGGTTCGAAACCTGAGCTCCTGGGAACGTCTGTGACACGAACGCCCCGCTGGGGGGCAGGACAGCCCCAGCCGGACAGACAGGGCCTCACCTTGACCTTGCGAACCTCGTTGGCCTGGAACTCCGGGGTGCAGTTGTGGTGGATGAAGCCAATCCCTCCCGTGAGCTGAGGGAAGGGCAAGACAGTTTTAAAATTATTATTTATTTTTTTTTACCAACACCAAGGTATTTAAAGGTCAGCCTTATACGAACACACACCCCTCCCTCTCTCCCCTGTCTTGAATCCACCCTTTATCGGACGTAGGAAGGGTGGTCAGGTTGTGACCACACTGCTGTAATGAAACACCCCCACACAAGCCCATGTGACTATATATACACACTCCCCGCCCCCCCCGTCCTCACTCACTGCCATGGCGATGGCCATTCCGGACTCGGTAACAGTATCCATGGGCGACGACACCAGCGGAGTCTTCATGGTGATCTGCTTGGTGAGGGCCGACGTCAGGTCCTGCGTGCACACACACACACAGGGCATTGATGCACAGACAGGCACAGCCTTCTCTCCCCCAGACCACGCAGACTGAAGCAGGTTTAACACGCCTGGGGGAGCTGGCTGGCTCACTCTTCTTTAAGAGAACGTCTGAACTGCGGCTTGCTGGCCAGCACAACCGTTGAGCAAACCTTACAAACGGCGCCTTTCACAGGCGAGCACTGTCCTGAGCCGTGGGCTGCAGCACTGCCCAACGGCTGGCGGCTGGCAGTTAGCACGACATCATCCTCATGTTTTCACTCGCCCACCCTCAAAACATCAACAGTCGGCAAAACATCATCTTGGCTGCTCTCAATACCCAGCCACGACACTCCTGCAACGAGGAGATCGCACGCCTATCTCGCCGCACGGTCTCGGCGCTCAGCCATGCCAGCGCAAAACCCGCGACGAAAACTATTCCTGGTGCTTTGGTAGAACGCATCACCGAGCACCTGGGTCACTGCAACAGACTGTTAATGGAACCCCACAGCACTCCACTCTGACTCCGCTCCAGAATTTCACGACAGCCAGCTCCTTCACGATGTCAAATAACAGGCCAGCTGACCACTATAGCAACCAAGCAGCTGCCCGTAGCAGGATTCGGGACTGGAAGGACCAGGCTGGCCGAGCGCTACGGCAGGGTGCTGCGAGTCTGTTAGTCTAGCAGCCACAGCTGAGCCCCAGCGAAAACAAACCTGTTTAAACCTTCACCGGATAGCAACCACTTACCACTTGGTCGGCGGTGAAGTCGATGTAGCCAGGAAGGATGAGGATGTCGCTGTGAGAGAGGGGAGAGAGATGGAGGTACTGTATACAGTAGGTTTATGTGGGTGCAGTATATGCATATGGACTGGATATGGAGATCCTGCATACAGAGCGGCAGTCAGAATCCGATCTGCTCCGGGTTTCAGCTGCTGTCACCGGTACCGGGTGGAGCGACAGCACCTTCCTGCCTCGCCTGTCGGAATCGGGACCGGCGGTACCGGTGGAACCTGGGACGGCTCACACACTGCAGCCTGAAGAGCTTGTGCGCTCCCCCCCCCTTCACCTCGCTGCACCGGCAGCAGCGTAACCCGCACAGGCTACTGCCTGGCGCGAACTTCACTGTACTCGTGTGCCACGCTAGCGTAACTGTGACACATTCTCGACAGCGACGACCCGGTTCGCTCCCGCGTTACAGCAGAGCGCGTACTGCAGCCATCCGAGTGAAGTACCCAGAAGTGCGGGACCGCCCCCTCCCACACACACACACCTGCCCGACAGGTAACGCTACTTCATGCTACTTCAATGCACCGGCCATTTCAACAGAGGAACAGCAGCAGCACGGGCCGCCTCGCTTGTTTTGTGGCCTGCTGAAACCTGCTCCTTCTGCAGCTACTGTCAACAGGCACGGCTGCGGCTGCAGCCGGGAACAGCTCCCCCGCCCCTGTCTACGACTCTCACTACAGCAATAACGACGTGCGCACCGCTGGCGAGATGCAAACTAATGAGCGCGCACGCAGCGCCCCTTCGGCAGACCCGGCCGGCACCCTGCGGATCCCCTACTTGTAGGTCAGCCCGTCGCCGCCGCTGAAGAGCTGCTGTCCGGTCAGCCCGTCCTCCGGGACGTACCCGGTGCCCCCGCTGATGAGGTAGTCCGCCATCTGGTCGCGGAGGTAATAAACACAACTGATGGAAACAGCTGGGACTGCCCTAGCCCGGACCTTAGCGGGGGGCGCTCTGATGTCCACCGGTCACAAAATAAAAATCACAGTCTGTCCGTCTCCGGCTCGGTATGAGTCTGCCCCGAGTCGATATTTCAGAACCTTCCAGGCTTTGTCCCAGATCGTCTGCGTCCGTCTGTTTTTCTGTCAGTTTCTCCGCTACTTTCACCTTTCCGACACGTGTTTCCCGAAAGGCCAACCTCGCTGCTTCCGCCGCTATTTATAAACACTGCAGGAACCCACGAGCCCTGGCGTCACTTCCGCTGAGTTCGGTTGCCTTAGCGGGATTCGCTTTAGGCCACGCCCCCTAGGTGGGCGGGAAGGAAGGAGGCTTCAGGCACTTGTGATTGGACACAGCGACTGTGACCCCGCCTCTCACTCGGCGGGCAGGGAAGCGTGTGTAAGTAGGCGGGGTCAAGACGGCAGAGAGAGCGGACAGGGGCCGGATGGGATTTTCGCTGAAAAAGCCCCGTAAATCAAAGTCCAGCAAATCACAGCACAAGCTCTGCAACTCTACCTCACCGACTGGAATGCCACCAGGCTCTAAAAATACAATACACCCTGTCCAACTATCGGACCAGGTTCTAAAAGAACGAAGACAGGCATGAGACACGATCAAATACATAAGGAACATAGAAGTGACCACAGCATTGAAACTGGACACGGGCAGACCTGGCTGCCCAGAGAGGACAGGCTCAGTGACCACAGCCTGGCCACAGAAACTGGACACAGGCAGACCTGGCCTGTCCAGAGAGGACAGGCTCAGAGACCACGGTCTGCCCTTAGAAACTGGACACAGGCAGACCTGGCTGTCCAGAGAGGACAGGCTCAGTGCCCACAGCCTGGCCAGAAAAAAACCAATTTGATCTCCCCAAGTTCAGACTGTTTGTAAATGTCATGCTTATTGTAACTGCTTTGACAACACTATAATCAAACTTTTATATATCATATATTTGCTATAGATACAGCTATAGAATCAAACAGCATCATTTAATAGAGGAGCATCTTTTAACACAGCACAGCATCTTTTAATAGAAAATAATTGAATGCGTTAGGATTGTGACATCATGACATGTCACCTGATGATGTCATAGGATCTGTGGCAGGTACAGGGGGCTGAATTCTTTACTGTGACAGAAGGAGCAGGGAGAGTAGCTTCATGCCTTTAGGATCAACAGTTCAGGAGAATTTGTAAATACACACTTTGTGCTGTAGATCAGGAGGTGGGAGAGAGAGGGAGAGAGGAGGAGGGATGGCAGGAGATGGCCATGCATGGACAGGAGCATAAGAGAGGACAGGAGATGATGGAGGGAGCGAAAAAGGAAGACAGGGGGAGGAGGAGGAGGAAGAGGAGAGACAGAGCGTGCCGAGAGCTGACAGCTAAAGCAAAACAAACCTGTTTGCAAAGCGATTTTCCTGGAGGGGGAGTGTGTGTGGAAACACGTGACACCAAGCGCTTCTCCGATACTCTCTCAGCAGTGCTGAGGTCCAGCCATGTGGCAAAGGCACACAGCTGTGTCTGTCTGTCTGCGACCTGGCTCTGTTCCTGTCGGGACTGTGCTCCAGTGTCTGTGTGTCTGTGTCTGTGTTCCTGGGGTTGGGCTTGTCTGTGTCTGCATGACCGTTATCTAACTGAAATCTCAGCCATCTAACTGAGGCGTTGAGCAGAAGTTTTAAACTTGGTTTCGGGTTTCTAAAGAAAGGGAATGGGATTTGTTACTGGTATCCACCCAAACAGCACCAATGAGTGTGGCTCAGTGATCCCCTGACGTGGACGAGCTGCTCTTCGGACAGCGAAGAGGTGCACTCCTGTCACACGGCCGGGAGTAAAAGCGCTTTGAGTGGGGCCTCATCACAGGCAAGGCACTGCAAGATCAGAGAAACTGGGGTGGACGGGCACTCTTCACCCCCCCCCACCCCCTCCTCAGCTCCGCCCGGCCCAGCTCATTACAACGCGGCCCAGTCAGCCAATCGCATCCTGCCCCGGGCGCCCTCCTTCACGATCAGCAGGAGGCTGCCACCGCGAGGACACGCCCCCCCCCCCCCCACAGAAGGTCAGGAGGGGGGGGGCGTGTCCTCTGTTGGCCTTACTCCTTCCTGTTGCGGCCAGCGCTGTTGGCGTCAGTGCTCTTACTCTCTCTCTTTTCGCCTCCCGAAGTGCCTCCAGCCCCCAGCGCGTACCAGTCGATCCGCCACTTTTCCCACAGCAGCTCCCCCGGCGCCATCATCAGGGGTCGCCCCACGGAGCCCACAGGTCTCGCACCCGCGCGGTCCTCACCCTGTGGACAAGTCGCTCTGCAGTTCAGCCCCCCCGCAGCCGTGCGGACCCTCTCCTAGAGCCGCACTGACCACACCCCCTCTCCCTCTCCATCCCCAGACTGGCGGCCGGGCCCGGCCCACTACAACGTGCGGGCAGAGCCCCCGCGGAGCGAGAGCGAGAGGATCTTCCACATGGCCCCCCCGCCGCCCCAGCACAGAGGATGAGACGGGCGCCACAATGGGATGTTGGCCAGACATGCGCCTTCACGACACACGTTAACCCAACTGAACAGCACCCGTGCCCTGTCCCATCAGAGGGCGTGACCGGACCGGGCCCCGCTGCCTACCACCCAGTTGTGAAGAGGGGCTGCACGGGCCCCGTCTACAGGAAGCCCAGCCTGTCGCAGCAGAAACGTCGTGAGAGGGCAGAGTCGGCCCAAACACAGCGCACTTGGAATATTACAAACCCCGGCTCGCATGAACAGACCATTCCTAGTGTCTTCTGTTCTTTTATTTTTCTGCTTCCAGGGAGGGCCTAGTCCAGTGTATTATTAGCCAGCATGTAAAGCACAGGTGTTGAGCCCTGGAGGTTGTCTAAGTCTCTCTAAAACAGCAGCACCTGCAGAGCTGGGAGACGGTGACAAACTGGTCCAGTTAACCAGTAACCAGACCACACAGTCTACCCCTCCCCACCCTTACTCTTCTCTCCTCCCTGTGCTCTTTCCAGAGTGCTGTACCCCTGCGCCCAGCGACTACTCCATTCCCCCGGGTCTGACCCGGTACGGCCCGTGCTACAGACCCAGTATAGCCCTGAAGTCCAGGCCCAGTCCCCACCTCCGGGCGGGACTGGCGTTCGAGGGCAAGCTCTGGGACCGAAGCGGGTTCTGCTCCGCTGGGGTAGAGACAGCGTGAGTGTTTTAAAAAGTAAGTGCTCGGGCCCCTGTGTGTCAGGGGTTCAATAAAACACGAACGAAAAACCTCTTGGCCAGTTATTTCTTGACATCATTCATGACCATCCAGGCACAGGCTCTTTTATGCATAAAACAACAAATGATCACACACACACACAAGATATTTTGATCACATATCAAAATATTTTCCCTTAAAAATATAAAACACAGCAATAATTAATGCTAAGAATGAACAGGGCGATGAGCCAAGTTTCCCCGACTCTTCCCGAGCTGATAACAGGACTGACGAGCGTGAGGGGTTTCCTTATCGGTGTTAAGCCACAGTCACAGTGACCAGCCCGTACAGCAAACCCTCCCAGCTGCGCTCAGGGAGAACGAACAGATCTGGACTCTCAGAAGTGACAAGACACTAAACTGCATTTTAAAAAAAAGTTCAGTTTTACTTTTAAAACATCTGAACAAACCAAACGCAAGCCAGCGGTCATTTAAAAACCCTTTTTTTTTCCTTTCAGTTAACTCTATTTCTGTATTAATGTACAACGGTTGAGAAAATTACAGCTTTTTTTTTTGCGGTTTTTGTTTTAATAATCTACTTCTATGATAACAGCCATTTCTCGGAAAACAAAACGATGAACGACTGAAGGAAGAAAAAGAAGAAAACCGGGAGAAGGGATGAACTGACCGGAGGAACAGGAGAGAGAGAGAGAGAGAGGGAGGGAGGAGGAGGGAGAGAGGGAGAGTGGGAGAGACCTGTTTCTTTCTGCAGACGTCTACGCTGTTCTGATAGCGGTCTGTCTGCGCAGGGCAGGACAGCTCTCTGCCTGCCTGTCTGTCTGTCTGTCTGGGTTAGTGTGTCTGCTCGTCTGTCTGCCGGCGCGAGCCAGAGAATTGAGGGGGCCTTGTAGTGCGTCCGTGGAGGAGAGGGGAAGCGGGGGGACGAGGAGGGAGAGAGATGGCGGGCGAGACGGAGAGGGACGCGTCTGTGCCATTCAGAGGGGAGGCCTCTACACTCTGGCAGAGACGGAGAGAGGGACAGCACGGAGCAGAGGGAGGGATGGGTGGATGACTGGATAGATTGAGACGGGCGAAGGGGGTCATAATGGAAGCCTTGTGTGTCTGTGTGTGTGTGTGTGGGGGTGGAGTGGGGGGGGTGGGGGGTCGCAGTCCCGCAGTCTCGACCCCCCCCACCCCCCTCCTGCCGCAGGGGGTGGAGATCTCAGGTGTCGTGGAAATCCTTCAGCAGGGTACGTCTCCGCTGCTCAGCGATGTGCATCTGGTTCTCCAGGTCCTTGAGAGGAGAGGAGTGGGGAAAAAAACAAACGAGAACAGGGAGAAAGTCAGACCAGGCTGGGAGCCACTGACTAATGTCCATCTTCTCCTCCTGCCCACTCTCCTGTCCCCAAGACCACAGCGCCCCCCTCCACATTTTCCCCTTCCTCAGCCTTCCTCTCCCTCAGGCCTCTGTCACTCCGCTCCTCCTCTCCCTCAGCCCTCTGTCACTCCGTTCCTCCTCTCCCTCAGACCTCTGTCGCTCTGCTCCTCCTCTCCCTCACCCCGCCGTGCTCCCCCTGTCCCCCCCTCTTCCTCACCCCTCTGTCGTTGGCGCTCTGCTCCCCCTCGCCCACTCCTTTCTCGTAGCTGTCCGCTCTCTCCACCTTCCAGGACAGGTTCTCTATCTCCGCCTCCAGCTGGGCCTGCTGGTACTCAAACTGGGAGAGAGAAGGAGGAAGAGAGAGGTTAGGTGGTGGCAAGCTACAGAAAGCCTGTCTAAAATCCAAAGAAAATCCAGAAGCCGAAAAGGAAAGGCAGAGAGAACAGAGAGAGGAGAGATGGACAGGGAGAGAAGCTGACCAAAAGGAACAGGAAGGGAGAAGCAGAGAGAGACAGAGAAATATAGAGAGAGGGCAACTCGGGCAGACCTGGCTGCCCAGAGAGGACAGACTGAGCTCCCACTGCCAGCAGGGAGAAACAGAGACAGAGGTGCACTTCCTACTGCACTGTGACAGATACTCTGAGATTAGAGAAACATTCTTCCCTAAATTCAGAAATCTAATCCCAGAATTCCCACTCCTGCCAGAATCACAACGGGTCCCAATCCTACTGGGAGAGGGAGGAGGGAACTCAGTTGAACTGGCAGCCCAGTATGTGATCTCCTGTCACAGCCTGAGGAACAGTGAGTCTGTCTCCCAATAATGCTCCTTCTGTCTACAGTATACGTACATTTTATGATATGACTTTGTTGTAAATGTCTGTAATATGTCTGTAGATTTTATTTTACTTTTATTTTTTGTTTTGTGTTAATCTTATTATTTTTATTTGCTTTGGCAACACTGATTGTACCCATCGGTCATGCTAATAAAGCACCTTGAATTGAACTGAATTGAGAGAGAGAGAGAGAGATTTCTCACCAGCTTCTTGCGAGGCCCTGACTCCATGTAGTAGGCGTAGGGATAGGTGTACTGCAGGGTGTAGCGGCACTGAGGACAGACAGCAAGGCGTTAGTAACTCTCTCTCACACACACACACACACACACACACACACACACACTCCGCCTGCGGGCACGCTGCGTGCGTCTGGCGGCCCCACCTTGGCCAGCAGCTTGGCGGCGTTCTGCAGGTACTGCCAGTCGATCCAGGTGCCCAGGTTGTTCATCACCCGCTCCTGGATCTTCTCCTGGATGCGCTGGTACGTCTGCGCCTCCAGCTGCAGGCTCTTGTTGTGGTTCTCCCACTGCGGGGACACGCAAGGACGCCCACCGGATCAGCGCACTAGCACGGCGACCAAGGAACTTGAGCCATATCACCCTGCAACTCACAACTGGCTCTATCAGCCTACTGAAGCCCCAGCAGGTGTGAGCCTGGTCAGTACCTGGAGGGGAGACTCCTGGGAAAAACAGGTTGCTGCTGGAAGAGGTGTTAGTGGGGCCAGCAGGGGGTGCTCACCCTGCGGTCTATGCGAGTCCTAATGCGCCGAACCCGAAACAGCCGGGTTGACGGACAACCTCAACATGCCCTGGCTGCCAATGAGAAGAGGCCATTGGAGGCCGCCTTCGCAGCCAATCACAGGGAGGGCAGCGGCTCACCCCGCCCACCCCATTGGCCCCACCCACCCCCCAATAGCACCGCCCATGTCAGCACCGCCCACCCCACTGGCCCCGCCCACGCCGGCCCCGCACTCACCCTCTCGAAGTAGAAGAGGTATTTCTTGAGGGCTTCGCGAGCCTGGGCCTGCTGGCTCTGGTTCACGATGTCTGGGTTCTCCTTGTAGCGGCTGCACTCGTAATACTCGCTGCCGTGGGTCTTCCAGTCCCCCAGACACATCCAGCAGAAATCTGAACGGGCCGGGGACCCGGGAAAGGAGTCGGAAAAGTGAGGGAGAGGGAGAGGGTTGGAGGGAGAGAATGGAAAAGGGACAAGAGGGAGGGAGAGGATGCGGGAGAGGGAAGGAGAGAAAGATGGAGAGGAGTGTGAGGGAGGCGCAGTGTTACAGGAGAGAGGGATTTCGTGGAAGAGGAAGAAGGGACAAAGGCAGACAGCAGGAGAGGAGAACGATGACTCTGAGGTCTGTTTAGTGCATCACAAGGCGTATTTACCACACACTGCGAGGCACGGCAGCTCTCTGTGCTTTACCAGCCAACAGCGACACAGGACACAGCGCCGACAAGAACACAACAACGACAGAGTAAAGAGGTTGACTATGAACAACTCACCATGCTTGCACTTGGAGCATTGCTGAAAAAAACAGATCAATACAACAGCTGTTACTTCATGGAGTGACACAATCAATACAAGCACTTAACAATATATCAATGTTTCGTGAGATCAAGAGGCTTGAAAACTGTGTAATCATCTAACGAGTTTTACATATAAAAAATTATACAATATCAGTAACAATTATTCTAAACTATAATCAATAGCTTGACACCACTGACTTTGATCGATTTAATGGAATTACTCACCATATGGTTGCAGCCTCCATTTTTCTCAATGCAGATATTGCACTTAGGACACTGAAAAAGAAATGGACAAGTAACCACAATGCCCAGCTCTCCCAGCCCCTCACTGTGTACACACTGCTGTCCCACACTGGCTCCCTCCCTCTCTCTCAGCTCTACCCACTGTCCCAAACTGCCTCTCTCTCAGCTCTAACCCACTGTCCCACACTGCCTCCTTCTCTCAGCTCTACCCACTGTCCCACACTGGCTCCCTCTCTCAGCTCTACCCACTGTCCCACACTGGCTCCCTCCCTCTCTCTCAGCTCTAGCCACTGTCCCACACTGGCTCCCTCCCTCTCTCTCAGCTCTAGCCACTGTCCCACACTGGCTCCCTCCCTCTCTCTCAGCTCTACCCACTGTCCCACACTGGCTCCCTCCCTCTCTCTCAGCTCTAGCCACTGTCCCACACTGCCTCCCTCCCTCTCTCTCAGCTCTACCCACTGTCCCACACTGCCTCCCTCTCTCTCAACTCTACCCACTGTCCCACACTGCCTCCCTCTCTCTCAACTCTACCCACTGTCCCACACTGCCTCCCTCTCTCTCAACTCTACCCACTGTCCCACACTGCCTCCCTCTCTCTCAGCTCTACCCACTGTCCCACACTGCCTCCCTCTCTCTCAGCTCTACCCACTGTCCCACACTGCCTCCCTCTCTCTCTCTCGGCTCCACCCACTGTCCCACACTGCCTCCCTCTCTCTCGGCTCCACCCACTGTCCCACACTGCCTCCCTCTCTCTCTCGGCTCCACCCACTGTCCCACACTGCCTCCCTCTCTCTCTCGGCTCTACCCACTGTCCCACACTGCCTCCCTCTCTCTCTTGGCGACTCACGTCTTTAGTGTGCGCACTGATGTAGTTCGCCGTCTCCGAGTCGTCGGCGCATTTTGTCAGCCACTTCCGTATCGTGGCGCAGTCTGTGGGGGCGTGGTACATCTGACGGCACTTGAAGCTGAGGCGCAGGGGAGCGGAGAGGAAAAACGAGCCGGACAGGCGGAGCGGAGGAAAAGAAAAGACAAGTTACACGATGAAGGACAGGAAGAGAGGGAGAGAGAGTGAGAGGGAGGTAAGATAAGGGTGTAACAAGGCTAACAAACGAGAGGAGGCCAGTTGGCCCATGTGGTTTGATTGGCAGTAGTTAACTGACGCCAGGACCCACCCCAGCGGCTTCTTGAAAAAAGCCGGCGTATCGGCTTCATCAACACAGCTGGGCAGCTGGTTCCTCACTCCACCCCACCCCCACAGCCACCACCCTTTGTGTAAAGAAGTGCCTCTTGCTCTCGGTTCAAAAACACAGTTCCACATAGCTCCCACTAGTGCTCTTGGGCTCCTGCTTCTCTGTTGGTTCTGAAGAGGCCCCGCTGTGAGGAGGAGGGGGAGAGAGCGCTGTGTGTGTGTAGGTGTGTGTGTGTGGGTGCACGCGCGCGCACATGGCGCTTGGCATTACCAGAAGACCTCACTGCAGCGGCTGCACTGAACCCGGCGGGCCCGCGGTTCCTGAACCTGGATCACGATGGGGCAGTCCGCCCCCGGGCACAGCTGCAGCTGGAAATGACTCTGAGAGGCAGAGAGGAGGGGGTGGGGAGGAGTGTCAGTCAGGATCCGGCAAGACACGTTTGCGCACACCCTGCATTACACCTGCTCCTGCCGGAGCGCTGCAGGTTACCGTGGCAACCAGCGGCCGTGACTACATGCTTTGAGAGAGGATCCATTCCACCTGTTACCCCCCCACCCACACACACACAGACCTGTGACCTGGGGAGCCAGGTATTGAACATCTGCCTCTGCATTACGACCTTTGCTTTGATCGGGCTGCGTTTCCGATCGCTTGCTCGCCTGCCCGCATTTGGGTTCTTCTCGTGGCCCTGGGACGCTGCCCAACTCGGGTACGGGCCGCGTCATTACACAGCCTGTACCAGAAATCACTGTGCAGACCGGGCCATCTCAGAAACGCGTGCACAGGGGAGAGAAGGGGGACTCCTTGGGGAAAGACGTAGACCAAGACAAAGGGTCTGGGGAGGAGGATCAGAGAACGAGGCGAGAGGACAGGTCTGGAGACAGACGGAGTCGGAACGAGGAAAGAGCGCAGAGGAAGAGTGAGGCACTGGTCACAGAGACACAGACAGGAAGGGCAGTCTGCTCCAGGTTAGACGGGAGACACGACAGGAGACGGGCAGATCGTGAGGGACGGACCTCGACATAGTCTCTGAAGAGGTAGCGTCTGTATTTGTCCTTCAGCTCCTCGCTCGGCAGCAGAGGGAACACGAAGTCCTCGGGCATCCGCAGGGCACAGTCTTGGGCCATACACGAGATACCTGGGGGCAGACAGACAGACAGACGCTGACCGAGTCCAGGGCCACACGTAACATTCCTGACCGACAGACGGACCAGCTCAACTCCCTCAAAGCCAGTACCTCCCAGAGCAGACATATTTACCCCCCTGATCCTGGAAGGGTGCAGTCCACCGGGAATAGTATACAGGTATCTGAAAATCCCCAATGAGCACAGCACAGGGAGCAGCGGTAACCCAGACACATTGAGTGAACAAGAGATCCAAATCAAAGCCCCTCAGAGTCCTTGAATGAGAAACAGCAGACACAGGGGCCCTCCTGGACCAGGAGTGAACGACAGAGATGACCAAACTTGGTCCCCGAGAACACCAGTGTCTGCTGGTGTCCATTCCTGCCGAGCCCTGAAATCACCAGGGCTCACCAATGCCTTGAAGTGGCCTACTGGCTTGCCGAAACTCTAGGTTAACTTGCTTTTGCGCTCAGTCCTGAATTCAAACGCACGGTTTCCAACAGAATGAGCACAAAGGTGAGGTAAGGTGAAGGGCTGCTGCTCTCTCTGCTGATCCATCTTCTCTTCCGCCCCCCCCCCCCCAAGCACTCACCCACGCCCACGCCATCCTTCACGAGCACGGTGCAGTGCTGCTCCCAGCATGCCTTGCAGAAGGCGTGCTGACAGGGCAGGGCGAGCAGGGAGTCCTGGCGGACGAGCTGCAGGCACACGCCGCACTGCGGGGACTGGGGAGGGAGCTGGGGAGGCAGGGGGAGAAAGGGACGTAAGAACAGGCACTCAGCTTATCCCCGGCCACCTGGCGGGTCCGAAGAACCGCCCCTAGGAATACCGCACACCTTGGAGTCATGAAATGAGACGCACGTACAAACACCACAAGGGACAGCGACAGCAGAGACTGAGCAGTCTGTCAAGTCATCATGTACGGTGGCCACACTAAGGCAATGCTGTGTCTTCTGCATCTTCTTACTTGGGAAACTGTCTCCTGAGTTTCCATTTGTATTTGCGCCTTATTACACTGCTCAGCATTTCACCACATTTCACACCACGTCTGCGCAAAGAGGGTAATTAACTGGAGAAGCGCCTATTAACATGTTAATGCACTCGTTAACGCAGGGGAGGCGTACTCACAGATTTACAGGCTCCGGGCTGAACTCGAGCCTCACACAGCAGCTGGGACGAATTGGACTTGAACCTGAAACCAAAGACCAGCGGACAGGTCAGGCAAAACGGTGAGAGGAGGACTTATTGATGAATATTCTGCAGGTGTCCGACAAGGTGAGCAGCTATGTGGGCTTATCAGCAAGATGTGGCCGTCAGTGTAGGAGTGTCAACGAGACCGGCTCTCTCTGTGCGAGGCCTGTCGGTGGGAGATGACACAGTCCGTCTGAGGTCTTACCTGTCCAGTATTTCGGACACCTGCCAGTGGAAATGAACAAGCACCAGTTTTGCAACAGCAGGCAGAACCTAGAAGGTTGGAAGGATGAAGAGGGAGAAACTTTTTACTATTCAGATGTAACTCCAGCTTTACTTACGCCACTTCTCCGAAAATTCGGGTCCAACCTTTCCTCTCTTAAATACACACACAGATCAGCCACTGAGCCAGCCAGTAACAGGCCCTGTGCTACTGTAAGCCTACAGGCGGAGAGTCGGACAACAGAAATCCACTTCTGTCTCAGAGGGAGTGTGAGTTGAATGCCCTTCGCTGCTATTTGAGTTTCAGGAATTTAAAATAGTTAAGTCGGGTGTGGGGCCAAAACACACAGACAGACCCAGACAAGTCTGTCCCATTCGCATGATTCATGCGACACTGTGTGAACCAGACACAAACAACTGCTGTCTTCATCGCCACCCCCACTGCCCTTCACCCTGGCCCAGACCTACGGAGATCCCAGACTGTCAATATAGTTCAGCAAGGCTCCCTGCCTCTACTTGGATTAACAGCTGCCATTGCTACACCCCACCCTTCCCTCCCTCACCCTTCCTTCAGCTCTCTAACCTTTAGCGCTATAGCCACAGTGTTGACCTCCTCAGCTAGCACTCGCTGGCTCTCCCTGTAGGTCAGACAAGTGAACTGGTACTCTTCTGGATCGAACGCATCGGCGCCCTGCTGCTCCACGTCGCTGGCCACTCCTTCGTAATAATCTGCGATGTCGCCAGTCTCCTCCTCCTCCTCGCCCCCTTCCTCCTCCTCCTCTTCCTCGGAGTTGGCACCGAAGTCTTCCTCGTTGCTGTCGGAGGCCTGGCTGTTCATGTCCACGGACATCACTCGCTCACACACGCGGCGCACAAGACAAAACTACAAACCACACCCCCGGGGCACAGGGACTACAGTTCCCAGCGGCCTCGGCGTCTCAACAGCAGCAGCAGCGGAAGAAGCAGAAGAAGTCCCACCCCCCGTCACTCATTGGGTTCTCTTTTCCTGATCTGGTTTGCCAAGGAATTCGAGACCTGGGATAGAGGGAGGGAAGCAAGGGAGGGGGGAGAAACAGAAGGACAAAGGAAGAGAGAGAGAGAGATGGTGGAGAAGGAGAGAGAGAAGAACACATTCATCCAGTTCTCAGTGATTATAACAGCCAAATTCAAATACTTCAAACATCAATACAAGTGTTACTGAGATACTGATGTCTCACAAAAACACTAAATGTACTCGTTATCCTTTCCTTGACCAGATGAGCCAAGTGAGAACACGTTTTTCAAGGACATTGGAGACTCGGAGTGTTCTCGTGTCCACAGCCTGGCGCTGACCGGCGTAGCCCCGTCCTTACGCCAGGACACCACCGCAGCGTCTCGCCCAGCGCCCGGGACCACGACGCCTCCGTCCACTCAGGTCCAGAGCCCCGACCGGGCCTCCATCCCACCACCCACCCCCTCACTCGGACCTACAGCTGGGCACAAACCGAAAGCGACCTGGAGCGGCACAGGATTCTCCAATCGGGGAGGAAATAAAACTGCACTGCAGCTGTCGTGACTCCCATCCCCCCACAGTGGACACGCAGATCAGCCCAGGCCAATTCCGCTCCGTGACCCCACCTCACAGCCGCCACATTTTACACGTGAAACCCGGCGAAACCTCGGAGCCAAAGAGGGAAAACCACCGTGAGCAACTCGGCCAGCGTGAGGGGCCCCATCAGGCTGTATCACTCTCTCTTTCCCCCCACCACGCGAGGCCGTGCCTGGGCATCCGTCCGCATCCTCTGATAGGACGTCAGCCCACCACAGAGCCACAGAGCTGCCTGCCCAGGACCGCGCAGATGAGTCACGAGACAGAGACCAACCAGATCGTCTGACCCCAGACTCCTTGGAAGGAGGAAGTGGGACGTTTTACTGGAACTGCGGTGGCCCCAAGTAGGTTACAACACACCGCTGTCATCATCGTGACTAACGCGGCTGTCTGTCTGCGCTTCTCGTAGCGATTTCCCTTGGAACCCAACCACGCTGAACCCAAAGAAGGGGACCAGGATGACAGCAGCCCCCAGTGTTCAGGTCAACTCGGTCGAGCAGAAAAGCACCCTGCTAAAGTGTGCCACAAGCTTCCCGACAGGAAACTGTGATCAGACTCTTGTCTCGAACGGGTGGGTCTAGACTGTCCGTTCTGTGCCACTAGACAATGAACACAAGCCCCCCCCCTCTCCAACCTCTAGGGGTACCCGAGTCTCTCGCTGTCTCCTTAACGCGGCCGTGTCGGCGCTCCCCGGCACGTATTACGGGCGAGACATCGCTCGTCTCTCGCTCTGGGTCGGGCGTGTGACTTCCGCAACACGGGCGCCGGCTGGGGTGGGTATCCAGGCCGCCGGCATCCCCGCGTCCGGGCCGGGACCCAGCGGTCAGCGGGGAACACCGTGTCCTGAGCGCGCCTCACATACCGGCCACGGCTATTAATAGAGCTGCCGACCGGCCAACAGGCACGACTGCCCAGGTCCGGCGCGCCGGGGCTCAGCGGGCGGGGAGGCACAGACAGGAGCCAGGAGCCGGAGCCAGGCTTTGTTTACATCGCGTTTTCGAACTCGCTGCGCTCTCAAACACGAGAAGTAAAGACAAAGAGAGGACCCTCACCCCACAGGCCCACCTCTCCCCTTCCTCACGTCCCCCCAGAGCCAGTCCCCGGCCCCTCCAAGGTACGGTCCCTGCTCCCTGTCCCCCCACCGCTGACCTGCACCGTCTCGCCCCGGCCCCGCAGGGGACAGCGAGGCCGCCGCGTCTGACTTGAGCTCGGGGATCGAGATGTAAACAAGGCCGCACGGGGATTATCCTCGCCCTCCCCAGCTGCCCCCCTTCCCCACAAGGGTCTCCCGCTCCGCTCCGCCGCCACTACTCCACTCACCACTGGGGCCGCTGTCAACCCGTTTCGTTCTGCGGACTTTCGGCCCAGATCCGGCGACTTGCGCTCGACTCGGTTCCGCTACCCGACCTGCAGCAAAAGTGAACACAGGAAACACAAGGGGAACTCGTCGCTGTGTCACTTCCGGCTGCAGGGAAAGGGGGGGGCAGGGCTTTCTGGGATAAAGGGGGCGGGGTCTATCGCGGTGTGGGCGGGGTTTGTTTGTGTGTTGTTGACGGCGCCTGGTTGACAGCTCTTGCTTACTGTAGTTCACTTCTTTAAAGCACAGAAAGAAAAAAAAACGTTTGTTTTTTTTTTAGTTTTTCAGCTGCTGGAGCTGAAGACATGTTTAAGGCCACATTAAGTTTAGGTGTGGGTGAGAAACTACAGCTCGCCCTCGATGGGAGGCTGGCTTTTGGATTGACGGCAGCGTTAAGGGGCACTGTATAAACTGGGAGTTAAAGTCGGGGGTCAGTGTCAGTATCAGGGGCTCCAGGCATCAGAAAGGTGTCAGACAAGAGGAGCCACCCAGCCCATGTAGTTCGTCTGGCTGCTGGGAGATAACTCCTGTGAACGATCTCCTTGAGCTGTTTCTTTAAAGATGCCAGGGTATCGGCCTCAACGGCAGAAGCGTGTTCCAGACTCCCACCACCCTTTGTGTAAGGAAGTGTCCCCTGTTCTCGGACGTATCCATGCAAGCTCCACACCCGGCACTCAGAACCCCGGAGCTGTTGCGAAGTTGTGCTACCCTGCCTGCCCACACCCTGCGTCACCAGTAGATGTCAGTTTTTAAATCCCACAGTTCACCTTTGAAAGTTCTGCTTTTGCTCTCCCTTGCGTTGCTCTGCTTGTTGCCCGGTGTTTAATTCTGAACTTCCTGTGTAGACCACTCCAGGCGGCGCTCCTCTGCGCCACAGGGATTTCGACCTCTCAGTCGCTCATCAGCGCACGAGCAGTCTTTGATGAGAATGCCCTCAAAATCGTCGTGTCAGCACGCGGGTATGGGGGCTGGAGCTCAGGCTCGTGGGAGGGCAGGCCCTGGTCGGGAGAGGTCACAGCGACAGAGGCATGGCGGTCTGGTTCCTCTGAGGCAGGACACCCCTGGGAGAGGGGAGTGAGAGGGTGGCTGACCGCTACTCTGTGTCCGCATGGCGGTTCTTGCGAGGTGTGGGGTTAATGGGACTGACTTGCCCCTGGCCTAGTTATTAGCGCAGGGACAGTAATCTGTTTAAAGGCCTGACGAAGGAATCCCTGCCTGTAATCCTCACAGGCCAGTCTGTTCCTGCAGAGGGGTCCCTCTCTGCTCAGGCCGTGTCCTTCACTCGGATAAGTGACCTTTGCACCTCTGAGCCTCTGCTAATCCCCACTACATCTCTCCCCCCCCCCAGTCCCTCACTCTGTCCCCCTTCCTCTCCTTACACAAACGCCATGTAGACTGAGGCTCAGTGAAATCAGGGTGAAACCATCACAAACTCCTGTTGGTAAGACAGAAGTCAATGCATAGTATTAATGGGGGGAATCTTTTTTTACAAATTGAGGATCACCAGTTTACGTTTTTATTCTGCCCTGCCCTGTGGGGAATGGTCCCCCGTGTGCGACTCCATGCACAGTGCTGTCCTCTGATTGAGGAAATGCAGACGGGCTCCTTGATCCCGCCCCCGTTGAGCCCTCTCAGCCCCGTGACACGTCCGCAGCGCGGAGTCCCTAACCCTAACCCCACCCCAGCTCCTGGTGCCTGCAGTGTCCTGCCAGACTAATCCCACCCCAGCTCCTGGTGCCTGCAGTGTCCTGCCAGATTAATCCCACCCCAGCTCCTGGTGCCGGCAGTGTCCTGCCAGACTAATCCCACCCCAACTCCTGGTGCGGGCAGTGTCCTGCCAGACTAACCCCACCCCAGCTCCTGGTTGACTAATCCCATCCTGATTCTTGGCAGTGTCCTGCCAGACTAATGCCACCCTGTCTCATGGTACTGCTACTGTAATGAAGTTTCATTAAAGCCAAAACAAACCAGGGAGTCAGACAGCATGTCTCCAAAAACATTTATTGGGGTGGACTGGCTCTGTATAACACACTGTGGAAGGGAGGGAGAAGGGAGGGGCGGGCCCATGACCCTGTGCTATTCTCATTGGTCAGCTGCCATTGGGGTGGAGCCACAAGATGGGAATGCTGGGAGATTAGCTGGGGAGAAAGAGCCGTGTTTGAAATGAGGGTTCTGTCCTTGTTTGTCTGTCGTTTTTTTTTCTGAATTGAGTAAACTGAGTCTGGCTGCTCATTTATCCATCGTTCCAGTAGGTCGCTGTCAGTATGTCGGCGTGCCGCGGTGCTGCGTGTAACCGCTCCGTCAGTCTCTGCGTGCGCGAGCCCCTCAGTCCTCCTCACAGACATCACAGTGCTCTCTGCGCAGGTTGCCAAAGTTGAACTCTGACCCTGTCATGCGGCGGTAGATGTCCTTGATGTCCTCACACTCCGTCTCAAAGTGCGTTGTGGCATCATAGGAGTGAGAAATAAATATCTGGACGGGGAGAGAGACGAAGACCCACTGTTTTCCACTGTTTCTAAATTACATGTAATTGCAATAAAGATTGCACATAGTTGCACATGGCCACTCCCACTCTCTTATATATCCGCACACTAGTTACTGAACCCCTCCCCCAGCTGCATGGCCATGCCCACTCTCCTATATATCCGCACACTAGTTACTGAACCCCTCCCCCAGCTGCATGATCATGCCTATATTAACATTTTTTCTCCCCTTATCACAGAACCCCACCTAAACTGCCACTCCCATATTTACATATCCCCTCCCCTTATTACAAACGTCCTCCCTGAGTTATCTGATCACTCTGATAGTTACAGCTTCCTTCCTCTCATTGCAGGTTTCCCAGGTTAACCACACCCCTCACTGCCAAGCCCCTCCCCTGGTTACCAAGCCACCTATTACCTGGCTCTTGCTCCCATCGTCGGTGGGGACAAGCAGGTTGCTAACGGAGATGAACCTGTTGACCAATCGCATGGCATGAAGACACGTCAGTACTCAAGAGCAGGAAGAAAGATTGACTTATTTTCATAGGCTGGGCCTCTTCCACTGCAGTGCAGCCTCCTGGTGAAAGTCTATCTGTGTCAGTATGTGGTCGCTCAGCCAGTCCTCTCTGGGCAGCCAGGTCTGTCTGTGTCCAGTTTCTATAACCAAGCTGTGGTCACTGAGCCTGTCCCATATGGACAGCCAAGTCTACCTCTGGCCAAGTCTACCTGTGTCCAATTTATCTGACCAGGCTGTGGTCACTGAGCCTGTCCTCTCTGGACAGCCAGGTCTGTCTGGGGTGTCCAGGCTGTGGTCACTGAGCCTGTCCTCTCTGGGCAGCCAGGTCTGTCTGGGGTGTCCAGGCTGTGGTCACTCACTTCTGCATGATGGGCTCGAGCAGGTCCAGGCCGGGCTGCACCTCTTTCTCGGGGTTGCTGGTTTCCACTGTGGTGCTCACCATGGCGATGTACTTCCCGTCCGCCGCCACGTTGTGGGCGAAAGACACCATGCACACGTAGACGTCTGCGCGGGCGAGAGGCGGGGGGGCGAGGCGCGGGCGCCGGGAAAGACAGGGGGCACGGGGAGGGGGGGAGGGCATGGGGCGTCATTATTGTGTGTCCTGGCTGTCAGATAAAACCCAGCTCATCGGGCCAGAAGGCGCACTGGGCTCTGCAGGGTGAGGTGGACTAGAGAGCACGTTGTATGATCAAACGAAACAGAGCACTTTCAGAAGGAGAGAGAGGTGGGGTCCAAGGCTCTAGACCACTGGTCTTCAAGGTACGCGATTGAATAAGATTGACAACCGTGAACTACTGATGAATCAGGCTACCTATCTGTTAAGTGAACTCTGGTCTTTAGGAACCAAAGGGTGCTTACATTTTAGTCCTAAAAGACCTCTGAACTAATTAAACACATCACCTGTTTAATTGTTACCTCTCTGTAGATTTTGTTTTCTCTCTGTAGGAACTGGTGACTTATTGTTGACCTACACAGCCTGCTGGCCTGGGGGTCTCCAGGACCAGTGTTTGAGACCGCTGACTTAGAGAAAGAGACTGGGAAAATTAGAGGGAGAAGGGGAGGGATTCAGAAAGAGGTTTTTTTTTAACATAACCTGTGATGTCGTCGTTGCGTTCGGGATTCCCTGCGATGTCATACCTGACTTCCTGTTGAGCTGCGTCTGTGGGATGATGATCTGGCAAGAGTTAGCGTCCTGCGTGTGCTTGATCGGGTGGTTCAGGATGCAAATGACCCGGATGACCCGGCCCACTTTCCTGACCCGGTTCGGCACGTAGGAGGGGTCGCAAATCAGCTGCTTACAGCGGGCCATCTGCGGGGCAGTGGGGGGGGGGGGGGGGCGGGGGTATTTAATGAAAAATAAAGGGCAAAGAGGGATAGCAGGACTCCCAGCCCAGGTCCTAGAGGCTAAAATTAACTGCCTAGTTGAAGTCTCCTCTGCAGACCCCCCTCCCTCTCTTTGCCTTCAGCTTCAACAACATGGCTGCCCAGCTTGTTCCACACCCCCACCACCCTTTGTGTAAAGCAAAGTTCTCAGTTTTAAATGCTCTTCCCTGTAGTTTCCACTTTTTGTAGCTCAGTTCATCCCCTGCATCTCTCTCCCAGATTTTTCGTCCCCCAATGTCTCTCCCACCTCTCCGTCTGAGCGGACACCCACGACTCTTCCGTTCTCCAGCACGATCTCATCCACTGGGCGGTTCAGCATGTAGGTCCCTCCATAGACCGCACTGAGCCTGGGGAGAGGGAGAGAGAGGGACAGGGACAGAGGGAGAGGGGGGGAGAGAGGGACGGGGCAGGGACAGGGAGAGGGAGGGAGAGAGAGATGGGGCAGAGAGAGAGGGAAGGATAGGAAGAGAGAGGGACGGGGCAGGGAGAGGGAGGGAGAGGAACACGGAGAGGGAGGGAAAGAGAGAGGGAGAGAAAGAGGGACAGGGAGAGAGAGGGAAGAAAGAGACAGTGTTCTGAGCAGTTACTGCAGGAGGTCTGGCAGACTGTTGCTGATCTAAGAAGCGTCAGTGTCCCCTTTGTATTTTGTGCTGCATGTATGTTTGTACGCGCTGCAAGGTTGAGATACTAGACCTACTCGCTGAGAGTCACTTCGGACCCTCCCAAAACCTGCTGTGTGAGAGTCTGGGGGGATTAAGCGGACCTGAACTGGGCCAGATGGTGCTGCTCTCATCTGTAACCTCTCTGCCGACCCTAGGCCCTGGGGTCTTACCTGGCAAAGCCCTGGGGCAGCTCCCCCAGCCCGTACAGGGGGTACAGGTAGGGGCTCTTGCTGTAGCGAGCCAGAGATTCGCAGTACAGCTTGATCCGCTGGATGGTGTCGATGCAGGGCTGGTCCAGGTAGCTGCGAGACACAGGGGCAGTGAGACAAACGCCTCGACAGGGAAGCAGCAGGACAAACCGAGGCAGGGAGAGGAATCCACACAGGAAAGGTCTCCGTTCAAGTCCCACTCCCTCCCTGGCTGCGGCTGAAGAGGTCGAGCTCCTTCAGTGGGCCCTCACCCTGGGAAACCAGAGCCCGGGGGTGAGTTCAGGTGCTCGTTCCCCAAGCCCCTGAGCCTGTTCCAGTTAGTTGCATTCATACAGCATCCTTCACTCCATAGAAAAGCAAAGCGCTTGACACATGGGGCGGGGGGGGACCCACTTCACCCGCCACTGACGAGCAGCACACAGGCCTGGGGAGGAGACAGCGGGGGCTCCAGGCGAGGTGAATCAAGAGAGGACTTTAGGGAGGCCAGACAGCTCCAGCTGAAAACAGAGTGGAGTTTAGCCAGGGCGCTGGAGTTAACACCCCTGCTTCTGCTAGGAGCCTTGCCATCGGCTCTTCAGACCATGTGTTCAAGACCTTAGCTTAACGTCTCACCCAGAGGACAACTCCTGTTACAGCACAATGTCTGCAGTCACCATACGGGGGCGTTCGTGTGGGAATTCTCGTCCAGAGGAAAGGCGCCTCCTACTGCACCACTAACCACTGACACCATTTACAACTGCCTCCTGTTTTATCCTCAGAGGTCTCCCCTCCCATTTTCAGCCCTGTAGAGGCCACGGATGATCACTGTGTTAATCCAAGGGCGCATGAATAACAGTGGTCTCTCGGGGAAGGGCTCAGTACTCAGTTTAGAAATAACGCATGCTGTCTGTGCTGTAGCTCTGCACCTGCTCTGAAGCAACCAGCTGCTTTTCTGAGCCGCTCCTGAAGAGCGCCCCCTGCAGGCGGCGGTACTGACTTGTCGTTGCGGTGCAGCGCCAGCGCGTGCCCGGTGAACTCGATCACATCGGGCCCCAGGTCGAACTTGCGGAAGACGTCGCGCATGGAGGTCTGGTGGGGGTCCAGGTCCTGGTGGGTCCGAGGGTCGCCCTCGTCGAAGTTCAGGATGAACAGGAGCAGCTTCCGAAAACGGCGCTTGTCAAACATCCCCATCAGGTCTGTACAGACACACAGAGACAGAGGCAGTGCCCTCTCACACACAGTACAGACACTCAGAGAGACAGACAGGCTCAGGCACACAGAGACAGAGGCAGTATCCTCTCACACACAGTACAGACACACAGAGACAGAGGCAGTACCCTCTCACACACAGTACAGACACACAGAGACAGAGGCAGTGCCCTCTCACACACAGTACAGACACTCAGAGAGACAGACAGGCTCAGGCACACAGAGACAGAGGCAGTACCCTCTCACACACAGTACAGACACACAGAGACAGAGGCAGTATCCTCTCACACACACAGTCCCCTCTCACACACAGTACAGACACTCAGAGAGACAGACAGGCTCAGGCACACAGAGACAGAGGCAGTACCCTCTCACACACAGTACAGACACACAGAGACAGAGGCAGTATCCTCTCACACACACAGTCCCCTCTCACACACACAGTACAGACACACAGAGAGACAGACAGGCTCAGGCACACAGAGACAGAGGCAGTACCCTCTCACACACAGTACAGACACACAGAGACAGAGGCAGTATCCTCTCACACACACAGTCCCCTCTCACACACACAGTACAGACACACAGAGAGAGAGGCAGTACCCTCTCACACACACAGACAGTGAGAGGAGCAGGGGTACAGACAGCAGAGCCAGTGTTACCTGATGCCAGGGCCTCGGCCTCAGTGGAAGGGACTTTATGCACCCTGCCAGCTTTATACACAAAGCTGCCCTCCACCACCTTGAAGTCCAGGTAACGAGTCACCTCCGTGTACAGCAGCATCTTCACCAGCTGACCTAGAGCAGCAGAAGATGTTACGCCTAGAGAGACGTCTGTCGGCCCCACCAGCCCTTTCAGCTACAGGTAGCTAATTGATAGCAGGATCTCAAGAAAGGACCAGGGAATCGGCTCCAAAACCATGGCTGTCCAGCTTGTTCCACACTCCCACCACCCTTTGTGTAAAGAAGTGCCTCCTGTGCTCAGTTCTAAATGCCCTTCCCTGTAGTTCCCGCCTGTCTCCTTTGTTTCATATTTCACTTTTGGTTCTGAAGAAGCCTGCTGGGTTGACTTTGTCAGCGCCTGCCAGAGCTCCTGCAGACCGCTACACGCTGCTACACAGTGCAGAGGCCGGCTGCACACCGCCGTGCACACGGCACTCCTGCATACGGCTGCGTCGGCCTGCGCTGGCTGCAAAGGAACTGGCGCAGGTAGGGGAAGAACAGCAGCGCAACGTTTCGGATGGGGAGCTTATTCGGAGGCGAGGGAGAGGGGGGAAGGGACAGAGGACAGAGTAGGTGAGAAGGGGCCGGGAGCAGGGAGAATGGGAGGAGAGGGGTGGAAGGGTGGAATCTGAGCGAAGGAGACGAGTCTGTTGTTGAGAGGAGGGAGGGGGGTGTGATCCAGGTCTCAGGGACATTTTGGTTTCGGCTGTCTTTCTGCAAGAGGGTTTCCGAAACCCCTGAGTGAGGGCGCAGACGGAGAGGTCGGAAAGATCCTGGCTCTTAGAGGTGAAACGGGGAACTATCGGTCTGAAGGGATCATTGATCCTCACAGCTCGGACAGTCTTCCTCCTGTCTCCAGGAATGTTCCGCACGAGACGCAGTCAACAGGCTTGCTGGACAGACACGATGTCCTCTGAGCGACTCAGTACTGTCCAGGGGGCCCTGAACGCGCGTGGTGCTGGATATGTTGCAGCGGGTTGTGTTGCAGGGTTAGAGTGCCTGGTGTGGGCAGTCGCTGTGGGTGGTCAAGGGAGCTGTGGACTGGGCAGATTCGGCTGGCAGCGGTATGAGGGGAGGGGGCGGTCAGGGAGGGGGTGGTCTGCTGCTCAGCCACCCAGAGTGCGCGGGGTCCGAGAGGCTCGTTGTCTGAGTCCAGGTGTGAGAGGGGGTGTCGCACGGCCACCCAGAGGTCATGTATCCCCACCCCCACCGGCTGGAGGCTCCTACCGTTGGCCATGAGGAATTTGGGGACGAGGTCGACGTTCCAGTCGCGGCCCCGGCCCATGGATTTGGAGGGAAGAGGCATCTTGAACTTCTTGTACAGCTGAGAGAAGGGGAGCCGGGGAGGACATCTCCAGGGTTATTTGTTAAAGCATCCCTACAACCCTACGTCCACACATCCCTAAGTCCACATATTTCCTACACCCCTACACCCCTATACCCCTATATTCCTACATCCACACACCCCTACACCCCTATACCCCTATATTCCTACATCCACACACCCCTACACCCCTATACCCCTATATTCCTACATCCACACACCCCTACACCCCTATACACCTATATTCCTACATCCGCACACCCCTACATCCGTACACCCCTACACCCCTACACCCCTATACCCCTATATTCCTACATCCGCACACCCCTACATCCACACATCCCTACACCCCTATACCCCTATATCCCTACATCATGTGAAAGCCACTCAGTCCTGGTGAAGGTCACGGAGGAGGGACAGACCCCAGACAGGACTCCACTGCAGAGCACATGGGGACTACGGAGCCACTCCATGTGAGCATGCAAGCTCCACACAGAAGGTTGCCCCCGGGCCAGAGGCCCATTATAAACACACACACACACACACACACACAGAAAGGCACTCCAGTCCTTCCTCCCAAGCAAGCCCTTGTATCCTGGGGACACCGCCCCGCCCGCAGACCCACCTCCTCCAGCGGGGTGATGGAGGCGCTCTCCCCTCCGTAATAAGGGTTCTGGTCGATGTGGAGGACCCTCTTCCCGCTCACCGACATGATCCCGGAGAGAATGCACTCCTTGGAAACAGGAGAGAGACGGAGGCGTGGTGAACAGGGAGTGGGCACAGGTCGGCCAGGCAGGGACAAGGAGGGGGAGACAGAGGAGCCGGTGTCCGGACGGGTCAGAGGAGGAGGCGTTCGGGCCCTCAACTGAATGAGTTTCGCTTCGATTGGCCCTGTGTCCCTGTGCCCCTGTGTCCTGGTGTCCCGGTGTCCCTGTGTCCCTGTGTCTCTGTGTCCCTGTGTCCTTGTGCCCCTGTGTCCCGGTGTCTCTGTGTCCCTGTGTCCCTGTGCCCCTGTGTCCTGGTGTCTCTGTGTCCCTGTGTCCCTGTGCCAGGAAGGAGACAGAGAGTGGGAAAGCCAGGGAGCGCCATTTTGCTGTGACAGGACAGCCTTCACACAACACCCCCTCCCCACTCAGGGGAAATGGAGCGGTCCACTTTCCCCAGACTGTGCCAACCGGTCTCGCGTGGGGGTGGGGGTGAGGGTGGTTGGAGCGCGTAGCAATTTGAAGGAGGGTGTTTTGTCAGCACATACTGCGCGCACGCGGCGAGCGAGCGATCGGTCCAGCCCTAATGAGATCACGGAGTTGAGCCCCGGACAGTTAGCAGCACCGGAATAAACCCAGCCTGGCCGACCCAGCAGTTCAGGTGGTTCAGTGCGCGGGGCACTGCAGCCCCCCCGAGCGCCGGGCCGTCAGCGCCAGGCACCTCCACAGAATATCTGAAACAGTTAAAAGGGACAGCGCCATCGGCAGGCCCCCTGAGAGTGGTCCTACCGGGGAACTTACCTTGAGTCCTGTGCCCAGAACTATGACATCATACTCCTCCTGCATCCTGCCTGGGTGTTGTTCTGGTTCGGCTCGCTTGCGGTCCGCCTCAGGCTCGCTTTCCTGCAGCAGGGGCCCCAACTAAGAGCTCCGTCTCTGCCCCAGCCTTTGATGCCGAACACACTGGAGTTCTACTGCCTCGAATCCCCCTGCTTTCCTCTTCCTGTCCTGAGCTGTCCGAGTCCTCAATCCGGCACGGAATGTCCCCGGGCTGGTGGTCCAGTGTCCTGGCCCCTGCCTGTGTCCAGCGTCCGGGGTGGGTGTGTGTGTGTGGGATGGACTGGCCAGCGGATTGCCCTGTCTGCAGGTAATCGTGTGAGCCAAGATTCCCCCTGTCAGCAGGTGCTTAATCCCCCTGGGGTGGTGGTGGCAGGGGCAGGGGGAGGGGGTGGCCAGGGAGGACAGGCGACACAAAGATAAAGGCCGCCACAATGATGATAATAATAATAATTGCTTACACTTGTATAGCGGTTTTCTGGAAACTCCAATCAAAGCGCTTTACAGGTCATGGGGATCCCCTCCACCCCCACCAGTGTGCAGCCCCACCTGGATGATGCGCCAGTCCACTCCCCACACACCAGCTCTCAGTGGGGAGGAGAGCACAGTGATGAAGCCAGTTCAGAGAGGGGGATCATCAGGAGGCCATGACTGGTAAAGGCCAGGGGGGAAATTTGACCAGGACACACTCCTACTCTTTTCGATTCTCTTTCGAAATCTGGGAGTCAGAGCCTCAGTTTTACATCTCATCCGAAGGACGGCGCCTGTTTACAGTACAGTGTCCCCGTCACTATACTGGGGCATTAGGACCCACACAGACTGCAGAGTGAGAGTGCCCCCTGCTGGCCCCACTGACACCTCTCCCATCAGCAGGCTTAGTTTTTCCCAGGAGGTCTCCCATCCAGGTACTGACCAGGCTCACCCCTGCTTAGCTTCAGTGGGCTGCCAGCTGTGAGATGCAGAGTGATATGGCTGCTGGCCATAATGATGATGATGATGATGATGATGAAGATGGCTGTCGCCCACCTGTACTGTATTTACAGCGAGATGTCTTGTTCCGCACTGATCCAGTACTACTGCAATGTGTCTGCACTGCCATGTCCCAGCGGGCTTGAGGTGACCGAAGGGGAGTGGTGGCGCAGGGGTCAGCATTGCTGCCTCACAGCGCTGGGGGCCTGGGTTCGATTCTGGAACCGAGGTGCTGTCTGTGTGGAGTCTGCATGTTCCCCCCCATGTTCATTCAGGTTTCCTCCAGGAGCTCTGGGCTCCTCCCACGATCCAGAGACACGCTGGTGAGATAACTGGCTTCTGCACCCCACCTTGTGCCCAGCGCTTCCTGGGGTAGGCTCCGGCTCCCCCTGATCCTATCGGATTGTGAGTGATTGAGGGGAACGCTTCTACCTCCCTGCCCCTGATTTTACTATCACTTAGTCCCCCATCTTCACCAGACATGACACCCCTGGTTTTGCTGTCAGGTGTCCCCTAAAACATGAAAAGCAAGTCCCCCCCCCCCTTTTCTTTAAACATTCCTTATAAGGGGTGGTGCGGTGGCTATGTGGCTCAGGATCTGCGCCTGTGGCTGGAGGGTTGCCGGTTCAAATCCCGCAGCCGGCAGAGGAATCCTACTCCGTTGGGCCCCTGAGCAAGGCCCTTAACCCCAGCTGCTCCTGGGGTGCTGTACAATGGCTGACCCTGTGCTCTGACCCCAGGCTCTCTCCCTGTCTGTGTGGCTCATAGAGAGCAAGTTGGGGTATGTGCAAAGATAATTCCTAATGCAAGAAATTGTAAAGGGTTAATAAAGTGATGTTATTATTAAATTCTGCAAGATTCTCAAAATTCATATATTTTGTTTAACACGCAGAATACAAGGAGGTTCTCAGACAGAAAATCTATAAGTATTCTTTCGTTTTCCTCAACAACACCCTGAAAATTACTGTTTGTCTTCTTATTCAACCCGGGAAAGCAGAAGACAAGTGACAACATAATTCTAATTGAAGAAATGACTTGTGCGGAAATTAAAATTAATTTTAGAAGTAGTTTTATCAAGGCTTGGGCCGGAAACTGTGCAGTTACGCAAAAATGTATTTTAAAGGGTAATCATTTATCTTTTAATAAGGAGCTTAAGCCAATATCACATAATCAGCGTATTTCACAAGGAGCTCTCGCCCCGTTTCCGGTCCTGGAGCGGAAGCGGCGGTGGGACAGCTGTGGGTGTTACAGTGAAAGCGGTCCGGCCGGCTATGTGGGTGAAAGGTCGGGCGGCGGAGCGGGGACACTCGGGGAAGGAGGGCTTTGCACTCGCTCTGTCACTCCCGCTGCAAACAGCGCACCGACCCGGTGCTGCCTTGAATTTTTTTTTTGTCACCGATTACATTGTTTAAAAATTTTGTTTTGTTTTGTTTTAAGTTTTGTTCTCAACCGCAAGAGCTTGTACTGTCCTCCCAGCCATGTCCAAACAGCAGCAGCCGATCAGCCCGCTGAAGAATTTCTTCGCTGGGGGCTTCGGGGGCGTGTGTCTCGTGTTCGCGGGGCACCCCCTGGACACGATCAAGGTAAACTTCACGGGGGGTCACTGGGGGTCACGGGGAACCTGAGCGACTCGTCTCGTGTTTGTTCTGCATGTGTTTCTGACACCGCTGGGACACTTAAGTTGACTGTTACGTTTACCTCTGCGCGTTTCTTAAATGCTTATTGTGATCTAGAATGGATTTTTGCTTCTTAGTATTTTAGGTTGTGAAACTGTGTTTCCTCTTATTTACTGGACACGTACCGCCCCACTTTCTACCTCTTTGGGGACACGCTGGACGCGCATACTGTGAACCCCGGAGCTGTCGGGGTCGCAGGACGTGTTTTTCTAACTCCTGAGCCTCGGAGGGGTGGACTTCGGACTCGCTGAGCGCTGCGACCGGGAGAAGCCGGAATATTTAGGGGGTCGCAGGCCCGCACAGTGGCCGGCGATGTTGGTATTGTGATTATTTGTAACGCGCCTTCGCGTCCCTCAGTCGTTTGGAACGAGACAGTATTATAAATTGTTATAGTTGGTGTCGCGGTCCCACTCAGATAGTGCACGCTGTGACCTTTACCCCAGTTTCCTATCTAACCCGTAGGATAAAGAAACGACTTCCCACGTCACTCTCGACGCCAGGGGGTTGGAGATGAGCCTGTGATCTGCAAGCTCAGGTCTCCCTACCAGCTTGCCAAGCAGACAGTGCGGCTCCCATTGCATAGCAGACCAATCCACTCCGGGTTTTACTACCTACAGGGCTCTTCAATACAAACCAGAACTGGGTGCAAGAGATTTCGAGTTTGACTTTTTTTGACTACGTGTGTATGGTCAAAACAAGGTGAAATAATAAAGGCCTTATCCATCCATTTTCTGACCAGTTCAGGGTCGCAGGGGAGCCGGAGCCTATCCCAGCAAGCAACAGGCGCAAGGCAGGCTACACCCTGGACGGGACGCCAGTCCATCACAGGGCGCACACACACACACACACACACACACACACACACAAGGGCCAGTTTTCCCAGAAGCCAATTGACCCCCCAGCATGTCTTTACTCTGTGGGAGGACACCCTCGCAAACGCAGGGAGAACATGCAAACTCCACACAGACAGCACCCCAGGTCTGGAATGGAACCCGGGGCCTCCGCGCTGCCACCACGGCACCACCACGCCGCCTGGATGAAGGCCTTCAAAAAAAAGTGGTAAATTGTTACAAAAAATGCACCTTCAGCCCTGAGCGCTGCTGTGTCACCCCTCCAGGTGGAATCGCTGCAGCTGTGATGCTGGGGGGGGGGGGGGTCAGATCTCTCTCTCTCTCTCTCAGTCTAACCCCCACCCGTCTTGTCTCCATCTCTCCTGCAGGTGCGTTTGCAGACGCAGCCCAAGCCGAGCCCTGGCCAGACACCCCAGTATAAAGGCACGTTTGACTGCTTCAGGAAGACCTTCGTCAGAGAGGTGTGGGGGCTGGAGACCCTTACCTGGGGGGTGGGGGGGGGGGGAGGAAGGAGGGTGAAGGAGATAAAGGGGGGTCGAAAGTGTGGCTGGTAAGAGAGCATGTGGGGCGTTAGGCACCCCTTGTGAGGTTTAATCATTATCTGTCTCTTCCCCTGTTCCTCTGTCCTTCTCTCTCGCAGGGGGTGCGGGGGCTGTATAAGGGGATGGCTGCCCCAATCGTGGGGGTGACCCCAATGTTTGCCGTCTGCTTTTTCGGGTTTGGCCTCGGCAAGAAATTGCAGCAGAGGAGCCCCGATGATGTGCTGACGTGAGTGAGACCCCAAAGCTCCCCCCGTAAATTCACCACAGGGCTTTGCGTAGTGCAGCCCAGGGGTATTTGTGAGCGACGCTCTGTAAACCCAAATGTGTGCTTGAACTTCTTTGTCCTCTTGTCTACTCTTTCATTCCCCATCCCTCCCTCTCTTACCTGGTTCACTCCCTCTTTCATGTTGTTCAACTCTCTTTTCCTTCTCCCCGCCCCTTCCTGCCTTCTCCCCACCCCTTCCTGCCCTCTTCCCGCCTTCTCCCCATCCTCTTCCCCTCTCTCTCAGGTATCCCCAGCTCTTCGCAGCGGGAATGCTGTCGGGAGTCTTCACCACTGCCATCATGGCTCCTGGAGAGAGGATCAAGTGCCTCCTGCAGGTCAGGGCCGTGCCCCGCGGGTGTGAGGCTGTGTTTGAGCCGAGAGCGCTGTGTGGTCGAGTGACAGCGGGTTTACTCTGTGGCCCTGCAGATCCAGGCAGCCTCGGGGGAGGTGAAGTACGCCGGGCCGCTGGACTGCGTGAAGCAGCTGTACAGAGAGAGCGGATTGAGGGGCGTCTACAAGGGCACGGTGCTCACTCTCATGAGAGGTACTGACGAGGGGGGGGCCCTGGGAGACCCACTGGGAGACCCACTGGGAGACCCACTGGGAGACACTCTTGAGAGACCCACTGGGAGACCCACTGAGGCACTGAGAGACACACTGAGAGAGACACCGAGGCACTGGGAGACACACTGAGAGAGACGCTGAGAGACACACTGAGAGAGACACCAAGGCACTGGGAGACACACTGAGAGAGACGCTGAGGCACTAAGAGACACACTGAGAGAGACACCGAGGCACTGGGAGACACACTGAGAGAGACTCCGAGGCACTGGGAGACACACTGAGAGAGACACCGAGGCACTGGGAGACACACTGAGAGAGACACCGAGGCACTGAGAGACACACTGAGAGAGAGACTCAGGCACTGGGAGACACACTGAGAGAGACACAGAGGTACTGAGAGACACAGAGAGAGAGAGACCCTGGCACTGAGAGAGACACCGAGGCACTGGGAGACACACTGAGAGAGACGCTGAGAGACACACTGAGAGTGAGAGAACGTATTTGTTATTTTTTTGTTATATGTCATTTAATTTGTTGTTGCTTCTGCTGTTCTGTGTTCATGTTTTTGGCGATTCCTTTAATGTCTTTGTATAGGAGCGTACATGTAAATAAGCATTTCATTGCGCCTGTGTGTATGACAAATGAACTGGACTGAACCGACAGACTGAGACCCTGATACTGACGCTGTCTCCCTCTCTCAGACGTGCCGGCCAGCGGGATGTACTTCATGACGTACGAGTGGCTGAAGAACATCCTGACTCCCGAGGGCAAAAGGTCAGCTCCCGTGCCCGTCTCTCTGCAGCCGCGCGGTGGGCCGGTCAGTCAGCCAGCCAGCCAGTCTGTGTCGTTTTATCAGGACAGCAGTGCCCCTGACCGGGGGGAGGCTCATCGACCCCCCCAGAGAAGACACAAGTGTCCTGGGCACCGCTGGGGGCTGGGTGTGTGATATCCAACCGCCGGGCCTGGAGCCCCAACATTCAGGTCTCTGATCACCGCTGGCCCAGATGTGGCCGGGGACCCGCGGGCCTGACCGGGTCGGACAGGGGGCGTGTGCTTGGCAGGCCCGCCGCCCCTGGTGATCTGGGGCTACTGTAACCGTACGGTTGGAACGGGGTGCGTTTGGGCTTTTGAAACCAGGCCAGCTGAACAGAACGGGGAGGAGAGCTGACCCGCTGGCCCGCTGGCCGGCTGGCGGCGGCGCTCACGGATATTTCTGACCCCCCCCCCTCCTCTCTCTCCAGTCCCAACGAGCTCAGCGTCCCCAGCGTGCTGTTCGCCGGGGGCATGGCGGGCATCTTCAACTGGGCGGTGGCCATCCCTCCGGACGTGCTGAAGTCCCGGTACCAGACCGGTGAGACGGGTCGTGGGCCGGGGGAGGGAGGGGCGCAGGAAGAAAGTAGGGGTGGGGGGGAATAAGAAGGGGTCTCTCTCTGCTCAGGGGTCAGGAGGGAGCGGAGAACAGAACAGTCGTGCCGCCCACTGAACTCTGACTGGGTGGGGAGAGGTGTGCACTGACCCGGTCCCTCTGTCCCTCTGTCCCTCTGTCCCCAGCGCCGGAGGGCCGGTACCCACACGGTTTCCGGGACGTCCTGAGAGAGCTGCTCCGTGAGGAGGGCGTGGCCTCGCTGTACAAGGGCTTCACCGCTGTCATGCTGCGTGCCTTCCCTGCCAACGCTGTGAGTCTCTCTGGCCAGGCCGTGGTCTCTGAGCCTGTCCTCTCTGGGCAGCCAGGTCTGCCTGTGTCCAGTCTCTCTGGCCAGGCCGGGGTCTCTGAGCCTGTCCTCTCTGGGCAGCCAGGTCTGCCTGTGTCCAGTCTCTCTGGCCAGGCTGTGGCCACTGAGCCTGTCCTCTCTGGGCAGCCAGGTCTGCCTGTGTCCAGACTGTGGCCACTGAGCCTGTCCTCTCTGGGCAGCCAGGTCTGCCTGTGTCCAGTGTGTGTGTCCAGGCCGTGGTCTCTGAGCCTGTCCTCTCTGGGCAGCCAGGTCTGCCTGTGTCCAGACTGTGGTCTCTGAGCCTGTCCTCTCTGGGCAGCCAGGTCTGCCTGTGTCCAGTGTCTCTGGCCAGGCCGTGGTCTCTGAGCCTGTCCTCTCTGGGCAGCCAGGTCTGCCTGTGTCCAGTGTGTGTGTCCAGGCTGTGGCCACTGAGCCTGTCCTCTCTGGGCAGCCAGGTCTGCCTGTGTCCAGTGTGTGTGTCCAGGCTGTGGCCACTGAGCCTGTCCTCTCTGGGCAGCCAGGTCTGCCTGTGTCCAGTGTGTGTGTCCAGACTGTGGTCTCTGAGCCTGTCCTCTTGGGGAAGCCAGGTCTGCCTGTGTCCAGTGTCTCTGGCCAGGCCGTGGTTTCTGAGCCTGTCCTCTCTGGGCAGCCAGGTCTGCCTGTGTCCAGTGTCTCTGGCCAGGCCGTGGTCTCTGAGCCTGTCCTCTCTGGGCAGCCAGGTCTGCCTGTGTCCAGTGTCTCTGGCCAGGCCGTGGTCTCTGAGCCTGTCCTCTCTGGGCAGCCAGGTCTGCCTGTGTCCAGTGTGTGTGTCCAGGCTGTGGCCACTGAGCCTGTCCTCTCTGGGCAGCCAGGTCTGCCTGTGTCCAGTGTGTGTGTCCAGGCCGTGGCCACTGAGCCTGTCCTCTCTGGGCAGCCAGGTCTGCCTGTGTCCAGTGTCTCTGGCCAGGCTGTGGCCACTGAGCCTGTCCTCTCTGGATAGCCAGGTCTGCCTGTGTCCAGACTGTGGCCACTGAGCCTGTCCTCTCTGGACAGCCAGGTCTGCCTGTGTCCAGTGTCTTTGTTCAGGCTGTGGCCACTGAGCCTGTCCTCTCTGGGCAGCCAGGTCTGCCTGTGTCCAGTGTGTGTGTCCAGGCTGTGGCCACTGAGCCTGTCCTCTCTGGGCAGCCAGGTCTGCCTGTGTCCAGTCTCTCTGGCCAGGCTGTGGCCACTGAGCCTGTCTTCTCTGGACAGCCAGGTCTGCCTGTGTCCAGTGTCTGTGTCCAGGCTGTGGTCACTGAGCCTGTCCTTTCTTCCCAAGTTATGTTGAATCCATATGGACAGTATTTCATGTGTATAAACCTGCTGAATGAGTGTTCTCCTGGTATAAATCTGTCTCCCTCTTTCTCTCCCTCGCTCTCTCAGGCCTGTTTCCTGGGGTTCGAGGTGGCCATGAAGTTTCTCAACTGGATCGCTCCCAGCTTGTGAGCGCCGCCCCGCTCTGCCCTCTGGGACAGCTGGAGGTCAGGACACAGACGCGCCGTTGGAGAGAGGGACAAGAGCCAGACCTTTGCAGTCCTTGGCTGCAATATCTTTTTGATTGTTCTCGTTTTTCATTCATAATTTCCTGTTTTTTTTAACGATGGCCTTTGACTGAGACAAAAAAAATTATTTAGAACACTTTGCCTTAAAAACCTTCCTGAATGTCAAGCAAACAGTGCACTAAAATACAGGGAATACCAGTGTGTGTATATAGAATATATACTCTACACCTGTATATATGTGTATATGTACATGCCCTCCAGTGTGTGTGGAGAGGAACATTTATTGACCCTTCTAAGCTACAGTTCTGACTGGTATAAACCCAGTTATCAAACTAGCCTGGCCCCAGCAGTTGTGTGTATTTGGCTGTGTTTGTATTATTCTACCTTTATGTAGCTGCCACTTTTTATCCAAGGTGCTAACTGGACGATGAATGCACCGTAGCAGCGCTTGCACTACAGGAAGCAGGGCAGCTGGTTTGCCTAACGGCATCTTAGAAAGAAAATCCTCTAACCCGATCGCAGTACGAGGCGAGCTGCTGTAGCCGTTAAAGAGCAAGGAGCAGGTTAACGTGTCTGAACAAGAGGATGCAGTACCGGGAGTGGCCACCAGAGGGAGCCCCGCGCACACGACGCAACCCCGGACCTGGGACCTCCAGCGCAGCGTGGGATAGCCCGCCGACGTGCACGGTCAGCCGCATTAAGAGTGACCCGCTGTGCGGAGTTCACCGTCTGGGACCGGCCCACCTAATCAGATACGAAAATAGAACGGCTTTAATTACCAGGATTTCAGACAAAGCCGACTGGGTCACAAGGGATTTACGCAACGTTACGAAATGGGGTTAAAGGAAAGGAGGCGACGATCGATTCCTGCGGACCCAAGAAGAGTGAAAACGAAACGCTGGCGTGCGCGAATGATGCACCCTGCACCGCACGCCGCGGACTCGCGCTGTGCTAGAGCCTTCGGGCGGGGGTATGCAAACGAGCTCCGGAAATGCCGTTAGTTACTGGCCAAGCAGTGCGATCGGGATCCGGCTTATCGATCAAGCTGATCAATCGGAGAGCTCCCTGCTTTGCCAGGCGCGGTGTCAAACACACCTCCAGCCCCTCCCGCGTTCTCGGCTTCCCCTTTCGTGACGTCTCCTTCCTGCCTGGCCTTCCCATTGGCTGCGCCGCCGCCACCTTGCCTCGTTTCCCATTGGCCCTCTGCTACACACGGCCCCCCTCACTCGCCCGCCCCCCGCCTTCGCTCATTGGTCCCTTCCGATTCCGCCACCGAGAGGGGGGGCCCATTCCCTCCCCTCCCGCGCGCGCGGGGCGATAACGCCTACTCCATGCCCAAATAAGGGAAAATTCTTGGCGTCGGCTTGGCCGAGCCGGCTCCTGATTGGCGGGTGGGCACGTCGCTCAGCAGCTTCGCCCGGGCCCCTCCTCCTCCTTGCCGCTTCTGCAGCTCCGGCCGAGGAGAGCGAGGGTCTCGCCGGCAGCGGCACAGCGAGGGAGACGCGGAGAGAGCGGAAGACGACTGTAAATATTAATAAAAGGATAATTCGTATTCGAGTAACTGACTCAAGAAGAAGCCGGACACGCCGGGGACTCCTGTCCCGGGAGGAGGAGGGGGGACAAAAGTGAGGTTTTGGTCGGCGGCAGCAGCAGCAGCAGCAGCAGACGCTCAGAGGGACGGACAGCCCGAGCCGCGGCGAAGGGTTTATCTTGACTTTTGGACTGACGCCTTTTTTTTTTTCCTCTCCTCCTTGTGACTTTGCTGTATTTTTTTTTTTTAAAAAGAAAGCCACCCGCTCTTCGGGAGCTCCCGAGTCCCCCCTTTCTCTCCAGAGTCTGTTGTGTCGGTGCGGAGCGCAGAGGCGGGCCGGGCGGGCCGGGCGGCAGCCGGTCAAGGCGGAGCAGGGTGGACGGCGCCCGCAGAGCCCCGGCCGGCCTGCACCTCCCCGCTCTCGGCCCTTCATGGTCCCCGGCGGCCCGGGCAGCGAGGGGGCGCCTCGGGGGAAGGGGAGGTAGACGGGGAGAGCCGCGGAGGACGCTGTCGAGTCCGGGAGGCGGACGCCGACCTCGCAGCCTCGCCCGAAGGAGCTGGCCGCCGCCGCCGCCGCCGGACCGAAGACGCGGGCGGATAGATCGAGAGAGAAATAAAGCCCACAGCCTCACGACAAGCCCGGAGCGGTGAAGCCGGCGGTTCCCCCAACCCCACCACCCCCACAACAACCTGCCCTCCAGCCGGGGCGGTTACGCGCGCGCGCGAGCCGAGCGGGTTTGTTTTTTTTTAAAAAAAAACTTTTCTTCGCCTCGAGCTCACGGGGAAGGGCTCGAGCTGGGGGGCGGCTCTGGGGGTCGCGAGGCCTAAACCTGACCCGGCCACGAGCCAGCCGAGCCAGGGGTTTATAAATACCGCCGGTCCCGGGCTGCGTGTTTCTCCTCCTCCTCCTCCCCGAATAAACCAGCGGGTCTGAGCAGCAGCAGCAGCCGCCGCCGCCGCCGCCACTGGGGGAAGCGCCGGTGTGGAGGATCTGTGCGATTTGGAGCCGTCAGAGAACACGTCCCGCTCGTCTGTGTGCGCCTCTCCCCACGACAGAGTATTCCACTCGTGTGCATCGTGTAATCGGCTCGGCTAGCTGGCCGTACGCGTGCTTGTGTTACGTTAGGTATTATTTCCCAGTCAGGGGGGCAGCGTGGTGATTTATCTTTTTTTTTTCCCTCTCGTATTGCATGCACTTAAGTTTCATCAACAACAGAAAAAAAATATATTTTTCCGACCCCGCCCCCCCCCCCCCTCCATTCCTGCGCTATTTTAAAACGCTTTGTTTTTTTAAATCAAACAAAAGCTGACCCGACCCCCCACCCCCCACCCCCCCTCCAGACCCCCACATACACACTCGCACACCCTCCTGTAAGGGGTGAGTTCACAGGGGAACGCAAATAAACCACCGGCAGCGCCATGAGCATCGAGATCCCGGCCGGCCTGACGGAGCTGCTGCAGGGCTACACCGTGGAGGTGCTGCGCCAGCGGCCGCCGGACCTGGTGGAGTTCGCGGTGCAGTACTTCACCCGCCTGCGGGACGGCCGGGCCGGCAGGGCCGCCGGCAAGGGCGTGCTGTTCGACGGCGAGCCCATGCAGACCGAGTCCAACGGGGACGAGGGCGAGGAAGACGACGACGACGACTCCGACTTCGAGCGTGAGTAGCGCCTCGTCGTGCGGGATCGTGGGCGAGCGGATGAGCTTGTTGGGGTTAATTGAGTATCGGAAGTATCGAGCGCGCTTTGCTGGGTGGGGGGTGCTGGTGGGGTTAACAAGCCCCCGTAGGTGTACGTCAGGTCAGGGGGTGCCAGTCGTGTGTCGCCCCTCCACAGAGCGAAGCCGAGCTGAGGTGCACAGGTCTCTCCCCGCGGTGACACGCACACACGCGTGGCCGGAATTTCGCGCAGTCCCAGCTCAACAGGTCGTGCCCCACCCCCCACTCACACTGGCGTGGACCCAGTACCTGACATCTCCCCCACCCACCCCGCGCGTTGAAACCGTGAGAGCGGTCCACGCGGGTGCGAGACGAGCTCCGAGCATGCCCGCCCCCTGCTGTTGCTGATGAGCCGTGTCAGTGGGCTGGCCCAGTCTCGGCACCGGTCACTGACAGCGGCGCACCTGTGTGAGGGAGAGAGAGAGAGTCTCCCAGTCCTGCGCAGGTGTGATGATGGTGATGCTCCTCTGAGTTTCTTTTACTGGCAGAGAGGGTCTGTGGGGGTCCGGTGACGAAGGTCTGAAGTCATGGAGGAGCTGGGCCACTGTCACTCTGCTCTTTAAACAGGCCTGTCCCTTCAGCCCTGGTCTCAGTGGTCAGTGTGCTGGTCACCCGGTCAGTGTGTGAGGTGTTAACCTCAGCCTGTGTATTGATTTCGGCCCTGGTCTCAGTGGTCAGTGTGCTGGTCTCAGTGGTCAGTGTGCTGGTCACCCGGTCAGTGTGTGAGGGGTGTGAAAGTTAGCCTGTGTATTGATTTCAGCCCTGGTCTCAGTGGTCAGTGTGCTGGTCACCCGGTCAGTGTGTGAGGGGTGTGAAAGTTAGCCTGTATATTGATTTCGGCCCTGGTCTCAGTGGTCAGTGTGTGAGGGGTGTGAAAGTTAGCCTGTGTATGAATCCGTCAGCCTGTCAAGCTCCTCGTCTGGTCTGCTGGTGTGATCGAGCGATGACTTCTGTGTGACTGGAGGGCAGCTCTAGAATGAGGGCTGAAAGCCTGGGAGAGCCTGGGCACAGTCTGTCAGCAGAGTTTCCTTGTGTTGTGTTGGAAGAACAAATGTTTGCCGAAGGGCCTTGGGAGTTTTTTTTTTCAGCAGAGCAAGATCCCTGTGAGCTGTGAGCTGTGAGCTGTGTGCGTGCGTGCGTGCGCGCGCGCGAGAGAGAGAAAGAGAGGTGCTGCAAAACGAACTCTCAAGATGTTTTTGAACTTTGTCGACGCGAGGGAGACGAGTTGCAAAACCAAAATTAGCCCTGGGTGCCACTGAGCTGAATTGAAGCGAATGGTTGGGGGACAACCGATGGGGGTGTTAGCTGCAGAATCCGGAGCTGTGCAGCGGCCTGAGGGACCGTGAGCGGACAGGGCCCACTGCACTCCGGAGACCAGGCTGAGAGAGACAGGGAGGGATCTGGTTCCTGGCGCGTTGGTCTTGCTCATGTGTAGTGTATCTTTACTGTGCTGTATATACCAATACGCTTGCTGCTTGACACTGGTGATATACAGTTCTTGGTTTTATTTTAGGTTTATTTTTAGCTCCGGTCCCAGAGAGAGAGGCTTGAGTCTTGAGTGAGATGGTGAAAAGCAGAGAGCTGGAGCTCGGGGTGGGAGGGGGGCGATTTGGGCAGGAGAGAGGGAAGGCGACGGGCAGAAGTCAGCTTCCTGCGGATTTCTCTTGAAGCTACTCTCCATCACGTGACTGTGTTTTCTTAATTCGTTTCTGCGCAGTGGGTCGTCGATGTCTTAGTCTCTCTTTGTGGCCGGCCATCAGGTGAAATTGATTTTGCGACGTCTGGTTTATCGCTCTGTTTTCATTGTGCGCTGTGTAACGGTGGGTGAGGTGCTGTGCTGGCCACTGCTGCGCCTTGGTAATACTGCGGTCGGCCAGGCCAGCGCAGCACTCCCAGTCACACTGGAAACCCCGCGAGGCGGCAGGAGGAGAGAGCCGCCAGGCTGGCAGGAGAAGTAAAACGCGGCACTCCCCTGCTTTGCTGAGAAAGAGGAAGAGGCTGTTCTGACACAGGTGTGTCACTCTCCGTCTTCCTCTCTCTGCCCCCTGTGTGAAAGCACTGACACCCGCTCTGTTCCCGCTGAACGGCAGACAGGTGGGCGGTGCGTCACGGGAGACTGAAAAAGATCAGGGTCCCCAGCCGCTGTTTCTCCTCTTCCTCAGCCGCAGAGTGAGCCTGGTTGCTCTTCTCTGGGCTCGACATTCAGTCACAGGCGGGCTCTTGTGAGTGGGGGAGAGGCCGAGAGGCAGGGAGGGCAATGGGATGGTGTGACAGTGAGAGAGCAGTCTGTTCCGGTCTGGGGGAATACATCACTGAGATTCTACCCCCGTGGGGCGGAGGGAGGAGGGGTCTTCTACCCCCGTGGGGCGGAGGGAGGAGGGGTCTTCTACCCCTGTGGGGCGGAGAGAGTGAGAGAGGAGGGGTCTTCTACCCCCTGTGGGGCGGAGAGAGCGAGAGTGGAGGGGTCTTCTACCCCCTGTGGGGCGGAGAGTGCGAGAGTGGAGGGGTCTTCTACCCCTGTGGGGCGGAGAGAGCGAGAGTGCCCCTGTGGGGCAGAGGGAGCGAGAGTGAAGATGTATTTTACCCCTGAGGGGCGGAGACAGACAGAGGGAGGGACAGTTATTCTACCGCTCAGGAGAGAGCAGTGTATGGTTGCTATGCAGGTGTGAAGAGGCTTAGCATCAAGTGCTGTTGCTTTTAATTGAAAAGGGTTTCTCTCTCTCCGTCTCTCTCTCTCAGCCTATCCTCTCTAACTAACCCCTTCCTTGCTGGATAAACCATCTTAAAGTGATCGGAGCCAGTCTGTCTTCATCCTCTTTCCTCTGACTTCCTCTTCCCCTCGTTCCCCCTTTCTCTCTCAGTCCACTCACCCCTCCGTTCTGTCCGGTCTCTCCTCTCTCGCTTGGAGACTGCAGTGCAGAAAGAGAGCCCATGGCGCTTACTGTACATGGCATTGATTTAGCTATTTAGGACAAGTGATCAATAGAGATATTCAGAATGCCTCATAAACAGCGTGCGCCTGTCCACGATGCCACTCCTCGCATCTCCATCTCTGTCCGTCGTGCTCCGTCTTGTCTGTCCTGTGATGGCTTTTGTTCCCCTGAAAGTTGTTTTGTTATAGGGACCCGTAGCTCTGCCGTGCCTGAGCTCGTGCCGGTACGTGCAGGGAAAGGAAGTGTGATGGCGTTAGCTCGTCTCTGGCCCTTAATAAAGGGAGAGTGGTTCTGGAGTCCGTCTGATGATTCTGTCACGCTGGCGTGAGTTGTCGGTGAAGCTGTCGAGGACAGCGTTCCCCTTCACAGTGAAGCACAGCTCACAGCGGGCTCTGTCTGACAGCCTCTGGGCAATCTTCGGATTCCTACCCTCTCCTGTTTTTGAGCAACATGTGAGTGTTGGCATCTCTCGAACTCCGATCTCCATGCCCACCCGCCCGCCCGCCCGTGTCCCTCTCCTCCGCCCTCTTTCCAGAGGTAATGGAGAGCCGTTAGCTGTTCAGGCAGTCTGGAAAGAGGGGGGGTGGGGTGGCGGTGATGTTTAGAGCAGCAGGCTCAGTGCTGTGGAGATAGGGAGCAGGGTATGTTTACATATCTCCCTCTCCATGTCCCTCCTCCTCTCCCTGTTCCCTCGCTATCTCTCTCCCTCCCTCTCCACTCTACATTTTGAATTCAAAAATAGATCCATTGGCATGACAGGCCTGTACCAGTTTTCCCCAAAGCATTTATATCCCCGGACCACTGTCAACAGAGAGGGTGCAAAGGCCGGTGCGCTTAGGGTAATAAATTAGTCCTCCTCTGGTTCTCTCTGTGTGTGTGTCTCTCTCTCTCCTGGGTGAGCTCAGGCTCCACCGCAGGGCGCTAGAGAAGCAGCCCAGGTGAACGACAGAGACTAAGCGTTCCCGATCTGAAACTCGGCACAGCTGGGAATCTGGGAGCAGCTGGGAATATTGGGCTTCACCTCTCCCGTTCAGATGGTTTCTAGCTCCTCCTCGCTTCGCTGGCAAGAGAGAGGAGGTTTATTTTGTGTTCAGACCCCCCCTTAATTCCCTTCTTCTGCTCTCGCACGAGGCGCTCCTTGGAGCTGCTGACCTTCGAAGCCGGGAGTTTTGACGTGTGTGTGTATCCCGGGGCCGCTGGGAAGCGTGTTCTGAAGGGCTGTGATTACGCACAGCTCATTCCTGTTCTCAGCCGGCACTTCCTCCTCGTGTGCGGCCTTGTTCCTCTGCCCCAGCGCCAGGCTGGACCCGCCCTGGGAAAGCCAGGCTCCGCTTGGGGAGGGCGAACGAGACGTCCGCAGCCCCGCAAGAGACTCGCTCTCCCGACGTCGCAGGCTCGGGGTTTTTTTGGTAGAAAATTTAGGAAGGATTCGCTGTTTCCGCGCCAAAACGCAAAGCTGGGGGGCACAAGGTGAAACTACAGGGAAGTGCCTTTAAAAGTGCGAGTAGGGGGGCAGTTTGTTTCCAGGGCGCGTGGCTGGGGTCGGCACCTTGCTGCCCAGCCGCGCGGTTGGGGCCGATTCCTGGCTTCCTTCGGGGATCAGCTGGGTGAGATCCGCGGAGAGCTGCATCTGTCCTCTCTGCTGCCCCCGCCGAGCTGTGGGCACTGCCCGGTGGGCACGTGTAGCAGAGCCTGACCTCAATACTGGTTTTACTCACTACTTTGTCCCTGAATGCCTTTTTCTTAATTCCCCCCCCCCCCCCCCCGAGTTGATCTTCCTTTACAAGTGTTTGACGTCAACGGGCTGCGCTTGAAATGAACGCCGACCTCCTGAAGATTTGACTAGCCGGGCGAGAGCGCACTCTGTCTCCAGGAGGCCCCTTTGGATTCTAGTGTGAGGTTGAGAACAGAGCTCCGAGAAAGAACGGAGTCTCATCTGTACCTGTTTCACGTGATAAATGGCATTCAGCAGGCCAAGTGTGTTTCAATCCCACAGGCACGCCGTTTCACTATATAACATTCTTGCACGCGGTGTTCCGAGCGTTTACACAGTTATACATTTGTGCCAGAATTCCCAGAACGAGCCCAGTTGCTGGAGAGGTTTACCATAAATTATGGTGGCTGTCGCCCTACAATCCGCTACACTTTCCACAGTGCTTGGCGTGCTCGAGGAAATTGTGGATAACAGGCACTGTGACGTTGTCACAGCCGAATGGAAGTAGGAGCTGGGCCAGCAGCAGGTTTGGCCCACATGTCATGATGAGGCTGTGTGAGTTTTCGGTACAGTTCAACGGAACAGCACTGGGGGAGCTGCAGCAGGGACGTCGTGGGGCGCCTCACCAGAGGGGGAGCCCTGGTGCTGAGCGAGGGCTCTGCAGTGACCAGAGAGGGAACTGTCCGTGCGGTAGGGAGGCATTTACTTGGGTCTGTGAGGTTTTTTCCGCCTGTCGGGGTGAAATGGGCTGAGACCTGCCTTCTTTTCACACTTTGTGCTCAGCACAGCGTGAGCAGCCGGAGGCTGCAGCAGCCTGTGTCTCTCTCCCGTGTCGATTCCCGGCTCAGCTGTAACTGTGGCCCGCCCTGAACCCAAGCCCTGCTCTGGCTTCTGTGGAAGGGGTGTTAACGCCACATCACACTTAATAGGTAGTCTGCTTATAGCCTTTATGTCCATAATCAAACTGGACTGGACTGTCCTCAAGGCTGGATATTGCTACAGTGAGCTTGTCCTGGCCTGTAGTCACTGTATAGACTGGACTGGACTGTCCTCAGGACTGGATATTGCTACCGTGAGCTCGTGCTGCCTAGCGGTCACTGGATAGACTGGACTGAGCTGTCCTCAGGGCTGGATCTTGCTGTGTATGGCTGCTGCAGTACTGGGCAGTTAAATGACATGACTAACACACGTCTTCTACCCTTCCTGGTCTGGCCCTGTGAAACTGAGTTTGTCACATCACAGGGCTCTTCTCTTTCTGTTTAGAAGCTCAATCCTGTGTCTTCAGAGGCCCGAGGAAATTCAGTCTTTCATGGGGATTAATGACTCGTAATTGTGCCTTCTTAAAATAGCTAGATGGAAACTGTTCCCACTGCCACATGGAACAGGATTTCTGGAGTTTCCTAGCTGTAAGCAGAAGTAGCCCACCATTCCTGTCCTGTCCCAGCGCTGTCAGTGCCAGAGAAAGCTGAGAGTTCGTCGGGTAGGTCAGTTCGTGAGTCAGCGGGAGCAGGAGTCTGTAGCTGTGCACAGCTATGGGAATCACTTACTGAGCTGGCATCTGGGGAATCCCCGTGTAGTGGAGAGAGGGAGAGGAACTGTGTGGGTGTGGGAGAGGGACAGGGGGTGTGGGAGAGAGAGGGACAGTCCGTGAGAGGGGGAGCAGTGTGGGGGAGAGGGACAGAGGGAGCGGTGTGGGAGAGGGACAGAGGGTGTGGGAGAGAGAGGGACAGTCCGTGAGAGGGGGAGCAGTGTGGGGGAGAGAGGGACAGTCCGTGAGAGGGGGAGCAGTGTGGGGGAGAGGGACAGAGGGTCCTCTGCTGCTGTCCCTGGTCCTCCCTCACTCGGGGTCTCTGAGAGCCACGTTCCAGCTGCTTCACTGCCGTGGCCATCTACTGTGTTGCCAAGGCGGCCGTTTGAGACCCAGGCAGAAAAAAAAGCACAAATTACCCCGTCTTTAAAAAGCCCAACAATAGTCTCCCTCCCTCGACGCAGCGTCTGTGAGAGACAGCCAGGCAGGCAGTTCTCAGCCCTGGCTCCTGTGCGGCAGGGAAGGGGTTAACTCTGCACCGCGCTTGGAGAGCGCTGCTTCCTTATATGGGCCTGGGTCAGGGAGAGCCAGAGGCAGGGGGGCTGCCAGGCAGGGGGAGGCAGGGGGAGGCCCGCTGCGCTGCCTGTGTTCGGAGAGGCAGGGGAGCGCGCGGGGCTCTGATCTCGTGGCGGGAAGGGAGCGGATGTGGAGATTGTTGGTGCAGTGTCTCGGCAGAGCACTGCAGCGTGGGGCTCCCAGATCCGCCTGACGCTCTGAACGGCTCTACACCTGGGAGGAGGGAAGAACACGGGCAGTGAAGTTTTTACTTCAACAGCATGTCTGCAAATTTTACTTGCTGCCCAGTCCTGCTCTGTGCTGCACACTGCCAGGGTCAGACTCTTCCTCCTCCTGCCCAGTCCTGCTCTGTGCTGCACACTGCCAGGGTCAGACTCTTCCTCCTCCTGCCCAGTCCTGCTCTGTGCTGCACACTGCCAGGGTCAGACTCTTCCTCCTCCTCCTCCTGCCCAGTCCTGCTCTGTGCTGCACACTGCCAGGGTCAGACTCTTCCTCCTCCTGCCTAGTCCTGCTCTGTGCTGCACACTGCCAGGGTCAGACTCTTCCTCCTCCTGCCTAGTCCTGCTCTGTGCTGCACACTGCCAGGGTCAGACTCTTCCTCCTCCTCCTTCTCCTGCGCAGTCCTGCTCTGTGCTGCACACTGCCAGGGTCAGACTCTTCCTCCTCCTGCGCAGTCCTGCTCTGTGCTCTTCACTTCACATATGCGACTTGTCTACATGTGTCTGTGGACATTTTTCTAAATCTGCTGTCCAGGCTTCTCTGGGATTTTTTGTGCTTGTAAGTAAAGGAATTAAGGGGAGGGGGTGTATTCTGCAGAAGGCCCCTGTTTCAGACAGGTGCTGTGTTTCACTCCCAGCACAGATACTGCTGCCTCCCTCAGGCTGGCCCTCCAATGCTCAGTGAACACCGGCTGCGCAGAGGCTGCAGCCCCTCTCATGTCTTGACTTATCTAATGGCACAGGCAGAGAGCAAAACAGGTAGCTTCCTTTCCTCTTCTGCACACTGCGGAAGTGATAAATTCTCTCTTGTTCCATGGGAATGGCTCTGTGACCCATCCACCTGATAGTAAAGGTAATATATGACTGCACGTGTACTGATAGGCACATACTCACAGGGGCACAGACAGGCTTGCATGCACCTGTTTGACTGTGACAGGCTCTGTGTGTGAATGTTTTCTTTGTGCTCCATCAATACACTTTGCCCCAGAGCCTGCAGCTGCTGAAACCTGGAGTGGATCAGACTGCTCTGCACTGGGGGTGCTGACCGGGCACTTGTGAGGCCTGAGCAGGTCCTGGCAGTGCTCGCCGGTGTGTGTTCCCAACTGCCTAGTTTGTCTCAGATATCAGTACTCCACGGGGCACAGTTTTCACTCCACTGCGCAGTGAGCCAGCTTGTGTTCCTTCACAGTTCATGTCTTAAATGGGTCTTTCTCCTGGGTGCCGAGCGCTTGCTGAGAAATGGGAGCCGCTGGTGTTCTTGGCTTGGTTTTCGGAGCTGGTCTGTTCAGTCAGCGCCCAGCTGTCCTGTTGTCACCAGTGTCAAATGTGTACGTTTCTAGAGCGTGTCGCATCCCACTTTGCCTTGAGATTGATCCAGTGACGTTAGTGGGCCTGATTAATTATTGGCCCTGCTAATTAGCCTGGTTTCCTTGGAGACCGAGGCGGGTGGGGGAGTGGGTGTTAGCAGTCCTGGCTGTTCGAACTGAGCACGCACCAAACTCTTGTCTCTGGCTTTTTGCTTAGTGGGAGATGAGACTCGTTTCTGGATAATTATTGTCTATTGCTCCTAATTTTTTTTCTTTCTGGAGCAAAAATGTGCTCTGGAAGGCACCTGACAAGCTCCCCCTCCACCTCTCCTCCTGAGTCTTTTCTGCTTCGGAAGTTAAATCCTTCTTTGCCCGATCTCACCTGACTCCAGAACTCAGAAGTTAGAGGTGAGACAGGCAGGAGTTTCTTTTCAGCTCAGCTCAGCGCAGCGCTGGTGCTGGGGGTCCTTGGTGTGTTTTATTGCCTCCTGCCTATCAATTCAATTCAAGGTGCTTTATTAGCATGACCGATGGGTACAATCAGTGTTGCCAAAGCAAATGAAAGTAATGATATTTACGTTAAACAAAACAAAAAATAAAAGTAAAATAAAATCTACAGACATATTACAGACATTTACAACAAAGACATATAAAATACTGATATATATACTATAGGCGGCTGGAGCATTATTGGGAGACAGACTCACTGTTCCTCAGGCTGTGACAGGAGATCACATACTGGGCTGCCAGTTCCACTGAGTTCCCTCCTCCCTCTCCCAGTAGGATTGGGACCTATCTCTCACTCCAACTCATGGAAGAGCCTTGCCTGTTGGCCTTGAGAGGAGGGACACGAGGCAGGGAGGGGGGTGGGCGATCTCCCCCACCCCCCTCCCGCCCAAGGCTGAACTCAGACAGTCCCGCACAGCCAGAGTAGTTTCAGCTCCTCGCCTTGCCCATGTGAGCACCAGTAAGCGGCTGCCAGCAGCCCCCGCGCTGGAGCGCAGGGAGGGAGCAACAGCTGACGTATTAACGGCAGCGCTGGGATCAGAAGGAGTGGCACCAGCAGCGGCCGCGATCTCCGCGCGCCCGTGGTGTCGGCACAGCAGTGGTCCGGTAGCTGCTCCAGCCGGGGCCGTGGGCGTGTGAACAGGGCGAGAGTGTGTGTGTGTGGAGGCTGAGGCGGTCTGGATGGCAGGCTCATGGTGCGGGATCTCTTTAATTAAGCCCACTCGGAGGGAGGGGATCAGTCCACTGCAGTGCCGCGGGGGGAGGGGGAGAGGGAGAGGGACACCGTGCGGCTGTCTCTTGCGCCCTGGTTCGCGATGAGAGCCGGCGAGCGAGGCTGAGCCCTGGGCGCCTCCCGCGGGCTGCGTCGGGGCAGGACCTCCGTGCCCTCTCCTCCCCCCCCCCCCGACACACACGCCCCGCTCTTGGCTCTGCAGCAGGCCACGCGGCGTGCATCGGCGCGCGCACTTCGGACAGGTCACGGGCGCGGTGCCACGTTCCTGGTCTAGTAGCTGGCGGGTTTTCTGGGGGGGGGGGAGTAAGGAGCCCGGCTGGAACCCCCCGAGTCCAGCAGCTGCTGTTGGCTGCTGTACGGAGGGGCCTGCGGCTGGGGGAGCCCCGAAATGGCAGCGTGCTGCCTCCACGTCTACCTGCCTCTCCTCCTCCCCTCTCCGTCTGATCCTGGGGGGGGGCAGGGGGGCTCCGTCATTAAGCTCCTAATCAGCCCTCTCGTTGAAGAGTCTGACGAGGGGGTTGGCAAGACAACGGCAGGATGAGGGGGGTTTCCTCGCATTCTGTCGCCGTGGCAACTGCGAAGCGCTCGCACATACCGATGACAGACGTGCCTGCGCATGCACACACACACGCGCGCGCGCACACACACATGCGGACATGGATGTGCTCGGGCACAGACTGCTGCAGGGGAGGGAGCGTGGTGAGGTGGGGACGGACGTCGTGCTTGTGGACAGGTGCGGAAACGCTGCGCACCGAGGCTGATGGGTGATTCGGACAGGCTGCCACCAGCTCTCGCATCGCACTTGGGTCGCTCCCGATCCCACAACAGCCGCCTGCTGTGGCTCTGTCAGTGCTTCTGAGGGGTTTGAGTGCCTCGGTCGGGTCCCCTGGAAGTCCAGTTTTCAGACTAGAAAAAGGTTGAGTTCCTTTCCCCCTGGTGGAGCAGGGCTTTCCTTTCCCCACTCTCTCCTCTGCGGACTCATCCCTGCAGTGGCCGGAGGTGGGTTCCTGACGGTCTTCTCTGGGTCAGCTCTGCCTGGGAGGTTGCCTTGTCCTTCTCTCTCTTTTTTTTCTAAAAATCTTTTTCGTTTTTAAATTTCTCCAAAGACGGAGTGAGAGAGGTGAAGACAGGGCAGGATGCTGTAACCCCAGGGGCTCCTAACAAAAGCTCCAGCACTTAGTTGGCCGCACAGGGGAACACACACCTGCTCCTGTCAGGATCTGGGAGGACAAGGAATATCACTCTGTAGAATAGTGCACTGAGAAACAGTATCCTGACGGGAGAACTGGACCACATCTGGCCACAAGGAGCACACTGTGTATAAAAAGGTGTCTTCAGTGCCCTTTTGACAAAGCACGCGGGCCAGTAACACCCTGTGCTGTCACACCCTGTCTGAATCTAGCCCCTTGTGCAAGTGTGTTGTGATTCAGCCCTGGACTGGGTGCAGAAAGCAGCCTTTGTTCCTGGGGACCCCGCTGGGCAGGCTCTGAGCTCCACCCTGCCTCCCCACACCCTGGATGAAATCCCATGTCCTGACCGAGTGCTTTATCGCAAAGAGCAGTTGTGAAAAGCAGCTTTCGGAGCCGGGCCCGGGCTCTGCTGTAGAACCGTCGCCGCTCTCCTGTTCGCGTCAGGAGCGGCACAGACTGTGCAGAAGCAGTCTCTGTATGGGCCCCTTTATGTAACAGCTAGTATAGACCCAGGCGCGGCAGACGGAAGCTGCAGAGCTTCTCCCGGTTTCTCTCTGCCTGTCATTTGCTTGATCTCCCGTTCCCAGCGCCCGAACAGGCCGTCCGTCGTGCACAGCGCTGTAACCTCAGCACCCCCGCTCTCCGTGCGTCGATCCTGCTGGGACAGTCTGTGCTGTCCGGCTGTCTTCTCTGCCAGCGGCAGAGAAGACCTCAAACCTCCTAATAGGCTGTAGAGCCTCGCAGCTCCAGTGGGCATCAGGGTGACGGGACAGTGTTGCAGATGAAACCCGAACTCCTGCCGGCGGGCAAAACCTGCGCTGGGGCTGTTCAGAGCGCGGGGGGCACGCCGGGCGCCGCGGCCTCTCCTTACAGCGCTGCCTCCCGGCGCGCGGCTGTTGGCGGAGACACGGGTGCGTCTTCCCAGGCGATCACGTTTCACCCCCTCTAGTGTGCGGGCCTGGTGGGAGCGAGTGCCTGCGCCCCGCAGCGTCGCGGCTGACACCCGACACCCGCCCGTTGATTTCTCGAGGCAGGAGTGTTCGCGTCTCTCTCGTGACCGCGTGAAGAGTTCGCGGATGTGGCGGCGCTGGAGCCGGATCTCGAGGAGCCGGCGGCCCGCAGGGGAACCCGGGCGCGAGAGGGGAGAGTGGGCGGGGCAGCAGGGAGGGCGCCAGCTCTCCGGTCCTGTCCTGACACTGCCCCCTCCCCTAGCCCTGTCCGTGTGCTCCACTGTGATGCGCTTGCACTCTCCACACTGTTACAGCGGTCTGCAGTTCACCATAGACCCCAGAGCTACGGTACAGCGTATTGTGGCTTAATATATTTCAGTCATCTCCAGTTTATCACGCTATCGCAATATACCCTATAGATAATTATAACCCATTACAGTTTTTTGTAGAGCGGTAATTATAATTTATTACAATAGAGTGCTCCACTTCACTCTTAGTGTGCTAGATTCCTGTGTGCTGTGAAATGGTGCACTGTAGTTAAGTATGGTGCTTTCTGGTTTAGTGCGACATACAGCACTAACGTAACCTGCAATTCAGTATACAAATGGACACCACAGAGTACTATGGTCTATCTCTGCCTTAGTCCCCCTCTTTCTCTCTGTCATTTTGTCATTGATGAATAAACAGCAATTGCCTGTTGGCTCCCTTTGCTAAATGTCTGTGAAGAATTTCTGGGCCTAGAGCCATTCCTTTTCACCCTTTCCTCATTCTCCTCTCTCTCTCCCCCCCTGCCTCCTCCACTGCCAGTGTCCATCTCTCTCCTCATTCTCCTCTCTCTCTCCCCCCCTGCCTCCTCCACTGCCAGTGTCCATCTCTCTCCTCGTTCTCCTCTCTCTCTCTCCCCCTGCCTCCTCCACTGCCAGTGTCCATCTCTCTCCTCGTTCTCCTCTCTCTCTCCCCCTGCCTCCTCCACTCCCAGTGTCCATCTCTCTCCTCGTTCTCCTCTCTCTCTCTCCCTGCCTCCTCCACTGCCAGTGTCCATCTCTCTCCTCGTTCTCCTCTCTCTCTCCCCCTGCCTCCTCCACTCCCAGTGTCCATCTCTCTCCTCGTTCTCCTCTCTCTCTCTCCCCCTGCCTCCTCCACTGCCAGTGTCCATCTCTCTCCTCGTTCTCCTCTCTCTCTCCCCCTGCCTCCTCCACTCCCAGTGTCCATCTCTCTCCTCGTTCTCCTCTCTCTCTCCCCCTGCCTCCTCCACTGCCAGTGTCCATCTCTCTCCTCGTTCTCCTCTCTCTCTCCCCCCCCTGCCTCCTCCACTCCCAGTGTCCATCTCTCTGCTTGTTCTCCTATCCTTCCGCTCTCTCTCTGTCCACCTCCTTACTCACTCTCTCTCCTCCTCTCCCAGTGTCCACCTCTCTCATTCTCTTTCTCCCTCTCCTTCCTCCTCTTTCTTCATGAAAATCAGCCTGCGGGGGGCTGGTCTCCCCCCCCGCACGCACTCTCTGTCACAGCCTGTCTAATTGCTGCTGAGAGGATTGCAGGTACAAAGGAGAAAAGCGATATGAAAATGAATGAAGTCAGTTCTGCGGCTGATGGTTTTTCTCGGTCTGCAACTCCTTTTTTGTTTGAAGAACGCGGAGGTGAAAGGTTGATTTACAGACGCCGCCTGCCTCTGACGCAAGTTTGAAACGCTGACAATAAGCAGGCTTGCCTAGGAGATCTGTTTTATTAGCACGTCTCTAGATGTCGCAGCGCTAGCACAGCTGTGGGTTACGGCTCTCTGTCGGGGTTTCGTGGGGATTTTGCCTCCCTGCCTGTGAGACGCATCAGACGTGCGCCGTACCGCGGCTTGGTGCGTTGTCCAGCCTTGTCTGCAGGCTGCTGTCCGTACAGTCCAGCGCCGGTGCAGGAAAGCAGAACAAGCAGCCGCGTTTGAGGTTCCCTGGGCTTTGCACTGATTTGTATTTGTTTGGCCTATAAAACCCGACACAACCCCCTGCTGAGCAGCCGGAGTAACTGGTTTCTCTGCATTCCACCGTGCTGTGTGGACAGGCCTTGCAGACAGCTAATTCGGCTTGTTCCCACTCCTGTGGCCCAGTTCACCGCGATCGGATCGGTACAGAACCATGAGAAGAACATACTGGCTCCTCCATAGCTTCACATCGGCGCCCCCGTTATGAGGCCAGTTGCAGTTTGAACGTGCTGTTGTGTCCTCCCAGTTTCTGTTAAGTGACGGGTCTTTCTCTCTCCCTCCTCTCCAGCTCCTCCCATCAGCCGATTCAACAGGAGAGTGTCAGGTAAGAGACCTGGGGCGGGAGGGAACTCTTCTCCGTGTTGCCCTCTGCTGGATGTCGGGACCACAGTCCTTCCCTGACATGACCAGGGTCCAGCCCCCGGCTACACCGGGTCACCAGCATGGCTGACCTGCTGAAGGGAGGAGGGAGAGAGGCAGTATCGCTGTTGTGCCCCAGCGATGAGCTCCTAGCTGTTCTGTCACAGGCCTTTGGGACAACCAGCTCTTTAATTGAATTGTCATATTAATTATCAATTTCTCATATGCTTGTTGAGCTGGCTGTGCCAGAACCTCCCGGATCATCTGCTGTTCCTTCCTCCAGGCTTAAGAGAGGATTTTTTTTTAAATAAAATGATACAATAATAAAACAGGCACACAAGAGGGCTCTTTCTTTCACTCCCATTCTCAGTTTGTTGTTTGCAGTCTCTTCCTCAGTGCCTGCTTGTGAAGTGTGTGGGTTTTTTTCTGTGTTAGTTTCTCTCTCTCTCTCTCTCTGTGGCCATCTGTCAGCTCAGTCTGTCTCTGAATTTCTTGAGTCTCTAAACAAAATTCTGTGCCGGGCTGGGGTTACCCGGAGGCCAAAGGGTACAACAAGGGGTCACAGGGTCACAGGAGTAGAGTCCTAGGGGCAACCCATTACTGATGGTCTTCCCCCTTGTGTGTAACAGTGGTCGTCTCCCCCCCCCCCCCCCCCCCAGTCTGTGCAGAGGCCTTTAACCCTGATGAGGAGGAGGAGGACAGCGAGCCCCGGGTCGTTCACCCCAAAACAGACGAGCAGCGCAGCCGGTTGCAGGAGGCCTGCCGGGACATCCTGCTGTTCAAGACCCTCGACCAGGTACCAGTCCAGTCCAGATCGGTCTCGCTCTGTAACAGCACAGTCTTCTTGAGCACACTGACCGGGTACCAGTCCAGATCGGTCTCGCTCTGTAACAGCACAGTCTTCTTGAGCACACTGACCGGGTACCAGTCCAGATCGGTCTCGCTCTGTAACAGCACAGTCTTCTTGAGCACACTGACCGGGTACCAGTTCAGATCTGATTATAGAGCTGGAAGCTGTCATAATAATAATTGCTTACACTTATATAGAGCTTTTCTGGACACTCCACACTCAAAGCGCTTTACAGGGAATAGGGACTCCCCTCCACCTCCACTAGTGTGCAGCCCCACCTGGATGCTCCTGTACTGTGTTAAGGATTGTGTTAGCTTTTCCTGGCAAATATTTGCATCTTCCCGTAAAGCTGAAAAAAGTTTTAGAACAGAATACAGAACCGCTCTTCATGACCACCCTTTTAATGCACACGGATACTGCATAACACGAAAGGGCCGCGTGTGTGCGCGTGCGCGTGCGCGTGTCGTAGCTGGAGATGGTGCCTCTGCTGTTGCCATGGAGACCCCTCCATGAGACCATGTGTGGGCAGAGGGAGGGAGGGAGAGAGGAGGAGGAGGAGGAGGAGGAGGAATGGAGAAGGACAGAGAGGGAAACCGGGGCTCGTGTAGTTTGTAATGCTGCCGAAAATCCAAGAGCAGACATGTGTCCGCAAAACGGGGCGGGAGGGACTTTGGAGACGGGCAGGCTGGGAGCCCCGCAGGGCCTGGGCCCGTACACAGGGCTGCAGCAGAGAGGCCCACCCTGGGGGGAGGGGGGAGAGACACCCCTTTTAGCGCCCTGCTTCAGGGCCAGCAGGGGGAGCCAGCAGCGGGGATCACGGTGCGAGCAGGTGCCATTGCAGCCAGGGACACGAGGCTGTGCTCCCTCCCGGCCCTCTTGCACCGGGAGGTTGTGCGTCAGGTGCATGCGTCCTTCTCCAGACCCCCCTCTGCCCTCCTCTATGAGCCCCCAGTTTCACAAACTTCCCCCCCCCGCCTCTCTCCTCGCCCGCGCTCCCTGATTCCTGGCGAGCTCTCTCCCTCCTCCCCGGTGGTTAACACTCCCCCCCCCCACAGGAGCAGATGTCCCAGGTCCTGGACGCCATGTTCGAGCGCCGGGTCCAGCCCCAGGAGCACGTCATCGACCAGGGCGACGACGGCGACAACTTCTACGTCATCGAGAGGTCAGTCCGCCGCGGCTGCCGGGCGTGTGCGTCCTGCCCCTCTGTGTGCCCGATCCAGCGGGAATCTCCTCTCCTCCGGCCCTGTGTTTACCTGGAGTGTGTGCTGCTCTATCGGTTTTATTGCGGACATTCCTGCAGCTCCACAGCAACACTGCCTTACAAGGACAGGCACTGGGGGAGGGGGATCTCTCTTTCTGAGGGCAGTGGTTATTCTGCTCGTTCTCCCCCCTTTCTCTCATCTGCAGGGGCAGAATCTCTCGCTCTCTTCCCCCCTCCCTCTTCAGCAGGGGCAGAATCTCTCGCTCTCTTCCCCCCTCCCTCTTCAGCAGGGGCAGAATCTCTCGCTCTCTCTTCCCCCCTCCCTCTTCAGCAGGGGCAGAATCTCTCGCTCTCTTGCTCTTTCCCCCCTCCCTCTTCAGCAGGGGCAGAATCTCTCGCTCTCTTCCCCCCTCCCTCTTCAGCAGGGGCAGAATCTCTCTCTCTTTCTCCCCCAGGGGCGTGTACGACATCCTGGTGCTGAAGGATGGTGTGAACATCTGTGTGGGGAAGTACGACAACAAGGGCAGCTTCGGGGAGCTGGCGCTGATGTACAACACCCCTCGCGCCGCCACCATCGTTGCCACCAGCGAGGGGGCGCTGTGGGGCCTGGTGAGACACTCCCGTCTTCGCCTCGTTTAACTCAAGGGCCCGTCACCGGGGCTGGGGGCCAAACTGTGGCATAGCTGCAGGATAATCAAACTCCTCATCCTGACTGTGAAGCTGCCGTGAGGAGCCCCATTCAGGGTCTGGCTCTGTCACTCGGTGTGAGTTACTGACCCTCCTGCGGCTCTGTCCTTCGAGAGAGGCGTCAGACCGAGACCCAGTTGTCAGGGACTCCTGAGCGCCAGGTTGCGAGTCAGTTCAGCCCCCGCAGGCTGCTTTGGATGACAGTATCTGCCGAGTGTGAGTAGTCAACTAGACCAGGTGTCCCATCAATTCTGATCAATTCCAGGTGCTTTATTGGCACGACCGATAAGTTAAATCAGTGTTGCCAAAGCAAAACAAATACGATTAACGTAAAACAAAAATCTACAGACATTTACAATAAAGACACAATCATAAGATATTTACATCTAAACAGATGGAGTATTATAGGGAGACGGGCTCACTGCTCCTCAGGCTGGGACAGGAGATCACATACTGGGCTGCCAGTTCCAGTAGGATGGGAAGCTGTTCTGATTCTGGCAGGCATGGGAACTCTGGGATTAGATTTGTAAATTTTGGGAAGAATGTTTCTCTATCTCCATCTCTGGCTGCCTGAGCCCTTAGTGCTGAGGTAGTGAGGGAATGCAGGACTGTCACACAGCTGTGTGACACTGACACCTAGTGGACTTCTGGCTGTAGTACAGTGTAGTGTAGTGCTGTAGTTTCTCCATTACAGTCTAGTCACTTTTAGAGCTTTAGAAAGAGCCCTTATTTATTTTGAGGTTCCTGCATCACATTTTGTTTGTTTTTATTTAGAGAAAGATGGAACCAAATTAGATACAAGTGACATGTTTTGCACAGACCACATTTGCACAGTACAATATTGTGCATAAATATTGTATGTAGACGTGGGCTAATACTTATCAGTTTTCTCTCTATGTCTTGCAAATATTTTTGCAGGTTTCTTAAACTGTGTACACTCAAAACAAGGGGGATGTGTAATCTTCTGCGAGTGTAGGGAGGGAGAAAAGCACATTACATTACACTGCAAGAGAAACAAGAACAACAGAAGAAACACATGCTTTCAAGTTTCTCAATTCGTTTGTTCTGAACCTCGGCGTGTGTTCCGGGCGCCTGTCTTCCAGGACCGGGTGACGTTCCGGAGGCTCGTCCTGAAGAACAACGCCAAGAAGAGGAAGATGTACGAGATCTTCATCGAGTCCGTGCCGCTGCTCAAGTCGCTGGAGGTGAGGCCTGGGCGTGGCTCTGGGGGGAGGGGGAGGGGGGTTTTGGGGTGAGTGATTTCCTCCCCCCACCTGTGGGGCTGGGGACCCCTTTCCGCTGCCCTGACGCTGCCCTGTTCCCGCTAACCCCCCAGCTGTCGGAGCGGATGAAGATGGTGGACGTGCTCGGTGTGAAGATGTACCAGGACGGGGAGCGCATCATCGCACAGGTAGGGCTGTCCTGTCCGCTCCCCTCGCCGCGCCACGGCCCAGCCCCCCCAACCCCCGCTGACGCTCTTGCTGTCTCCCTCTCCGCCAGGGGGACAAGGCGGACTGCTTCTACATCGTGGAGTCCGGCGACGTGAAGATCATGATGAAGAGCAAGGTGAGTCAGGGAGCCGTGGCGTCGCTCGCCGGCGGGCAGCTCCTCCCGTTCCGCTGACCTCCCCCCCCACCTCCTCTCCCCCAGACAAAGGCGGATCAGCAGGACAACGCCGAGGTGGAGATCGCGCGCTGCACCAGGGGGCAGTATTTTGGGGAGCTGGCTCTGGTCACCAACAAGCCAAGAGCCGCCTCTGCGTACGCCGTCGGGGACGTCAAGTGCCTGGGTAAGACGCGGCATTGCCCTCGCGCCCTCTCCTTCGTTCTCTTGCCCCCCCCCTCATGGCTCCCTCTCTGCATCTCGCTGTCCCCAGTGATGGACGTGCAGGCGTTCGAGCGGCTGCTGGGCTCGTGCAAGGAGATCATGAAGAGGAACATCGCCCACTACGAGGAGCAGCTGGTGGCTCTGTTCGGCTCCAGCATGGACCTGCGGGACTGAGAGACCACACCCCGTGCCTTACTGTCACACCCCGACGCTCCCTGACACTCCTGCCCCGACGCACCCGCGCCCCGACACTCCCACCCACCCCGACGCACCGACGCTCTCACGCACACTTCACATTGACTTCCAAACGCAGGCAGCCTCCTCTGCCCTGCCGTGCTCCCACAGAGATGCACGCGCAGACACGGCTGGACAGGGGCACGCAGACGGACAGACTCCGGGGGAGAGCCGGGCCCTGGCGGCGGAGACAGAGCCTCCTGGCTCTTACACTGCCTCTCCCTCTTTCACACACCGTACCTCCCACCCCTCTCCTGCTCCCTGCTGCCCCTCTCGGCTGTATCGCGCTCTCCCTCTCCCTCTCCCCTTCTCTCCTTCCCACACTCCGTACGTTCAGGCTTGGGAGGGTTACAGAGAGAGACGGAGAGGACCCCTCCTCACTGAACCTCCTGGGTAATTCAGGGTTCCAGCAATGAGCACAGCACGAAGACAGTGACCCTGATCCCCCACCCCCTGTGCACTGAAAGGGTCAGAGAGACTCCAGGGTCTTGCCCGCACTCCGCTGTGCTGGTGGTTGCAGAGGCACACGGGGGTCTGTGTCGTGCTGCGCTGTGCCAGCGGGGGCTGAGGCGGTCTGTAGGAGAGGCCTGCGCAGGGCAGCCGCGTGGCCAGCCCGCCCGTTCTGAGGGCCACGCCACGCACAGCTCTGGGGCTGCGGTTCTTGCCACACAGCGGTCGTTCCGAGCTCCCCGGACCCCTGTGCATGGGGTACGCACACCGGTTGCTGCTGTGCTAAACCGAGCTGCTCAGCCGGCGGGTGGGGGTGACGCCTGACCAAGCACAAGACCCATACACACACACACGCACGCACGCACGCACGCACGCACGCACGCACGCACGCACGCAGGCAGGCAGGCAGGCAGGCGTGGGGGTTCCCGCCGGCTTCAGCAGGGAACGGAGGCGTTCGATCTCGCGGGACCCCCGTGTGGCCCAGCGTTTCCCTGCAGGCGGCGCTCGGTGTGGCTGCTGTGTCGGCTGCTCTGGCGGAGGCCGCCCCTGGGCCGGACAGCAGGGGGCGCAGCTGTGTGTGACGGGCGGGGGGATTGGGGGGAGAGGGATCACAGCGAAGTGCCTTGGCACCGCGGGGTCCTGCGGTGGGGGGGGGGGGCTCCCCGAGTCGCTGACGGAACAGACACCGAACTACAGCCAAGGAGACCGACGAGACGGGACACTCCGCTCTGAAGAAACGAGTATATATCTATAACATCCCCTGAGAAAAAGCAAAAAAAAAGTTTTAGAAAATGCATTTTTGAAGAAAAACGTGGAGAAAAAATCTTTGATAAAAAAGTGTTTCCTCTTTGGGGTTGAATCCTGCCAATGATTGCTAACCTGCTGTTCTTGATTCAGTTTGTGCTGGTGATTCTACAGAATAATTTGTGTTCTGGGTTTGATTAATATATACTTTCCACCTGTATTATTATTAATAGTATATTATTACAATTTTGTTGTTTTTTTTTGACTGATACTAAAAGGCAAAAGCAAGTCCAGCTTATTTCTCTTAGATTCTCTGAAGAACGAGTTGCTCTGGAAAACTGTTCAAAATAAAAAAAACAACATTTTGTTAAAAGTGTTTGTTGTTGGTTGGGGAGGGATGGCCGAACGCGTCTGTGTCCAAAGAAAGATGGTATTTCTACTTTGAACCAGCAGGAGAGTGTTCTCTGTCTGCATCTGCGGGCTGTGGGAGCTCAGAGTGACCTCTGTGCACAAGGCAGTGGGCTCTGTCTGTCTGTACACCGCAGTGGTACTGCTCGCGTCGGCCCCCTGCCTTGCAAGTCAAACCCGGCTCGGGACTCGTGCTTTCTTCCCACCACCTTCTGAACAAGCAAGAGTAATCTGGGATGTTTTGCGATGCGTTACTAGAAGTAGCCACAAGGTGGCAGCCTTCTGTTGGGCTAGCTTTGCTCGGCTGGAATGCGGCACATGAACGTGCTCGTTTCAGCGTGGGGTAATTCCGTGGATGTTTTCTGAATCCGAATAACGTTGGGTGATTCATTCACTCAGGCTTCAGGCTTGGGGCAGTTCCTGTACATGGGCACTGGGGGAAACTCCGAGCTTGCTTTGCTCCTCGAAGTTGCTCGCTTGCAACTTTGTGTGCAGTAGGGGGCTGTGAGGTTGCGCCCCGGTGTGCTAATTGCAGCTCCCGAGGTCTCCCAGACGCTGAAGAGCACTGCCTGTGGGACTTCTGGAATTCAGCTGATTCATGCTGGATCATCACTTCTCGGATCTCCACGCACGGCTAATTTTGTGTTGGAGCGAGTCTGAGCACTTGCAGCTCACAAGCTATCTGTGAGTCAGGGCTGGACAGCTATAAATAACTCTACAGCGCATTGTGACACCTTGCCCTCGTGCCGTAGTCCGCTCACAGCCGTGCAGAGCTCGCCCGCAACTGGGGCACGCCAGCACCTGATACACCCCTTCTGCTCAGGTATGTAAACATTGCAGAATAACCCCATCTCCAAACCCCATCTCCTGACAGCAGCCAGGACAGATTTCTGTGCTTCAGTTAAGTCTTTCTGTATCGCTCCTTGGAATTACTGGGTTTAGCTGGAAACCAGTCCTGGCCATGTCCTTCTAGGTGCTGTAAAGAGGTGCAGATGAGGTTCACAGACCTGGTTCTGATTCCTGCCCTGGTCCACATTCTGTTTCCTGGCCCGAGCTGTGTCCTGTGCGCCGGCGACAGGCCCCAACATCCTGTGGCCGTCGGCCAGATAAGCAACTTTCTGAGGACAGGCATGAGCAAAGCCCAACAATCTCACTGTCTTTAAAATATTTTGGATGATACAGGTTGCTCCATTACTCAAAGAGCTTTGCTCAACTTGAGAGCAGAACCAGGTCAAGAAAGCTGTGATTCCTGGCCTGTGAAAGGAAGTGAATCTCTTTGGGTTTTAAAAGTAAGAGATTATGATGTGAGAATCACATGATCTACAAGTATTCAGAGTCCTAGGAGGGGCTGACAAAATCAACCTAGCATAGCAGGAGACACTCAGGACTGGGAACAGGAGAGCAGCCTGTCAGTGGGAGATTAAGAGGAGACACTCTCAGGACTGGGAACGGGAGAGCAGCCTGTCAGTGGGAGATTAAGAGGAGACACTCTCAGGACTGGGAACGGGAGAGCAGCCTGTCTGTGGGAGATTAAGAGGAGACACTCTCAGGACTGGGAACGGGAGAGCAGCCTGTCAGTGGGAGATTAAGAGGAGACACTCTCAGGACTGGGAACGGGAGAGCAGCCTGTCAGTGGGAGATTAAGAGGAGACACTCTCAGGACTGGGAACGGGAGAGCAGCCTGTCTGTGGGAGATTAAGAGGAGACACTCAGGACTGGGAACGGGAGAGCAGCCTGTCAGTGGGAGATTAAGAGGAGACACTCTCAGGACTGGGAAGAGAGTCTAGGCATCTGGAACTTGCTCGTTGAAGACCGGGAAGAAGGTCTGCTAGTTCCGTAGTGTGTTGATGGTGGGGGGGCTGCAGCCCAGTCAGGTGTTTTTAAACATCGGCTGTTAATGGAAACGGGCCCTGGGCTGTGAAGAGGACTTTGGTCCTAAATCGAATCGGAATTTAACTTCATTGCAGTATAGCCGAATTTAATTTTATGCCTCACCAGTTTCAGCGATCTGTCTTTAGAAACTGGTGATTTTATGGTGACTCACAAAGCTGTCTGGGTTGTGTCCCCCCAGACAGGGGTTCGAGAGGAGTTCAAGTGACTCGTTCCTGTGAGGCTCCTGTGAGGATCTGTGAGTTTCCCTGAGTGACAGGGTTTTCTTGGGATCTGCACTCAGTTCAGGGGAAAGAACAACTTGTGTGGCCACTCAGGTAAGTGGGCTGTTGCACCCGAACGCGATTCCCCAGGGACAGCAACATCCAGGAGCAGGACGCTTTGAGAATGTTTGTTTTGATGTGGTGGGACGGGTCTGGCTCGACCTGCTTGGTCCACGGGCAGTCTCCTGGCCGCAGGCCGAGGTGGAACAGATCTGCAGAAGGGGGGTGTCTGTCACTGTACACAGCCTCGCCCTTCAGTGTGAACAAAGCTTGTCCTTTGAAATAGTAAAGTCATGAGATCAGCCCTCACGTGTGGGTTGATATGTTCCTGGGTCTGTCACGCCTGGTTCCCCTCTCTCATTCTCTCACTTAATCTGTCCCTCCCTTGTGTCTGTCCCCCCTTCCCCTGCCTGTCAGGGGGCAGTAATTGCTGTTTGTGAGCCTGGCTGTTTACAGTACACATGGGCTGCTACCTGTTTATTTCTCTCTGACGCTGATAGTTGCCAGTTAGGAGAGTGTTGTGTCCTGTAAACACAGCTTCGCCCTTCAGTGGTCTAGTTACAGTTACAGTTATGGTTGCAGTTGAAGATACATTTGTAGGTACAATTATGGTTGCTGACAGAAGGACACACACACACTGACAAACAGAAGGACAGAGACACACTGACAGAACGACACACACACACTGACAGACGGACGGACGGTCTCTGGGCAGGCTGTCCAGACCCAGCGATCAGCCCAGCCCTCGAGTGTGCAGCGAGACAGGGAGGGGGGAACATCGTGTGGCACAGAGGTGAGGAGAGCGACACCGCCCTGTCGAAGGGTCCGGTGCCCAGCGGAATCACGGGACGGAGACAGAGACGGGCAGGAGGGAGTGAGACAGCGGAAGGAGAAGATCCGGTGAGCCGTTTCTGAACGGCAGCGTGGGGCCCGCGGGCGACAGGGAGCTCCTGAACAGCGTCGTGCCTCTGTGCCGCGCCAGGGAGCCCCACCTTCCCAGCCTTTGATCCGGAGGCTCTTGTTATAGAAGCCGGTGATTTATAAATCCAGGCCGAGGAGGGCGTAGGGCAGAGTTCGCGGGAGCACACGTGGCAGACGCAGACTCTACGCCGACGCCAGACGCCAGACGCCATGCCCGTCCCTCATGGGGCTGCCAGTCTGTCCCTCTCCCGGCTGGCAAGGGCCAGGCCGGTTCCCACACCGGGCAGGGGAGAGAGCTGAGAGACAGAGGGCAGGGGTGATGGAGAGAGCTAGGGGCAGACAGGACGAGAGGAGGGTAAATCCCTCACCTGCGACTCCGCAGAGCGTGGGTCAGGCTGTTTGTCAGCCAGGCTGCTGGCTGGCTAGCTCACTGTTGGCTTTGTTTGGTGAGTTGATGGGTATGTTAGTGTGCCCACGTCTCAGTTGGATGCCTGCTGCTTGGCAGGTCAATGTGTGGGTCTCTGAGGGGCCAGTGTCTGTTTCTACTGGTTGTTTGTGTGATGATGGGATGTGGAGCTCCTTGCGCGAAGGGGTGATTGGTGAGGAGGTCCATTGTCAGCTCGCTGTGCTCCTCGGTGAGGTGGAGGGTGGTGGGTGAAGTTGTGACTTGTAGACAGGTGAGCGGGTGTTTGCTGTAGCTGTCTGGTTGGATGGCTGGCGGTCTACACTGCGGTGGCCACTCAGTCTCTCTCTGGTGCCTTCATGGAAACCCACTCAGATGCTTCCAGAAAGGGACTGGGTCACATTTTCCATGCGCCCACGTTTTTCTCTCTGTAGCCCTGACTTTCCCCTGTCCCCTGCCTCTCTTCTTCTGTCCAGCAAAATGCTGTTATTTCCCTCATCCTCATGATTAATTCATGAGTCTTCCCTTCTTTTGCAAAGCCAGATGACAATACAGACCCAGAAACAGTGTCAGTAGGTTTAATCTTTTTTCAATTAATTCAGTGCACAATGCTACAATACAAAAGATAAAGAACAGAATGTGAATTATTCATAATTCACCATGGAGCTGAGTGAGAAGGTCCATTGTGTGAGAGTGGAGTGTATCAGCCCACACATCATGAAGGAAACGATGTGTACAGCATTTCCACGGTCAAGTGCATCCAAACCCCTTTTCATTCCTCGATTAATTCAGTTATTGTCGCTGCTGTTGTTGTTGTTATTGTTGTTGTTGACATTTCAAAACGGTGTCAGATGACGTCGCCAACGAAATACCAGCCTGTTGCATCATCAGATCTGTACTCAGCTTCAGAGGGGTGAAGTACCCCCTGTCATCAAAACACAGAACTGTCTGCAGGGGAGACTCGAACCCAGGGCCTTCAGGCTGGTCCACGCTGGGCACCTCTGTATCGCCTTCACCACGGCTCTCCTGCTGGAGAAAAATGGTTCTGCTGAGAGTTAGAGTTTCTTTCTTGTGTTGTGAGATGGCCAATGTTAATTCATATCTACGTATCCCATAATGCACAACAAATTCATGACAAACACTAACTCTCGATCATGTTTCTTGTTCACTAAAGATCTTCTGTCAGTTTGTTACTGGATTTTTTTTCTGATGTTTAACAGGAGTTAAAAAAAAAACATTTCATGCTGGAGCAGAAAGATTCTGAAGTCCTGCTATCATCCCGGCTCAGCCTTAAACCCCAAACTCGCCCGTCATCAGGTCTCGGGGTGACGTCTGGCACAGACCTGTCCTGGTGCAAATCATGAGCTGGCAGAAATGACACAGGACAGGCTCCACCTGAGCTGCACTCTGCTGTAATTAGGGGGCAGGTTAATTCTGCCTTTGTTCGTCAATTATGGGGTTTCTTTTGATTTAATTAGTGATCACAGCGGAGGTTAATTGCAGGCCATAAACGAACGAAAGGAGAAGGGTGCCAATCAGAAAATGAAAACTCAGAGAAACCACAGAGCCACAGGATCACAGGGTGAAGCTGTTCTGGGTGAGCTGAGCGCCATGGTGGGGCTCAGACTGCTGTGGGCATAGTGGGAGACACTGGAGACTCACTGCTGTGGGCACAGTGGCAGATACACTGGAGTCTGGGACTGAGCTGTTGCTATTACTGCTGCTCCTGTTACAGTCTCTGATACTGCAGTTTCTACTGCTAATGTACTTGCTCCTGCTGTTACTACTGCTACTGGTACTACTGTTCCTGCTGTTACTACAGCTACTGGTACTACTGTTCCTGATGCTACTGCAACTGCTAGCACAGCCACTACTGTTCCTGGTGGCACTACTGTTATTGACACAGCTACTACTGCTCCTACAACGTGTCACTAGCGCTGCTTCTGCCAATACTGCAGCTGCTGTTTTACATTGCTATACTACTGCCGACTAACTGCCCAGGCGCTGCTGATAATTCCGTTCTGTTACTGCTGCTGCTGGTCAACTGTTGGTACACTGTTCCAGCCACAGCAGAGCACCTGCATGTACAGCCCGTGTGTAAGAGCACACAGTTTATCTTGCAGCTCTGGGAAGCTCTGATCAGAGTCTATACCTAGTTATTACTGTCAGCGCTGATGACAGTGCTGGCGTGAGAGGGAATCAGGCATTAAAGGCTGAGGTTTGGGGTGACAGTTTCAGCCGCAGGGCCTGTTTCTCTGTCTCTCCCGTTTTCCACTCTGAGACCGGTCAATCCCCAGCCTGGCTCCCTGAATCCGGGTTAATCGCTGCACCTCCAGCCTGCCCCCACAGGGAGTCTCCGGGGACTTTAGATCCCGGTGATTATAGCAACTTCCACCTGAGACAGATAATTTCTCCTGCCTCCTGCATGAGTGACGCTGCTCCAGCTCTCCCCAGGCTAACCAAACCGCCCTCCCGATCCCAGGAATCAGGCTGCACACCTGACCTCACTCACACCTGGGCCAGGTGACTCATTCCGTCTGGCGGGGTAACACTGGCAGTCTGCCGTGCGTAATGGGCCATTACTGGTGCTGCACACAGTCTGGTGCAGCCCACAGCGCGGAGGAGGCCTGTAGTTCAGATGTTGCTGTCTCAAGCCGGGGCTGTCCCTGTCATTGGACCAGGCTTGGGACAACAAGAAGCTTATGGGCCAATAAAGATGGCTGGGATCCCCTTGGGGCAAGCGTGTTGCCAGTGAAAGAAGTGCCACTCATCCCATCAGCCCTCACTCTCCTGCAAAGGAATGGTGGAGCTGGCAGCAAGTCCAATAACCAATAGCTTTGGCAAGTGGGCGGGGCAATGGAGAGCGAGATCTGGTTCTCATTGGCTCCGACAGGTGGGCGTGTCCGAGGAGAGCGAGATCTGGTTCTCATTGGCTCCGACAGGTGGGCGTGTCCGAGGAGGGCGAGATCTGGTTCTCATTGGCTCCGACAGGTGGGCCACAGAGGACTACACACACAGGTCCATATTGTCATAAGAACATAAGACAGGGAACAAACGAAGAGGAGTATTGGCTCCAACACCACGTCTGGGTTCTGATCATTTCTTACACACTCCCCTGTCCCCTTGTGTAAAGAACGTTCTCCTGTTCTTATTTTTAAATGAACTTTCATGTAGCTCCCGCTGTTGGCCCTACGTCAGTAGACAGCTCGCCATTTGAAATTTGGAAAGGCAGCACAGAGAGGAATAGCTGCAGTTCTGTCTCGAAGGTGTAACTGGAGTTCTGTCTCTCCGAAGTGGCTGCAGGTATATTACAGCTCATGTTTAATACAAGTAATATATATTGCAGGTAATATACCGACAACCCTAACCTGTCACAGTAACCTGTGCTCCTACCTCTCCGTGACAGCTATAGTCTTACCTGCCTGCAGTGTAACTGGACCGGAGAGGCAGGCTGGAGTTTCCTCACCTGGCTCAGGTACTGCCGTTCTAAACTCTACCTGCCGAGCTGCCAGGACAGCAGGCCAGTGCTGCGGGTCACCTGGGGGGGCTAGTGAAATACAGTGGTCCCCCTTGGTGGGGCCAGGAGCACAAGAAGCGCGTAAGGAAGTGTACGGCCGAGGGGGGCCGGTCAGCCCCGCTGGCCCATCAAGAAGTGAGCAGCGAATTGATCCCAGAATCTCTTCCAGCTGTTTCTTGAAATGAAACCAGGAACCACCAGCTTCAGCAGCACGGATGTGCAGCTTGTTCCACACTCCCACAACTCTGTGCTGTGGGAGAGAGAGTCACGCGTCCCTCTCTCTGTGATAAACTAGGTTTCCACTGGTGTGCTCTGTCGATGTGTGCTGGGTTGACTCTCTCGATGCCCTGGAGGACTTGGAATACCTGTATCGGGTCCCTGGCCTTCCCGGTGTTTAAATACGAGTCCAGAAATAGCAGATCGTCTCTTGCTCACTGGGTTAGTTATATAATAGCCACAATGTTCACAGGTCTTTCCGTTGGGTTTTACAGGATAGCTTTTCACTTTATGACGCACCGAGCATGTGCAAAGTTTATTCGGCACGCCTGACGTGGGAGGGAAAGGGACCGCTGACCGCCAGGTGCGTCGACCGGCGTAAGTCCCTGACTCAGGAGTGAGAGCCATGGTCAGGGCTGATGTCACGGCAGGGAGAGCTTGACGACACAGACAGGTGAGCTCACCTGAGACAGGTAAGATCCCAGGTGCCCCAGACTGAGTCACCGGCCTGCTCTCCTTCGCCAGTGGACAGCCACACGTGGGCACGCTGCACACACAGTGTAGACACAGACACACACGCGTACAGACCAGGGCTGGTCACGGGCAGACAGGCCAGAGCATCTGAAATCCCCTGGATAAAATCCCTCAATCTCTTCGTCTCTGACTCTCCTGGTAGCTCCCCCTCTGTCTCCTCTTACACTGACACATCTCTGCTTCTCTCTCCTCTCTCTCTCTCTCTTTATACACGTATTTTCTATCTCTTCCCTCTGTCTCCCTCTCTTTCTCCTTCCCTCTGTCCCAATCCCCAGCTCCTCTCCACCTCTCAGCCCCTCACTCACTCACTCACTTGCGTGCCTGACCGTGTGTGTTATGTAACACGCCTTCCCACTGAGTTTTGTTTTTAACTTAAAGGAGAAGGACGCTATGAGAAACACACACAAACACAGAAATAACACTCACAGCTGAACACTCAGAGAGATCACACACGCTCACAAAAATCACAGACACAAAAACACTCACAGAGATCACACATGCGACTGAACACTCGCAGAGGAGGGTTGCTGGTGGGTTAATTGGCTTCTGGGAAAACTGGCCCTGGTGTGAGTCTGTGAGTCTGTGTGTCTCCTGCAATAGACTGGCGTCCTGCCCAGGGTGTACCCCGCCTTGTGCCCTTTGCTTGCTGGGATAGACTCCTGTATTGGATGAAGCACAGTGGACACAGTCCTGGTCAGCTTATTAAGGGACCCAGAAAACCATCATGGACCCATCCTGAATGACTTTACCGAATGGTGCGACGGGTTTCTCGTCGCAGTTAAATGTTTAAAAAACATAGGAGCTGGTCGCTGAAGAAAAGCAACACCCCTCCTACCTACTGTAATGAAAGGTCAGACTGTAGAAATGGTCAATGACTACAAGTACTTGAGGACTGAGCAAGGTGGAAAATGTCACTCTTATTCCTAAACTTAAGTTTTGTTTTCACTAAATACGATTCCACACCCATACCGGACTGGTACTGAGTCACATCTGACTCTGGCGTCACTTAAGTAAACGTCCAAGTGTTAAACGATAACACACTGGGAGCTGTGCAGTACTTGCATAACTTGGAGCGCAGCTGCATGGAGAATTGTGCTTTATCATACCGTATGACGTGTTTTCCAGGAAAAAAAACACAACACAAAACTCGAGCCGCAACCTTTCCCCACAAGGCAACATGATCTGTCACCCGCTGCTATGGCAACACCGGCGTCACCATGCCCCGCGTCCCACCGCCCAATCGGAGACGGGCTCCCACGGTCATGCCGACCAATGGCTGCTCGGGGGAGGGGAGGGGCGACGGTGCCAGAACGAGGCTGGTGACAGTCACCCCCTCCGCCATCTTAGGATCGTTGAGTGACGAGAGCGGTTTCCTGCCTGAGACCCGCTCCCGGCGATAGGTCAGTACAATAAAGAAGGAAAAAACAAAAGAGGAAAAAGACTAAAAACCCGAGAGGTAAGGATCATTGAGCCCTTGCTTTTCTCCCGTTTGCGTGAAATCCGGGCTTGGCCGCCGGAGAGGGGGTAGTGTTTGCGTTGACAGTGATATCCGGTACCGGGGGGGGGAGGAGGAGGAGGAGGTTGCGGGGGTTGAAGGAAGCCGAGAGAGAAAAATGGCGAATAATGGAAAATAAGAGAGTCTTTTCTAAGAGCCGTTGTGAAGGGGAATAGCCGTCCGTCTGGGCCGGGGCTGTGTTTCGTCGCAGCAGGCTGGCAGCTGCTCTGGAAAGTTACCGGCGCTGCCGGGCCGGTGGGGTTGGGGGGGGGACGGGACGCAGGAGACGCGAGCTCTTCGGAACCGGTCCGCTGCCCGCGACCCGGACGGGCGGCGGGTACGAGCCCAGACGCGCTGGGGTCGCCCTGTCCTTGTCGCCAGTCGACGGGGGGGGGGAGGACGTGCCGTCCGTGCCTGCTCTGTGTCCTCTCATCGGTCGGCTTGTTCAAGTTCAGCATCATCCCCGGCACACACCACGGACAGAAACTGTTTTACTGGAAGGCTTTGAACTGCTGATGGCGTTAAATTGATAATCCTTCCCCCCCCCCCACCCCAGTTTACGGTGCACAGACCCGCAAGAATGTAGTTTCGTACAAGCTTTTCTTAACGGGTCAGCATCCGCAGGTAATGTGATGTCCGGCCTCCAGAAATGCTTTTCCGAGATCATTCCCACCTCCTCTCCCCCCCCCCCCCGCAAGGATTTTAAATACCTCAGCGGTCTTCCTGGGACCCCGGCGCCGGTGCTGGGGTCCCCCCACACCCGTTGGTTTCTGTTCCCGTCTTGGACGCTGGACGTAGGATTTGCAGTAACTGACCGCTGGGGTGGGGTGACCAGCAGGGGTCGCTCTGTGGCCGTGGGGTAGGTTGGCTCGGCTCTTGTGTACCCCTGTACCCCGAGTCTGGACTGCAGGGGCACGTCTCTGAATGGGTGTGGGGCACTCCTGTTGTGACAGACGCCATGCTGAGCCAGCAGCAGCAGGTGGATCGGCCCAGGTGGGGCACAGGTGCAGCTTCACGCTCATTAGTCTATTGTATGGCAGAGCTTGGGAGCTGCTGATCCGCGGGTCGGAGCCCCTGTGTGGGCCTGTCCCGGGCCAGCAGACCCGTATGCGGGCAGAGAGGAGGGGTTTGTCCAGGAGTCAGGATCCTGCCTGGACCAGCGCTGCTGTCAGATGGCTCTCTGTGCAGTCTGTGTCCTGGGCTGTTTATGTCTCTCACTAAACACACTGAGAGAGGGAGAGAGAGTGCAGGTCCGGTGTGTCTGTGTGGGGTCCAGTCCTGTCCTGGGGGGGTCAGTGTGTCTGCAGGGTGTCCAGTCCTGTCCTGGGGGGGTCAGTGTGTCTGCAGGGTGTCCAGTCCTGTCCTGGGGGGTCAGTGTGTCTGCACGGTGTCCGGTCCTGTCCTGAGGGGGGGGTCAGTGTGTCTGCAGGGTGTCCTGTCCTGTCCTGGGGGGGGTCAGCGTGTCTGCAGGGTGTCCGGTCCTGTCCTGGGGGGGGGGGGGGGGTCACTGTGTCGTGCTGCTTTTGCTTTCCTCCTGAGGTGTTTTATTGGCAAAACGCATCTTACCCCCCACCCCCTCACCCCCCCCCGTTGTGCAACATCAGTTCGGTTGCCATCGCGAGTTTGAGCAGCTCCCCTCTCCTTCAAGCAGGAGGAGCCTAGAGCAGTAAACCTGGCGAGTGAGGTGCTGGCAGGCCCCGCGGTGCGGTGGAGTCCTCCTGTCTGCACTGGCCCTATCCCCAGGCTGTCCCCCACCCCTGCCGCCACAGCTGGAGCCCCAGAATCATCCTGCACCCCAAAACACGCCTGTCCTTGTAGCTCTGCGGTACTGCGGCTCGGGGCGTCGTGGCGTCCAAGCAGTGAGCAGCCGTGTGCCTGGCGTTAGAAGTCAGTCAGTGGAAATTTACAGAATACAGTATCTGTATCCCTCCACCCCCCCCCCGTGTCTGTTCTGTGCCAGCTGTAGAACCCCCCCCTGCCCGTTCCTCTTTCACTCATCTTGAGTTAATCTCCGACCCCTCTGAAGTTCCCGCGGCTCTTCCTGTGTCTGGTTTGGGATGAGGGACAGGTGACGTAGAGGTGATATCCTGGGGCACGCGAACAAGGCGCTCCTCTCCCCCTTTCCCTGGGCACGATAGGAACACAAAGACGGATACAGGCGAGAGGAGCCGTCCACCCTCTGGCCCATGTGATGGTTATTACCAGCATTTAGTAACTGCAGGGTTACAGGTTCAAAATCCCAGGTGCTGCTGCTCTCTCTGCACCAGTACAACCAAGATGCATCAAACGGAGCGTATCTGGCTTGCTTCGGCTGACATCTTCAGCCAGATTGAATTCGTGAAGAAGGATCTGGCAGTATTGTCTTTCCCGTGGTCTCGATAAGGCAGATTTTAGTTTTTTCCAGCCGTGTGGCTGATGCCGATAACCCGACTTCTCTCGAGAAGTGGCCACATGAGATCCCCCTGCTGGAGGGGCCCGATGAGCTGAATGACCTCTCTTTCGTGACCGGTCTGCTGTTCGTCTGTCTGTCTGTCTGTCTGCCCACCCGCCACCCTCCTCTCCTCTCCCCCTCCTGGCCGTGTGAATTATTCTGGGGCCCAGCGCCGCCTCTCTCATTAAACCTGAACCGTGTGGGTCAGGCCTTTTCTCCTAATTAAGGGAGAGGAGCGAGGGATTACACTTTGCAATTTTGTGCGTTTGAGTTTCTGCAGCGCAGCACTCTGCCCAGGTATAATTTGCGCAGAAATGAGCTGTTTGTTGTTGTGGTAGCTGGCGAATTCCCGAAGGTTTTCTCTAAGAGCTGTTTGTGCCGCTGGGTACCCTTTTGTTGAGAAAGTGCTGTGTGTATATTTAAACCCTGCTCTCACTTTCATCAGCTAAATTCAGAAGCTGGCACCAGGTAATAATCACCAGCTCATCTCTTTTTTTTTTCTTCTGTTTTTAGCCTTTTGAGGTCCAAGATATTCTTGCCGTCCTCGGAGTTAGTCACAGCTGCTGCGCTGTAAAGTGGTGTTTTTTCCTGTCCTTACCCCCCTCTCATTTTGTCATCACGGCTTTTAATTTTGAATATGAGTCAACGTTGTGGACAAAGCACTGGGAACAAAAGAGTCTGAACACAAGTTTATATTCCGAGAAGCGGTGTCTGTTCTCCCAGGACGCAGCAGCAGCAGACAGAGGGCAGGGTTGTGGAAGACAGAGGCAGCAGCTGTGGGCACATGGTGGCCTTCATCAGGAGCTCTGCAGTCGACCCTCCAGGCGCCCCTCAGTCCCCTCACTGGCTCGGAGGGGCTCTGACAAGATAGTAACCACCAGACGGGCTCAGTGGGCCCAGTGGCCTCCTCTCGTTTGGAGGCCTCCTGGTTCTTGTGTGATGTACAGTTGCAGCTCTGCTCTGCGGCGGTTTTCTGATCCGCGGCTCTGCGGTGCATGTGGGCCGGTCAGGACAGCCCGTGGCGCTCTCTGCTGGGGTGTGTGTGTGTGTGTGTGATAAGATCACTTTATTGGCCTTACACAATTTCTTGTATTGGGGTTCTTGTATTAGTATTGAATTTGTCTTTTCACATACCTCAACTTGCTCTCTATGAGCCACACAGACAGGGAGAGAAGCTTGGGGTCAGAGCCCAGGGTCAGCCATTTATACGGCACCCCTGGATCAGTTGGGGTTAAGGGCCTTGCTCAGGGGCCCAATGGAGTAGGATTCCTCTATCGGCCGCGGGATATGAACCGGCGGCCTTCCAGCCACAGGTGCAGATCCTGAGCCACAGAGCCACAGCTCCGCCCCAGGGGGGTAAGGCGGATTAAAGAGGGCTGAAGAGATGGCAGTCTGGGAGAAGTATTTCAGGGCGGGAGGGCGTGCAAGGGGCAAGTCTGTAAGTGAGCTGAGAGCTTAGAAAAACGTCAAGTTGATCGTTGAGCAAATTCTGGAATGCGAGCAAAGAGATCTCTGAAAGGCCCTGTTTTGTTTTTGCCTCCACTCCTCTCTCTTTCTCCGCCCCATCTCTCACACACTCTTAGAGTCCCCCCCCCTCGGTCTCTTCCCGTCTTCTCCCACCTGGAGCAGGTGCTGAATTGAGGGGAGCCCTGCGCGTCTCAGGTGTGTCGTTGGCTGGGACACGCAGCGCAGAAGTTGCCCCCCCTCCCGTTGCTGACTGCGTTGGGCTGTGATGGTGTCTGTGTGTTTGTATACATGATTAACTCCAGAACAACACAGGAGCTGCGCGTATCGGCGCGACAGGAGCGTGTCCGTGTCTGAGGCGTGCCCACCTGTCATTTCCCACCTGTATCATTTTGGCTTCCCACGTCTTCGGAAAAACAGAAGAAAGGTTGTAGGCTAGAGGCTCGTTGGGATCCGAGGGTCTTGCACGGCTGTTTCTGGGAAGAGCCCGGCGTTCCGGCTGGTATCAAGGGGTTTGACCCTCGCCGTTCACCAGAGCAGCTGGCAGGGCCTGAGAGCTCTGGTGTGGCAGGATGGGGGGGGGGGGGGTCACACACGGGTGGAGCGGGCGGTGGACGGGGGGGACGGCAGCGTCTCGCAGCTGGCCAGCGAGAGAGGGGGATAGCGGGGATTCGCTGTCCGTGACGGCTCTCCTCCTGTGCCTCCTTTGCCTGCTCGCTCACCTCCGTGCCCTGGCTGCGCACGCGGGTCTGGCGTCAGGTGTGACGGTGACCTGTGGAAGGCCCTGTTAGAGTTGTATTTCCACCCGTACTGTGTCCTTCTCCTCTCCATCCCTGTCCACCTCTCCCGCTCTGTCGGGGTCCGACCCCCCCTTCGGGCTCTTCCCGTCCCCCTTGTCCTCTCCTTCCCTGTTCTCCCGGGGATTTCCTCTCCCTCCCTCTCCTGGCCGTGTCTGCGGGCCCTGGCTGCTGGAATGTGTTGGGTAATGTCTGGCCGCAGTGAGACAGCAGGGTGGTGACTGTGGTCGGGGCAGGAGGCCTGCGGTCTGGCTCCCTGTGACAGTTTAGGAAAGAGGGAGAGAGTGGCGGATCGGCTCGCGCTCAGGCGAGGAGCTGTCTGCCGTCCTCCAGGCGGCCACCGGGCCCGGCCTGACCCTCCCTGCCAGGGGGGTCGATCTGGATCTCGCGTGCAGCTCTGCTGCCGGAAAGGCAGCACCCCGACTGTCCTGGGTCCCTCCCCCCCCCCTCCCGCCGTTGAGTGCGCAGACGAGGAGCCGAGCAAAGAAATCGGGGCTACAGCGCACAGCCCGGCGATAATGCAAGTCGGTCGTCCTTCCTCCACCTGTGCTGGGAGCGCCAGTATTTTTCCCGAGTTCCTTCTGTTTTCCCTCTGCCCCTTGTCGCAAACCCCAGGTGTTGTCACGGAGGTGTAGAGAGAGCAAGCGCGAGATGAAGAGCACGCTTTCTAGAAATGAGTTTTATTTTTTAATCCTGCACCAGGCGGTAGGCTTGTAGCTCCCTCAGCAGGGGGGGGTACAGGGAGGTGAGACAGTTCGGTAGCGAGAGTTTATCGATCTTCAGGTTAAGTAAACTAGGGTGGATAGATAAACAGCCAGGCGGGAGCTGAGAAACCCACACGGGAAGGGGCAGAGAGCTGCAGGGAGACCAGGAGACCAGGAGTGGGGCGCGGCGTTGTCCGGGAGGTTGAGCGTGCAGTGTTTCTCTGGGAATGTGTGGGATGTGGGCACATGCCGTGCGGTGGAGAGATGAGGGAGACACTGAAGGGCATATAAGGAGGGCCAGAGCCCCTTTGTAACACATTTGGAGCAACTTCCCACACACTGGCATACTAGCAGGCGGAGGAACACAGAGCAGCTTATTCTCGCGTCAGAGCTGCCACAGAGGGTACAGTGTGTACCTTTCTTGTGCAGACAGCGTCTCTCGCGCCTGCCTTCAGCCTGAGCCACTGCTCGTTCAGATCCAGCTCCTGACTGGCATAGCAAGCACCAGCACCCCCCCCCCCCCCCCCCCCATCTCTCCGACATCTTCGCCCGTCCTTTCCCCTCTCCAGCTCCGGCGGCTCTGGAATGTGATATCTCCACTGGCCCGGGTACGACAGCAGATCGCCCTCGTCCCTCCCTGTGAATAATTCAGTTTCCATCTAAAAGTTTGAACAGCGGGCTCGTGTTTCAGCGTCGGCGTGCCCCCGTGCCCGCGTCTCCTGCCCGTCTTTTCTCGGATCGCACTTTTCCAGGAGCCCTGTGACATTTCCCACTTCCCACCTCACTCTGTCTGCCCCTCTCCGTTTCGCTCCTCGGAGCCAGGGTGCTGTGGCGTGGCGGGCCGAGAGTCCTGGGATTCTAACTTCAGTTCCTGTGCTGGTGGGGAAAAGTGAGCAGGTGCCGAATTTGGGGGAACCCTGGGTGCCTCTGGCATGTCACTTGCTGGGACGCACGGCGCAGAAGTTGCCCCCCCATCGCTGACTGCAGTAGTGTTTGCGTGTTTGTATACGTGTTTGACTCGCAAGGTTCGTATCGGGGCGACAGGAGCGCGTGCCGGTGCCGGTGCCGGTGTCGGTGTCCGCGCGCGTGAGGGGCCGAGATTCCGGGGTATTAATAGGACGTGACTCCGCCGCCAGCCCGGGCTCCTGACTCGGGCCGAGAGCCTGCAGAGTGATGGTTAAGAGCGGCCGCTCTATTTATAATATTTATATACGACGGAGCCGCCGGGGCCACCCCTCCGCGCCAGGAGGTCGCGAGACGGGAGGGAAGGCGCTCGTTGCCGAAGGGGCCTCCCGGCGCTCGCCTGCCTGTCGAGGCAAAGCTCGGAACGCCGGGGGCCCCCCCCGACGGGATGGCTCTCCAGCCGGGTGTCGGGACGCGTGCCTGGAGTTAGTGAAACGGATCAGCCTCCCGTCGGCACAGCTGTCCGACCCATATAAAGCTTGACGCTTGAGAGCAGAGGTGCGGAGCAGCCAGATGTGTGCCGCCGTTGTAAGGCCACACTTGTGTCTGCGCGTGTTTGTTGACAGTCGTGTCACGGCTTTATAACATCCAGTACCGGTGTCATTTCATAGATGCCTCCGCAGAACCACCTGACTGCCAAACACGACATCTGGCTGACGTTTGGTCGAGGCCCGGCTTTGTTTTCAGCTCTGAAGCGAGACGTTAGCTCAGGTTTTTTTTCCTTAAGCGGGGAAATAGTTTTACAAACGTGTTTTCTTTTTTCTGTTGTTCTTTTTTTTTTTCTCCCCTAATTAGGAAGGAGAGCAAAACAATGCAATTGGGATCCCGAACGTTAGTGTCATGTCTTTGAAAGTAAATTGGCGCGCGCCCGTCGCCCCAGGAGCTGTGCCACTCCTCGCCGCCCAGGCTGCTGGTGCCGGGGGGGGGGGGCGGGTTGAGATTCGATGACTCCAGCGCCGTGTCGGAGTTGCTGCAGAGCAGTCTGAGCCTCGCTTAAGCTTCCCTGAGACTGTGAGCCTGATCACATCCGAGCTGCAGAGGTCAGACTCCCATTGCCACCTACGCTGGCTGACTGCACTGTACAAGTCTGCTAACTGCAGGGCTCGCAGGTCTGCCTCCTTTACGCATTCCGGAGTCTGAGCTTAGCCGCCTGACTCAGTGGCTGGATCTGCTCTGAGCCTGGTTGGGTAATAACGGGACGGGCTTGACAGTTAGATTAGGAATAACGACATGAAAAACATCCCCTGGGTACAGCTGGCTTCTGGCTCGTAATCGCTCCTCACCGCCGGTCCCCAGAGGCAGGTAGAGGGCAGCTGCAGCCTGCGTGAGTAACCGGGGAGATGTGTGACGATGGGATCCCCCCCCCGCCCCCCACAAAGGATGTCTGTTGGGAGGTCGGTTTCTCCCGAGGATGGGAGACAGAGGGGTGACGCACGACACGGACGCAGCTCGCCGTCTTTCTCTGACCTCAGCCCGGTCGGCTGTTAATCCCCGAGTATCCTCTCGCCTTAGGGCCGAGGAGGGCTGGACGCGTCGCCCTGCTCCCACGCCGCTCGTTAAAGACTAACTCTGCCTTACAGACGGGCAGCCGTCCTGCAGCTGGGCCTCTTGGCTCCTTCGCCGGCTCGCAGGCTGGGTTTGTTCTGAACCCCCTAGTGCTTCGGTGCGCGGTGTTTCCCCATCCAGACCCCCACCCCCGCGGCTCTGGAACACCACAAGCCCCTTCTGTTGCGGGTTTGGAATATCGGGGCTGTCCCGACGGCTGCTCGCGCCCCTGAAACAGGGGCTCCTTCCCACTCTGAGCCTCGCAGGCGGCTCCTCTCCTGGCGCGGTGTCCCGGGATGTCCCGCCCGGGGCTCTTGGGCTTGCGTCTCCCCTGTGGGCTTGCAGGTGACGGGGCAGAGGGGGGACGGACCCACGGGAGCTGGAAGGTCCTGGAGAGGACCCGGGCGGTTTCTGTGGCCTGACACAGCGGCAGTCCGCAGGACTGACCGACTCCAGCCCCCCCCCCAGGAAAAGGACAGCTGAGCGGTCGTTCCTGGGGCCCTAACCCTAACCCCACTGGGGTGTAAGTGAGGGGGGGCTGTGTGCACGTGTGCCACCCCTTCCCTGCCCCTCTGCCCTGCAGCCCCGCCATCGCCTCGCCCTCAATCCGGTCGCAGCGCCTCTCGCCTCGGGGGGGGGAAAAAAACATTTTTCTCTTAATTCTAAGGTTTCGAAACGCAAGAGACGGGCTTGAATCCAGGCGCTCCTCTCCCCCGCCGGAGGCACCAGCTGGGCTGGAGCGTCGCTGCCCGGCAGCCGCGCTGACCTCACGGGTGGCGAAACCCGACCCGCCCGCCAGCGCGACCTCGGCGGCCAGGTGACATAATTGCGTTGAGACTCGCCGCAGGGAAGGGAAAAAACCAGGCACGGGCGGCAGACGTCTCCGCCTCACAGTTGAGGGGCCGCCTCTCCCCCGGCTCCGGCTCCGGCTCCGGCTCCGGCTCCGCTCCTGGTTTTTCTGGCGCTGGGGAGCGAGCGAGCGAGCCGGCTCTTCCGACTTTGACAGATGCTGTTTACCAGCTTTTCTTGGAAGCCGGACTGAGGTTTCTTGTTCCTCTCTGTGTGGGGAAGTGGAGTCGGGGGGGGGGGGCTGGCCCCTGGCCCAGCTGTGTACTGCTGGAGTGCGTGTTGACGTGCTGCGTGTTTTCGGAGCAGGCTCAGCCCCGAGGAGAAAGCTCGGATTCCAGCGTTGGGGGGGGGGTGCTCTTCCTCACGGTGGCTGTGAGCCTCAGTGGGATCGATTGCTGCTACGCCTTCGGGGGCGGAGTCTTTTGCGCACCCAGGCAGTGTAGCCCTGGAGAGAAAGGGATCACGCTCCCCCCTCTGTATTATCCTGTATTGCCCTTATATCGGTTTAAAAATGCCCCCCCCCCCGCCTGTGTGCCCAACACAACACGGAACCAGAGTGTGGCTCCAGTCACACCTGCCCATTGGTTTTCCTTCTGCCTCTGTGGCCCTGATCCCTCTAAGTGCTGAGCTCTCCTTATCCCTGTGTTTGTCATCCCGCCATTCTGCTGTCCTGGTTGGATTGGAGGTTGGATGTGGTGGCACAGGTCCCGGTCCTGTAGAAGGGTCTGTGGATGTGTCGGAACCTGGCTTGACCCAGGCTTGGCGGGTGTGTGTGTGTGTGTGTGATAGGGTGGTGCCGTGAGTTGGGGCCGCCGGGAGCTGGGAACAGTGTCGACGCAAAGGTAGCCCCAGCGAGGAGACCAGTGTCCTTGGTCGTGTGCTGTTTTTGTAGGGGACTAGATGGGTGATCTTTTTCTCAGCTCCTGTCTTGATCTTCTCGCTCGGCACAGAGCTGTGTGTTGTAAATCTGCGTCTGTCCGCTGTGTGTTTTAGCACATTTTGGCTCGTCCTTTAATTTTCCAGCAGAGGCACACTCTCCCTCCCTCAGGCAGGGCCGTGCAGAGTGCCGCGCCAGCGCACACGGCAAACTGGGTCAAAGCGGGATTCAGCATCGAGCGCACGCTCACACACGTGTGCTCGCACAGCTGCCCGCTCTCAAATACATGCCTTTACACACTCGTCCATATTCACACACGCGTGCGCGCACACACACACGCAAGCCAGCTCGCTGCACTGCCCTCTCTCCACACGTACCATTTTTCCTTTCCAAGCACTTCACCTCACCTCCGAAATTGCAGAGTCCGAAGGGTGTGATTTCGAGCACAATGGCGTGTAAATGTTATGTTTGAAAAGACAATTCTGCAGCGTAATCAGCGACAGAGATAACTTCTCTCCACCTTCCCGCGCGTGTGTGCAGTCAGCTCGTGTGTGTGCGTGTGCGCGCTGGTTTTTTGTCGGTCTTGGCGCACATTCTGTTGTGTGCAGCAGTATTCCTGCTGCCCCTAGCCAGCATGTTGTTGGCGTGTTGCTCAGGACTTGCTGCTGTAGTTTTGGACTTGCTGCATGTGTGCGCCTGCCTTTCCTGTGTGGCCGGAGTTTAGCGAACGTCTTCAGCCGCGTAAATAACGCCCAGCGGTTGCGTGGAGGTCCCAGGTACTGTGCTCTGTGTGTGCGGAGAGCTCGGGGTCACTGGGTCTCTGCGGCTGTTCCCAGCCCTGGTCCCAGAGGAACTCTGTCCGCTAGTTTTCACACCAGCTGATCTGTACGTCCGCAGTGGCTCACCGATGACTTCGCTGATCAGCTGGACTGCTCGGGTCTTTATTTACCCTGCTGCTTCGGTCGGACCTGAGTTTCCAGCGACTTCAGCCCGCCCGAGGGAGGACAGTTCTGAGGCTCAGGAACGGGTACGGCGTCGGTACCGATTCCAAGCCGCAGGACCCGTGAGCAAATTGACAGTCACACCCCACACAGAAATGGGAAATCAAGGAGCCTGCGCCGAAGAGCTCTGCTGGAGCAGAATCCCAGGAGACGCAGGGTTCCTGTGCTGCTCCTGTGCGTCCCCTCTGTGTCCTCACTCCGGCGTGTGTCCACCTGCGAGTGTTTGCATCTGTGCCCGGCTCTCGCAGAAGAGGTGCTGAGGCAGGCGGTTCCCTTTGATTCTGCCCCCTGGCTCCACAGGCCCCCTGGGCCCGACCCTCCTTGTCCCCGTTGACTCCGGGCCCCTGCGCGAGATGGCGGGGCGCGTGCCTGAGGGGGCCCCGCGGGGTCCGGAGAAGTTGGGTGCTTGGAGATTATGAGTCATCGGCTTTCTAGGTGTGTGTGTGAGTGTTTGAGTCATCGGTATTATGAGCTGTAGCTCAGGAATTCCTATACATCCGAAACAGCTTCTGACATTCTCGGCGCGAAGCATACTAGGCGCACTGCACTGCACTCTATTGTACTGAATTGCACTTCATGTGCTATACGGCACTGTATTGTACTGCACTCTTTTGTACAGAATTGCACTGTGCTGTGCTCTATTGTACTGTGCTGTGTTCTGTTACACTGCACTGTGCCACACCGCCCTGCAAGGGTGCATACACAGTGAAGGATCTGAATGCCCTTTCACACAGTGGTCCTGCGTTTTGTCAGCGTCAATATTTGTTGTACTTTTTAAAGAATCTTTGGTCTTATCTAATTCACCCTGGGCACTCGGGCTCGTGTTTGGACAGTTGGCGGCACCTGTCATCGTGGTGTCGGATACCGGGGAGTGCGGGGTGAGGGCCCTTCACTGTGCTGTCACACGGGGGTGCCCCATGGTGCCCAGAGCCCAGGCGAGGGTGATGGGAGGCTCGCGCTGGCCTGTGCTGGGTAATGGCGGTGCGTGCTGTCCCTCGCCGCGTGTTGTGGGGCTCTGGGTCTCTCCTGACAGGAGGTGGGGTTGTATGAATGGGTGGGGAGGGGGGGCTGTATTTTTAGCCCTGACCTGTTTGGGCTCATTAGGGCTCCTAATCTGAGTGATTTATAGCCTGGATCAGGCCTGAGTATTTTTACATAGCTTCTGCCCCAGGAAGAGAGAGAGATAGAGAGCGGCCCTGATCCGTGCTTGTACTGTACTGTTTGTTTCCTGTCAGCTTATTGTCTCATTTCTGTCAGCACGTTTATATTTAGCGCCTTGGTCACACGAAGACCGGAAACACACAGACAGGTTTCAATGCTCGCGAGCCCCTGAGGTCTGAGCCCCTGACGTTGCTTCCAGTGCGCCGTTGAGCACGGGGGTTCACTCCGACGCTGTGCCCTTCTCCATCCAGGGTGTGGAGCGCGAGCGGGGCGTTTTCCTGAGCGTCCGTTTGTCGTGTGGAAGGAACCGGGCATCTCCTGCCTGGGCCTGCGGTCCTGCCGCCAGGCTGAGGGGGGACGTGACACCCCCAGGCTCCTCGCGGCGCGCGCGCGTGTGTGTGCGGAGCGGCCCTCGCAGGCAGGAGCTGTACCTCCCCCCCCCGCCGGCATGCCTCTCGTCCTCTTGTCCTGGGGTGGGAAGGAGACGACAGGGGGTGGGGTTGGGTGCGGTGCTCGCCCCTCTGCTCCGCGTCGTCAGCTGTGCGCGGGATCGGCGTGGGGTTAAGCTGGACGAGAGGGGCACTCTTATTCGTTACTGGCTGATGGCGGAGGGTTAGTCTTCTCTTGGCGTGTGGCTGGAGTGCGGCGCCCGGTTTACAGTTTCATTAAAGCACAGATCGGAAATGAAAGCCTCTCCCCACGCTGGCGCAGGGCTCGTGGCGCTGGGACACCCTGGTGAGCGGTGAGCCAGGGAGCTTGTATAAGAAACTGGTGAATCTGAGACTGGTTTCTGAGCGGTGGTGAGAGGCGTGAGAGAGGCTCGCTCAGCCTGGTCTGGTTCAGCGCTGCCGCTGTACAGTAAGCCACGCCGGGGCTGTGCTATGTTCCCCGTCAGTACCGCCGCGTCCCCTGTCCAGCAGGGGGCGTGTGTGTGTGTGTGCTGCGGTGCTTGTAGGAGGAGAAGGCTCAGTGGTGTGTGCCAGTCAGCGTAGCCTGGGCTCCCGGTCCTCCTGGGGTTTGTCGGTAGAAGTTTCGGCAGAGCCTGGTTCCGTTTCCCTCCCTGAGCAAGTCTGTGCCGCTGCCCTGTTTTTTTATTCCTGGTCTCACCCTAACTTTAAACACCTCCACAAACAGCATTTCTCTGCCAGTCTGTGCCCCTGGCACGGTGTGCTGGCCTAGCACAAGGCTGTCGGACAGCGCCCCCTAGCTCCCGTGCGTCTTTCTCCTCGCTGTGTGCTCTGTTCCTCGGCCCCTCTCTCCCCTTCCGCACCCTGTGTCCATCGGGGGCCCCCTGTCCCTCTGTCCGTGTGGTGTGCTGTGCTGGGGGCTGTAGCTCTGTGACCCAGAGCACAGATAAGAGAGGCTGTCGGGTCGAAGAGGGAGAAAACAGCTGATGGCAGCAATGTTCTTTCTCTCTCTCTCGCTGGTGTTTTTGTGCTTCTTTCTTCTCGGCCTCTTCCCCTCCCCCACCCTCCTCTCCCTCTCTCTCCCTCTCTCTTTGTTTGCCTGCTCTCCTCTCTCGCTGGGTTTCCACCCAACAACAGCTGCCGCGCTGCGATTGGCAGGCGGCGCGGGGGGCCGGGGCGGAGCCGGCTGCCTTGTTCTGATATTTTCCTAAGCCTCAGCGAGCCCGGAGCCTCAGTCCAGCCTCGGCGAGCGATAGAGAGAGAGAAGCGCACTGCCGCAGCGCTCCAGTAAACGGCTGTCTTGAGCCCCCGAGACAAAGGAGAGACGAGCTGCCCCTGTCCGCAGCGCTTCGTCCGTCTCTGGTGGCGAGGAATGAACGCAGCGCCGAGCTGATCTGATTTTTTTTTTCTCTGCTTCTCTTTTTTTTTTTCCTCCCCCCCACCTCTATCCTGCAGAACTGGCAGCACGAAGAAGCGAAGAGACAGACTGACAGAGAGAGGGAGAGAGAGAGATTTTTTTTATTTGTGTGCGTGTGTGCGCGCGTGTGGATCTCTCGCACACGCAAGGCTCGCAGGAATCTCCCGAGACATCATCGCGCAGAGAAGCAGGCCGATTTCCTCTTTCGTTTCTTCAACACCCCCCACCCCCCCCACACTCTCGCCGCCAAGCCACCTGCCCGACCCGACCCGACCCGGAGACCCCCTTCTCCATCCGCTGTCCCCGGGCCCGGCGGAGGGGGTGAGTGTCTGATGCCCCTCGAGGATGAGTCCCGCGCTGGAAGCCATGCAGGCCGAGCAGCAGGGCTTCTCCGCCAAGGGGGTGCTGCTTGAGCCCTTCGTGCACCAGGTGGGCGGCCACTCCTGCGTCCTGCGCTTCAGCGAGCAGACGATCTGCAAGCCGCTCATCCCCCGCGAGCACCAGTTCTACAAGAGCCTGCCGGCCGAGCTCAGGAGGTTCACACCGCAGTACAAGGGTAAGTCTCCGGGCCCGGCCCACCCAGCGCGTCGCGGTCGTGTTGTGGCTGTTGTTGTTGTTGTGTAGGGTCTAAGGTGCCTGTTCCTGGGGGATGTGTCGTGCTGGAATGCATTGCTTCTCTACTGTTGGTCCCCCTGCTCTCTCTCTCTCTCTCTCTCTTCTCTGTCTCTCAGCGCTGTTCTCCCTCTGTCCCTCAGCGCGAGGGCGTCAGGTGTAGAGGCCGGGCAGCCGAGTGAGTGCAGTGGTGGCGATCGGCCTGTTCGTTATGTTGTCCTCCGCCACTGAGGCGTGTGTGTGTGTGTGTCTGTGCGTGTATCCCGGTGTCGAAGCATGTCCCTTTAGGCAGAGGAGAGCGGGAGTCTGAGGTAAGGAGAGGCGAAGGCGCGTCCTCTCACGGGACAGGTGGCTTCAAGCCCCGACAGGCAAGCCCGCTTGAGGGCAGAGCTCAGCTCTGTACGGCGGCGCTAGCCAGCTCTGGCCACAGGGGGCACTGTAGTGCCCAGGTCTGCACGCCTGTAACCGTGTCCTGGGGTAGGAGACAGGTAAGTTACCTTGTGGCCAGCTCGGCATAAACCTTTTATTTTAGTACGATGCTGTGCAAATGTTATTAAGGTGCAGATCTTGATGTGAATGTATGTTCACAGGTACCATGGTAAGGGCTACTGCAGTATGGCTTAGAAAAACCATTGCCAACATTCTGATTTACTCAGGCGCTGTGCAATTTAGACGACGAGGCAGCTGGGGTTTGATAACATGGTGATCCTTGATAATGTTGTTATCTGATCTCGCAAGCGTGCTGTGGTTTCTGTAAACTGACACTCCTAAGAAGGAAGCAATATCTCTGTCAATAAACCTTCAGTGAATTAAAATACCCACGTTGCCTCATTTTTTTTGTTTTTATTGTTGTCGGGTCTTGTGAGTTGTGAGTTTTAGGCCCAGGGATCTCTCTCACACACACACACACACACACTGTGGGGTCCTGAAGTCTGGGGCTCACAGGCTTCAAAATGTCTGTGGGAATTGTTGGGGGCTGTTGTTTCATGATGCTGTTGTGTCCATGTCCTGGGGAGGTGTGTGTGTTGGTACGCGAGAGAGGTTTATTTCATTGTTCTCGAAGCGGCGGACTTGGTTTTCCATCTGTCACTGTGGGTTTTGCTTTGCTGTATCTGAGTGAGGTGAGCGTGGACGGGGCGCTGGGCCCCTGGAGCACGGCTGTGCCCGTCGGCGGGGCTGTAACACGGGCTGGGTGCTGTTCTTCTGCACCAGACAGGCGGGCTGTGAGCTCACTTCAGCGTTGTGCTTCATCTCTCCTTCAGTAAAACCTCAGGGGAACAGGATCTTTCTCTGTTTCTCTGTCTGCCTCTTCTTTCTCTCTGTGTCTCTCGCTGCACTGCTTTCCTTCCTCTTTACTCTCTCTCTCTCTGTGCGACTTCCTTGCCTGTCTTTCCACCTAACAAGTCTCACCTGCTTCCTGCCAGACCCCTTCCTTCACCCCAGCCCTGGTCTGTATCTGCCGGGGGGCCAGTCTCTCCCCCCCCACCCCCCCTCGCACCTGGGACCACCTTCACGCCGGCCACCCCGTCCAGCTCTGAGCGCGCGTCGCTGTCAGTAGTGCTGGGAGCGGAGGGGGGTGGGGTGAGAAGGATTTTTCATGTCCGGAAGGATCTGTGAACTGTTGGGACGCCTTTCTCTGCCACTTTCAAAGACTTTTCTAATAAAGAGATGCTTGACTCCCCCACCCGTGTCCACCTGTCCACTACGAGCGCTTGTGGGCAGAAGACAACAGAGCGGGCAGCAGTACTGTCTCATTCCTGGCCTGCTGTGGCGATACCTGTGTGTGTATCTGGGCCAGTCTTCAGCGCCGGCCAGTTACTCTGAGGCCGTCCGTTTAAAATAAACTCTCGCACGGAGCACCTGTTGTTCTTTTGTTTGTTTTGATTTTCCCGAATCTCCTTTCTCTTCCGTGTTTTGCTTGTGTCCTGACCAGGGCTGTAACTGGACTGTGTGTTGTACGATCCTGGCTTCCTCATGACCTGTCACGGGTTCGCTGGCTTGGTGTGCTCATTTGCTGTACGTCTTAATATTGTAACTTTTGTACGGATGGGGACGATTGGAAAACAAAACAGACAATGTTAATCATGCGTCTCTCTATATATATTTTGAATATATATCTCTCGTACCATCTGCACTGTGATGCTGTAATGAACTCCAGTTCATTGCCAATAAAGCCCTGCCTTAACTGCATCCACTCCCGCCTCCTGTGTTTATTGGGGAACCTGCTCGAGCTTTGCCTGAAGGGGGGGAGGAGGGGGTGACGTTGTTGCTGCTGCACTCTCATGCGCACCCACTTGTATACCCCATCTCTCCCCACCCCCCTCATTCCTTGGATCTCGAGCCCTGCCAGTCTCCCCGTCTGTGTGTCCTGCGACTGTCCCAGATCTTTTGATCCTCCGTCAGGTTCGAAGAAGCCAGATGCGGGGAAGCACTGTTAAGTTTAAAAGCCTGGAGAGATCTGTCCCTTTTAAGAGAGAGAAAAAAAAAAGAGAGAAGTTGGTAAGCGAAGAAAGGGTTCCCAGCACATCTCCTCTGTTTTGAGGTTTTCGCCGGGCAGGTGTGTAGGCTGTGTCCTGTAAATATAGAAATGCGATGACGCTTGTGCTAACGGAAGTCCCGTTTCCTCTCGGTGTCCCTCTCCGCTCTCCCCCAGGTGTGGTGTCGGTGAGTTTCGAGGGGGATGAGGAAGGGAATCTGTGCCTCATCGCCTACCCCCTGCACAGCGACGCCGGGGAGCTGGAGAAGAACGTGGACCCCTCGGCTGACTGCGAGCCCAAGAACAAGATGGTCAAGTGGGGGAACAAGAAGCAGGGGCTCCTGCTGGACAACGAGAACTACAGCAAGGAGAGAGCCCGACAGCTGCGCAAGGAGGAGAAGCTGAAGAGGTGAGAGACCGGCCTGAGACAGACAGACACACACACACACACACACACACACTGAGACATACTGAGAGACTTAGAGGGACACTGTACAACTCTAAGAACACTAACACCAGCACAGAGGGATAAGGAGCTGTTCTGAGTCAGTAAACTAATTAAAGACTAATAAAGACAGTAATGTGAGTGTGCAGGTTAATTAGTTGTTTCCAGCACAGCTTTTAGTGACGGAGCTGCAGTCTCGGGTGACCCAGCAGTAAGAGTGCTGCTCCAGTTCTGCTTTTCACCAGGGAGAGTGTCGGTACAGACTGTTCTGCTACTGAAGCACCTCCTCCAGGGAAGCTCGCTGAAGCAAACACGCTCGCTCGCTCAGACGCCCATAGTCACACGAGCCCCTGCGCCCCGTCTGCAGCACAGGGGCAGATGCCGTTGGCAGACGACCGTTTGTTTTAGTTAGAATCTTGATATCGGAAGGGCAGTAGGAGACTGTTCCATTTCCGCAGTGTGTTCAGCTGTGGAATCGCTGGGGCCTGTTCCATCTGCGGCACGGTTCCAGACAGCACAGGCAGGGAGGTGGATCAGACTCCCAGTGCGGAGCGGAACGATCTGTTACAGCTTTTACAACCAGCTGCTGCCGTCTGCTTCCAGTCGCTCTTTGCCGTTCTGTCCAAGGAGGTCTGCACAGGCGAGCAGCGCAGGGGTTGTCGTCGCTTCTCAGCTTCATCGAGACTAAACTTTTTTCCTCTCTCTCCCTCTGCGTGTGTGTCGGCAGCCACCGCGAGGAGGAGTGCGAGTGGGCGAACCAGTCAGAGGTGCTGCGCTACAGCCTGGAGAAGGGCAACGTGAAGGCGCAGTTCAAGCACAACCCCTGGAGCATGAAGTGCCACCAGCAGCAGCTGCAGAGGATGAAGGAGAACGCCAAGCACCGCAACCAGTACAGTATCCTTTCCAGGCCAGGTGGCTCTGGGGCTCTGTTCTCGAATGCAGCGTGGGGACGTCCGGCGTCGCAGGGGGATTCGGGTCGAGACACATGGGGCTCTCTGACACCCCCTCTAAAAGGTTTCTTAAGCTTCACTCCTCCAAACAGCTAAGTTCTTCTGTTTACCCTTTAGCCTCAGGTGTCTTGCTGGATACAGGAGGCTGTAGGACGAGAGAGAGAATTTGGAACAGGACACTGCTGGGTTATGAGGGTCTTTAGCTATATATTCCTTTGCTTAGAGAGGTTTTAGAAACGACTGCATCGTTGCGCAATCGCGAGGTCTTGCAGGAGCGTGCACTGGCTGACGCCGGGCTGGGTTTAGCACTTGTGTGAGGTCAGAGGTCAGGGGAGCCGTTGTTAAGGCGGAGAAGCATGACCAGCAGAAACGGCAACAAGCCGTCGTGCTTTACTAGACGTCCGCGGTGCGACTGCGGTAAGGGCTGGGGAGGCGAGTTTACCTTGGAAACACCACGGCCGCGTCACCTTCCTAGGGCAGCGGGGGGGTCTGGGGGGGTACCGCAGGGCAGCCGTCTGGGGAGCGCGCTCTCGTCTGCGACGCACCGTGTGGCCCTTGACTCCGCTGCTCCCAGAATTCATCCTGCTGGAGAACCTGACCTGGCGCTACGCCATGCCTTGCGTGCTGGACCTGAAGATGGGCACCCGGCAGCACGGCGACGACGCCACCGAGGAGAAGAAGGCCAACCAGATCCGCAAGTGCCAGCAGAGCACCTCGGCCATCATCGGGGTCCGCGTCTGCGGCATGCAGGTGAGCAGGCAAGCCTGGGACAGGAGGGAGAGCCGACACTGTGAGCTGTTTCTCAGTGGAGAGAGTGGACACTGTGACCTGTTTCTCAGTGGAGAGAGTGGACACTGACCTGTTTCTCAGTGGAGAGGGAGAGAGTGGACACTGAACTGTTTCTCAGTGGAGAGGGAGAGAGTGGACACTGAACTGTTTCTCAGTGGAGAAAGAGAGTGGACACTGAACTGTTTCTCAGTGGAGAAAGAGAGTGGACACTGTGAGCTGTTTCTCGGTGGAGAGAGAGAGAGTGGACACTGTGAACCATTTCTCGGTGGAGAGAGAGAGTGGACACTGAACTGTTTCTCAATGGAGAGAGAGAGAGTGGACACTGTGTGTGAACTGTTTCGCAGTGGAGAGAGAGAGAGTGGACACTGTGTGAACTGTTTCTCAGTGGAGAGAGAGAGAGCCAACACTGTCTGTGAACTGTTTCTCAGTGGAGACAGAGAGAGTGGACACTGAACTGTTTCTCAGTGCAGAAAGAGAGTGGACACTGTGAGCCGTTTCTCGGTGGAGAGAGAGAGTGGACACTGTGAACCGTTTCTCGGTGGAGAGAGAGAGTGGACACTGAACTGTTTCACAGTGGAGAGAGAGAGAGTGGACACTGTGTGTGAACTGTTTCTCAGTGGAGAGAGAGAGAGCCAACACTGTCTGTGAACTGTTTCTCAGTGGAGAGAAAGAGAGTGGACACTGAACTGTTTCTCAGTGGAGACAGAGAGAGTGGACACTGTGAACTGTTTCTCAGTGGAGACAGAGAGAGTGGACACTGTGAACTGTTTCTCAGTGGAGAGAGAGAGAGAGTGGACACTGAACTGTTTCTCAGTGGAGAGAGAGAGAGAGTGGACACTGTGTGTGAACTGTTTCTCAGTGAAGAGAGAGAGAGTGGACACTGTGAACTGTTTCTCAGTGGAGAGAGAGAGAGAGTGGACACTGTGAGTGAACTGTTTCTCAGTGGAGAGAGAGAGAGTGGACACTGTGAACTATTTCTCAGTGGAGACAGAGAGAGTGGACACTGTGAACTGTTTCTCACTGGAGAGAGAGTGGACACTGTGAACTGTTTCTCACTGGAGAGAGAGTGGACACTGTGAACTGTTTCTCACTGGAGAGAGAGTGGACACTGTGAACTGTTTCTCACTGGAGACAGAGAGAGTGGACACTGTGTGTGAACTGTTTCTCAGTGGAGAGAGAGTGGACACTGTGTGTGAACTGTTTCTCAGTGAAGAGAGAGAGTGGACACTGTGTGTGAACTGTTTCTCAGTGAAGAGAGAGAGAGTGGACACTGAACTGTTTCTCAGTGGAGTGAGAGAGTGGACACTGTGAACTGTTTCTCAGTGGAGTGAGAGAGTGGACACTGAACTGTTTCTCGGTGGAGAGAGGAGCTCAGTGACTGTCTCTCGATGTCGAGACCTGCCTGCTGCATTCACCTCCGTGTCTTCGCCTGTCTCAGGTGTACCAGTCGGACTCGGGCCAGCTGATGTTCATGAACAAGTACCACGGGCGCAAGCTGACCGTGCAGGGCTTCAAGGAGGCGCTGTTCCAGTTCTTCCACGACGGGCGCCGCCTGCGGCGGGAGCTGCTGCTGCCCGTGCTGCGCCGTCTGCGCGAGCTGGAGGCCGTGCTGGAGGCCCGCGAGTCCTACCGCTTCTACTCCAGCTCGCTGCTCATCATCTACGACGGCAAGCCCCCCCGGACCGGCCGGCCCCGGCACCGCGGGGGCGAGGAGGGCGAGGAGGACGAGCTCTCCGAGGAGGAGGAGGACGAGGAAGAGGAGGGGAGCGGGCACGAGGGGGGCTGCGCCGGCGCCTTCGGCTTCCCCTCGCGGCGGGCGGCGGGCGGCGCGGCGGGCGGCGGGCCGGGCTCGGGGGGCTGCGGGAACGGCGGCAGGAGCGGGGAGGGTGGCGGCGGCGGCGGCGGCGGGAGGGGCGACAAGGGCTGCCCCCTGGTGGACGTGAGGATGATCGACTTCGCTCACACCACCTGCCGCCACTACGGCGAGGACAGCGTGGTGCACGAGGGGCAGGACACGGGCTACATCTTCGGCCTGCAGAACCTCATCGCCATCATCAAGGAGCTGGAGGACGACAGCGGCGACTAGAGCCCGGGAGAACCCCAGCTCTTCCCTTCGCGCCCGAGGCCGGACACTTCCGCGGAGCACAGAGAGGGTGCCGGGACGGATACAAGGCCGAGGACGTCTGTGATGCATGCACGGCCAGGAGCCTGTCCCACTGTGGCCCAGCGGCCTGTTACTGACCGCTGGGGGAGGGGGGGTGTAATCTGACATCATAAACGGACGCCTGCGTGTTTTCTGCCAAGAGCGGCTGTAGTTTTTGTCTGTCAGGGAACGGGGGGGGGTGTGACCTGACCTGTCCTCTTCTGTATCTGTGCGTTCATTTGTTGGCTTTCTTCGACTCTCGAAACTCGTTCTTCATCCCCCTTCTTTTCCAGTGCTGTGTTACAGGGGAGGGAAAAAAACGCTCTGGAGTGGTTTCTTTTTCGAAACAGGGGAAAAAAGAAAAGAGCAGCAGCAGCACATGAACCGAGCATGAACTGAACTGTCAGCGGCAGACCCGCGCCCTCCCAGCCTCGTTCCCTTGACCCTCGGACACGTGGCGTGCGCGGGGAGGCCGGGCAGCCGGGCGCGTGGCCGGTCAGTCAGTGAGTTGACCTCGTCTTTGACGGAGACGGTTTGAGCTTTGTGCCCCCTGGGCTTGACCACGCTCGCTCATGGGGGCGGGCAGCGTGCCCACGGGGTGGGGTTTGCTTCTGGGGCAGAGGAGGGGAGCCGCAGGGGGGCTGGACGCAGCGTGGCCTGTCCCCTGTGCATGGACTCGGCAAAGACTTGCCCTTCTCTCTCTCCCCTTCGCCCTCTCTTCCGCCTGTTGGGGGGGGAGCACTGTGGCCGAGACGACAGGATGTGAACGGGGGGCAGGTGGCGCGTCACCCTCTGCCCCTGCCCCTCCCCCCTCCTTGTCCTGCCCCGAAATTCAGCCTCCGTGGCGACTGAAGTAAAAAAAATTCTACAAGAAAGTGAACTAAAAGCAGAGACTCTATAGATCTTTATTTATTTGAAATATTTCTTTAAAAAAAAAGCTACAAAAAAGACTTAAAAAAAATGGAGGACAAATGAAGACACACAAAAGCAGAAGACTACATTCCATATTATTAATATTATAATTGTTAATATTTGACAATTGCAGATGCTTCTCTATATCTTATATTCCTGTGTGTATGCAGTATGTCCAAGAAAATAAAGATAAACATTTTTTTTTCTTCGTGGTAGATCCATTGTGGTATTTACATCTTTTTTTGCATCTCGGGGCGGATGGGTTTCTGGGGTACAGTGGCTCTGTCTCCCCTCCGGTGGTCCCAGCGTGGGCTAGCTTGCTCTCAGACACTGTTCAGGGGATGAGGAGCTCTGTGCCATCGACCTGCCTTGTCTGTAAATTCGAGTGCTCTCGTCTTTTCACATACCCCAGCTTGCTCTCCATGAGACACTGACACACAGACAGGGAGAGAGAAGCTGGGGGTCAGAGCGCAGAGTCAGCCATTTATATTATATTAAAATTCCCTCAAGCCAGGTCAGGAGTAAGGACCCCCAGGCCAGAGGCAGATTTCAGCACAGCAGTCCTGCCCTTCGTGGGCCTGCCTGATCTCTCGCGGGCAAGACGAGTCTCCCCCCACCCGAAAAACCAGGAAGCTCGCTCGGGGCGGCAGGTCCCAGAGACCCGCCAGTCCACAACAGCGCGTCGCCATCTCCCTGGAGCAGGGCCAAGCAAGGGGATCATTTCGGGCATCAAGCATTTCACAGAAGCAGGTCGAGACCTCAGTTAACAGCAGAGCTCCTCTAGGCACCTCAGCCACTGCGGGGCTGGGCGAGGTCCGCGTTTTTCTCCAGCATCATCCTGCCCGTACTGGGCAAAGGTGAACAGTTGGCAAGATTAACCTTTGTTCCTGGTGTTAACAGGTTTCAAGTCCCGCAGGCTGGGGAGGAATTGTCCTACAGCAGCAAGCGAACAGGCTGACAAGTTGACATAATGGGAAACTGAGATTGAAAGCACTGGGTCTAATATATTAAAAGCGTTTTTTCCTTGCTTATTAACTCAAGGACGAATTGCCTCAATCTGGGAAGACAGAGTTGTCTATGAAATAGTATTACATCATAGTCTTTTAAATGGTATTAAGATAGAAAAGACCGAGCTGTTGGAGCTATTATGAGGCGTTACAGGGGTGTCCAGTCCTGGTCCAGGAAGGCCAGTGTTTCTGCTGGCTTTCATTCCAGCTCTGCTGTTAACAACGTGCATCTGCTGGACCGGGACTGAGAGAAACGGGCAGGTGCAATCTGCATGCAGCATTATGGAAATAACTATTCAAATGAAACCAGAGGATTGGCTCTCTGGCAATGGGATGCGAGGGCTCGTCAACACAGATTCAGGATTCTTGCTTAGCGAACTTGCAAGAGTTTCTTTGAGCAACAGCAGTAACAGTACAGGGCGGCCAGAGACACAATCAGAGCTGATATTGGAACAGACTTCCAGAAGGGTTTTGAAGACGTTTCTCATAAAAGACTAATTTTCGATTTGAAAATGAAATCCAGGCCCTGGGATTGGGATCTGGTCAGTGAGTAGGAAGCACTACAGATATCGGATGAGTACTGGGACTGAGGTGGAGTCACAGGCATGCTATTCCACGCTTACGCCGGTGACAGATTCCAGCCAAGTTAACTGGTCAATGTTCACAGATAATGCCAGAAAAACGGATTAGTTTGCAAATGAAATGAAAGAAGATGTAGAATTTCAAATCTAGAATTCCAAATTTTATCTAGGGACTGGGCAAACACCTGGAAAAATCAAAGCCAGTAGGAAGAGTGTTGAAAACTTGAGAACTTCCTTTACACAATGAGAGGTGGGAGTGTGGAACAAGCTACCCAGCCATGCTGTTGAAGCTGATACCCTGGGTTTTCTCTAGACACAGCTGGATGAGATACTCTAGTCAGGACAGGAGACCCTGCTGTACACAGAGGGTGGTGGGGTGTGTGGAACAAGCTGCTCAGCCAAGATACTCTGGTTTCAAGAAACAACTGGATGAGATCCTCCATTCAGGACAAGAGACTCTTCTTTACACAAAGGGCTGTGGGAGTGTGGAACAAGCCGTTGTAGTCAATACCCTGACTTCTTTCAAGAGACAATGAAAATGAGATCCTGGGATCATTTAGCTTCTAGCGAGAATATTCTTGCAGGAAACTAAGGACAGGTCCGATACAACCATGTTAGACATTGAGAACTGCAGCATCTTTGTCCCTTGTGTTTATTAATAAATGTTTATCTGGGGCATTGGTTGCTCAAAAAGGCATCATTGAGGGTCCCTGCCTTCAAGCACGTTTTCAGGATGACTGCGGATTAAATTGTTTTGCACATATTAAAAAAGAAAATGAGACGGTTCCTTACAGGAGCACTTGGCCACTGCGGTCAGCGCGTAGAGTTGTGAGTTAGCCGAGCCACGAGCCATTGTGCTGCGATAAACTTCTGTGATCTTTGACCTGTGTTCCTTTGTCTCTCATAATTCCCTGTAAATACTCCGGGTTCGCAGCATGCAATTACGACGGAGTTTTATTCTTTCCGTGTTTAATGAAGGTGCTTAATCCCTCGGAGTAAGATTGGAAACTATGAGAGGAATGAAATTCCATAATGACGGGCGGCCTCCCCTCTCCCTGGTCATCACGTCAGCTGTGGTGTCAGTCGTGGGTTGCCATGGCAGTGTGGTACCAAGGTGGGGGGTCATTGCTCTGAAGGACGCGGGCAGGAGCTGGCTGGCCCAGCCCGGGCTGATCCGCACAGCCTGGGTCCCCCTGAGGTCGTGCAAAAAGCGTTAAGTCCCACTGCACAGCAGATCAGCAGCAGAAGAGAGAAAGTGCCTCACCGGGTGAATTAGGAGAAAACCGCAGGGAGGACAGACTGTCCAGGACCGGGGTGGAACTTGACATGACACTGGGATTGTGCACTCTGATCAGAGGGAGGAGCGCCCCCTACTGGTCCACCAACCACTTGGGTTTCCTGGACAGAGATTTTGCCCTGTAGATCTGTCACTCCCAGCAAATCCCCCGAGATCTAGCACGATCTAAAAGGCGGCGATGCCGATGTTTTTGTGCAGCGTGTGGTTCACAACTGCGGCAGAACGCTGTGCGCGTCCCGTGTGCTGGTCGGCTGCTCTCCCACCGCCCGTGTGCGTCCTGTGTGCGTCCCGTGTGCGTCCGAGGGGCCCGTTTCCACCCAGATCCTCCCTGCGCATCCCGAGAGCCGACGGGTTGCCACGGCAACTCCACCGGTTTTGTAACGGCTCCATCTCCATGGAAACCTGCGCTCAACAAGTATTTTTAGGCCTGGGGCCCGGGCGATGGGAGCCAGGAATAACCGCTTCTCATTTTATTTTGGATACGGAGAGAGAGAGAGAGAGAGGTAGAGGTACAACGGGTGAGGTGGCATGTGGGAGATGTGTTACTTAAAAGCAAAGAACAGCTTTGAATAAAACCAACCAGCTGAATTACAAAACAGACTTCTGAACGCCACGCCTCTTGCAGGCACTGTGTCTTCACGGCAGTGGAGTACCGCTGCCCTCGGTCACGGATCAGCCTGGTGCACTCACACAGGCGGGGCGTCGGGCTAATACTCCCTCCTCCGGGCTGGTGTCCCTGCAGCCCCGGGCCCGGTGCCGGCTCGGTTCTGTTCTCTCCGGCCCGGGGCGAGCAGGCAGAGCGGGGAACAGGAGAAGACCTCATTGCCGGCTGGACACCTGACTCTGTTGACCCCACGGCTGCTGGCACACAGCCCAGCCTGCCGCCCTGTGCCAGGGAGTGGGGGTTAAAGGTCAGGTCAACACCAGCGGGGGTGTGTGCGACGACCCCTCAGACACGAGCGCTCCAGAAACCTGGCTCTGTGGGAGCTTTGCCCCTCTGACCTTCGTACTGCTGTGGTTAACCCCTCCATCGGGAGATCGTTATCACTCAACCCCGCTAATTAACATCTGCGCCAGTTCATTCCTGCGCTCCTCTGTACAACGCCCCTCCCCCTGAGGAACTGCCATGACATGCAGCCGAACCCCAGCACCCCTACCCCCCGCCAGGTTGTTGAGATCTGGGGCAGGGGAGGGGTGTCACCCTTGTGCCACCTGCACCAAATCCTTCAAGCTCAGTTCCCCCAAATCCTAACTGGACTGATCGAACGGGAAGAGTGCGCCCTACTGATCAGGCTCGCTCTTTAACATATAATATTAGTGTTCACGTTTCATACTGGTTCGAGGATATGAAAGGTGTCCTTTAAGAGCACACTTTCACTATGGATTATGGGAATGTTGTTAACTAAGCAGTTTGGGCTGTGTCACTGGTCACGGTTGGCTGTGTCACTGGTCACGCTGACAGGCCCTGCTCAGGGCCAAACAGCCACTCCTGCCTGACTTTGATGTTAATATACACAAACACAGAATCTGAAGTCTGTTTAGATGGTTGTGCTTTCTAACACTGAGAAACAGCCTGAGCTCATTAGTACTTACATTCCCATTTATATACAGAATTTAACATCAGTGTGGGGACAGCCTCTGAGAAAACAGAACTCCTGAAACACTTCTGATACGGGGTCATAAAGAAAGCTTGAGTAAAATTCTTTATAAAAGTCTCCCGGATGTCCGATTTGTTTTCCATTTTCAGCTCCGAAAGCGAATGTGAGTCAAGGGGAATCCCCACAGGCACTGGACTTTTGAGCTCTGTGTGTGTGTGTGAGAGAGAGAGATTAGAGAAAGATCTCGCACTGGGCAAAGTGCAGCAGGGTGTACGTGAGACTTCAGGAGTGTATGAAAGCGTGTGACTGTGCAGGCCTGTGTGTTGAACACAAGAACAGAAGGAAGGTTATAAACGAGAGGAACCATTTAGCCTGTGTGCCTTGTTTGATACTTAGTAGTTAGTCAATCCCAGGGATCTGTTCCAGATGTTTCTTGAAATAAACCAGGGCACTGGCTTCAACAAGGTGGCTGGGCACCCCGTCACCACCCTGCTGCGCTCACTAGTGAGTCTGTAACGAAGGTTCGGGAGGGACAGCAGCCACATTCCATCAGCCTCAGCTGCCAGTAACTCGCAATCACTCCTGACCTCACTTCCTCAGCTAAAACATCAGAGATACTGTACATAATCCCCCTTCCCTCCCTCGTGTTCATGTGCTTGCACCCCTCCTGCACCTCATCTCCCCCCCTGCAGCTGCCCCTGGATCACCCCTCGCTCTGCTGGGGGGTCCCAGCCTCCTCGTCCTCTGGCCAGGAGCCCAGCCCTCAGTGTTTCCTGCGACTCAAACACTCAATAAACCTTTCAGCTCGCTCCCTTCCTGGCTGCTGTTTTTCCTAGTAAACAGCACCTCATCCACGTGCAACAGGCTCAACACAACAGGAGGTGGAAAGACTGGGGCTGCGCGGCGCACAGCAGAGCGCCCCCCTGTGGCTGTGTGCCCAGGCGGGCGGGCAGGAAGAGACAACACTAACGAGCCCAGATCCGTGATTCCCAGAACCCGCTCAGACTCGGTTAGCGACGGGCTGAAATAACGACCCAGAGGCCTCGGGGTCAGGTTATCGTCTGCCGCCACTCCTCCCCGAGCGAGCAGGCTTTCCAGACTCCTGGTACCCCCTGTTACTGGCATCCCGGCACCAGATCTTCCTGGTACCCCCTTTATTTGAGCCTTTACCCATCTGAGCGTCTCTGAGTGTCTCCGGGTCCAGAGGCCTGAGCCGAGACCCACTCCTCTTCTAACGCTGCGAGTGGAAACATGAAAAAGCTGCTCAAGTGTCAGACAGCGGTGGGGAACAGCTGCTAACGGTGCTGCCTCACACCACTGGGGTCCTGGGGAGCTGTCTGTGTGGAGTTTGCATGGCCCCGCTGTGTTCACATGGGGTTCTTCCCACAGTCCCAAAACATGCTGGTGTGTTACTTGAGCTCTCTGGAAACTGGCCCTGCTGTGTGTGTGTGTGTGTGTGTGTGCGCGCCAGTGTCTGTATCTGCCCTGTGATGGGCTGGTGTCCTGTCCAGGCCGTACCCTGACTTGGGCCCATTGCTTGCTGGGCCCCTGTGACCCCGAACTGAAAGACGTGTTCAGGAACTGGACAGATGGATGACTAAGTGTCTGTTTTCTGCTCTGTAAGAAAGGGGGGGTGTTTTTCTCTAGATTGCCATGGAAACAGAAAGTACATTTATCTGAATCATTGCATATTCCTGTGCCTATGCACCTCTCGGGCTGAATTATTTTTAGACTGCTAGAAATTCAAACTGTGAAAAGTCAGTAATGTGCGTAAGAACGCGGCCTAGTTTGTCACTCTGCATTCCAGAGCTCCTCTCCACGCTGGGGGTACGTGTGCACTCAGCTCTGGGAATGCCCACCGCCATCAGCGGGGCCCGATCCGGACAGCAGTGGAGGACCAGAAGGGCCGGTCCGGGCCGCTCTTTTTCCTCGGGTTCGTTCGGGTTTGGGAGAGGCGACAGGGCAGTGGCAGTGCTGCCACCCCGTGCTGATCTGCTGCCCTGCCAGCCTGCTGCTCATCAGTGCGCCAGCTGGCCCAGGACAGGCTGGAGCAGAAGACAGTCCTGCAACTGGGGCGTCTCTGTGCTGCTCCCGGTGCAGCAGGGAGCTGGATTAGGAGGCAGGTCTCTCCTGGAGGGTGAACGGGCTGCAGGCTTGATCTCCCCTCTGGTGACAGAAGCAGATGTGAGCCATGGCTGTGTTTCAGGCCACGCTGGGCTGTATTTAGGGTTTAAGTGCAGATCAAGAGCAGAAAGCTTTGCTAATGAACCTCATCCAGTTGTCAGCGGTCTACTGGCCTGGAGCCTCGACGGGTTCTTGCTCAAGAACGACGCTGGGGATTGTGGATCAGTTACAACAGCGACAGCAGCTCACAGGTCATGTAAAGCTGGGCCAGAGTTATCATTCTTATGAGACAGGAGTGCTGTGCTGTAGGAGGCACACGTCCAGATAAGGCATTAAAAGTGAGGTCCTGTCCTTTTCTCTGGGATCAGGGGTGTCAGCCCCGACATCAGCCTTTACTCTGCTTGTTGCAGCTTCCTCTACAGCTGTGCCGACAGGGCTGCAGACTGAGGAGCTGGCTCCCTGCTCCGATCCCCAGCTGTGGGCTGACTGAAGGACATTCTGTGTGGAGTTTACATGTTCATGTGGGATTTCTTTGGACGCCCCATCCTGATGGCTGGGTTAACTGGCGTCTCTAAGCCGCGGGTGCGTGCCCAGTGGTGGGCTGGTGTCCCGGGTGTAGCTCTGCTCTGGGGAGAGGCGGGAATTAGCAGGAACACTTGGCTCTCTGAGGAGAGGGATGGGTTTCCCGGGAATAGTGTTGTTTACGCGCTGTTCTTCCTGGGAACTGGGCAGTGGCGTCAGGGCAGCTCTGCAGCAGAGACACGGGTCAGGGTCCACGTTACCCGGGCCCGAGCTCTCCGGCTCTCCCTGTGACAGCTCTGCAGCAGAGACACGGGTCAGGGTCAGAGTCGGAGCCAGACCCCTCTGAGTCGGAGCCCTGCGAGGGGAGAGGGAGACGCAGGGAGACGCAGAGGAAGAGGAGGGGGGCAGCTGCCCGGTTCTTGAGTAAGGGTGTGTAAGAATGCTGGACAGGCAGCGCCTCTGTTCCTGGCTGAGCTGGCACCCCGGGCAGACGGACAGTGGCGGGGGCAGGGATGTCTTTCAAAGGTGAGAGGTCACAGTGTCACAATACAGCTGGTGTCTCCATCCTCTGTCCTGCAGCGCCCCTACCTGGCGAGTCTTATACTGCACCTTACCATTTACTTAGGTAACGATGAACTTTTATGTCTAGGAGGAATTCCTCTTTGTTCAGTCAAATACTTGGTGTACAAAATCTTCTGAGTCACAGCTCATATGTTCTAGTCATGTAGAGGCGCTTTTGGAGTGGAGTAGTGTTGTAAGAGCTACACAGAGACCCAGGTGAGAAAGGGGACATTGTGCCAAGCAGGCTGGCTTCGCTGTGAGTAATGTGTTGGTAATAATTCTTCGCACAGCAGCCCCACTGGGAAGGGGAGAGAAACTGCTTCAGTAGACTGCGCTAGATCAGAATATTAACGTAGCTTGCACTCCTGCTCTTCCAGACTGTACTCCAGGATCTTTCAAGACGGTGCTGTCAGGCCCTCAGTGTAACATCCCACCCAAAGGACAGCGCCACCTATACAGCACAGATCATACTGGATCATGGGATTGGAAAATTCTGGTCCAGAGGGAATGGCGCCCCCTGCCGGCCCTTCAGCACCATCTACCGCTGCAAACCTGCTCTTCCTTAGAGGTCTCCCAGCCGCCCCCTGTGGTATTTCTGAGGAACACGCTGCGAGCGAGCCGGTTGTCCCGTGTCTCTGTGGCGCAATCGGTTAGCGCGTTCGGCTGTTAACCGAAAGGTTGGTGGTTCGAGCCCACCCAGGGACGCGATTCTTTTTTTTGACGTTTTATTTTGAAATTTTCCACCCAAAAAAAAAATCTCCGTTATATCAAATGTTCTGAAAATCAAATATAAACTTAAATTTATCTGTTTGCTTGACCGTAACTGACATGACACGGGCGTTTCATTTTAACTGAAAATAAAAAAAAAACCTTGATATTTTCCTGTATTGTTCTACAGAGAAATAAATGTGCATGACTTTCACGTTTTATTTACTAATTGTGACAGAGTTATGTCGCAGTTTTTGAATAATTAAATTTAATGCACGATGGTTTTGCTGAAAAAAAGAGCAACTCCATGTCGCCCACCGCTGCCGAAACCCGGGATCGAACCAGGGACCTTTAGATCTTCAGTCTAACGCTCTCCCAACTGAGCTATTTCGGCACAGCTCCAGCACACCGCTCACCGACCCCAGGATCGAGACAGGACGGCGGGCGGCCCGGAGCAGCAGGGGACTTTCTTAATTGCCCCTGTCCTCAGTCTGGGGTCTAAAACAGAGTTCAGGGGAGCTGCGGCCGCATGCGCAGACTGCAAAGGAACAAGTGGAGGTTTCTTTCCTGCTGAAAAGAGAAGAAAAGAAACACAACGTTTCGACTGTGGAGCCTTCTTCGCACCTGAAACCACAGCCGAAACGTTGCGTTTCCTTTCTTCTCTTTTTTTTTAGCATGGAATAAACCTCCACTTGTTCCTTTGCAGTCTTTAAAAAACGTCATGCCTACCGGGGAACCTCCCCGGTGGAGCCGCAGCGCCGCCGTCTGGCGAGCGGGGGGAAATGCACACCAGCAGTTCGTGCCTTTTTATCGTTTGTGTGTTTTTGTTCTGAAAGTTGTTTTTCTTTGAGTAAATTGTTGGGGGTAACCGAGTCAGGTAGCCCACAGTCCTACCGCCCCCCCCCCCCCCCAGATGGACCCCGACAGCCGGGGAGATGTAAAAGAAACGGGAGATGAAGCGATGTCGGGATTAAACGGCCGTGTAGAGAAAAACAAGCCCTTCGCCTTCAGAGCGGCACCCGAGCAACAGCCGCGGTGCGTGGAGCGCAGGCAGCGGCGTCTCTGTGGCGCAATCGGTTAGCGCGTTCGGCTGTTAACCGAAAGGTTGGTGGTTCGAGCCCACCCAGGGACGAGCCTGTTTCTTTTATGTGACGCGTTTCTTCTTTGATATGGCTTACTAAAAAATAAGAATTGAATTTTCTCATTGTAGTTGGCCAATTTCCCCACTGGCCTTTACCAGTCACGGCCTCCTGATGATCCCCCTCTCTGAACTGGCTTCATCACTCTGCTCTCCTCCCCACTGAGAGCTGGTGTGTGGGGAGCAGACTGGAGCCTCATCCAGGTGGGGGTGGTGGAGGGGATCCCCATGACCTGTACAGCGCTGTGAGTGGGGCGTCCAGAAGAGCGCTATAGAAGTGTAAGCAATTATTATTATTTTACTGGAGTATAAACGCCGGGGTTACCATCGCAATAACATTTACAGACGCCGTTCCCGTTCATTCCTCAATACTTTTCTGTGATTCTGTCCTGCAACCCGCCTCTTTCCTTCGTTGTAAGAAGCAAAAAATAAAATGAGTGCCCCTCCCTTTGCCGAAACCCGGGATCGAACCAGGGACCTTTAGATCTTCAGTCTAACGCTCTCCCAACTGAGCTATTTCGGCCCGGCGAGAGAGGGGCCTCGGCGAGAGCTGTTAGACTATATGTGACCGCTAGGTGTTGTTAAAACCGCAGGATCTTTGTCGCACTGAAGACGATGAAAGCGACTCTGGGCACAACCTGTTGCCTCTTCGAACCGTTTTCAACCTTTTTGCGGGTGGCGGAGGGTGGTGGGGCAGTAAAACAGGACAGAAATCTAGTTGTGCCCTCACCGACACCCTAGGGGGCACCACGCCTATACTTTCTGAAAATTCATTGAAAAGGAGTCGAAGTCTTCATGACCCAAAGTGAAATCAAAAATGCAACTTTTAGGTTTCCGACAATCTTGGTTAAGTTTATTGCTGAATCTTAAGTGCTTTAAAATGTACCATAAGCCACTCACGCCGTTAATTAATCAATTGCTACTTAAAAATATGCCAGTATCGAAGGTAGCACAATTCGGCTTTTAGCATTTTTATTTTGAGACGTCTCCTTTTCGGATGTCGATTTGCACTCGATGATACATTTCCGGTTAGGGTGGTATGACGTCACATCCCGGCGGAAGAAAACAAGGTCCTGCGCGTGCAAGGCGTGTGCAAGATGGCGGCCAGCGGAGAGACAGCGGCGCAGGGCTCACACGTGGGGAAGAAAAAGACGGTGGGTGCCGAGTTTCACCTCGTATTCGCTGCGGGACAGTGTCGATGAAAGTGAGAGAAGTGCGCAGTAACGACGGGTCGACTGGCGTGTGTCCAGGGATGGGGTTGAGCGCAGGATCTCGTCATGTGTCTGTTGTGCCAGGTTGCAGAGTCTTTTGCAAAGTAGCCCTTCATTTAATGTTTAAATCAAGCGGGAGCAGGTTCTGAAATCACAGTGGAACCCTGGCGCAAGGAGCTTAATAAGGTTGCTCCGCTGTAGCAGTGAAAGAGGTGGCTTATTCAGACACCACAGGCCTCCTGTTCCAGACGTGATGCACGTACAGTAGTCGATGCCCAGTCTGAGTCCGTGAGTCCGTGCCTCTCGGATAACCAGAAACACTGAACAGTTAGAACATGTAGCTCAACACGCAACTAAGACGCGAGGTTAGTGCCGCCTGATTGATAGGAGAGCAGAAACTGAGCCGGGTGCTGTTCCTTGTTTCATTCTGGAACACAGTACATCAGCCTGAATACGTGTCCCAGCGCAACAGCAGCACCTGTGCGGTGTTTCTGTAGCCCTAACACTGACCTGAGATACTGGAGGGATTTCTTCGTTGGTCTGACAGGTCTGCAGGTATATTTCTAGTCTTGATTCATAGAAGGAGGCGCCGCCGTCGTTAACCCTGTACTGCTCACAGGAATTTCCAGCAGATCAAGGCTTCCCTGCTCTACGTCTTGGGATCCAGCAGGTTCCCTGGGGAGGAGGACTATCTGGTCCAGTTAAACCTTAAGTGAACTCAGTTAAAACTTTAACTGGGGATTAACAATGTTACCCCTCTCCAAATGTTGAGCTGTCAGACATTTAGGGCAGGGGCTCTGAATCTGGGTTCTGCTGGTCCAGTCACCTGCTGGGCTTCATTCCAGTTGAGTTTAGTTACCTCATTGAAGCCTTAATAGAACTAACCAGTAGCTGGATTGGAGCATTGTTTTTTTCCCTCCTTAGAAGTGTGGGGTTTTATTTTGCTCATGAGTTGCAATGGTTAATAGGTGACCTCCCACAAGCTTAAGAGCTGAAAACACTCACACTCACGAAGTTAACTGTTTCACTGCGTCACGAGGGGGTTTTATTCAGGGTGCAGTAGTGTAACTGAGAGCAGTTCTGAAACAAGGTCTGCAGGTGTGTGTGTGTGAGGGGGCTGGGGGCTCCGGGGCCCGGACTGGGACCCCCTGAGTCTGGGAGGCGGTGAACCCCAGGACCACAGCCGGGAGCCCCTGGAGTCTCGTGCAGCTGTGGGGCTTGGGAGAGAACCCTCCTGAGTGTACAGCTCCGTGAGAGAGCTGTGAGGCCCTTGCCTGTTGTCACCTGATTCCCAGGACTGCAGGGTGGGCGGACTGAATTTAACCTGAGGGTCCCGAGACCTGGAACAGTGCGGCTCCTTCCCTGGTCGGAGAGTGCTGCAGCCCGGGGCACAAGCTAAGGCCGGAGCGTCGCAGTTTTCCAGGCTCTTGTTTATCCCCTCTAGGTGACGGCCAGCCGTCATCACTCTGAGACACTGCTGGGATTTTCCCAGACTGCGAGTAGAGTTTCCTCATCTGTGATTGTCCGGACTGAACAAATCTAGAAACTGGCGTTGCTGCCTGGTGTCATGTGTGCACAGATTCTGTCCTCAGTATTGTTTCTCTCTCTCCTCACTGTCCTTCATAATCCTGTTTCTGAATGGTGGATTTAGGTGTCCTGGGAATCTCAGCATCATAATCCCGAAGTGCAAGAACCCAGAATCCTGAAAGGCCCTGTCTTTCAGACCCGGTGGCACAAGAGGACGTGTCTTTAGGATTGCCAGCAGGAGTCTGTTCTTTACACAAAGGGTGGTAGGAGTCTGGCACAAGCTGCCCACCTGTGATGTTGAAGATGAGCCTTCAGGGAAATGGCTGAGTGAGACCTCTGGCTCAGCAGGAGGCCGCCAGCAGTCCCGCGTGCAGGAAGGCTCTGCTTTCTGTTCCTGTCCAGAGTTCTCATGCTGTCTCTGCTCTGCTTGTGTCCCGGCCTCCAGGCCCCGAAGAGGTACTGGGAAGGGGGCGAGAGCGGGTCTGCAGGCGACGCCCCGGCGCCCGGCCCGCGGGGGTCGAAGCCCAAGAGGAACAGGAAGAGGCAGCCGCCAGGAGCCGGGGAGAAGCAGGCTCTGTCTGGGGTAAGTGTGCGCTGGGGTGTCCGTGTCACACCCTTGCCCATGGTACACCTCTCAGGCTCAGACGCCAGTAACAGGTGGTCTTTCTGTTAAACTAGGAGAGAGAATCAATGCGATACAGATTATTAATTCCCAAGGGGATGACTTACAAAATAGAAGAGCCAGGGCAGAGTTCACTACGGCTTCTGGTCTCCTTGTCTGCTCGTGAATCAGCTCACTGCTCCACGACAGCTCTGCGTCGCAGCGCTGCCCAGCTGTCTGACTCCAGTGTGTGTGTGTGTGTGTGTCGCACCCTCCTGACGTCAGCTGCGCACTTGTGCAGTGTTGCTCAGTAGTGAGGGCTTTCTTACACGGAATAATAATGTTAACAAATGTAGATTCCTTGTACTTTTCATCCCAGGGGACCCCAAAGCTCTTCACATATAGGAGGGGATCCCCCACTGAAGTGTAGCCCCACTGCACAGCACTCAGGTCTGGGGGAGAACTGCTTCACTGGCTGAATTAGGGGCGCCTTCAGGGGGTCCCTGGGGCCTGCTGAGGCGGGGGGACATTAGCTCCAAATTCAGATTCGTCCCGCGGCTCCTGCAGCTCTCTGCCGTGTCTGAAGCCCGTGTCTCTCGCCCTGTCAGAGAGAGGACCCGTTCCTGGGATCTGCTCCCATCCCGAAGGAGCGGCTGCAGCAGTTTCGGCGCGGAGAGAGGAACGATGTGGTGAGTGCAGAGACGTTCTGGACACGGACGCCGGGACACGCTGGCTTGGGCCTAGAGATCTCGGACACGGTGGTGGTGGGGGCTCTGGGGGGCAGTGCCGTAATCCTAGGCTGCCAGAGAGGGAAGTGGGGTGCCTATAGGTGTGGGGGTATCCTAACACTATTGTGGTGTGAGCTGTTTTTTTTTGTCGACTGCTAAAATGGAAAAGGGGGGGAGTTGGGAATAATAGCTGCTGTTCTTGTTCATGATGGAGTCACCATAGAAACATGATGTGCATGATGTTATAATTGTTTGGTCTTAATCGTAAGTGAAGAAGATATTTTCTCTGCGTTGCGCACGGCGAGTGTAGCCCTCTTCAGCAGACAGGACCCGGATAGGGCAGGGTCATCGGGTCATCAGAGGGACCCCATTGAGATTGGGGGGGGTTGAATTTCCACTACGGCCCCAGGAAAGCTCAGACAGCGCTGGAATGGGAGTCACGGGGCGGTCTGTGAGCGAGGTGTTCCCTAGGAGCCCATGCGAGGAATCGACAGCGTTATTCCCAACTTCCCGACGCCGGGCTCGTCGCGGCCCCCCTGAGCTTGAACACTGCTCCTCTCCTCCCCCTCCACAGGCGTCCGTCTCCCGGCCCCGGCTGAAGCACACCCTGGCTGTGGCGGAGTCGTCTTCCGAACTGGCCGCGAGGCAGGCCGCGCGATGCCACCTCCTGCTCCAGGAGGATGCTGGGTAAGAGCGGGCGGGACAGAGCCACACCCCGACTGGCCCTCGTGTTGTGTGCTGGTGTGAGTGTGGGCTAGACCAGCAGCGGGGCCCGCAGACGTTTTATGATCAATTCAAGTGGGGAGCTGCGTCAGCATGCGCAGGCTGCAAAGGAACAAGTAAAGGTTTATTCCTGCTGGAAAGAGAAGAAAAGAAACGCACCCGAAGAAGCTCCACACCCGAAACGTTGTTTCTTTTCTTCTCTGTTCAGCAGGGAATAAACCTTTTCTTGTTGCTTTTATGATAAAAGGCTGGCGTCCGATATTCTGCTTTGATACAGCGTGTTGTACCTACAGGGACTGCTCTTCCTCTTGGTGTTCAGTTAGTGAGCTTTAAAACATCGCATATCACATTGACTGCGTTATTTCCTGTGCTGTATAACGTCCTGAAGCTCTGAGCTTGCTGATAGCGCACCCTGTTCTCCAGGTTTTTGGAAGGTGATGAAGGGGAAGACACGTGCATCATCGCACAGGAGGACATTGCAGAGGCTGTGGACATAACTTCCGGGTCGAAGGTTAGATACCCAAGATCTCCCCTCATTTCTGCTTTCAGAGTGGTGTGAAACTCTTCATTATTGGCTCATTTTACTGTGCCTGTGATTCTTTTTTTCTTCTCTTAAGTTTTGTTTGTGTCCTATTATGCAGTGCTTCAAGTGAGTCTGAGTAACTCTTGCAGATGTATGACGATAGAATTCTGAGCAAGTATTCCGTTTGCAAGGAAGGCTTTGGGCGGCCCCTGGTGGCCACTCGAGGCAACAGCAGCCCTCTGTTCACCCGTGGTAGTGTTACCTGTTTGTAATCAGGCTGGTCTCTCTGCTTGCAGTACTTCAACCTTTCACTCACACAGTTCGGCCCGTACAGACTGGACTACACCAGCAATGGCAGGTGAGCTCCCTCCTTCAGCCGACCGGGTCCGTAAAACGTTCAAACGAGCTTCACGCTGGTGGTAGGTTTATTTCAAGTCGGAAATGTGGGGCTGTGGTTCGAGAAACACTTCTGATTGTCCGATTAACAGTGGAACCTGCTAAATACCTGTAAACGAGCTGGAAATTGAAAAGAGTCGCTCGTTTAAGCGTGTTTAAAATTATTTCAAGCTTTATTGTTTCCTGGAAGAAATCCCTTTTTATAAGAGCCAGTACTATCTCCTGACGCTATCACTTGGCTTATACTCCAGCTCCCAGCTGGACTGACTCTGTCTGAACGGCCTGTGTCTTTCACGTGGGTGGGCTGTGTGTTTTTTCCCCATTAGAAATTCTGCCCCGATTTGTCATAATCGCCACTTCAGCCAGTTCCTCTTCTTGTTTTCAGTCGCTGTTCTCGTGCCTGCTGTATAGCTCCCCGACAGCTCGTGTTCATAGTGCTCTGATTTTCATCATGCGAGGTTCCCTGTACATAGCTCCTTTTTACGTGGATGTTTCTGTATGTGTACCCAGTTGTACGTACAGATATGGATAAGTAGTATTTTATTTGTGTTGCTAATCGGCTCCTTAGCATTTTATGGACAGGAGTTTAAGCCAGGTTGCTCGAACAGGGCTGTTTGTGAAATGCTGTAAAAGAGCGTGCTGCCCTGTTCTGTGACCCACAGGCACCTGCTCCTGGGTGGGCGGCGGGGCCATGTGGCCTGCCTGGACTGGCACACGAAGCAGCTGCTGTGCGAGATGAGCGTCATGGAGACGGTCAACGACGTCAAGTGGGTGGAGGGCACGCACGCACGCACAAACACACACACACATGATCGCGTGCGCGGCGATCTCCTGCTCTTCCCCCTGCCACAGGGCCTTCGGATGTCGCAGGATAGTCTGTGTGCTCGTGCACAGCTGTCGCCCCCGCACTGCCCTCCTCTCATGTGTGAACAGCTGCCAGGGCCTCACTCTCTGCTTACGAGTGATTTGAATTTCTGCAGCTTGTAATTCTTCTAGTACTTCAGTATCACATCCTCTTAGGATTTTCCTCCTGTAGGCAGTGACTGGTCTGGACAACACGGGTTAACCCAATGGAAAAACAGAAAACAGTGTAGTATTGGGGTATTCTCTTTCCTCTGTGACACCTGAGCCTTGAATTCACTGTCTTGACTTCTTAGATGGCTGAATATGGTCTGTCCGTATCCCCAGACTTAAGTGCAGTTGTACCTCCTGTCCTGCAGGTGGCTCCACAGCGAGGCAATGTTCGCAGTGGCTCAGAAGAAATGGCTCTACGTCTACGACTCCCAGGGAGTGGAACTTCACTGCATCAAGAAGTTTAACGATGTCCTTCGCCTTCAGTTCCTCCCGTACCACTTCCTGCTTGCCACCGCGGTGCGTCATCATAAAACATCCCCTTGCAACGCGTCTTGTTTTCCAGACATGCCCAGTTCCAACTCTTGGTGGGCTTAGTGACTTCCGGTTTCCTCTTCAGATCACATAAATAATTTGAGCCAGTGTAACAGTTGGTGAGCCTCTGAGGCCTGGAACTGGGGGCCCTGGCTTGATGAGTCAGAGCTGTGCAGTTTCTAATGTTTCCAGTGGTTGTCCTGCTACCGTGAAGGCGGTGTGCATACCAATTCCACCTCCTCCTTCCTCCCTGCAGTGTCTTTGACTTTGCTGTACAGTCCTGAAATCTGCGCAAACGCTTCTACAGGGAGGGTCATTCAATAAATGCGGTTCTGACTGTACAGAACCCAGACTTTAGGAGTGTAGAAGCCGTGACTGGAGTCACTCAGCCCCTCTGGTCCTTTGGGTTGTTGGTGTTTAACTGACGAGTATCGTCCAGTCTGCTTGTGAAAGAGGGACTGGGCCGTAAACTAGCAGCACCGGTCTGTGTCTGTCTGTGCCTCAGAGCGCCACGGGCTTCCTGCAGTACCTGGACGTGTCCATCGGGAAGGAGATCGCAGCGATCAACACTAAACAGGGGCGCCTGGATGTCATGACGCAGAACCCCTACAATGCCGTCGTTCACCTGGGACACCCTACAGGTACCGGGCCCGCCCGCCGGAGTGGGGGTCGGGGGTCAGGGCCGTGTCGTGAAATTCCACGGTGGCCCCCGGCTCAGTCCCTGCTCCCTGTCTCGCGCCGCAGGCACGGTGACGCTCTGGTCGCCCAATCAGAGGGAGCCGCTGGTGAAGATGCTGTGCCATCGGGGGGCAGTGAGGTCCATCGCCGTCGACAGAACCGGAAAGTGAGTCTGCCGGCCCGTGTTGACACACGTAGAGAAGAGGTTGCTCCGGCGTGGTGTTGACGTCGGCTCCTGGGGCTCCAGCAGGAGGGGCCGAGTGACCCCTGACCTCTCTTCCTGGTGCCCGGGAGGGAGCGGTCGGGCGTCGCGGTCTGCAAGTGTTCCCGTCTCCTTCTCTTCCCGCGTCTCTGCAGTTACATGGTGACCTCGGGGCTGGACAGGAAGTTGAAGGTCTACGACATCCGGGCGTTCGCCCCCCTGCAGTCCTACGCCCTGCCAGCGGGGGCGTCCTACCTCTCCCTGAGCCAGCGGGGGCTGCTGTGCGCCTGCGCGGGGGACACCGTGCAGGTCAGTCCCGAGTACGCGGCCCAGATCGCCGTTCGTCTGCGCTGCCGTCTGCCAGGCACCTGGCTGCTCTGGGCGCCGTGACCCGCTGCGGTTCGGCCTCTGATGCCACCTGGCCTGTCCGCCCCCAGGTGTACCAGGACGTCTCCAGCACTCCCGTGCAGAAGCCCTACATGGCCCATCGGGTGCGGGGCTCCGTGTGGGGTGCCCAGTTCTGCCCCTTCGAGGACGTGCTGGGGGTGGGGCACGCCGAAGGGTTCACCAGCATGATCGTCCCAGGTGAGACCACCGGCCGTCCGTCCGTCTGTCTGTGTGACGGAACCTTCCGGCGGCTCGGCGCCAGCGCTCACTGCCTGCCGTCTTCTCTCTGCCCCGCTCAGGCGCCGGGGAGCCCAACTTCGACGCCCTGGAAGTGAACCCCTACCGCAGCGTGAAGCAGCGGCAGGAGTGGGAGGTCAAGGCCCTGCTGGAGAAGATCCAGCCGGAGCTCATCGGGCTGGAGCCGGCCAAGCTGGGCGAGCTGGACCGCGCCAGCGTCGCACAGCGGCACCAGGAGCGGGTCCAGAGGCTGGTGAGTTGGGCCTCTCGCGTTCTGGGTCCTGCTCTGTTCACGCGCCAGGCTCTGGGCTCGAAACCAGGAGGGTTGCGGGTTCAAATCCCAGGTGGGGCACAGCTGGGGCACTCTTGTTGTGCCTGTTGTGGTGGCTCCAGTAAAACGCCCAGCTGTTTAAATCTGTCCTGTTGTTCCACCTAGTCTTGGATACTATTACCTTTGTAAACATTTTCTAATTAAAGCTTTCTTTTTTTTTTTACCTGGTTTGTTTAGAAATATCAAAAGTAATTTTTAGCTTGTCCTGCAATTCCATATCCTTGCCTTTGCTCCTTGTTGTGTCTGTACTCCATGCACCAAGAGTGGTGGGAGTGTGGAACAAGCCGCCCAGCTGGTATTGTTGAAGCCGACGCCCTGGCTCCTCGCAGGGGATTATGAAGTTACAAGCTACCCAGTGGTCCGAACGGTCCCGTTCTCCTCCATTTGCTGGTTCCGACCCGGCAGTGGAACGGAGCCTGTCGTGGGCCAGACGGGGGGGCTACTGTTCTCTGCTGATCGTGTGCTGGCTGGACGACTCGGAGCAGGCCAGCCCCCCGGTGGCGAGAGCAGGCGCTCGGCAGTGGGGCGCAGTTTTTCGGGACGACCGCCCCCCTGACCTGTGTCCTCTCCTGCACTCCTAGGGATTCGACCCCTTGGCCAGAGAGAAGTTCAAGCCGCGCAAGAAGACCAAGGGGCGGAGCTCTGCTGGCAACATGGAGAAGCGCAAGAGGAAGGTCGCCCACGAGGACCAGAGGGTAAGGCGCTATATACCGTGTGAGAGAGGGGGGAGGGGGTAAGGCGCTATATACTGTGTGAGAGAGGGGGAAGGGGGTAAGGCGCTATACACCGTGTGAGAGAGGGGGAAGAGGGTAAGGCGTTTTATGCTGTGTGTGAGGGAGACGGAAGGTAAGGCGCTATATTCTGTAGGTTGGGGTGGGGTTTTTCCAGTTCCTGCCAACCGTCTTGTTTCATGAAGCCAGACGTTTTCACCCATGGGCACCTCTCCACTGTGGGTGTTTCTTACTCCTCATCCTTACTTCTCTGCTCCTCGAGATGGCAGAGCCCCTCTCTCGTTAACGCAGGTAACCTGTGCACACTCGGGGCGCACGAGCGCGTTCGGGGTTTGTTAGTGTGTTCAGGCGCACAGGAGGCTCGCAGCAGAGCCGATGCCCGAGAGAGGCGAGAGCCCCAGAGGCCTGGCTGGCCCGGGTCCGAGCTGAAAGCAAGCAGGACCGCAGTGAGAGAACTTGGGGCAACACATCAGTCCCCCTTCCTTACCTGGGGATCGGGGTGGGTGTGTGTGGGGCAAGGCTCCCAGTGTTGGCCCTCCCCCCACAGGGAGAGGGAGCCTGCGAGTAACCCCGTGACCTCTGTCTGTCTGTGTCCTATGCCAGGAGCTCATCCAGCAGACTGTGGAAGCCAGGGCGAGGCAGAAGGAAGAGGCGACGGGGGTGTCCCCGGGTCAGAGGTCAGCCCTGGACAGGTTCAAGAAGTAGGAGAGCTGCCGCCTGCTCCCCTTTGCAGAACCTCACCTCACTCACCCCAAGAATCCAGCCTTTTTGTACAGTTTATTGTAATAAAAGAATTCCGTAACAGGGACTCCGAGAGGGTCATTCAGGTTTACAGATGAGATAAATACTCGTGTAAATGGTTTACAAAATCGTGTTCATGCAAGAGAGTGGGAAATAGCGAAACATCATTTCCGCTAAGGGAAACCGAGCCTGTACCAGAGACTACAGGCTGACAATGGTGGCTCAGTACTTCAGTCCAGGGGCGTGGGAGTCCGTCCATTCATCTAGAAGAGCAGTGAGGCAGCAGGGCGGGGGTCTCGCACAGCCCCCTGCTCTGTCATGAGAGGGTTGACATGATCGCTGCAGTCAAAACCGCATCGGCACGGTACCCGACAGCCCGCCGGGCCGCACATGGACAGCCGTCCTGCCCCGGCAGGGGGGGGAGACCGTGCTCCTCTTCTCCAGCTCTCAGAGCCCGGGCAGGACCCCCCCCAGCAGGCTCCGGGCCTTGCAGACGCCCAGGGCGAGCTTCAGGCCCAGCCAGGAGCAGGGGGGGCTGCCCTGCACCTCCGCCCAGAGCCCCCTCATCTCCGCGGGGGACACGTGGTGGGCCGACACCAGGGCCCTGTAGCAGCAGCGGCTGAAGGGCACCCTGGGGCCCCCCGAGAAGAGCGGGCAGTGGGTGGGGGCCAGGCCGGCCGCCCGGGCGCACATGCCCACGAAGGCGTCCTCGGGGGGCAGGGGCCCGAGGGGCTGCAGGGCCGGGCCGGCCGCCCGCGCGATCTTGCGGGCCGCGGAGCGGGACAGCAGGTAGGCCGTGCCGCTGCAGTAGTCCGGGAAGACGTCCGGCGCGTAGGCGGAGGCCGGGAGGTAGTGCTTGCTGCGGGGGTCCCGGTTCGGGGCCACCCCGAGGTGCACCCGGCCCAGGTACAGGTCCCGCTCCCCGGCCGTGGCCCCGGCCCGCTGGAGGTACTCCAGCAGCACCGCCGGGTTGAACAGGACATCGTCGTCCACCTTGGCCACGAAGCGCGCCTGCGGGCAGTGCCTCTGCGCCCAGCCCAGCAGGGACAGGGTCTTGAGGGTCAGGTTGGCGTAGGTGTCCAGGAAGCGCCCCTGGATCAGGTCCCGGGTGGCGCGGTGCTCCTCGGCCAGCCGCCGGGCCAGGCCGGGGTCGGGGGTCACCCCCACGACGAACAGAGTGAGCACACGCTGCCCCCCGACCTCCGTGTCCCCCGCCCAGCTGTCCCGGATGGCCTGCCGAGCCTCGCGGTGGGCGGGGGCGCTGGCCACCAGGGTGAGCAGGTACGGCCGGGCCAGCTGGCAGAGGGAGGGGCTGGGCAGCAGCAGGTACTCGCGCAGGTGCCCGGGGGGGCCGGGGGGGCCGGCGGTGGCGATGCTGAACCGCCGCGCCCACCCCCCCGGCGCGCTCATGAGCAGCCGGACGGCCAGGGACTCCAGCGTCTCCGCGCACAGCAGGCCGAGCGCCGCGCCGCACAGCAGCCCCACGGCCAGCGCCACCGCGCCGCCCCGCCGCCGCCCCCCCCTGCAGCCCCACGGCCAGCGCCCCGCCATGCCCCCCGCCCCCGCTACCCCATCGGCGCTCCCGGCGGGCGACCGGATCAGCTCCCGCTCCTCGGCGCGCTCATCATGGCTCACGGGGGCCGCCCCTGAAACAGGAAGTGGGAAGACAAAATCCAGTGATTAATAACGATGAAGACCCTTCAGGACAGCCTGCAAAGCAACCGATTCACAGCCCTTCCCCTGCTGCAGGACCGCTACGGCTCTGGCACAGGGGCTGCAGGCGAGCTGGAGTGAAGCGGCACCGGGCCGGTGGCTCTGAGAGCGCTGCAGACCCGTCACCTCCATCTGCCCCCCCCCCCCGAGCTGGGACCAGCTCGACCTGCGCAGGCGGACAGAGGAACGTGTCGGACACGCCGGCACTACGGTACCGCACAGAGCAACACGGTACAGCACCGGGCCATAAGCACGTAAGACACGGGATGCGTTTTACTGAATACGGTCGCCCTGCAGTCCCGGCCTCCAGCTGCCGGCTTATCGATTGATCGACAGCCGATTGATGACGGAACGGCAGGATGTCACCGGCCGCTGGCGCAGACAGGCTGGGTTTGTAAAACGAGTAACGGTGGCAGGAAGCATCGTTCTCCCCCCCCCCACCGTGCAGGAGAGATGCCAGGTTGCAATAAGGGATCAGACACGCGCCGCAGTCCTGCAGCGGTGACCCGTGCTGACCCCGGGACCCCCCCCCCGCTCGCCGGACTCGCGGACCCCCGAGGCCCACGCGAGAAAGCACCGCAGATGGGGACCCGAGTCGGTCGAGTGACGTGATGCAGACCCCCCCCCTCACCCGAGACCTACACGGCGGCTGCACACGCGGCTTGTCCGGTCCAAAAAAAACAAAACAACCATAAACACAATCTAATCGAAAATAAAATGTAAAAATATTTCCAACCCTGCTTCTCGGCCGGCTGGCACCGGGGACCTCGAGATGCTCCGGCAGCGGCTCTGCTGCGCTGCCCTCCGGCGGAGACGCGGTTGGCGCCCCCGCCTGGTGAGGAGGGGTGTAGCGCCGCTCAAGCCAGTCCTGGTTCCGCTATTTTTTTGGGTGGGTCACGGTCTAAATTCTAAAGTTCATTCCCCGCCGCTGAAACCACCCCTGTCATAGTAGTACATGCGTGGTGGAGGACGGAACTTACCTCCCAACGTCCTGCTTTCCTCTATTGAATTAAAATAATACGCGTGCAGGCTGTAGGTACGAGCTTCTGACGCGTTTCTATCATTTACGGGTTATTTGGAGGAGGGGGAGTATTTGGTAATAAAATAAGTAGTCACGAAATAAGTTAAAGAGACAAATGATTACTGAAAGAAACCACCGCCGGATACGCGGGGATACCGCAATACAGACTGAAACAGATACACACTGTGATGACAAAGAGCGCTTACATTTCATTAAGCGGGGTCTTGCAATTGCTCGCAGAAACCGGCCGACCTCAGCAGAAAATGTTAAAGATGTTCATCAGCCACACCCAACATGCACTAGCCGTGGAGTGAGTGAGATAAACCACAGATTAAGAAAAAAAGCATTCCCCCAAACCCTTCTTTGCGTCTTAATCGCAGTTTCCTGAACAAATCCTAAGAACAGATCCACAGTACCGCAACACAATTCTTTAACTAAAGGACAGGCAGAATTCATACTCAAAAAACATGCTAAAAATTTCATTTGCACGGACGGAATCTCATACCGACAAGCTTCAGTTCCAATCTCACACAGGCAAGGTTAGTACCGGGTTACACCGGGCATTTTTCTTTTAAACCGGTTAACACACAGCGACCGTTACCTGCTCCGCCATCTACTGCTATAGTCTTATCAGGGAAACACAGCTGATTCAAGATCCCTTAACAACGAATATAGCCTTTCCCGGCGGCCATCTTGGAACTTCCGTTGTTGGCTCGGTCGGCCATCTTGTTAGAGGCAAGGAAATAGGCAGAAACTAGAATAGCTGGCTGATGAAGTAAAACTCTTCAATGACCTTTCTTTCCCTGGTGTCATCGCAATATATTGTAACGCTTACGGCCGACAGGTACTGTGTAAGAGCCGGCTTACCAGAGCAGGTGACGTCACCGCCCTTCCCTGTGATAGCAGGACTACAGCTACTGGGCTGTGGAGAGATCTCTCTTTAGCTCACCGGGCTGGGTCCCTGCTGAGTGACGTGGGAGTCCCGGGTTCGAAGGGCCGACCTAATGCGGCAAGGGCGCCTGCCTGAGCCCCCATTGCGTTACAATATATATATATATGAGTCAAAGGGACCAATAGGTGAGAAATTGTACTGTATAAATGTGTGAATCACAGGAATGCAGCATATAGTATCTGTGAGTGGGAGAGAACGTGACCGCTGTCTGTTCATCCTAATGGACAGAAAATACATTATCGTTCACCAGAAGACTCTCTTGTCACTGTGAATAGAGAGAGAGACTAAGACAGAGAATGGCATCTCCTATTACGATACTTTACCTACACTATAAAAAGCCAGAATTTACTGTCTAAAACCTGGAATCGCACAAGGATGGTTCTCAGCTCTGAGATGCTGTTATTGTAAGCAAGGACAGTTATAAATGAGACCATCTGGACTGTGTGGTTGTTAGTAGCTGAAATGATTCCAGGACCTCATGAAGCTGCTTCTTGAAAAGTATTGAATGGTTATTGGCTTCAGCTGGGCAGCTTGTCCCATACACACACATAACCTTCTCTAGGTAAACAACCTCCTGGCCTGAAGGACAGTTTCATTCAGCCATTTCATGAAAGAACCCAGGCTATCAACCTCAATAATGTGGCTGAGGAGCTTGTTCCACATTCCCACCACCTTGTGTGGAAAGAGGATGCTGTTTTATGCATTTTGACACTAGTAAAGGCACTTGAACTGGGAAGAGTGAGAGGGAGAGGAAAAGGATGCAAACTGACAGAGATCTGAAAACACTTACTTGTTCTCTAGTATGCCTGAGTGAGGTCACAGCCTGACCATGTGTTCTCCAGCGATCTTAAGATGAACAGCGTTCACTCCAGGTCCAGCGTCCTTCGAAGTACGGTTTGTGACGGTGGATCAATTTGAATCATTTAGTGAAACAGTCCAACAGGATTTTTTTTTATTTTTGTAATATTCATACACCAGAAATCAAAGCAAAAAATATGAAAACATTCTAAAAGCAGATTATACAGGAACATGCCAGGTGAAACAAAAAGAATTCTGGGAGAAAACCGAGACTGGGATTGTGCTCTGTGTTGGAGTTCCTGCACTTGGTTGTTGAGACAAAGCACATCTCATTCTTATGGTCTTGAGCCCGTGACCCCCCTCCGTGAGCTATGCCACCTGCACTACCCACTGCTGCCCACTGATATTCACTGCTGACCCTTGAGAGGAGCTCATGCCGTCTGGTTTTGCTTTCTGGCTCAACTCCATGCCTTCATTGAAGCTTTAATCGAACCATCAGGCTGTCTGAGTGAAACATCTGCAAGTTTTCACTTCCACTGAAAGGTTTGTAAAGGCAGCAGGTAAGCAGGGAAACTCAGTGTGTTTAAGACCATAAAACAGTCAAATGGTTCAAATTCATCCCGTTCTCGAGTCAGGTGAGGAGATCGACTGTGTGACGCAGCGGGGGTGTGGGCTGGGCCTCCAGGATCTGTTCTGCCTCGGATCAGCCAGGCTCTGGACCGGACCGGACCGCTCACTGGGAGTGACATCTCAGCTGGCCACCCACGCCAGCAGCCCTGAGCAGCCCTGCCTCAGACACACCCGGCCTTGAACAGACTCTCCACACCTGTCCAGCAGAGAGGCCCGACAGCAGGACTTCAACGGTGACCACGTGCCACGCGGGTGGGGGGGGGGAGGGAGGGGCAGGGTGGGGCCCCACCGTGCTGCATGGCTTCCATCCCTATATGAGCCTCCAGAGCCGTCAGATAGGAATAAAAAGCCATAGAGCACAGCGGGACGATGCGCTGGGTGGGGGGCGGCTCCGAGTCCAGCGGACATGGGCCCGGTTCTCACGCCCGGCCTCGGACCGCAAGAGCATCGTGGTCTGGAAAAGCACAAGGCTGCAGGCGGCAGGAATCCGGGGTTTCGGGGTACAGAGAGGAATCGGGGTTCTGGAATCATCAGGCATCAGGGTTGCAGGCGAGAGGAATCTTGTTGGCTCAGCCCTGCCGTGTTGTAACCATAGGAGCCGCGGCAGACCCCCAAGAGGACCCCCCCCCGAGAACATGCACTAGTGACGCAGCACCGACAGCACGACAGGACAGCTTGTCCCACACACTCGCCCTGGATCTCTCTTTCGATTCAAACTTTATCTACCCAGCAATACAACAAGACATACAAACACCCCCAACAAAGCCAGTACAGCAGAGCTTCTGGAGAGAAGAGTGTTATTCTACACTCTGAGTGCGATTGCAGAGGGGGGGGCGGCGGGGGGGAGATTATCAGATTCAACTGAATAATTTTCTGCCATTTGGGGTTGAAATAAAGGCCTTGTCAATCTAAGTGCTCTGCATGAGCACTAAAAGGCTGTGATACACGTACGACGTGTGCACAGACTGTCACAGGACTTCAAACCTGACAAATAGCCACCCAGCAGCCCTGCAGTGTATTAGCCACTCGCACCACCAGGGGGCACTGCAGACCGCTGTCCTGCCCCCTGCATTAGAGCAGCGTTATGACATCATAACGAGATGAAATGCAGACAGCAGTGAGGACAATTTAACACGTTGAGGCTATAAACACGCCACCAGGGAGCCGTGCCACAGACGGTTGTGAGCACTAATCACCGCTGGAGAAGGGCTGCTTCTGTGCTGGTGGAAGAAGGACGATGTCTCTGTGTTTTTGTTGTCTAATAAGCAGCGGAAAGGGACAGGGCTTAGTGATGACTGCCCTAGGGGGAGTCCTGTATCAAGGCCCTCGCACGTCGTCTGTGGCAGAATGACAGAGACTTGAGCGCAGCTGTGACAAACACCTGACTGCTGCTTTAGCTGTGGCATTCTGTGCACAAACATGAATATGCACCCACTCTCCGCCTCTGAGCTGGTGTTAGGCACGATCCCACCAGCTTTGCTCCAGAGACGGAAGACGTGTGCTTTAAAGCCTCTTTCAAAAGTAAGACGGCGGTCAGGCCCGGCCTCCTCCCGACCCAGTGTGACCAGAACAGAGCTCAGTATCCCCGAGGAGCTCACAGCCACGAGCACGGGCTCTAGCACGATTGTCTCTACTGCTGAGTCTGGATTACTCACCGCCAGACGGGCTGGGCTCTTTCCCACCCAGTCACGAGCCATGTCCAGCGCAGTCTCACCTAGGAACAGCGGCCTGTCCATCTGGGGAGCTCATCCAGCTGTGTCTTGACTGCACCAGGGTATCGGCTTCAACAACATGGCTGGGCACACCCCCGGCACATCTCTAGAAAAGATCTCTTATGCGAGCAAGTGACAGTTTCAGAGCACAAATGAGGACGCGTTACGCCGCACATAAATATTTATAGGGGCATTAGCTCTTCTCATTAAAACAAAATTGTTCTTAGCTAATTGCGCAATTAGTGCAGCTATGCGATTTCCCAAAAGCCTCTGACAAAATAATATCTTAGATTCATTTGCTGTTGTCATATTATTCTGCACAAACTGGAGGCTGCATTAATTTTTTTTTTATGCATGATTGAAAGAAGCCCCATTCTTCCAATAGTGCATTTGCCCTGCCAGGCCCTGGTCTAGCCTGGCCAGCAGGGCGGCGGCAACTCTGACGCTGGGTCTAGGGTATTAACAAAGGAACTATGTAATGGTAGGTTTTACACCACTCACTTGTGTAAAACACTTCTTGTGTTCCAATGTGTTGTTTTATATATATATATTCCAGGTGACAAGTGATCCATTAGTTGGGAACTCATCTTGGACAATGTCTGCACAAACGTTTTACAGTGGCGCTTGGTTGTGGAGTAAACTGTTGCCTTGTCAGGTGTTGTCTGAGGAAATGATGTACAGGTGTTGTGATGGGAAATGTAGTTTTGGTGGTGATGGGAAATGTAGTTCTAAGTTTAGGTGGTAGTGGTGGGTGATGGGAAATGTAGTTTGAATAGATGAAGTGAAGTGCTGGGAGGGGTGGTGGGAGGAGAGGCAGAGAATGTCACTGAGGTAAGGTGCTGAGAGAAGATGGAAGTCAAAACTAATTTTTGAAAGTGGAACAAAGAGCTGAAATAGAAGCTGGGAGAGCGTTAGATTATGAACGGGTCACAGAATTGCTTTGAATTAACCGCATTAGGAGGACGTGCTGCTCAGGGCCAGGGAGGAGCTCTGCGTGGGGGCCAGCGCCCCTCGTCACAGACTGCTGCTCATTCCTTTAATTGAGAGCGCCGGCTCAGCTGGGTCTGGCCCGGCTCGCCCAGAACCCGAGGGCCTTCCAGACCAAAACACCGCAGCCGTGATCCCGGAGGGCAGCTTCCTCCCGGCGCCTGGCTATAATCGCACGAGACGGCCCCTGGGAGGAGCACTTCCTCTTTCTTCTGCGCGCAGGAAGAAGTAATAGCGGCTTCTGCAGAGCTACCAAACGCACCAGGTACAAACCACCAGACAGCCCAAAGCTGTTTAAATGGGTGTCTGCGCAGGAAAGGGGGGGATGTTACGCAGCTTTCTGTAATGATATCTGCCCGCGCTTTATCAAGGCACTCGCTTGAACACTCTTTCCTCCCGGGGCAGCGCCAGGGGTGGAGACTCCCGCCAGACAAGGCTATATTTGGACCCTGTCACAGAACCGCCCCAACCTTCCTCTGGGTTCTAGAACCAAAAGCAGACGGTCAACGCGGCCGGACTGGCTCTGCGCGAGTCAGGTGCCACCGGAGAGACCGCCTGGGCCGAGCCCCGGCCGGCCGCGCCCTCCGGCCCGGCGCCAGTCGATTCTGGCCCTTAGCGATGAGCAGGGTGCTGTGAAAGGGCAAAGCAAGTGGAGAGGGTGTCCAAGAATCACCCGCCTTCCAATGTCTGTGGTCAGTCCGCTTTACCTGATGGTTTAAATACTCTGATGGTTTAAATTAAAATTGGAGCTATGTACGAGCGCCTAAGGATGGAGGGAAGGATGAGAGCACCACTGTGAAGAGGGAGAAAGTGTTTTTCAGGGAGAAAGGATGATTACAGGACCCCCATTCTCCCCCTGTGACGTGCAGGATTAATAAGTTGACTATCCAGACCGGGGGGAGATGAATTGTATCTCAGTTGTTCAAAGGCAGGAGACCGGGAGCGCCAGGGCTGGGCGCAGAGGTGAATCTGACCCATATAGAGGCGGCTCCGCGGCTCTGCGGCTCTGCGCGCAGGTTCACCGATTTCTCCTCTCGTCCTGTCTTCTCCCGGGAGGTCCTGACACAGATTTTTTTTCTAGCGTCCTTATCGGAGAGTCGGCCCACCCCGCCTTCTCCAGGGGCTGTCAGTCCAGGCCTCCGCTCTTCATCAATGGGGGCTCGTGTGCCTGCAGGAAGACCTCTTCATCCTCTTGTTTTTAAAGCAGAAATGAACTCGCAGGCCAGGCGCTGCATGCACGCACTTGCGAAGGCAGTGCGGGTATCTGGTGCGAGGCGGCCATTTTAACAGCAAGGCTACTGTCCCTCATTTCAATCGTTTTCGGCTGTTCTGTTTAAGGGGTACTGCGAGGAGCTCTTGCAGATTTGCGTGTGTGAAATAATCTGCTTTTAATGAAAACGACGCTAAAGCTCAAAAGCATAGCAGGGCCTCCTGATTATTAACGAGTATCCTGGGCACAGGGTTCTTAATCTACCGGCAATAACAAGGGATCAGGAGGAGCTGGATTTCTCCTTTGCAGCGGGTTCGAAGACAGGTGGTGCTGACATCTCTCATGTTGTCATTGCTGTGTGGTGATCAGTGGGCAATATTCACTAATCGATACTGATATGATTCAATGACACATTATTCAATAATTAATAATAGCACTTTAAGGAGAGGACCCGTTCCAGTTTCTATAGACTGGAAACACCTGGAGGTTATTGATCTGTTAATCAATCACAATATCTGTTCAATTACGAGAACACTGGAGGGCTGATCTTACAAGGGGTCCCAAAGGATTTCTGACTTTTATAAACTACCTGCTTAATTGATCGCAAGGAAAGTGTTCCGAGTCCTTGGAAAGTGCTGTTGGAGTGCTGCCACCGCGAGACCAGCTGGAGTGGGGCTCCCCTGAGGCTCCCCAGGAATGGGGTCCCATATTCACCGCATGACAGGCCAATAGTTCATGTGTGGGACCTTCATGCTGACAACTGTACACACTGCTGTGCAAAAGTCTCAGACAACAGCAGGTTGAGCCTGTGTTGAGTATCAACATGGGAGGAGGGGGATAACTCTCTGTTATCCCGATGGGAGGAATGGGATAAGACTGTGTTATCCCGATGGGAGGAGGGGGATAACTCTGCGTTATCCCGATGGGAGGAATGGGATAAGACTGCGTTATCCCGATGGGAGGAATGGGATAAGACTGTGTTATCCCGATGGGAGGAGGGGGATAACTCTGCGTAATCCCGATGGGAGGAATGGGATAAGACTGCGTTATCCCGATGGGAGGAATGGGATAAGACTGCGTTATCCCGATGGGAGGAGGGGGATAACTCTGCGCTATCCCGATGGGAGGAAAGGGGGAACTCCGCGCTATCCCGATGGGAGGTGGTGGAGATGCCGTTTTCTGATGCATTAAGAAAAAGCAGAGGAGAACAGACCTCGTGGTTTCACGCTGGGCAGGATGCAGACGATGTTGTCAAACCCAGGCAGAGCCTTCTGCTTCCACCTGTGCTCATCTAGAGCCCAGCATGGCTGACCCCTGCTGACCAAGGGCAACTGACCGACCCGACTTTCTGCTCTGCTCAAAGGCCCTTAAATCCCACTTTCCATAAAAATCTTTACAGTTGGAAAAGTCACGGTATCCTTATTGGATAGCGCAGTCATGTGTGGAAGGACTGTGAGTGCACAGGGGCATTATGGCAACTATGCCAGTGACACAATGCATCCCCGATACAGTTCCCCCAGCTCGGACACCTGTGTTACTGAAGGTGTTAAATCACCCAGGCATGACCAATACCTGATAGTGAAAAGTTCCAAATCAGTAGTGTAAAAGTAGTGAAAAGTTCAAAATGACTTTTTCTGGTCCCATCTGGAGTTCCCAGCCTGCAGCCTGTCCAGGTCACACACAGACCCAGAGTGCGTGACCCGGAGCCCCAGACGCACCAGTCGCACTGCTGGCGAATCTGACTGGCGTTTGACCTCGGCGCCCGCGACGCTCGAGGTGATCCAACGAGTCATCACATCTGGGTGACCTTACCTCTCCCCGGCCTTCACCTCCCGTCTGGCCTGTGACCTTCCTCCTCTTGTCGCTCCTGTACTCCGCTGCTCCGAGCTCTCCTGAAGGGAGGGGAGACAGGTCAAGGGGAGCTCAGCCTGGTGGAGCTAACAGTGGAATCCCCCTGCGCCTGTTAAACTCCGTACATTTCCCACTCTTCCCTCTCAACGACTCACAAGTCTCCCACGAATTCACATCCGAGTCTAGCGGAACGGCTTGCAGTGCTCCGTCTCCAGACCCCAGCGGTGGAACGGAGAGTGACCCCAGAGTGACGAGGGCTGTTTTCTGTGGGCCCGATGGACAGAGCCAGGCACACAGCGCCCCCTGGTGGCGTGTGTATCATTCGTGGAGAGGGTGACTTTCCAAACCAAACAAAATTTGCTGTAGGAAAAAATGGCATTGCCAACCATTCTCCCCTCCGAGCGCCACGCCGGTTCCACAGACGTCAAGGATCAAGGGGAATAACAGAAGATCTGCAGACAGCAGGCCGTTTGGCCCATTAATCTGACCCGTTTGGTAAACAACTGCATGGGGGGCCATGAGGCAGCGACCAGGGCCACAGCGCCTCCCACTCCAACATAATCCATTGCAAACCCGTGAGTCCTCTGTACCGGTGGGCGCCTGGGGTTTTATTTTCGGAAGGTCTCAGAAGGGCACTGGGACTCCCTCGGCCTCCCCCCTCCACCCCCAAAATCTTGTCACCGAGCGGCAGGTGGAGACAAGAGCGAGCATGTCTTACAGAAGGGGTTACAAAGTGAGAGGAGAACGAGCAGCCCAGCCGGGGGCCCGCTTGGTCCCAGGATCCCAGGATCCCAGGATCTCATCCGGCTATTTCTTGAAGGAGACCAGGGAATCAGCTTGAACACCTTGGCCGGGCAGCTCGTTCCCCACTCCCACAACTCTCTGTGCAAAGAAACACCTCCCTGTGCTCTTCCAGGTAGCTTCCAGCAGGCCCCTCAGGTTCGGTTCTGCAGCTCTGCAGGAGGGAGGCCATCCTTGTTTTCGGACCACTTCACTGACCGACCAGACCATTTAAATTTCCATATCCAGTCTCCTCTCCGTCCTCAGCGTCCGACGGTTTATAGATTTAAATTAACGGCATTCCTGCAGGTTGGCGTAGGGAAGGGGGGAGAGGAAGGGGAGAAGGTGGGGGGCCACGGTGAGCTCAACTATTTGGCAAGAGGGCTAATTAGAAGCCTAAAACTCGTTAGGAAAATGGAGGCTGGGTTTCTATTGCTGGGGAAATGGTCACGGCCGGCCCCCCTTCCACCCCCTGCAGACCCCCGGAGCAGGGAGCTGAATTCCTCGCCCGCACTCTCCTGACAATTCCAGCGGCCTGCGCTCTCTCCCCGGCAGAGCTTGGAGCAGCAGAGCGTGAGAGCTCCCTTGGGCTCTCATCTTCCTCACTGCACGTCGGCTCGCCTTCCCGGGAGAGAGGACAGGGGACGGAGGACAGGAGCAGGGCTGTGTGTGAGTGAGTGAGTGAGTGAGTGAGTGAGTGAGTGTGCGCGCGCGCGGGTGGCCTGGAAAGCATAGTGTGCAATTTGCTTCAATTAAATATTTACCGCCACAAATACGGACGAACGTTCCCAGAATTTCAATAGCCTGCCCTTCTTCAGCTCCACTTTCTCGCTGTTTCGTTTCCCTTTCTCACTTCACGGAGGTGCTGGAGGCCGAGGGGAGGGGGGTCCACACGGAACTTGGTCTGTGCTGTTCAGAAGCCCAGTTATTCCAGTCCAGACCAGACCCACAGGGCCCCGAAGGAGCGGCCCTGAGCAAGATCAGTCAGTCTGGATGGACTCTCCCAGCACACACCCTCCCCAGCAGCCTCAGCGCCCTCACAGTGGGACCATCCGCAGCCTCCCAGACGCAGATCCCTGCCTGCCTTGCGCTGACCGCGTCCTCTTCAGAAGGGCTCTCGTGTTCAGGCAGCCATTGAGGTGCTCTTCGATGTGAGCAGGCATCCTCAATAAACATGGAGAGACCGTTACATGCCATGCGTGGTCTGACCTCTCTCTCTCCCCCTGCCCCCCCTCAGTCTGCCTGCGGTCACTGGGGCACCAGCCAGCGGTCCAGTCTGGGTACCTCACCCCTCGAGCATAAGGACGACCCACCACCTCAGCTTTCTCACAGGTTAATAAAACACAAAAACACCCCAGAAAAATAACAACTAACATCCAAAGTAGCTGAAGTCAGTTATGCTGAGAGAGTGTATCAGTTACATGTCATCTCTCTCTCTCCAGGTTTTTCAAAGGATAAACGCACCAACGTCACAGACCAGGCAAGATCACAGAACAACGCTTTCGACTGCAATTTTTCGGGGGTTTTTGCCACCTTTTTAACTAATTGCAGCTTTTTGAACCAACCTGCAAAATCAGGTCAAAATTACAAAGGCAATCAGACAAAAGCACTTACAGTCTTGCAGAAATGCGATCTCTTCCCGGAATTCTAACCGAAACAACAAAAGCTACACTTCAGCCTGACTAGACACCTAGGGAGCTCAGTGCCATTCAAGTCCTAATATGGAATGCAGGTCACATTCCCAGTGAGACAACCGCCTGCCCCAGATCCCCAGGAAAAGCAAGGGCACCAGTGAGAGACAAGGATGATTTTCCTAAAGATAATTCCATTTCCACTGCGAGGAGGCCTGGTTAAACTGAACAAACCTGTATTTTATTTTTTAAATTCCCAATCAGCTGGCATATTTTAGACAAGACGTGAGCCTCTCTTTGCTTCATTAGCAGCTGCAGACTGATCTTCGGTAAATACTCCCCCTTCAGGTGTGCAGGCGTGTAAATACCCCCCTTCAGGTGTGCAGGCGTGTAAATACCCCTCTTCAGGTGAGCAGGCGTGTAAATACCCCCCTTCAGGTGTGCAGGCGTGTAAATACCCCTCTTTAGGTGAGCAGGCGTGTAAATACCCCCCTTCAGGTGCGCAGGTGTGTAAATACCCCCCTTCAGGTGAGCAGGCGTGTAAATACCCCCCTTCAGGTGCGCAGGTGTGTAAATACCCCCCTTCAGGTGAGCAGGCGTGTAAATACCCCCCTTCAAGTGCGCAGGCGTGTAAATACCCCCCTTCAGGTGCGCAGGTGTGTAAATACCCCCCTTCAGGTGAGCAGGCGTGTAAATACCCCCCTTCAGGTGCGCAGGTGTGTAAATACCCCCCTTCAGGTGCGCAGGTGTGTAAATACGCCTCTTCAGGTGCGCAGGTGTGCAAGTACCCCTCTTCAGGTGCGCAGGTGTGCAAGTACCCCTCTTCAGGTGCGTGGGCTCTCGGCCAGAGTGACGCCATCCCTGGGACAGACGGGCCGAGTGGCTCCTCCCGTCTGTGCCCTCATCCCAGTACAACAACCTGCTGCCCTGCTCCGTGCCCGCTTGGGACTCGTGGAGTCTGGTGTCCTGCCTGACCATCCCTCCGAGTTCTAATCCCAGACAGGCAACACCCGCCCTCAGCCTGGTAGTCTCCCCAAGAGGTCTCCCAGAGCCTGGGTCTGTGGATTTCTGTCTCCGGGGAAGAGGGAGAAGGGAGCTTTTCACTAGGAAAACTCAGACACTCAGACTCAGTCCTGTCCTAGTGGTCAGTGTGTCTGCAGGTTGTCCGGTCCTGTCCTGGGGGGTCAGTGTGTCTGCAGGGTGTCCGGTCATGTCCTGCTTAAGACAGGACATGACAGGACCTGACACCCTGCAGACACAGCCTAACCCACCTAGGACAGCTGTGGAAGTGCCCCATAAAAACTAACAAAAGGAGGTGCTGCTTCTTTACACAAAGGGTTGTGGGAGTGTGGAACAAGCTGCCCTGCCACGTCGCAGGCCAGATGAGACCTTCGGAGCTGGCATCCCTCGGGAGTAGAACCGCAAACCTGGAATCTCGGTCCCAGAGAGCAGGCCTGGCGAGCTCACAATCCTTTCTGGAGACTACTCTGTGCTCACCAAGGGGAGGAGGAATGTTTCCCAGCATGCCCGGGAGAGGAAGAGCCGCTCTGGCGCGCCAGACGCCGGGGACGCTCCTCCCAGGTGCAGCGGGGCATGTCTGGGGCAGGAGAGCGGAATTTTTCTTTTCCGGGACGGGGGGGGAGGGTCACATGCATGCCAGAGGCAAGCCGTGCCCCGGTCAGGTAAAGCGCACTGAAGCTCAACCGCTGTGCTTGGTTATTGCTGGAGATTAAATCCGACAGGGACACAGCAGGAGGAAGCTGGGATTGCCGGCTGCGGCTCAAGAGCCTGCTTCGGAGGGGAAGAGACATTCCTCTCCTGCTCCTGCTCCTGCCCCTCCCCCCTTCCCTCGCCACCCCAGAGCAGCACGTGACTGCCCCCAGCAGGGCCGCAGAGCACGCCGCCGGAGCAGCGCCTGTCTGTGTGAGAGAGAGAGCGAGCGGGCAGGGAAGACTTGTCTGCCCCTCGAGCCTTCCTGCGGACTTTCTGAATCACTTTCAATATCTACTTTTTTCTAAAGCCTTTATTACACCGAGGCCACCAAAGGCACAGCCTGCTAGCGCGGAGCCGGTTCTTGGGAAGGTAAAGGAGAGGGGGGGAGGGAGGGAAGGGGGTGCTGAAGCTCTTCTCCACCTTTTGCAGAAGAAATTCTCTTTTGCCATAAATTCTCTCTTTTTTTTCCCCGCATCTCCTGGAAGGTTGGTTGGACCCCACGAGCCGACGGACGGCACGCGCACGTTATCCTGATTTCGTCTGGAGGTCCGTCTCCAGCGGGTCGCGGCCGGGCTGTACAACGCCCACGAAAGAGACCCGGAGGCAGGGGCTCCTGTTTGTTTCAGTCAGCGAGCACATCCAGGCAGATCGTCAAAGAAAAAAAAAACCTACTGAAGGAGAGCCTCCGGAACGAACTGGGTGTCTAAATCGGGGACGTGGAGCTGGTGACCCAGTTTTACAACACAGCGCTGCTCTGGTCATCACTGCTCAAAAATAGATCAGAGGACTGGAGAGAGTGCAGCGCCGGAGCGGCGAGCTCGTGGAGTCTGTAGCAGAGTGGCGAGGCCATGGTTTTGTGATCAGTTGTCTTCTGTTCCTACTGGTTTCGCACACCCTACTGAAACTCTAATCACATGTACACAGTAAGAAACGAGGGGATTGCAGAGAGTTACAACAGACCCAAGGGTCCCATCCAGTCCGCTCTGGAAAAAACAAATCCTGTGCTTCGGCTTCATCGACATGGCTGGGCAGCTAGTTCCACGCTCCCACAACCCTTAGTGTAAAGAAGTGCCTCATGTTCTCAGTCTCAAATGCTCTGCCCTGTAGCTCCCCACTCGTGTCGACTGATTCATGTTTCCCTGTTGGTTCTGAAGAAGTCCAGAAGTCCATTTTCTGAGGCTGTTCCTGCTCCTTCCTGCTTTCAAACTTCAGTTAGATGCAAAAAGAAAGCAAGCCAGCTGTTTTTCCCCCAAAGACAAACCTGGGCTTCAGTAAAAAAAGCAGACAGAGTAGCACACTTTACACAGTCTCTAAAAGCACAGCGAACATTTAGGACCGTCCAGCACCGGAGCCCATCACAGCAGGTTTCAGAAACCACCCCTAAATCACCAACCTCTAAAACCCTGGACAGAACAATCGAGCTGTGAACAGATTTTTGATGAACTGATTTAGAGATCATTTGGAGCAAAATCCTTCAGATCAATCAGCTCTCCAGGGCCGGTGTTCATCGAGCAGGTTTCGTACGTGACCTCTGAATAGCTCCCAGGTGGTGCCAGTCTTCAGAGCCGGTGATTTGGGCTCACCTGTCAGGCACCTGTCAGAGTGCAGGTGTGGGCAGTCACAGGTTTACTACATGCGCCTGTGTCACTGGGCACTGAGGAGCCACACCCCCAGCAGAAACCAAGACAACCCCAGACACGATGACAGGGTGACGAATCCACATCACCCCAATGTCCCCCTTGACAGGGGATATCACCACATCCCCGGACCCTCCTCCTCAGCTTCCCACAGCCCGGATGACCTTCGGCCTACTCGCGCAGCGCCGATCGGGCAACACAAGGGGCTCGTGGGAGACATCTTCTCGGCGGCTCGTTTCGGGAAGCGGAGCAGGACGCTCCAGAGTTCTGCTCCCTGCTGAACCCGGCCGGGTCACGCATCACAGGGCCGGGCGGAGAGACGCGGAGCTCCGGGCCCGACGCACGTCCTGCGGGGGTACTCCTTTCAGAGCGATTAGTCTTTGGGGGGGCGTCACCGATGCTGTGCCCGTATCTGTGGGCCTCCCAGTGCAGCGGCTCAGAATGGTGCTGCCAGCCGCCTACAGACGCTGCGGCTCTGCGCGGGCTCGTAATCGACACCCGGGGGGGCGGGGGGGGGTGTCAGATCACGCCACGCCGCGCTGGAGACCTGTGACCTCGCTTGAGCCCTGAGGTCAGGCCAGCGGAGTCTAGATAGCCGCAGTCGAGGGGACGGGCCTCGTCCCTGGGGGTCACCCCCCACCCCAGCCTCCTCCGCGGCCCCGGCTGACAGATCCGAACCCAAATCCACCGGCCCTGAGAGTCCCGGGAAAAGAAACTTGGGGAGAACAGCCCCCGTTTTTCTGCAGGGACGGAGACGTCACACTTTCCTTTTCTGAAGACGGCAGGATGCAGCATCAGAGCGCAGAGATACGGATGATCTCCCTAAAATAATTCTTCCTCCAGCACTGCTGCGGGGATCGTTGTAGCGCTGGGCGGACACACCGGTGTCCGAGTTAACGCAGTTGAGAGAGCGATCCTCGCCGGAGCAGCGCTATCCTGGCCGATGACTAGCGGCTCATTATCACACCCGCGGAGAAACAGCGTGAAAGACGCCGGAGACGGAAAGATAACTTTAGAAAACTTTTTTTCTTCTTCTTGTTGTTGTTTACGTCTCCGGATCTGGTCTTGCTCTTCCACGGGAGCCGGAGCTGTTTCTCGCTCTCTCCCGGAGCCGGAGCTGCGCAGGCAGCCGCGGCGCGTCCCTCCCTCGGAGACACAGGTGCGCCACGGGGGGACGCGGAGGAGGGGTGAACTTAACCCTCCCGCGCCCCCTTCCTCATCCGCACCGACTGGCGGGGCAAGCTATCTCAGAAAAAACAGGCAGCGACGCGTGGCGATGAATCAACAGGGAGCCAAACCCTTCGCGACCGCAGGTCCGTGAGCAGAGAGGATCAGCCCTTGCGCGACACCCCCAGGTCCCTCGTCTCCAACCGAACCAGACAAAACCAAAGCCCGGACGACGCCTTAAACAAAATGAGCCGAGCACGCATTCACTCACGCCCTGGTGTCGGTTCTGTTCCCCCACCCGGGCTCGGCTGCTGGCAGGACACGAGCTGGGAGTGTCGCCCCGGAGGAAGGTGCTGTATGAAGCCCACCCGCAGTTCCGCCGCCAGCGGTCCGCCCGAGAGCGTTAATACCGATGGCGAGGATGATGAGAAGGAGATGAAGAACATACCACATGACTTGAAAGTCCAGCTGAAGAAAGACCCGGCTAAGCCAACAGATGCCGAACTGGCGAAAAGACCTCACGCGAGAAGCGGGTCGGGACCCGGACGGAACCTGCGAGGAATACAGCCGGAGGAGCTGCCGTCTTTGCCAGCCGACCGAACCTACTGGGTTCCGACCCGCTTTCCCTTTTCCCTTCTTACACAGACGCGTGTCTCGCTCGGGAAAATAAACTTTTCCGTCGTGACTGTGCGTGCCTTCCTCTGCACGTCCCTCCTGTCGCCCCGGAGGGAAAATATCCGGGACCGGAGAAGCAGGTCAATGGGTCTGGGGGGCACGGATACGCCTCTGCAAGAAATACCTTCACACGCACGAGTTTACTGGAGTCGGAGGAAGCCGGCAGCAGGTGTCCGCACCTGAGCCCTACCTGCACACTCTCTGTGTCACACATCCCCCTGCGTCCTCCGGCAGCCTGTCGACAGCCGTGTCGTCTGATCGCCCTTTAACAGCCGCAAATTGCAAACAACAACAACAACAACAACCACCACCACGGAAAAGCGAGCGCACACGCACACACACACACGCATTGCTCACGCCTGTGTGCACACTGCTGCAGGCCATTCCGACACTGTCGCCTCCGTGCGCCGCTGCGCCCCGGGCTGGGCTGGGCTGATCGCGGTGCTACACGCATGGAGGAGGAGAGGAAAGAAAACCACCTTACCGGCGAGGCGAACTCCTCCGGAGCGGACTTTCTGCTCTCTCCCGCTGGACCGGGGGAGCCGGAGAGAAGCTGAACCCGTCCCCGGTGGGGGGCGGAGGGGCGTGTGCGCCGGCAGGTGCCGAGTCCACGCTCGCCCGTGTTCGTGCGTGTGTGTGTGTGAGAGAGAGAGAGATGCCCCCTGTGCGGGCAGCCGGGAGAAGTTTGGAGGCTGAGGCGCGCGCTGTGTCGTTCCATTCAATCCGCGCGGCGAGGGAGAGAGGGTGGGGGGGGGGGGGAGGACAAAAGCGTTCGGCGTCGCGAGCCAATGGGAGGGCGAGGACCAGGGAGCGGAAGGAGCTCGTACCTGAGCGCGAGCCCACCTCCTCGCTGGGGCTGTGCGCGGGGCGGCGAGGCGCGTTAATAAAGGGGAGAACAGCGGCTGAATGGGGCTTTTCATCCAAATAGCGCTGGGCAGCACTTTCATTCTCTGCCCCCTTTTGCATTTATCTCCCTCTCTCTCTCACTCCCTCTCTCTCTCTCTGCGTGTGCAAATGAAAGTCTGTGTGAGTGTGTGTATGCGCAAGGGTGTGTGTGTGTGTGAGAGAGAGAGAGGCTTTCGCTGCTGAAGAAGGATTGAGATTGTAATTAAACCAGGCGTCCATGCTTACTGGTTGCCCTGACAACAGAGATGGGGAGCTAAGGTAGCGCACACAAAGCACGAGGGGCCCCGAAGAGGGTGAAGGAAATGAAGCCTCCCCCCACCTCGAGCCCAGCACACAGCCCCCTCCCCGAAGAGCACTCGAAAACACTCGTGAAAAAAGCGAGCGTGTCTTCAAAGCGCCCGGCGGACGTGTCCACCTTCGGCTGTTCATTCGGTCCCCTCGGCTTCACGCGGCTTCCTGCGCGCAGCGTAACGTCAGAGGCAGGGGCCCGGCTGCCGGCCGCGGCTGCGGTGTTCGAGGGGCTCCTCGTGGAGCCCGGTGCTGTGCGGCTTCGACACACACCCCCCCAGGAAAGAGAAAAAAACCGCGCATTTTCAGTCGTGCCCAGCAAAGGTGATAGCATGCGCAAAATATTAAGTGTGAAGGTGCTTAGTTTTGTGTTTGGTTATAAAGTATTTTTAAAAAGCAAAGTTTCATCAGTGACTGTTTTTATTTTTTACCTCTCTCTTAGGGGTTCGCCCTGCGCTGCTGGGGTGGCCCAGGAAGGCTCAGGGCTGCACTCTTTCACATCAGTAAATCCCCCCAAAAACTCAGGAGAAGACAGTTTTCACGTTGTTATGGCTTCAGAACCCCAACCCTTGGCATTACTATGGAGACCAATATGGGGCTCAGTGAGTTGCAAAATTAACTTGCATTCTTGAAACTACATTGAATAATTTTAATTTACACCACCAGCTGCCTCTGTATTATTGTTTCTTTTGGAGACAGTTATAAACATTTTACTGTCAGAAGATGATTCACTGAAAGTCAATCAGCAGGCCAACATGCTAACAGTTCCCACTGCAGATTGCTGGACTGTTGTCACCCCTGTGAGTCTCATCGCCGCCTGGTCTCATGTCCTTGGAGAGCAGATTGGCGTGCAATGATGTTTATGTGTGCACACAGATTATTCATTTTACGTGAGAAGTTCTATGTATGAGGTATGTTTCATTACTGCTCAGCTCCAAGCACTTAAAAACATGTTCTACAATACAATTACTTTTTGGACACTCCACTCACAGCACTTTACAGGTAATAGGGACTCCCCTCCACCACTGCCGATGCACAGCCCCACCTGGATGATGTGATGGCAGCCTGTGTCAAGACAGATGCAGGTCCTGTTCTGGGTCCTATAGGGCTCATCCCAGCGAGTTCAGACATGGTGCACAGGATCTGCCCTGGCGTCTACCCAGCTGTTTCCAAAGTGTGCTGTCAACTGCAGAGACGCTGCAGGAAAGCAGAACCCTGCATGCCCATGTTCTCAGTTTTGGACAGGACAGTAGGCCCCCTCTCTGTGATCCTCCTGCTATTTGAGTGCCAGCAGTAACCCGTCTCGCACGTGTTTCCTGTGAAGCCCCTCCAGCAATTAAACCAGCGCCCTGGAGGAGAGAGCAGAGAGTCACAGAGAGAGTTGGCACCAATCAGCTGAGAGCCTCCGCTGTCTTCCCTGTACCACAAGTAGCTCCTGCCAGGGCTTCAGCCTAGTCTAAAAAAAGCCCACACAGAGCAGCAAGAATAGAAGGAGTAGTAACCTACTTCTAACAGAGCGAAGTAGGGCAGTGTGCTCCCAGGAGGACAGGAGCTCGTATTCCTGCCTCTCTCCCGTCTCTCTCTCAGCTCCTGTCCTGCCTGCCTGCTCCGTGGCCCTGTGGCTACAGATTCACACTCACTATCACTAAATCACCCACTGATCCACTCTCACTCTCACTCACACACTGATTCACTCTCACAATCACTAACTCGCACACCGGTTCACACTCACTCACACCGACAATCCCTCACCCGCACAGTGAATGGATGTATTTATCACAGGCACACATGTTCAAACTTTAACACCAGGGATTAATACCTTCCCTTGAGCTGAGGACACACTGTTCATGGAATGAAAGTGCAACATTTTGGTCACTCCATTTACTTCCTGGGGATCCGACTGAGTTTTGGGAAATAAACTGTTGCTGACAGCAGCAGAGTATGATTAATACACTGTAAAGTAAATAAACTCATTTCTACCACAGTTTATTTACTTCACAGGCTGCAGGATACACACACAGTACAGCACACACACGTGAGCCTTTCTTCTCCTTTTCCATGAGTGCTTTCCGAGCAGCCTCACGAGCGCCGTGTGGAGCCCGGCTCTCGCGGTGGGAAACATGTCGTCCTGCACGGCGGCGGAGCCGTGATGGCCCCCAGGGCGGGCGTCCCGATCGCGGAGAGAGCCTGGGCCGCGAGTGGAAGCGGCGAGCAGACGGGATTGTGCTGGAAGGCCGGGGCGCACACCGGTCATCTCGTCCGGGTGGAAGCCCTTCCATGGAAAAATCCCCTCTCTCAGCTTTCTGCCAAATACCCTCGTGGGGAGAGACAAAAGGGAGGTAACGCCAGCAGGATTTGGGGGGACAATGGCCCTGCTTTGTGTGGGACAGAACAGAGGATGTGCAGGCACAGCGCTGGCCCGTCCTGTCCGGGGGGGCGAGCGCGGGAGGTTCCAGAAAGGCCCGAGTCAGCAGCCGATCCTGCTAACAGTGCAGGGCTGCGGCCCGCGGGCCCGGGACACACACACGCGCGTGGTGGGGGGGGGGGGCGTGGGTGCGTGTGCCCACGGCAGGGGGGAGCCGGTCCGCACTCAGCCCTGACACACAATCCTCAGCTCCCCTGTCCTCCTCTCATGCCCTGAGGCCTTGTGGGGGGAGCCCTGGCGACCAGCCCAGACGACCAGGGTGTGCCAAACTGTACAGGAAATTGGTGTGTAAAAGGGGCCGGGGGCATGGCATCAACAGATCGGCCCAGTGCCCCACCCAAGCGCCCTCCCTCCCACCGTCATGCCGTGGAAACGCTCCTTCGAGCAGCCGATCGAACCCCTGACTGATCTCATCCTTTCGTTTCTCAGAGTTCCACACTCCCGCCACCCTTGGTGTAAGGAAGAAAAAAAAATGCTGGCGATGCTAGCATCCACCTACCGGGAGGGGAGTGAAGAAGAGCTGAATAATCGAACGGGGGGCCACCAGCAGCTTGCCGCGTGAGAGACGAGATAATCGTGGGGTCCCATTTCTATCGCCTTCATCAAAAACGGGAATACCCCAGAACCAGATAGGGGGCCCCGCGTGCATGGTGGCAGTTTGGAGAGCTGCACCCATGGCCGACCATTCATGTTCGCCTGACGCTGAAGTAAACACGGGGTGGTGCCATCTAATCGGACAATCGGAATATCACAACAATCCTTCGGGTGAGATGTAAAACCGAGGTCCTGACTCTCTGTGGTCATTAAAAATCCCAGAGCGTTTCTTGAAAAGAGTAGGGGTGTTACCACGGCGACCTGGCCAAATTCCCCCCTGGCCTTTACCCATCACGGCCTCCTAATAACCCCCCTCTCTGAACTGGCTTCATCACTCTGCTCTCCTCCCCACTGAGACTGGTGTGTGGGGAGCGGACTGGAGCATCATCCAGGTGGGGGTACACACTGGTGGGGGTGGAGGGGATCCCCATGACCTGTAAAGCGCTTTGAGTGGAGTGTCCAGACAAGCCCTATATAAGTGTAAGCAATTATTATTAAGTTTTTATACAACTGTTTGAAATTCTGGATGAATGCCGGATTTATTACAGATGACATACCTGTACACACACACACCAAAAGGATTTTTTTTCTCTGTACGTGAACATCTGAAATCTCCGGAGAAAAGTGCCTTCCACAGTGTCCGCCTCTCCCTGCTCATTGAGGGATGAAGGCAGATCCTGGAGTCGTCATAGCAACCACCCCGTCATCTCTCTTGCCCAAGAATTTGGAACTCCCTTCGTACTCTAGGTCCGGCTTCAAATCCGAAGCCCCGCATGCCGCTCGCCAGCTCCGGCTAAAAGTTCAGGACTTGAGCACACCCCAGAGAGGGGCTCAGCAGAGCTGAGGCTGAAAACCAGAGGCAAGAAGTTATGATCTTCGAAAATGAAAGAAAGGAAAAGTAAGCCAGCTTTGGTAGATGATTGTAAGACAAAACAGAGAGGGTGTAGAGGCAGCAAGGTGACCCCTTATCTGCAGAGGGGCGCAGAAGCAGGCAGAGGGGTCACCCCAGCAAGACAAGAGGCACTTGGGAAAAACACAGGTCAGTCTCCCCTCTTAAGTGTTCCTGAAGGAACACTTCCTAAAGGCTGAGGCACAGAACACAGTACCTCCTCAGCGGTTTGCCATGAATCTGTTGTTCCCAACTCTTTCAATTGCTGTGTCACACTGTTTGTAGTTTGCTTCTTTCTCTCCTTCCCTCTGGCACCATTAGTCATCAGAGGATGTGCCCTCTGCTTACTGTCACCTGACCAATCATCTTACACTAATTGATCAGGTGACTGAGGATGGCATGTCATTCACCCACAGCCTTCTGGGGAATGGAGTTGCGGTGAGCGCATCCGAGTTCGTGGATCTTACGTACAGATGATCGATATACAACAAACAGACACAGGTGAAACCATTTCATACAGGCACACAAACCGCAATGACACTGTATCAGACACGCCCACAAGCTGCAATGATACTGTATCAGACACGCCCACAAACTGCAATGACACTATATCAGACACGCCCACAAACTGCAATGACACTGTATCAGACACGCCCACAAACTGCAATGACACTGTATCAGACACGCCCACAAACTGCAATGACACTATATCAGACACGCCCACAAACTGCAATGACACTGTATCAGACACGCCCACAAGCTGCAATGATACTGTATCAGACACGCCCACAAACTGCAATGACACTATATCAGACACGCCCACAAACTGCAATGACACTGTATCAGACACGCCCACAAACTGCAATGACACGGTATCGGACACGCCCACAAACTGCAATGACACTGTATCAGACACGCCCACAAACTGCAATGATACTGTATCAGACACGCCCACAAACTGCAATGACACTGTATCAGACACGCCCACAAGCTGCAATGACACGGTATCGGACACGCCCACAAACTGCAATGACACTGTATCAGACACGCCCACAAACTGCAATGACACTGTATCAGACACGCCCACAAGCTGCAATGACACGGTATCGGACACACACACAAACTGCAATGATACTGTATCAGACACGCACACAAACTGCAAAGACACTGTATGGGACACGCCCATAATGTGAATAAAACAGTGTTGGACACGCCCACAAATGGGCATGACACTTTCTTAAACCCACCTGTGAATGGGAATAAAGACATGCCCACAGTGGAGTTTTATCCTTCTGCAGAGGCCCAGTTCGTCACATTTCATGCAGCACACACCTGTAAGGGCAGGTCTGAAACTCAGGAACCAGTGCAGGGATGATACCCATAACTAATCCCTTCCGACCTTTTAAAATAGCTGGAAGCAGATTCACAGATACACCCCCAAAAACAGAAACTGCTAATCCTGTGGTTAAGAATTCCTCAGGAACAAAAGCCAGAAGAGACAATATTCCTCTTGGAGCAGGGTTGGGATACAGGGCTTTAGACTCTATCATATGGCGTAGAGGAGTATGGATACAGACTGATGATGGGTCCTGATTCGTCCGGGCCTGTACTGGGGACTCGAGCTCAGCGCTCCATCGCCCACCCTCCCTCCCTCTCCTCTCCCCCTCTCCTCTCCTCTCCTCTCCCCCTCTCCTTTCGGCCCTCCCGAGGTGATGAGGTGACGGATGACATTTCGCACTGATGAAGGTGAGCCTCTCTGCCTTCCCCAGTCTTGCATCTCATTTCCTGCCAGGCTGGCCTTTATTTGCATCCTAATCACTTTAATTACCTCTCGCCCCGCGGCCTGTGGGCGAAGCGCCGCTCCCCGAGACCAGGGAGGGCGCGAGGATCAGCCAGGCGAAGTCGGCCAGTCGCCGCGAAGACCGCGGCAATGACTCACCGGCGCTCCGGCCAGCCTGTCGCTGCTCACGTCAATTAGCAGGGAAACAGGCCTTTACCGGGGACCCTCGTCAGAGGTTCGTTAAAGGAAATTGAAGAAGGACTCAAAAAAATCCGGCCTTGTGTGTGTTGCTTTCCTCTCAGTTCCCCCCTCAGAACACTAAAACTAATCCGACGTTTCCCATCCAGTTTTCACCGATTCCTGGCAGCAGGAGCAGGGTCTAAGCCTGGCCTTGCTCACAGGAACTGGGGGCTCAGTGGGGTGTCTCACTGACACACTGGGGGTGCTGACTGGAGCAGTGGGGTGTCTCACTGACTCACTGGGGGCTCAGTGACTGGAGGAGTGGGGTGTCTCACTGACACACTGGGGGCTCAGTGACTGGAGGAGTGGGGTGTCTCCCTGACTCACTGGGGGCTCCCCAGTCCCTCGCAGGACAGCAAGCGCTCAGGCCGCTCCAGTAAAAGGCCCAACTGTAGAAATGGGTGGAAATACAAGTGTGGACCAACCGTAACAATTCCCAGTGTCCTGGCATCATGCGTCACCTGCTCCCCTCACAGTGCGGTCGCAGGCACTGCGGACAGGCAGGGGAGTCGAAAGACGGGATCACAGGTCCAGTTCCGTGGCCGAAATTCCAGAAGCGCATTAGGAGGGGGATGTGCAGCCTAGAAGATTCTTAAAATAAGAATGTCAACGAGGAGAGAGTTTTCAGTTTTTCTTCCCCCAAGGTCTCAGAATTCCCATCTTCTCCTGGATTAATAACATTTATTAATTAATATTCTGCACTTGATACAGTTACAGTAAGGCAAGCCTTGTGGCCCTGGCTCAGAGCGAGCAAGCTGGAGAGCAGGGGGCAGGATTCCAGCGTCATACACCACCGCTGAGAGCTCCCTCTGCACAGAGCAAAGCACACGGAAAAGCCCCTTTATTAAAAAAGGTGGTGGGGGCTTGATTCACTTTCTGAACTGTTCGTGCGAAGAAAAGGTGAGAAAAAAATCTTCAGAATCTTGATCTGGGAGGTGGATCTCAGAGGTAATATTTGTCCCCATATAAAGAGCTTTAAATCTAGAAGCAGGTGCCCAGATAATGGTGTCAGAGTGTTTGTTCAAGTTTAGTGGGGGATAAAACCCTACTCTGCAGCAGCTAATCCCGGAGACTGATGTCAGACGAGTGCTGTCGTCAGAGCAAAGAGATTCATTTCCCTGGAGAGACAAAGGCTGACCCTCCACGTCCCCCAGCCGGCGGTGAGATGAGAAAGGGCCGCCCGCCAGCCAAGAGCAGCAGACTTCTGGGAAAGGCTCAGGAGTCCGAGTGGGGGGACGTGGGGTTACAGTGCTTAGCGCAGAGCCTCCTTGACAAAGGCAAACCCCAAAACCTGGAAACGCCTCCTGTAGGGCCGGGCCTTCACAACAGTATTTCTGATCTTTAAACACTGCCCTCCACAATGCAAGGCAGCCACAAAAGTGCACAGGACATCAGTACCAATGTCTGCGGTGTCCCGACATAGTGCTCAGTGGCCCTTTAAATGCTCAGTTAACTGGGACGAGCTTCCAAGAGCTGTCACGCAGCGGGTCCTCTCCTTGCCTGGAGGGGACAGTCTGGGGGTGACCAGAGGGACTCCCCCAGGAAGCTGGCCAGGGCCACGCGGAGACTCACAGCCTCACTCAAGAAGCAGGTGGCTTGCCTTGTGTGGGCACCTAGTTTGTCAAAACAAATTGTATGAAGACCATAAGAATGAATGCAAACGAGAGGCAGTCATTCAGCCTGTCTTCCTGTGCGTGTTCATTAGTCGTTAACGGATCCCAGGGTCTCAGGCAGCTGTTTCCTGAAGGAATGCAGGGTATCGGCTTCAACACCGTGGCCGGGCAGCTTGGTCCACACTCCCACCACTCTCAAAAACACTGCCTCCGTTTCAGCTCTGTAACTCCAGCGCCTTGTACAGCAGCTCCTCTTTGAGAATCTTGAATCTCGGATCAGGTCCCGAGGAGAGAAGAGCTATTGTAACAGACAGCGCCGCGCCTCTGCCGTCACCCCTCCTCCTCTGTCCGTGTGCGTCGCCCAGAACCCCAATGCCTCTGTCACTTGATCAATAGTCCCTCCGCTAAGCAACATCGTCAAAAGCCCGCCTGCCTTCTAATCTCTCCTAAGAGTCGCGTCCTGGCTCCCAGCCTGGGTGTGATAACGGCTTCCTGTCCGACCACCTCACCTCGCGGCCTTCCGTCTGGCCCTGTGGGGGCGGAGCGGTGAAGTCCGGCGTCCCCGCTCTGCTGGATCTGCTGTTCTGCTGGACCTGCCCGTCCAGGGACCGACCCGGCTGTCGGGGGGCTGGCCAGGGGCCAGGGGGCAGGGGGCAGGCTGGCGCTCCACTGTGCGCTCCGGTGTGCATGTACCCTAGAGGGGGGGACCTCCACCAGGGCAGGGGGTCCACAGAGCCGCACACCTGCGCACAGGACGCTCATCGACAGCGTCGGGAGGACGTCTTTTCCCTGCGCTGACAAGTCCTCCCCTGGTAAGACCCCCGGTGATGCCCGCGGGGGGAGACAATCTGTGGGGCTCTGTGGGGACCTCGTGCACCCCAAGCTCCCAACTTGCGGGCCGGGGGGGTCCCTGGTCCTGAAGGGTCGGTGGGCGGGGGGCTCTGAGAGACGGAGAGGAGGACAGCAGCTGTGGCAGAAAGGTGCTTGTCTATTGACTTGAGCCCATCCCCCCCCCACCCCCACCCCGAACACAGACACACACTCCTCCTCTCCCCCCCCACTCCCCTCCTCAGCCCCACCGCCAGCCCATCACGTCAGGCAGAGCCGCCCGTTCCCGTAAAGTGGCGAGAGGTTGCCATGGCGACGGCAGGGAGCCAGGAATGCGGTAAACATCTTTATCTTGCCCTGTCCCCCCCCCCCACCGTCCCCCCTCCTCGCTGGCCGAGCGGACTTCCTCGCTCTGCGGCGGAGCTCCGCGCGCTTGACGGGCCTGGAAAGGTCGCTGGGTGCCGGGAGACGGACAATAGCCACCATGCTGGCACTGCCAGCGCTGCCAGGCCTCCGACGAGGAGCGGCCCGGCCCTGGCGGACTGAAAGAAAGGCAGGCTTGAAAGAAGACGACCGCACACTCTGACACAAACAAGGCAGGGTGGTGTGTGTGTGTGTGTGTGAGAGAGAGCATTCTTCACAGAGCCAGCACGTCTCTCAGGGCGCTGGTTAGCCTTTTATTTAAACCCAGCAAAGGGAAAATCATTAGTGTTCAGATCAGTCAAGCAAAAGTCACTCAGCTTGACTCAGTTTTTTTTTTCCTGTGTTTTTCGAGAAACTTGAGCACAGAGGACGTACGCTTTGCCTCATTCACATGTTAATTGGTTTCCAGTTCATAAAAAAGGCATTTTTGGAAAAGTCAATTTTACCGTTGAAGTGACTGTTGGCACTGCAAGTGTTTTCAATACATGCTCTGATCTAACACATTTCCAATACACTGGATTGCAGCAGAGAAGACTGTGACATATACAATGTGTACTGCACCTTTGTTTATTGCATAAGGCTTATTGATCTAGAATTATACACTTCATATTCCAGCACCCAAAAAACAATCACCTCTCGTCTCCTTCCTTTTGAGCGCCAGACAGACCGATGGTGAGCTGCAGCGATTGCTGCACCAGGCACAAACTTTCCACGGCAGAAGATCGTTGCTGTTTCGACCCTCTCCCCTGTCCTTCCTGTGAATATTGTGGCGAGACAAGTGTCAGGAAACCTGCCACCTCCAGATATTTCTTTGCATCTGACAGGTGAAGGCAGCAGGGAGCTCCGAGTCTCTGATCGCTGGTGCCAGTCAAAGCACGACTCAGGGAACATCAGTCAAGGAGCATTTCGGCACATCCCTGCACTCCCTCCAGTCCCGGGCCATCATGAATAATCCATGCCTTCTCCTGAATATTTCATGCACCGTTCATGAATCTTATTGGCGACTTGACACGGATTGATGGCCGGCTTGCTCCCGGAGAGCTTGGACAAAGAGGGAGCCGGGCTGGCGAAGGGATAGCCAAGAACTGGCAAACACGTCGATCCCGCAGATCAACAGCCCGTCCTCCTCCTTCATCACACCCCCTGTGTTTCACCCTCATCCTCACAACCACAGAATCCACCTACCGCTCGCCCTCTGCGCTGTACGACCCGTTCTCCACACCCACACCTGCTCTTATATCTCACTCTTCACAGACAAAACTGAAAATCACATCATCTCTACCAGCCAGCAGACTCTAATACAGATAAAGGTTAAAAAAAAAGAATACGATGTCTATTAGGATAAATTTGCTTCAGTGATCTGGGCCTATTAATAACAAAAAGTCTTCTGAGTCCCCAGCTGGAATAAATGGGGCCAGGGTGATTCGAGATACAAAACAGTCTCAGTGGGCCTGTCCCCTATAAATATCCCCAGTACGAGGCTGTGAAGCTGACAGGTATTTGAGCAGAGTTCCTGGGGTCCTACAGAACGGACCCTGATCTCGTCCGAGCGTGTGGCGCTCTCCACAATCTGCCAAAAATAAACCTCCCCACTGCGGTGAGTTTAAAGGGAAATTTCAACAGGGAGCTACTCTGCCCTCTCAACACTGTATCCCACAGGAGCCTCCCATCCTGTCTGTGCAGCCCAGCACGGGCTGTGATCCCATGATTAACAGACAACAGGAGACCTGGCTAATTTAGATCAGATAAGATCACTTTTATTGGCCATATACAATTTCTTGTATTAGGAATTTGTCTTATCGCAGACCCTAGCTTGCTCTCCATAAGACACACAGACAGGGAGAGAAACTGGGGGTCAGAGCGCAGGGTCAGACATTTATAAGGCACCCCTGGAGCAGTTGGGATGAAGGGCCATGCTCAGGGGCCCAACAGAGTAGGATTCCTCTGCTGGCCGTGGGATACGAACCGGCAACCTTCCAGCCACCAGCGCAGATCCTGAGCCACAGAGCCACCACACCGCCTGGACCTGGACCTGGACCTGGACCTGGACCTGGACCTGGACCTCATCAGACCAGCCCTGAGTGCTGCTGGCCGTGGTCCAGCACCTACTCCACAGAGCCCCTCCTGATCGGATGCCGCAACACTTCGAGGGGGACAAGCCCCCCCATGAAGGACACTCCCTTATATTTTGGAGGGTCAATAAAAGCAGAAGAATGGAAGAATGGGGAGAAGGCAAAATTGAGGGGTGCTGCTGCTTCGGATTGGCTTTAGACTAGGGGTCCCCAGCACCAGCTGCTTTTCCTAATCGTGGAGCTCTTTCCTTAAATAAACTCCTGAGGTGCTGCGGGGAACCCTCTCGAGCCCCAGGAAACCCGGCCTCTCGGGAGGGGCAGGGCTGCAGAAGCAGCTCTCCGGGGGTCCGGCTCTGGAAGGGGGGCCCCAGCGGGAGCGCGGGGCGACCTCGGAGGGAAAGAACCCAGAGAGTTATTCCTGTGCGGGATATTTATAGCCTGCCGCCTCGCAGGATGTAACGCGCGGTCCGCGGGGAGGTTATTATTAGCTCCCAGCCGCTCTGAAGACATGGCGCTGTTTGCGTAGCTGCCCCATTAGTGTCAGCCGCCAGTCGACGGATCTGTGCCACAGCCGCGCGAGCCCGGGGAGCCGAGCAGCGGGGGGGGAGCGGGCTGGCGTGTTTATTGCCAATTAAGTCCCCATAAAGCCGAGTCCCATCCGCCCGAGCGGAGCTGCGCCTGGGAGTCACTGACCCTGGGACAGTGGCTGTGGACGTCCGGGAGGAACTCCATCCTGGAAGCTCGGTGCAGCCTGTCTGCGCTGCCCGTCCCAGCGGCCCGCCCGGAGCTTCCCGCAGCTCCTTGCCCTGCGCCGGTCTCGGAGCTGGCTCTCTCTCGCCTCCTCCCGGGTCAGGGGGAAGGACCGGAGGCTGCTGGGCAGCGTGGCCGGTCTGCCGCTGCCTCAGTGGAGCTCCCTTCCCAAAACGCGAAAATCAACAGTGTGAAGAAAGAGACGGGCGGCAGTGTGGCGCAGTGGCTAACTTTGCTGGGGCCCTGGGTTCAATCCTGGACCGGGGTGCTGTCTGTGTGGAGTTTGCATGTTCTCCCCTGGTTCACGAGTGTGAGTGAGTGTCTGTCTGCCCAGTGATGGACTGATGTCCTATCCAGGGTGAGCAGCCCCACCTTGCACCCACTGCTTGTGGGGATAGACTCCGGCTCCCCAGTGACACTGTACTGGAAGAAGCGTTTAGAAAATGGGTGGAGGGATGAACAAAGAGACCAGTGGCTACCAGCCTAGAGGAATGAGAAACGGGCAGACGGGACGATGGAGCAATATTCCGCAGGCAGCTCTGAAACAGCTCTCGGGTTTCTCTGGTTTGCTGCCGGAGTTCATCCAGGCGCTACCCAGGTAAATACCCCCGGGTGTGTGCGAGAGAGACATCCAGAGGGCTCCTGACATGATGAGCAGTCCTCTGGCTCAGCTCACTGACCAGTGCTCAGATTCCAGGCCACATTACTGACCGCAGGAGCGGTCACTGACAGATCGGCCCAGCTGGGCCAGCTTGCTCTCTCGTCAGAGCTGTCTCTCCTGCAGAAGCAGCGCCCGGAATAAGAGGATTGATCAGCTGAGAGCGCTGGGTCAGGGGCCAGGAGAGGTATAATTCGCTGGCTGGGTCTGCAGAGCCCTGATAAGAGCCGCCATCGATTTCAGCTCCAAGACTCTTGACTCGGAGGTGCTGCAGAGGAGCCCTGCTCTTTGCTTCTTCAGTTTTCCAGCTGTACAGTACTTTGTGTTTGTTTTTAATTCCCTTGGCTCGTTTCGGGCCGGCGGGGTGCCTGACAGGCTCTGATCAGTCGAGCTGTAGGAAAGCCCTGTGACAGCAGCACAGCCGGCCGCTCAGGGCAGTTTTGTTTGCCTCTACAGGAGAGCCTCTTATCGATCAGGAAGGTCTGTAAGCGTGAGAGAGGAGGAAGCAGAGTTTACACTAGAGCGTAAGAGAGGAGCCGGTCAGCCCACCTGGCTCGTTAGGAAGCTAGTAGCTAATTGATCCCAGGATCTCATCCTGCTGTTTGTTGAGGGAAGCCAGGGTATCGGCTTCAGCACCGTGGCTGGGCAGCTTGCTCCTCGCCCCCACAGCGCCTCCTGTTCCCAGTCTGAAATCCACACCCTCATAGTTCTCGCCTGCGGCCTCCAGTCCGGCTCTCGCTGTTCGCTCTGAAGACCCCCGGCTGGGCTGGCCCTGTCGATGACCGGACACGTTTATTTTAGCTACAGAGCCTGTAACAACACCCTCCAGCTCTGCGGATACCGGAGCTGTTGATGGCTCACGGGGAGCAGCTCGTCTTGCCCAGGCGGGGGGATGAGCATATTGTTTTTTCTCCTTCCAGGGAAAGCGCTCTGTTGGCCGTAGCTCAGCTGCTCAGCTGGGTACACAGGCGCAATGTAGCACATATGCAGGACAGTCCCATCCCGGGCCTGTGAAGCCGCTTCCCTGGCTGATCGCCTCCCTTCCCTTCCCAACACCTGTCAGCTTAACTCCCAAACCCATCATCTGTATTTACAATATCAATCAATATCATCACCATCATCACCGGTGTCATCACCATCATAGCCTCCATCACCATCCTCACCGGTGTCACCACTGTCATCTGTATCGTCATCATTGTCATCATAGTCATCATCATCATCATCCTCATCATCTCCACTGCTGGCTGAAGGCTGCTGGTTCTTTTTCCCGGGTCCATCTTTCCTTCCCAACTTCCATGTGCCCCTCCGCCCGGCTGCTCCCTGTCTCCTGGTGTCCAGCTTCCCGGGAGGCTCTTGTCTGATCTGTCCATCCTGTTGCATGGTGCTGTTGTGAGCCCTTTGTGTTTTTCCTGTTCTTTGCCCCTTCTGATTCTTGTGTTCTGTTCAGGCAGTGGGAGCAGGGTCTAGGACCCTGGGCTGGCTGGCAGGGGGTGTCTCCAGCGCTGCAGCACGCCGGTTCTAATCCCACTGACGATGCCCGATGGCCGTTCTGACCAGAGCTGACAGCTGAGCGCTAATGAAGAGGCAGCCAGTCTTCCCTGCCAATCTCATTACTGGCTCGTTAAGTCAATTAGCGGCAGGTGCATCCCGTCCTGGACTGTACGGTGTGTGCCGCTTCCTTAATAACCCAGCTCGGAAGGGGGGGGGGGGGCTCTGGCCTGGCGGAGTGCCACTTGGAGGGCCATCAGGGAGGGCTCAGCGAGGGCACGGGGCCCAGCAGCGGGGGGGCAAACTTCAGCGCCGCGTTCGATTTGTTCAATTCAATTCATTTGTACAGTATATAGCGCCTTTCACAACAAGGTTGCCCCAAGGCGCTTAACAAAGCTGTGTGTGACAGTACATGACGTTACAATACAGAAAGAGAAAAGGCCAGAAGACAACGGAGGAGAGGAACCAAACACTCCTCAGTAAGGAGAAGAAACCTCTGGGGGTCCAAGGTCAACTGGCTGCCCGACTCCTCTGGGCGTGCCAACATTACACAACTCGTGCTAAGTGTGGAGTGATTACCCTTCCATCGTGTCCTTCTGTGTGCCAGTACTCTGTAGACCCGCAAGTCCTCCTAAACGATAGCTGTTGTTCTTCTCCGGCCGGCCTGAGCGATGTCTCGCTGGAGGGCGTGCTCAGGCAGAGGGCGGACTGCGCCCCCCCAGGCCCCCCCGCGTCGGAGAGAAGTCTGTTCGAAAGTTCCTGCGAGGCGGTGACGTTTCACCCCCGTGTCTGAACCGGGGAGGAGGGAGAGAGGAAGATATCAAGAAACCCGCTGTGTGGGATACGAATCCACCACCTTTGGCCTCTGCAGAGATACAAAGCCAGACCCCTCTCCGGGACCTGTGTCCTGACTCCAGGACCCCACGGCGCTGGCTTGGGCTGTGTATCGAAGCTGACGGGGCTGCAGGTGGGAGCTCCCTACCTTACTGACAGCCTTCACACTGCCAGTGAGCGATGTCTGACTCCTGCTGCGCTGACCCCCAGTCTCACCCCTCCTCCCCCTCTCTGTCCTGTCCTGCTCTCACTTCTCTCTTGGCGAAAGCTCGTCAGTCCGCCCTCTCGCCCTGAGAGGAGAGAGGCAGAGCTCTGCAGCCTGGGCCTGGCCTCTCCTGCCGCTCCAGTTATGGAGACAAATGCGCGCTCGCCGGTTCTTAATTATGGCAATAACTCACGCACTCTGCCTTATTATAGCGGGGAGATTCCTGTGCTGTGTCAGGACGGCTGCGCTTACTCCTCTCCCACAGCGCTGTCCGTGGCACAGCAGGAGAAGCTCCGCTCCACCAAGGTTTACCGCGGTAATCAGGGCAGGCTCTTGGGGCAGTGCAGTAAATGGCAGGGAGGGCTTGGGTTTCTTCAGCCTGGCCCAGGAAACAACTTCAGAGCTCTTTAAAGGTCAGAGAACAAATACAGTGAGTGAGAAATTCCAACCCCACTGTTCTGTGAGGAAGTGTTGCATATGCACACACAGCATTGCGAATTCGGGATATTTGTTTTGATTTAAACACAATTACTGTTTGTTTTTGTTGGGTCTGTCTCCCCGAACGGGACAACTCAGCTCCCCGCAGTCAGAAATGATCACAGCGAATGAAACAAAGTGCCTTCTGCAACGTGTAGAAAGAGTCTTTTTCCCTAAAACATCATACTGGTACCTTCAAAAACACTGGCCCCCCCTCGAGCTGGGGGGAGATGTGGGGGAGCAGAGCCGGAGAGGCCTGGGCTGCAGAGGTGTGACAGTAGGTGAGAGAGCCTGGGAAAGACACCTAGAGAGAGGATTACAGCCCCCCAGACACTGGGGGGTACGACTGGGGATACCCCACAAAGAGCGGGTCTCTGTGGCTCCTGGCTGCGGGTCCGTGGGGAGTCAGGGAGAGGGGGAGAGGGGCCAGGAGGCAGGGGGCTCCAGCACGGACCCTCCCTGAGCTACTGCAGTGGGCAGCTGTGGGCGCTCCTCACACACGGGGGGCGAGGGCAGCACGGACTGGCGGACAGATACCCCCTGGCTTATTAATTTACCGGTGAAATAAAAAAAAACTCTCCTGTGCTCCTGTTCGATTTAGCAGAACCATTGTGTGTCACAACCCGAGCGACCACGAGCCGCACTTCCAGGCGCCGATGTGCGGAGCCGCGCTGGAACGGTGCTGCAGTGGGGCTGGGGGTCCCGCCCCGGGGGTCTCGCTGGGGTCACAGCCCCGCACACGCTCCGTGACAGCGTGTCAGCACGCTGAGGGGCACTGTGGGACATTAATCTCGCGGAGAGGGGACCCTCAGCAGCCCTGCCTGTCGTGCTCCCACAGCTTGCCGGGATACTTCCTGATGTATCGAACGCCTCGGGCGGGCTGTATTAAATCTGATGGTGCCTCCGCTCAGCATCAACTGGAGGGCCGAGACGCCGAGCCAGGCGCGGAGCTGACAGGAAGGCAAGTCAGGATCCTTAAACACGGTGCTCATGTAGACCCCCCCTCCACCCACCACCACCACCACCGCTCTCCCCAGTGAGATCCGAGCCCACAGCGTCGGAAACGAGATTCTCTTCCTGTACTGGGATGATTGCAACAAGGCGGGTGATGGGAACAGGCAGCCGGCGGGGCGAGAGAGAGGATTCGCTGAGAGACGGGGGGGCGCGGGCCTCTGTTTGAACAACTGCCTTTGCTCTGTGTTTGATCAGGCCAAGTCACCAGAGGCGCCCCAGAGACCAGCTGTTTTGTGTCATCGGCGCTTTTAATTCATGATGCTAGCTACATGAATATAGCGCCTTTCCTCCTTTATAGACCCTTTCAGCCCAAAGAATCCCAAAGTGCTTCACATACAGGAGGGGGACCCACTTCACCCCCCCAAATACACTGCAGCCCCACGTGGGGGACACGCAGCAGCCCCCCTGCACACAGGCCAGGGGCAGGACAGAGAAGCCGCTGCGCCAGGGGGATCCAGGGGCAACTGCAGGGAGGGTGGGGCTTTTACACCCCTGTTCTGATGATCAGCGCCCCGAGAACTTCGATGGCCAGAACTCACGGCCCCAGTTTAACGCCTCTTCAGGACAGCGCCTCCTACAGTACAGTATCCCTGGTCACCATATTGGGCCTATAACAGTCTGTCTAGAGGGAGGAGCGCCACCTACTGTTCACCCAGAGTTTTACAGCTGCAAACTTGTGGCAGTGTGGTTCTGGGCCGAGCCGGCCTGTTTTGGTCGGCGTGCCGGACCTCTGGTGGTGTGGTTCTCGGCTGAGCCAGGCCACACTGGTCAATGGGTTGTGAGGGACAGAACCACATGGTTCATTCAGCTGGACTGAGCCTGGTACCAGGAGAGCCTGGGTGTGCCCTGGGTTACCGAGCCGACCCAGCAACCTTGCGAGACCTTCAGGCACGTCTTCTTGCGTTCAGTCAGAACTCCGCTCACTGTCACCTGTCCGGCTTTTCCATTTTTAATGCGTTTTGAGCTTCAGCGACAGCAGACACTCACCTCCCACACCTCGTGTCTCTTCTGCGCCTCCTCAGAAGAGATCATGTAAAAGCGGCAACACTCAGTGACAGAGCCTGCAGCCATTTTCACACATCAGTCAGAAGATCAACCTGGTCTGGGCCAGTCTGGCCTCCCTGCAGTTCCCTCAGAAGCCACCTGGTGCAGCAGCTTCTCTCTCCTGCCCCTGGGCTGCTGGTGCTGTGTCCCCCAGGTGGGGGCAGAACTTCAGTGGGGGGGTGAAGTGGGTCCCCTGTAATACGGGATGCACCCTGGCATTCTCTGGGACGAAGGGCGCTATATAGATGCACTGACTTCTTGTTGTCATGCAGAGCTACACAGAGGTTGTTGATCGTTTGTCTTTTTGGAAAGGCAGGTACAGAGGGCAGGACGCGCTTCAGCTTCTTAAAGACCCACGAGGTCCACAATCCACAGGTTGCTCATGACTGCAGTCCTCACAAAGCTACACATTCTGTTAAAACAGCCTTGGTATTTCGATTCAATGTGACGGTGACCCTAGAGGTGTCCTATGGGCCTTCAGACCTGGTTCTCCTGAGCTGGGTTGAGATACAGGACAGATACAGGAAACTCTGAGTGCAGGAGTAACCCGTGCAGCTGTGCTCTGGGGGGCAGAGGAGCGTGGCTTTTAGGAACGTTTCAGCCCCGAGAGTGGCACAGGGCCTCTCTTCAGGCAGGGGAGGACTCATTCCGCTGTGCTGCCATCCCTGTCCTGCAGGAGAATTCAGTGCTGCTCATCTTCCCATCTTCCCCTGGGATGACATCACCCTGTCAGGACAGGTCACGTGGCCCTGTGTGATGAAGCCCAGCCCCCCAGTCTGCATGTCCAGCCTGAGGCTTCGGACACTGGCACACGGTCTTTGAGACTCTGTGGGCCCAGGAGTTTGTACTGGAGGGTGAGACACGCTCGTTTTCGTGCATTTAGAGAGAGCAGGACAGGACTCGGAGCTCCTCTGGTGCGCCAGTAGAAGCCGAGGGCGCGGCACTCTGTGCTGGTGTGTCTGCCCACAGCAACGCGAGGTTCGGCAGCATCTCTGAGGCACAAGAGCCATTTCAGGCTCCGCGCCCAGCAGTCACGTCTCCGCCTGTGATGCCGGCGATCGGAGAATGTCTGACTTCCGGGAAATGTGGGGGGGTTTGAGGTTGGAGAACAGGAAACACCTGGCGTGTCTCGATCAGGCTCTCCAGCCCTGGTTCTCGGGGCTCAGGCTCGTATTCTTCCAGTTTGGGGGTGCGGGGGTGGCCAGAGTCTAACCTGCAAAGCCAGGACAGACAGGCGCATGATGGGGTCCACCCTGGCCAGCCCATCGCAGTCTTTTAGAAAAGAGCTGGACTGAATCTGAGATCCACTCCGCTCGTGAACCGTCGGAACGGGAAGAGTGGCCTCCTCTCTGTGTCCTTGGAGCTCCTCTCAGGTCCTCATGCTCTCATCCAACTTTCCTCCTCGCCTTCATCAGAGGACGAACAGTCTGTCTCAGAGCCCGGGGGCAGTTGGGGGGTGGGGGGGGGGGTCGTATTTCCGCAGCAGCAAACGGCCCCCTTTTCATTTGTTGTTGTAGCAGGGAAACGTGGGCTTCCATTTCCCCGAGAGCAATTTCTCTCTCTGCCACACAGACACAGTCCGCTGATCGCCCGCCGATCACCGATGAGACTCGCAGCGAATCCCTCCTGAGGAAGACAGATGAAGCAGCCGCCCCTCACTCCGCCAAAATAAACAAACCACCAACAATCCTTTAATTAGGGGCTTTTATTTACCTGCGCTACGAGCTGGCCCTGTTTCTTAATGGTCTGTATTAATGCTGCGGTCTGATCTGCTCCCCGCGATGGGACCCCTCTCTGTTCCCGTCAGTCTGCACCGCCGGTCTGTCCTGATTCAGCGTCACTCTGTTTAAAGCTGCGGTTGTTGTTGTTGTTTTTTTTTTTTAAAAAGACCAAAACAAATTAATCTTACTATTTAAAAAAAATAAAAATTAATTGGCCCGCGGTGTCTCGGACCCCCGCCGCGGAACGGCGCTCGCCAGCCCCGCGCGGAGGGATAGCAACGGGTCTCGGGGAGACGCGAGCGAGCTGGATCTGTCCCACAGCTGTCACCGGGAAATGTCATCATTAGGCACAGGCAGATGCCGGGTGACATATTTCTCAACGCCCAGCGCCAGCGCAGACACACACACACAGAACCGCAGCAGCAGAGGCGATTAGCGCACAGACAGTCCCTCGCAATGCGCAAGCCCGGCGGCTTGTATGACATCCCAGCGCGAACGGGCCCGGGCAAAAATCGCTCAGCTTCTATTAAATAGAACCCCCCCATTATTATTATATCGACTCTTCTTCTTCTTTGAATTGCGCGTTTCGTTCTGCGGGGTATTGCTTCTGAGTTATCGAAGCCGGCACAATGACAGCAGCCGGGGGCTGCCAGCCCTGACGGACCCTTAATCAGGGGAACGGAGCACGGGCGTGAAGCCGCCGGCCGCCGGATATTCAATTCGTTCCTGTGCTCGCCGTCGCTCCACGTGAAAACCAATTTCCCCGGCGAAGCGCCCGCTGCCCGCGAGCCGGCGCCTCCGGGACTAATTGGGCTCCGGTGCCGAGAGGCGCACGGGGGCGTCCGGGCCCAGCGGACCGGAGAACCGCGGAGGCGTGCGCAGGCTGCCGTAAACGCGCAGCTTTCCCCCTGCCTGCAGGAACCGGGCCCGCGTGTGTCGAGAGCGCCTGCAATATGTTACGTTATCTCAGCGCACAGAATATCGGAAACAAACAGGACTTGGTATCATGCTTTAGTCTTCTTAATGATGCACAAGAACCGACTTTTAACTGAATAACAGCAAAACCCCGTGATGCTTCCTAAACTGTTTATTTTTAAGCCTGTACAGGAAATGACATGAAAGCCTTAATGGGAAGAGAGGGATCTCTGTGCCCTGTTAGCACCGATCTCTGTGGTACCAGCACTGTGTGCGGCCGGGTTCCAACCCGCAGGCAGAGTCTCCTGAATCTGAGCGTCTGAGTGAGCTGCTCCATCTCCATCTCCGAACGGGAGAGACATGCCATTTATTTCCATCTGTCATTCCTAACTGCGGCCGGGGAGAAGCCGGTGTCTTGATTTCCACTTCTGGTGCTTCTATTCGAAATGTTTGCTGTTTCTGAACCCAGGGACGGCGAAAGGCTCTCAGCCACCTGGGTGAGGTATGAGGGATTCCTCCAGGCAGGCGACAGTCAGGGCGGCCTTCCTCACTGCTGCTTCTGAAGGGACTGCAGACACGGCGCTACCCTGAAGGCTCATTTTCTCTTACAAAAAACAAGAGAATTGACAATTATTTTGTGTGCTGTGCCTACCTTTATCACCAGCGGCTCTATCAGCCCGCAGCTCCCAGCCCACTGAAGCTCAGCAGTGTGAGCCTGGCCAGTACCTGGAGGGGAGACTCCTGGGAAACACTAAGGCTGCTGCTGGAAGAGCTGTCAGCGGGGCCAGTAGGGGGCGCTCACCCTGCAGTCTGTGTGGGTCCTAATGCCCCAGTGTAGTGATGGGGACACTACACTGTAAAAAGGCGCCGTACTTCGGATAAGATGTAAAACCGAGGTCCTGACTCTCTGTGGTCATTAAAACTCCTAGGGCGTTTCCTGAAAAGAGTAGGGGTGTCACCCCGGAATCCTGGCCAAATTTCCCCCCTGGCCTTTACCAGTCATGGCCTCCTAATAACCCCCCTCTCTGAACTGGCTTCATCACTCTGCTCTCCTCCCCACTGAGAGCTGGTGTGTGGGGAGCAGACTGGAGCATCATCCAGGTGGGGGTACACACTGGTGGGGGTGGAGGGGATCCCCATGACCTGTACAGCGCTGTGAGTGGGGTGTCCAGAAGAGCGCTACAGAGGTGTCAGGAATCATTTTTGTGACCCCATTCTGACGTTGTGTCTTTCCATCTCAGCTCACAGGAAGGACCCCTGTACCCACACGGGGAGACTGGGGTAGTGCAGACCGGCGCCTCAGGCCCACCCCCACCCCCACCCCCACCGGGAGATCCGTCGCTGGGCGTCTCGTGCGCTCTGAGCCGCCCCATCTCGCCGGGGCGCGGGCTGGCTGGGCTCAGCTGCTCCCCCTGCGGCGAGGGACAGGGACAGGCCCCCCCCCTCCTCCAGGACACGGGGCAGCCAGACGCCCCCCAGGGGGGCCATTGAGACCAAACTGGTACCGGCGTCCCAAAAGAAAAAGCCGACGTTTGCAAAGTGAAGAAAATGAGCAGCGTGCAGCTGTGAGGAAACAGCTCCAACAGGCTCGACCGCGTTCAGCGAGCGTGCCGCGGCAGCCGCGCGGCATATTAGTGAAATCAATCACACTCCAGCCCCCCCCCCCGCCTCTCCGCCGGGCTCCAGCCAAGCGCCGCTCACCCCCGACCTCCGGAGTCCTCCACGCGGCCGGGAGCCGGAATGAAGGATGGGGTGTTAAATTTACCCTTCAGTTTGTTTCCAGACGGTCGTCTGTGATGGAGCTCCCTGTCAGGCTGGGGCAGAGGCGGGGGGGGGGGCTGGGGGGGCTGTTTCTGGGGCGCCAGCAGCCGAGCTGTCCGCAGCCTGCCACCCAGAGCACATTAGCTGATGTGAACGCGATGACAATTAACAGCAGCTAATGAGCACTGGGGGTCATCGGGTTAATTGCTTGCACTAATCGCCTGCTGAGAGGCGATTCGGGTGAAGCCCACCCCCTCCCCCCGGCTGCAGGCCTTCTCCGCCTCTGCTCCTCGGCCTGTGTTTACCCGGATCCGCACGGACAGACCTCTCTTCCCGGAAGCAGGATTTCCGAGGCCGGGCGGCAGCAGAGGCAGGGAGCTGCTCCTTGGTTCGTTCACGCAAAGAGGTGGAGGAGGGAGACGGCTCCCAGTCATGTGACTGCCAGTATGACAAGTCATGTGACTGCGGCGCGGGCTGGGCAGAGGCCCGCAAGACGAGAGGAGGCCAGTCAGCTCACCGTAGACTTCATCTGGGGAGTCAACAGATGGACAGTTCGGGACAGTGTGGGCTGTCCGGAGGGGGTCAAGTGGAGATGGGCCAACCCGACCTCACTTCCGTGTCTTTGCGTCTCTGGGAGGTGGGAGGAACGTGCAGACTCCAGACAGACAGGCGCCCAATGCCAGAATCGATCCCGGGATGCTGGAGCTGTGAGGCAAAAGCATGAGCTCTGCCCTCACGGCCAGGCAGGCGCCCCTCAGCCCTGAGTAAACCTGCCCCTCCGCACGAGGCTAGGGCCCGAGCTACGAAGGCAACTGTTACTCAAACACCCCCCCCTTCCCCCGTTCCAAGGGCTCTCTTCACCTGCCGTTCACACGGCATACAGCCGGCCTCGTCAGCTCCCCCTCTGGAGTGTCCCGGACTCTGGTCCTCCCTCCCTGCGGAGCGTCCCGGCCTCGTCAGCTCCCCCTGCGGAGCATCCCGGCCTCGTCAGCTCCCCCTGCGGAGCGTCCCAGACTCTGGTCCTCCCTACCTGCGGAGCGTCCCGGCCTCGTCAGCTCCCCCTGCGGAGCGTCCCGGACTCTGATACTCCCTCCCTGCGGAGCGTCCCGGCGTCGTCAGCTCCCCCTGCAGAGCGTCCCGGACTCTGGTCCTCCCTACCTGCGGAGCGTCCCGGCCTCGTCAGCTCCCCCTGCAGAGCGTCCCGGACTCTGGTCCTCCCTACCTGCGGAGCGTCCCGGCCTCGTCAGCTCCCCCTGCAGAGCGTCCCGGACTCTGGTCCTCCCTACCTGCGGAGCGTCCCGGCCTCGTCAGCTCCCCCTGCGGAGCGTCCCAGACTCTGGTCCTCCCTACCTGCGGCGCATCCCAGACTCTGGTCCTCCCTACCTGCGGAGCGTCCCGGACTCCTTCACCCCCTGCGGCGAGAGGAAAGACGCTCCGGCACAGGTGTCAACATCCGACTCCGTTTCCCAGCCAGACCCTGCTGTCCCAGTCCCCCCCCCGCCCAGCACACGGCAGGCAGGCCCTGTGACCCGGGGAGGAAGATAAGCCTCATTTATAAAGGGCCATGAATTATGTATGGCTGACGAGCAGCAAATTGAAATTCAAGAGCTTTGAGAACAATATATATAGGAATCAAATTAACTGGGATATGAACAAATCTGGATGAATATTGTATTAGCCATCAAATCCGGCTTTTTCATTATCCGAGAAGCTGCCGCCAAGCCTTACGCTTTCTCTCCAGGTTATTCAGCACTTGCAGAAGAGCCCAAGTCAAGGAATGGGAACGGCTCCCTCCTGCTGGGAGAGAGGTGAAAGGTCAACCTGTCATGCAATACCCCCCCCTCCGCCCCCGCCCTGTGCACTCCAGATGTGGGGTCAGGAGGTCACGCTGACTGGCAACAAACCTCAACCCTGTCCCCCTCTGGCCTCCCCAGCGGGCAGTGACCACTCTGCACTCACACCTCACAACAGTCCTCAGCAGGGACGCGCTGTGACACAGCCGGAGGTCGGCCAGCCTTCCCGGAGCCCGAGAGGTCAACGGATACTAAAGTTGTTGGAAGAAAAAGAAGAAATTATTGCTTTACCCTTCTTTATCTTACAGGCAATGATATAGTTAGTAAAATTATACATTAATAATAATAATAATAAACTTTATTTTATATAGCGCCTTTAAAGGTGGCTTCTCAAAGCGCTTTACGGAATGACAACAACAATAAATAAAAAGAAATAATAAAAATAAATACATTTGTTTGGCTGATTCTTCATCCCAGGCAGCTTCCATTTGTACCCATTTATACAGCTGGGAATTTTACTGGAACTATCGGAGCAGCTGTGCCTCACCCAGGATTCGAACATGCAACCCCCCCCCGTTCCAGAGTCATAACCTCCACTCTGCTGCCGTGACATCTGTCTGTGCACTTTCTAACCACTCACTTCAACCCGGGGTCGCTTTGTCTTTGTCTTTGGACTGTGGGAGGAAACCCACATGAACACAGGGAGAACATGCAAACTCCACACAGACAGCACCCCCGGCATCGAGCCCAGGGAGCCAGCACTGCAAGGCAGCCATACTTACCACCCTGCCACCATGCTGCCAGCCACAGCATGTTCTGTTTCAACATCTGAGCAGTTAAACTGCTGCTGACTGGCTGAGGAGTCTAAAAATAGTTTCTCTTCTGAGGTGCTGATTTGAAAATGATGAAATGGACTCACTCTGCAAAAACTAAGGTACCCTAATGCAAATTATTGCTCGTGCTCGGATACGTCTATTTCTCTGACACAGAACTGAGGAAAAAAGCTCTGACTACAGCTCCGTTAAGTGCTAGACCAATCAGCAGGACTTCAATATCGACGGGCTCCTGCATCAGCGAAAGATTGCTAACAAAAGATTGTCACATCCCTACTCTTCAATTAAACATGCCTTCTCTCAAGACTCATGCCTGAGTTACCAAGGTAGAGAAACTGTCAAATTTTGTGTGAAGTTGTGCTGTCTGCTGTGTGCGAGAGAGAGAGAGAGCAGGCTGGTGCATTAGGCAGTGTTGTGCCCCGTGCATTTATCTCAAACGCCCCTGCTCGTCTTTTTCTTGTTGAAAAAATTAAAAATCAATAAATCACACAGGCACAGACAGCGGAGCTCTGCCGCAGCGCGGCCCTGACTGCATAATCAATCACCTGTCACAGACCACAGCTTTGGCTGCGGACTTGTTCCTGCGCCAGCTCTCCCTCCTTCAGAATCCCGCCCGCTGGGGAGAGAGAGGGGCTGACCTCTGGCCACCGTCCAGCTCAGCACAGACCCTCTTACCCACCTCCCCCTCGATCCCATTTGCTACAGTTTGTCACCCGGCGGGATGCTAACTCAACTTCACCCAGCTGCCTGAGTGACGTGCACAGTCGCAGAACTCGTTGGGTTTCTGGCATCAAAGCTTATAGATGCGCAATGCCGACACGCAGCTGCCCTGCCCAGGGCACACGAGCAGCACAGCGCAGTCTGATCCCGCGGCTCATCATACGGCTCTTCCCCCTGTTGCTGTTGGTCAAGGATAGACAGGCAGGCAAGAGCAGCACCCACACACATCTGAGGGGCTCGAGCCTGGGTTGTACCCCACTGAGCTGCTGGGCTGAGAGCGGGGCGCAGCAGGCTTTCCAGTCTTCCGAGGCCGCGCGGAGAGGCCTCGCCACGTTCCTGGCAAACTGAATCTTGGCCTCCAGCTTCCGGGAGTGCGGGGCGCGTGTCCGGACGACCCGCAGGGAGAGCGAGGGAGGCCTGCTCGTCCCTCGGGATCGGCCTTTGTTCCCAGGCAGCAGAGCGTAAACTGCCCTCCGGACAGGAGGGCGGAAACAGACCGCTTCTCACACACACACACACACACACACACACACACACCGGACCGCTTCCCACACAGACACACACACACACACACACCGGACCGCTTCCCACACAGACACACACACACACACACACACACACACACAGACTCACACACACACAGAGACACACACAGACTCACACCAGGGCCAATTCTCCCAGAAGCCAATTGAGCCACCAGCATGTCTCTGGACTGTGGGAGGAAGCTGGAGCACCTGGAGGAGAATCACGCAAACACAGGGAGACCATACAGACTCCACACAGACAGCGCCCAGGTCCAGAACTGAACCCATGTTGACCAAGTGCCGCCCTGGTTATAATATATGCCCAGGAACTGGGACAAGGAGGGTCTCCCGAGCGGCTCAGCTGGTAAGGATGGCCGCTCCAAGCACAGGATCGCGCCAGGCAGCGGCTCTTGTTTTCCGGAGCAATGCCAGGTGCCCACAGAGAATGGTCAAGAGGGGGAGGCGGCCATTTGGCTCGTCCAGCCCGGTTTGGCAGTTAGCCGCTTGTGGATCCGGGGCTTCGGTCACATGGCCGGGTAGATTGATCCACGCTCCCACCCCCCTTTGGGTAAAGAGGCGCCTCCTCCATTCTCCTGTTCTATTGAATCCTCTGCCCCTTAGTTTCCACCTGTGTCCTCTGATAAGAACACAAGCAGTTTTCCCATCGACAGAGTGGTCTCTGCAGCTGGGCGGACACAGCCCGGCACGCTGTGAGGCAGCGGCCCACCCCGTTTGCGTCTGCGCCGCGCCCCCAGGCTCCTGGCAGGACCGGCTCATTAACAGGACCGTCTCTCGCCTTCGCAGATCACGGGCTTGGCGGTCACGGTCATTAATTCACTTCTACTGCAGGAGTGTGCTCCTCAGTTAATTGAAGCCCATTAAAATGCCACCAAGTCCCCTGTACAGGCCACCGTGCCAGCTGGTGAATCAGCGCTCTGCAGCTCCCGGCTCCGAGACAGTGTGGCAGGACTGCGGGAGAATCCGGGCTGGACACTCCGCAACCGACCTGGAGAGAGGACAGTGCCAATACTTCACTTGCAAAGGCTTGGAAATAATCATGAGAAAACATACTGGGAATGGTTTGCTGTAGCATATGACTCTATGTAAAAACATATATATATATAAAATATAATACATATTATAGATTATAGATGATATATATTGTATACAATATAGCCTAATATGTATTCAAATATATGGATCTGTTTCTGGATCTGGAGGAGAGAGAGACGGGGGAGAGAGAGGCAGGGGGGAGAGAGAGAGAGACAGGGAGAGAGAAGAAGAGAGGCAGGGGGAGATAGACAGGGAGAGAGAGATAGACTGGGGGGAGACAGGAGCAGAGAGAGAGGAGAGAGAAGAAGAAGAGAGGCAGGGGGAGAGAGAGAGAGACAGGGAGAGAGAAGAAGAGAGGCAGGGGGAGATAGACAGGGAGAGAGAGACAGACTGGGGGGAGACAGGAGCAGAGAGAGAGGAGGAGAGAGAAGAAGAGAGGCAGGGGGAGAGAGAGAGATCGGGGGGAGACAGGAGCAGAGAGAGAGGAGAGAGAAGAAGAGAGGCAGGGGGAGAGAGAGAGATCGGGGGGAGACAGGAGCAGAGAGAGATGAGAAAAGCAGCTTCTGTTGTAGCTGCAGTCACGCAGAGATGAGCAGGAGAATAATGACAGTCTGGGAGATCAGTGGGCTCGCCAGCATGGCTTCAGTCAGGCACAGGACTGCCCATTTCATGGAGCTCTCCCTTCCCTCGGGGCGTTCCCCTTCAGCCCTGGACAGAGCAGCGCGCTTGTGCAGCACTGCAGTGGGGTCCTGTCCTGCTGCCCCAGTCTGCCCCAGTCTGCCCCAGTATCCGGGAGCATTCTGCACCCAGTCTTACTTTTTTACCCCCCTCCCCCTTCATGGGGAAATTCAGGGAGCGCCCAGGCCCTAACCTGCTCCATCCCCGTGGGGGACCCCAATTTCACACCCCACTGTGCCCTGCACTGCTTGCACCTCTCCTGGGTGCAGCTGCAGTCTGGGCCGCCTGTACATGAGACTCCATTCACATGCAAACCCATGTTCACACACCTCCCAGGTCTGAATAAACCCCACAGCATCACCACTACAGGGACGTCCTCGCTGCAGAGAAGACAGAGCAGTATTCTTAGCAGTATAATTACTGCTACTCCTGCTTATGCTTGTTCAACATTTTATGTTTCACTGATTATGCCATTTTAGCATAATACACTCTGTATTGATTGTATGCAATCTAAAGTCCCCCTTGATAAGTGAGCGTGCTAAGAGAACTCATCCCAGTGATCGATCTTCATGAACGCGGTTCAGTCCCCTTTTTAATCGTGAAGCTTCTTCAGGGCATGGAGTCAGGGGGCGCAGAGAGATGCTGGCATCGCTCTCTGTATCAGAGCCCGGCGCTTCCTCCCAACCAGCAATTAGATTTCAGCTGGACGTGACACCCTGCAATAAATCAGTAAACCAGCGGAGTCCAGTCTTGGTCCTGGAGGGTCTGTGCTTTGGCAGGTTTTCCGAGTCTCTGTAAAACAGCACCTGCGCAGAAGACGGAGCTGTAAAACCTGTCCAGTCCAGCCAGCAGGCAGCGGGTTCAGATCGTTAAGACCTGAGCTGGACAGAAAGCCTGCAGGCACACTGACTCTCCGGTACCAGGACCGGAGACCCCACATCCCAAGGGCCAGTGCAGTCCTGCTTGTTCTGAAGCGATTTGAAATGAACAACCAGCAAAACTCAAGACGGCACAGTTGCAAAGCACTCAAACCCCTGAGAAGTAAAGGCACAGGACAGTCAAACAAATAGAGTACGTGGTTAACCTCATGATCCCCTCCCTGTTGTAGGGAGCTGACAAAGCCAGTGAAAACACTACCAGGACCTTTCCCTGTCTCCCAATCTGTGACGTACACTATACGGTACACTCAAAAGCTCTCCCTTGAGTTGGGCTGCCAAATCAAGACTGAGCAATTAAGCCCTTTGAGTTGATCGCTTCTGAAGGGACTATATTAATTAATGGCGGCTTAAACAAAGCCATCGATTTTGAGAGCCAGGTGTTTGGGGACTGTACGAGACTAGTGAAACACAAAACAGAGAGCACAAGTGGAAACTACAGGGAAGTGCATTTATAGCTTAGAGCAGGAGGTGCTTCTTTACATAAAGGGTGGTGGGAGTGAGGAACAGGCTACCCGGTCGTGTGGCTGCAGCTGAGACGCTGGCTTCTTTCAAGAAACAGCTAATTGTCCTGGGATCAATTAGCTACCAAATCACAAACAGGTTAGATGGGCTGAATGACCTCATCTTGTTTGTCATCTTTCTTGTGTTGTTATGAAAAACTGGGCTCAGGTCAGAAAACAGAGAAATTGTGTTCAGAACGGCTTCCAGTAGGTTTCTGAACCATCCTCTATCTAGCTCTGCAATCTGAAGTGAGCTTGATGCGAAAGCCTGAATTTGCTTCTGTAAAAATGTCGAACAGGCACTTGTGTTTTTTATTTACCCACCTGATTTGGAAATCGCTCTCTGCCTCATCGAATAACAGGGCCATTCGCGCTGGATAATGCAACACTACCAGTTTACAACAGAGCTCCTCAAACAACAACGGTGTTATAAGGAAAACGTACATTTAAAATAACACCAAGAGAGCTGAAAAAGCAAGTGTGGTTTGTGGCTGTAAGAAAGCTGGAACAGCTTGTAAAAACCTCTTTGTGCGAGAGACAGCAGGTAGGACACGCATCTGGAGCTCAGTCTGCTGCCTGTGGCTTATTTTAGCTGGTAATGGAGAGCTCCTGAATTCACTCAGACAGAACGAAAAGCCAATATTGACAGAACGGCAGCTCGCTTTGAATGAGGACAGAACACTATACAAGCTGGGATTTTTGATTTCAAAGAATGTGCCTTTCTTTTGTCAGCGTCAGACATGGAAAATCTTGAGAAGGAGAGAGGGGTGGTCTGGTCAAAAATCCCTGAAGAGGTTTTTGTGAAGATGCCTTTTGCAAAACGGAAACATCTTTCTCATGTGAAGCGCAATAATTAAGGAACTGTTTGTGTTAGCAAATATCACCTACTCCCCAGACTGATATGCAGAGCTGATAGAAGAAAAGGTTTCTCCCAAATGTCTTGTACTGCTGCATTATACAACCCAGCTGGCAGACACAGCATGTGGTGAAGCTCATGCCTTCTCTCCCATACCACCTCGTTGAGTCAAAGGTTGACTCACACAGAACTTCACACTAAGTCTGCTCGAGCTGGAGTTCCTAAAGTACCTTCCCACACAGGTTCCAGCACATATCACCCATCAATCCATCCATGCATTTTCTATCTGCTTCATCCAATTCAGGATCACAGGGGAGCCACAGACCCCTATCTCAGTAAGAAACAGGCGCAAGATGATGCACTGTTAACTGTTCATATACTGTATAAGATAAAGAAGTGCCTCCTGTTCTCAGTAAAAAATGCACCTTCTCTTCCACATGCAGACACGCCCCCTTTTTACACCTGTCCAATCAGACACACCTGTTACCACTTCTAAAATCAGACACGCCCCCCACTTACAGCCACCCAATCAGACACACCATTTCCACAGTCAGACACGCCCCCACTGACAGCTGCCCAATCAGACACACCCCCGTTACCATTTCCACAACCAGACATGCCCCTGCCCAATTAGATATTATATTAGATATTGTTTCTCATTTCACCTCTGACGGCCACGACCACTCTAATCTCTCCGTCTGTGTTCTCAAAGACGGTTTTCCAAACTCATACATCAGAAAGACCACCGAAACTAAAATTATTCTGCAGCTAGGATCACACCTTCTCCCTTCCCTTAACGACAGACTACTGTTCTTTTAAATTTTCTCCATTCATTGGAAGTTTCATTTCACACCTCTCTGCACCCATTCTGACTTCACACCTCTTGATTGGCCTCTCTTTCTGTCCCCTGCTCCCGCCTCTCACTCCTCCTCCCTCCCAACCTTTGTTCTCCCGCTACTTTACCTTTGCCTACTGCCCTGTCTCTCTCACACCTGAAGAAGGCTCCACGGCCGAAACGTTGTGTTCTCTTTCTTCTTTTTTTCAGCATGGAATAAACCTATTACTTGTTCAATTAGATATTGTACCCCTTATGTGTTCTGTTCAATAAAGAATTCTCATACCATGTGCACACATTACCTTGGATTTCAAATGTACGATAAAGCTTCTAATCTACGATTTAACCTATTATGAAGGACTTTATCATAAACTTTCTGGAAGATTAAAAATATCGTGCTCTGTGCTTTAGTGTTGTGAACTGCCCTTGTTACTTGTGTGAATTCTAGCAAGTGTGCTCGGACTTTCAGTTTCTTAATCAGCCAGCCTCTTTGTGAGCATTCGTCCAGTTTATCTGTCAATACTGAAATACGCAGGTAATAGGTTGGTCTTTCAGACTGCATTTCACCATATTCCCAGGGTGATCAATACCTTAACCATTAATCTTTCAATTCCAGTTCGGTTATTTGTCGTCTTTTCAGCACGGAGTCCATTGGCAGGCCTCGAACAGAGGGCGGCAGGCAGAGGTGTTGCAATTCAAGCCTGTGTATTTAAAATCTTGAAATGGCAGGGGATGACTTCCAGACCAGCAGGGAATCGGGGATCTGTGAACACAGGCGGAAACCAGGAGCAGGTGTTTGGAAGGACGGAAAACAAGGAGGAGTATATCCATATATATCTCTCCTATATCGTCCGTCTTTTTTCTAACTGCTGCTTCCAATTCAGGGTCGCGGGGGAGCTGGAGCCGATCCCAGCAAGCAACAGGCACAAAGTGGGGTCCACCCTGGACAGGACACTCGTCCATCACAGGACGCCCACAAACACAGATGGACACCACTCACACCAGGGCCAATTCTGCCAGAAGGAAACGAGTCCTCCAACATGTCTATGGCCTGTAGGAGGAAACCCACACAAACACGGGGAGAACATGCAAACTCCACGCAGACAGCACCCCAGGTCCAGAGTCGAACCCAGCGCCGCGAGGCTGCATTACCAACCACTGCGCATCTCCCCTCAGACCAGCGACGGCCAGCGAGTTACTGCTGTTTCTCTCTCCTCTTGTCTCTCTTTTTTTTTAACGCCGGAATGCCCTGGCGAGAGGAAATAATGAGCATGAAATAGGATCTATAATTAAATTCATGCTCACCAATTAAACTGGGCTGTTGCTGAGGCTTTTAATTTGAGAAGAGCTCAGACTGGCAGGCCCTTCTGCCTGCGCGTGCTCGCTCTTTCTCTCGCGGTGTGTCTCCGGTGCGCGTCGACGAGCCGCTGGCGGCCGCGCGGTGTGACTCCGGGTCCGAGGGCGCTCTCACGGCCGCGTGCCAGGCCGCAGCCTCACTCCGGTACCAGCCCCCGGCCGGGCTGGGACCCACACACGCGCAGCGGCGAGCCAGGCAGTGCTGAGCGCTTCGCCCGACGCCTTGAATTGAAACTGAAAACAAAAATGAACAACCCAGAGGAGAGGAGGCAGACAGCACACGCGGAGAAGGAGAGGGAGGAGGAGGAGGCCGACCGACCCGGCAGGGCTGGAGTCGCTGATCCCCGGGACAGAGCGCCATGAGCCGCCAGGGTCCTTCAGATGTCATTCCGTAATGCCAAACGGAGAGTCACCTCCAAGAAACATTCCACTCCTAGACAACCCAGAGGGACACCTGTGAGTGCGGGAGCACAGCGCTGCTTCCCGGGAAAGACACTCCCCTGGGAGTCCGGGAAAGAGTAGGGAGGCTTAGAACCTGAGGGTTAGGAACAGTTCACAGGTGACCGACGAGAGGAGCTATTCAGAGTATCTGGCTGAAAGACGCCGGGGACACTCCACTCAAAGGGCTTTCCAGGCCATGGGGATCCCCTCCACCACCACCATGATACAACAGCAGCCACAGTGCAGTACACTGCCAGTGCAGAGTAATGAAGCCAATTCATTTAGCTGTACATCTGCATAAGATCTCATACTGTATGTATCATGTAAACATAATGTTTTAAATGCATTTCCACATGGTTTGTCAGGATTGTGTTTCCCTGTCCACTCTGAATACGCGTGTCAGGTCCCTGATAGCAGTGTACCCCAGTTCCTGCTGGGGCGCCTGAACTTTTTCTCCAGGAGGCAGTGATGCAGCAGCAGGTCTGTGCCACTGAAGTGTGAGTGTTTCAGGGCACAGGCTCAACTGGCCGTTCCCAGCTGGTGAAACGGGGAGAGCTCTCGGTCCCTCTGGCCATTCCGGGCTGATTGATTCAGCCTTTGTGGGAATTGTTTGTTTTGACAAGATTTGTGTCTTTTAAGGGAGCGTTTATCCCTCACATTCAACATCCTGACAGGCGCGCCTCTGCTCCCGAGCTCTTCATTAGCCCTGTCAGGCATGGCCGAGCTCCACGCTATCCACGCTACAAATTGAGCAAACGCAAATACAATGCCTGAGCATTATTTATAGCCATTAGCTCCAAAAGGCACTCAGGCAACAAGGCTGCTAGTGTTTTCAGGTGTGTGAGTCTGTGTGTGTTGTGCATGTGTTCGGGTGGTGTTCTCGGGTGTGTGTGAGTCTGTGTGCGTGTTGTGTGTGTGTTCAGGTAGTGTTCTCCGGTGTGTGTAAGTCTGTGTGTGTTGTGTGTGTGTTCAGGTAGTGTTCTCTGGTGTAAGTCTTTGTGTGTTGCGTGTGTTCAGGTAGTGTACTCAGGTGTCTGAGAGTGTGTACCTGTGAGAGTGTGCTCTTGTGTGTTCAGGCAGTGTGCTCAGGTGTCTGAGAGTGTGTATCTGTGAGAGTGTGCTCTTGTGTGTTCAGGCAGTGTGCTCAGGTGTCTGAGAGTGTGTACCTGTGAGAGTGTGCTCTTGTGTGTTCAGGCAGTGTGCTCAGGTGTCTGAGAGTGTGTATCTGTGAGAGTGTGCTCTTGTGTGTTCAGGCAGTGTGCTCAGGTGTCTGAGAGTGTGAGTGTCCTCAGGGCTGAGAAGAGAGCCCAAGCCTAGTACTCGCTGTAATGAGATCATGACAACGATTGGAAATCGACCAAAATTCAAAAGCTGTTTCAGAGCCTTTGTGAGGCTGTGATTTTGAGTCAAGTGGTTTGATGAAAGAGAGATTGCCGGCTGATGAGAATCTATTTTAGTTTGAGAGAGGGCATTGAACAAGGCTCAGACTCAGAGCACACTCTGTTCTTCTGTGCTGCCTCCAGTGAGCGCTGGTCTGCTTTACTGCATTTGCGCTAACTGTTCTGGAGGTTGACCGAGTTTGGCTCATGTTATCAACATTAATATGGAAAATGATCTGAAAATCGAGGAGCCACTCCACAAACGTATTCCCGATTGTATCTGTGCCATCGCTGTCTGGTCTTGTCCTGGAGGACCAGTGTGTCTAACTACCTCAATCAGCTCCTCGTTGTTTATCGTCTAGTTTATTCTACAGTCTTGAGCTGTAAGAACACAAGAAAGGTTACAAACCAGAGGAGACACCCCCAGCGTGTCAGTAGCTGGCTCACTGGGCTATCTATACTGAAGAGCTAGGTAAAGGACCCCATCCTAAGCTCCGAGTGCTCAGGAGACACGATTTCACTCTGTTTTACCTGATCCCAGTTCTCCATAAAAACACAACAAAGGTGACAGACAACAGACCGTTCATCCCATGTGAGCCCATTGTTATCTGGGAGCTAGTTGATCCCAGAATCACATCCAGCGGTTTCTTTCCAGAGCAGCCCTGCGGGCAGCTGCAGCCGATGGAAGTCAGACGGCTGCAGCCTTCCACAATTTGTCACAGCCCCCCGTAATCAGAGACAAGCCCCTTCCAATTATCCAATCACACCCCTCGATCTCCATCACACCTCCCGGTTCTCAGAGCATGTAAGGGCTGTTGACCAGCGCCGCGCTGCGCAGTACTGGGCATGCCAGTGGAGCTCCTAGTTCATGTCCTCGCATCTACTTGATTGCTGTTCGACTCTTGAATCTCTGGCTTCCCTTTGACTACGGTTCCGGATTCTGCGAATTGGCTAATTACCCTGGGGTCTGTCTCAAGCCCCGTGCCTGATATTTCACCTGCTACCGCATGGGGTCCAGTTTTACATCAGTGTTTGGCCATCATGCCGTCACACAATGACCATGGCAGACACTGGAACCCACCCTAATTGGTCCCAGCGTCGGGGGCACCTGCCCCCACACCTCCTCAGGGTCACCCCTCGCTCGCCGCAGGTTCGGAGCAGCAGGAGTGAGACACCTCTCTCCCTGGACCAGGTCCTGGTCTTGGCCGGCTCATCGGCAGCCTCCTGTACCGGACGCTGCTGACCGTGATACAGCTCTTCCTCCGGCGGCCGATAACACACAGAAACCGCCCTGCTAAAAATAAACACGCGGCGCTTCCTTCAGCCAAGTCAGCAGCTACACTCCTGCGTCAGGTGGGCTCTAGAAACTGAAAAATGTGACCGTCTGAATATCTCTTTAGTTATCAGTGCGCCTTTGGAGAAGGAACAACAGGTATCCGGGTGCATGGGAGGCCCAGCCACTCGTGATCCTGTGTTTGCTGTCTCTAATCACTGCAAGGTGCCATTCCCCCAGGCAATTAAAAAAGAGAGGGAGAAACTCGACAGAGGAAGCAGTGTTTGTCCCTTTCAGTCACTTTCCACATTAATTCTTTTCAATAAATAAAACCCAACAAACAGACTGTAAATCCTGATTGCTTTCGCCCACCAGCTGCCTGGAGTTTTTCTGCGGAAAAGGATGTGCTCTCCCGAGCACGAAATTTACAGTGCAGGCAGGAAACCCAGTCGCTTTTCTGTCAAGATTTCAGTATTTTTCCACAATTTATTAATGGCTTAGCAGAGAACAGTGCAGGGAGAAAGGTGGTGCAATATCCTGAGTGGGGCTGCAGTCAAGCTCACACACACAGAAACACACACACCAGCTGGAGAGAGCAGTCACCTTAGATGGCTTGCCTCTAAAAAGCGAGAGGAAGCCGAAGCACCTGGAAAAAACTCATGTGGGCCTGGGCAGAACATGCATACTCCATACAGAGGGTGTCAGAGCTGACCTCCTGCTTTGTTGTCTTAAACATCAGACACCCCACTCCTCCACTCAGCACCCCCAGTGTCAGTGAGACACCCCACTCCTCCAGTCAGTGAGCCCCCAGTGTGTCAGTGAGACATCCCACTCCTCCAGTCAGTGAGCCCCCAGTGTGTCAGTGAGACACCCCACTCCTCCAGTCAGTGCCCACTGAGCCCCCAGTGAGTCAGTGAGACACCCCACAGAGGCAGAGAAGCCCATTCCTTCTTCATCTTACTGTACAGTGACTTTCTTTATCTGGAAAATGAAAAACAGAATTGTGGTGGTGATGAGAATGGGGACACATGCTGATAGCAAAAGAGGTTTTTGAATAAAGCAAAAATAATCATTTTACACGGGTTTCATAAAGGCACAGTGGGTTTCTCTATCAGTATCGGTCCCGGGTTCGAATCTGGCTCTAACAGCATGGAGTTTGTACTGTGATAAACCCAGGGGCGGGGCACTCTAACCCAATCACACAAGCACAGCTGTCAGGTGAAGGAAAACACTGTTAGTGCAAGGAAAAAACAACCCAAGAGAAACCTGTCTCTCTCTCTTCGAGCTCAAGATACTCTTCTCCCAGTGTCCCTCGCTATGAACTGCCAGGCCTTCAAAAACCGAAGTCTCTTTTCCAAAAACTAGCGATCATGGTGCCAGGTCCCTGATGAATCAGCCAGGACATTCTGGGCTCAGAGAAGCACAGCGCCCCCTGTGGTCTCTCCGGTGCTTGCGGCCACGCTGTTCTGTCAGCGAGAGACACACGAGAGTGAGCGGCCGATGTGCCCCTCGCACAGTCAGCGACGCTGGCGGAGAAGTGTGGGAGGGAAAGGCAGGCGCAGTCAGCGCGATGCATCCGCGAAGCCGAAGCCAGCAGCGGGAATGACTGATCTGGAAATACGCCCGCAGGAGTCAGAGAGAGAGAGAGGCAGGGTCAGTGACTGTCTCCAGCCCCGATCCCTGATGGAGATAAATGAAAGCCAGGGAATGAAGCAGGGCTTGCTGAGCCGCCCGCTCAATTAACCCTCTGACCTCTCCCCTGTGTGCACGGCTCTGCGTGACGAGGCTGGGCACCGCCAGCATGACAGTCCCGATGCTCTTCAGCGAGGCGCTGTCCTGCTGTGGGACAGCCGTGTTCGCAAGCCCACACATCGCGTAGTTCGGCTGCTGCCTGCTGGCAGGAAAAAAGTCCGTTGTGCTCCAGGGCTGGTCCAGGAGCTGAATTCTACCCCACTACACCTGCTTGGATAGTGAGCTACAGAGCCCCAGACCCTAGACCCAGACAGAGACCCCCTCGAGCACTTCAGGCAACTTGCAAATTTGCAAAAAAAAAGACAAATTTGAAATGTTGTAGAGTTTACCACACACTACCACACAGCCTCAGCTTGAGCCAGTGATGGACAGATCAGACAGCGCAGAACAGTGATGGACAGCTCAGACAGTAGTAGTGGACAGCCTGAGACAGTGCAGGACAGACTATATTGGTCCAGAAAGTGATGGACAGTGGTGGACAGCTCAGACAGCTCAGCAATGCAGCAGACAGCCCCAGACTGCCCCAAACAGACCAAACACTAAATCTCAGTCCTCAGTGCTCGACAGAGCTCACCGCAGCTCTGGCCAGCCTCAGACAGCCCCTGGCAGCCCAGGAACTCCGAGCAGCTCGTGTGCACTGAGAAGCAGAGTCAGTCATCCAGCTCTGAAGCCCAGTGTATTTCAGCCCATCGCAGCCTTCAGCCTCCGGCTCAGACCCCCGTCTCGGACAGAGCAACAGTGCAGCAGAGTCCAACCCCTCAGGCCTGTGTCTCCGAGGCTGGGGGAATAAACGCTCTTGTTACCCCAGGGGCAGTGGGGTCACCCTCACAGAGGCAGCACCACAGACCGTCCCGGGACAGGCCCGGGGGCTTGCGGGTCGAAACTGCAGGGGGCCACCGCAGTGAGCTCCCGGGCCGTTCCCAATGTGGGCTCTCCAGTCCGGACTTCTTCCTGTCGCGGGGACGAAGCAGAGTCACAACGCCCCGGCCGAAGCCCCCCCCCCCCTGCCTGTGGGCCGGGAGCGGTCTCCATGGAAACAGGTCACAGCGCCACGGCAGGGAGCAGGGCTCCGGCAGCTGCGGGGATACAGACCGGCTCCCCGAGGAAGAGTTGGGGCCGCTCCGGGCGCTCCGGGCCCCACCTCCCCTCCCAGCGGAAGAGGCCCCGCGTGGGCGCCTGACAGACACGCAGCGACACGGAAAGCCTTAATCGCATTAGAGACATTTCATTCTGTTCACTTGCAAATTCCTCCGCACTGAATTCCTCTTTTCCCTGACGGAGCTGGGGAAACAGACACAGAGGAGATGAGGCAGGAGCACGCTTGACTTTTAATTCAAATCCTTCCCTTCCGGGGGGGGGGGGGGGGGTCTGCGGGAGCCCATGTCCCCCACCGTACCCTCTCACTCAGCCCCCTGTCTCCTTCAGGACCCCCTGTGTCCCCCTGTCTCGCCCGCCTCAGGGGACCGCTCCGGCCTGTTCCCTTGTTCCATCTCTCCTCTTGATCAGAGATCAGAGGCGGGGGCTCCTGTCTTCGTGCTGTCGCTGAAACAGGCAGATGCATTATGTCCGCCGGCATCGTCCCTTTTGTGAAGGGGGGGGGGGCTGGCCTCTGTCTGCCTTTTCCGGTCCGTGTGGCGACAGACAGCTCCCGTTAACCCCCCTCTCCTTGCCCAGACCGCTGTCCGACCGGCCCCCTGCCCCCGAGGAGCGCCGAGGATTAGCGGGGTTCAAGGTCGGGCTCCCCAGCCGCCAGCGCAGAGGGGAGGGTGACTCGGGGGGTGCAGCGCGGGCTTTTGTTCCTGGCTGCAGACGTGAGCCGCAGCCTTCAGGAGCCCCGATCACGGACCTGCGCCGCAAACGTTACAGACTCCTTCTTATTAAAAAAAACCTTTGGATCCGGGAGGCAGCCAGGCGACGGGCTGTCGAGTCTCCTGCAGATCTGTGCTGGTACACTGAGCAGAGGCCCGCAGTCAGAGCAGTGGGGATCAGGGGAGATGCACCATTCTTTATTTGATTGTTTTCTCAGTGGCAGTGTCACCACTGCAGGACGCTTGAGGACCTTGCACCACAGGTCTGAATACACTGTGTGCACCACAGGTCTGAATACACTGTGTGCACCAGCGCAGCGCCAGTCTAGAGGTGGTGAGTCCCCCTCTCAATGTCTCTGTACGATGTACAGGCTGCAGGAAGTCACAGTGCGGTTCAGCAAAGGTTTGAAATGAGCTTTCATTGGTTAAGGAAAAGCCTGTTTTCCAGAGAACGCCCAAGATGCCACACACACAGGCGAATCCAAGCAGGGTCTCAGGACATTTTACCGTCTGAGCACAGCTCTGGGCACCCTCTGTTATTACCATGACTGGGTGCTTAGAAGTGATCGCTGCGTCTGCGTTCGAACTGTACAGAACACTTCCTCACGCGGCACGAGGGCTGTTTCAGATAAGATCCCCCCCTTCAGTTCCTCCTGAAATGTCCCACCCAGGCCAGGCCAGGCCAGGTCGTGCAAAGAGCAGCAGGGAAGACCCTGGTCTTTCAGTGGCAGCTGCTCTGCCTCATCGCTGCGGCCGCGCTGTCTGTCCTAAACCCAGCTCTCGCGGTGTGTTTTCAGCGTTGCAACTGCACCGCGCTGCAGCGCGAGAGGGGTAATTAGTGGATTCCAATTAAGATGAATAAATATTTTATCTCAGCAGAGCTAATTACTGGGAAGAGTACAAAAGTGGGAGGATGTGTCGGTCTCCGGGGGCGACGGGGGAAGGGGGGGGGGGGGGGGCTGCTGTCATTGGAATCCAAAAATAGCTCAGAGAGGGGCTGCAAAATCGCACCCCAAACCCCAAAACTGGAAATGCTGAGTCACCCAAGCTCCAGGAGACAGACACAAATAAAATAATCACCAGTCCGACAAAAGGAAAAACTGCTTTTAATCAATGTGAGAAAAGCAGTGGTTCCAGTGTGTGGCCTCCTGTACACTAATACCTCCAATGCTCTCTTCATCCTTAACGACGCTAAATTACATATTCATAGAATGTGGTTTTTGCTCATTTTTATTGTTATTTTCAGAATTCATTAGAGAACTACCTCTGCAAAACCAGGCCCCTTGCACAGCTGAGTTCAGCTTGCCGCACAAAAATTGGAAAACGGTTCTGAATGATTAAAACTTGGTGCGCTTTTCTTTTCAAGGTAAATGCCCTCCTGCATTGTGTCGTGGTGGGGACGTGCTGTCCGGGCGAGTTACCCCCGTCTGTGTGCGTGCCCAGTCATGGCCTGGCATCGTCCTCCTGTAGTGGACCAGTGGACAGGCTGTTCTCACTGCACGCCCCTGTGGAGAGGGTCCAGGAGCTTGGCCGTGGCCAAGCGACGGGATATCGATCTCGGGCCACAGCTCGGCCCGCTGTCGGGATGATGCCGTTAGACACCCTCGTCTTCATCCTCACCCCACAAACTGCTGACAACCAGCACAGGCACCCCCATACTCACACACACAGGCCAGGACCGTGCACACAGCCACACGCGTCACAGACCAGGCTGCCACAGCAGAGCTGACCGCACGAATCCAGTGTGGCAAAGTCCGCCGGTCCAGTTTGCTGTACCTCCTGAGTCACTGTCAGAGTCTCCTCAGCTCAGTCTTCAGGCCAGGAGCAAGCAGCTCTCTAAACTAGTGCAGTCCTGCCAAGGAGCCGGCCATCTCTGGGCCACAGCGCCCCCCTGTGCTGGAATCAAACATTACATCCTGGCAGCCAAAACCAAAAGACAGGCAGTGTCTTTCTCTTCTTGCGGGTGTTAATTTGAGCACTGGCATGGGACAGTGCTGTAAAAACAGTGCAGACAGTGCAGTTAAAAAACTGCCTCACTCATCTGCATTTCACTGAAAGAATTTGAAAATAAATTGATCTGAGCTCTCACAAATTAAACAAACAGCTTTCGAAGTCATGCTGATTGTGAGGGATCAGAAACACCTGAGCCCATGTCAATCAAACCTCAGACCATTGAGTCAATCAGCTCAGTCAGTATCAATCAATCAAACCTTAGCCTGTGTCAGTCACCTCAATCAATACTAATCAATCAAACCTCAGCCTGTGTCAATCAGCTCAGTCAGTGTCAATCAATCAAACCTCAGCCCGTGTCAATCACCTCAATCAATACTAATCAATCCAACCTGAGTCCATGTCAATCAGCTCAGTCAGTATTAAACAATCCATCTTCAGCCCGTGTCAATCAGCTCAATCAATACTAATCAATCAAACCTCAGCCTGTGTCAATCAGCTCAATAAATGCTAATCAGTCGAACCTCAGCCTGTGTCAATCAGCTCAATAAATGCTAATCAATCGAACCTCAGCCCGTGTCAATCAGCTCAATAAATGCTAATCAATCGAACCTCGGCTCAATCAATTCCAATCAAACATGAGCCCCTGTCAATCGGCCTGCCTCCATCACCCTTTACTCCAACCCAGCACCTCCTGCCTGCAGTGTGCGTGCACTGTCCCCTGGGGGAGGGGGGGCTCTACAGTGTGCGTGCACTGTCCCCTGGGGGAGGGGGGGCTCCCCAGTGTGTGTGCACTGTCCTCTGGGGGAGGGGGGCTCCCCGGTGTGCGTGCTGGAGCGCTGTGCCCTGCAGGTAGGGGACGCCAGCGGCCCCCTTGCGTGCTGCAGCCGCAGTGCAAAGCCCGAGGCCGAGGGGGGATTAGAGGGATAACCGGCCTATTCCGGGCTGCTCATGTGATGGCCGTGTTCTCCGCTGACCCTGCTTACTCGCACAGATTACTGTGCCCCCACCCCCAACACCCCCGGCACCTGAGAGGTGAAGCAGCCTTATCGCCCAGCTCCGGTCCACGTCCTGTCCTGTCCAGTCCAGTCCGCTCCGTCTCCGCGCTGCACGGGCTGTGGGCCCGACCTCCTCGCCACACGGCGCCGACCTGTGACCCTCCTGCCCTGAGGTGAGTGCCCGCCTGCACAGCAGCCTCCCCCTCCCGGCCTGTCCTCCGCCGGCTGTGCCCGGTCCTTCACTGGCACGACGCTGGGCAGGATGAGGAAGAGCGCTTCGAGAGTCGATTTATCAAACACAGAGCCTGCAGCAGACCGCAGTAGGGATCCAGGGATTTCTCTGGGGGGGCTACAGCAATGGGGGGGGGGGGGGGGTAGCCCTGGAGAATCTGGGAACAGCTGGAGCCGGGGGACCTCGGCCAGCGCGGCCTCCTTCGCAGTGGACAGTGGGCAGGGAGCCGGGAGCAGGGGGGGCGCGGGGGCCGTCCAGAGTGGGACAGTCCGTCTCCCGTCCCGCCAGCGCTGGCTCTGCGGATTAGAGACGACATACAAAGGGGGATTGTGTGGTAGTGCAGCGATTGAGCTTGTGTGGAGAGCTCTACATCATAATCTCATTAAAGCAGCAGTTAATTACCTGCCCCAGTAGCTCCGGCTCCCTGAGCCCAGCGACAGCTCGACTCGGCTCGGCACGGCTCGGCGGGAGTCTCCCGCCGCGACTGAACCCCAACAGCTGTGGAGGAGAACAAACCAACAGGAGCTCAAGTAGCTCTTCACAATTAACCGGGTTGGTTTCTAGGCCGCCCTTGATTAAGGAGCTGGCTCAGCGCTCGTCTCTCTCGGGGGGTCACCACGCTGCGATGAGTTCCCTCGCCCCCGTGTCTCCTAGGGAAGCGGTATGGCGTATCCACGGTAGCCTGCGTGTGTGGCCTTCGAAACCCGCCCAGCCCCGCTGACTGCCCTCCCTTTGTCCGCAGAGCGATGGAGACGTGCAGGCTGGGAGCACCCTCTCGGTGAGCCCCTGGCCCCGAGTCTGCGTGCGCAGGAGAGGGCATGAGCGCCCTCCTGCTGCTGGCCCTGGGGCTGCTGGCCTCTCCCGGGGGTGCCCTGCAGCCTGCCCGCGTCCCCCTCGTGCCTGGCCAGCCCTTTCTGGTGCTGTGGGGGATCCCCGACTCCTTGTGCGAGGGGCGCCCCGACCCCAGCGCCTTTGGCATGCTCAGCAACGACTCGGCGGGCCAGTTTGTTGTCTTCTACCGGGACGGCCTGGGGCTGTACCCCTACTATGACCCCCAGAACCAGCCCGTGGCGGGGGGGCTGCCCCAGCACACCAGCCTGGACATGCACCTGCTGAAAATGGACGCTGACGTGACCTCCGCCCTGCCCCGGCCCGACTACCGCGGCCTGGCCGCCATCCACTGGGAAGACTGGGCGCCGCTCTGGGACCGCAACCGCGGCAAGAAGGAGATCTACCGGGAGCAGTCCCGTTCCCTGCTCCGGCAGTTCTTCCCCGACTGGGCTCCCGCGGAGCTGGACAAGTGGGCTCAGGTAAAGACGCTGGGAGCGTGGCAGGGTCCGAGTGGCCAGGGCAGGAGAGAGGGGGGCCGCAGTGCGCTGACCTGCGTTGCTGGAAAAGCTTTTGCTGCCTAGCGTTGGGCAGCACAGTGGCACAGTGTTTATAATTGTTGCCTCGCAGCGCTAGGGCCCTGGGTTCAGTTCCAGACCTGGAGTGCTATCTGTGTGGAGTTTGCATGTTCCCCCCGTGTTCCTGTGGGGTTCCTCCCACAGCCCAGAGACAGGCTGGTGGGTTAACTGGCTTCTTGGAAAACTGGCCCTGATGTGTCTGCGAGTGTGTGTGTGTCTGTGAGTGAGTGTGAGTGTGAGTGTGCCCTGTGATGGACTGGCATCACTCCAGGGTGTACCCCACCTCGCACCTGTTGTCAGTCAGTCTGGGCTTCGGCTCTCTGCGACCCAGAGCTGGACAGAGTGGTCAGAGGGCAGATGGAGGGGCGTGCCCATGCCCCAGTCGCCCTGCTGGGTGCGCCTGCGTGTCCGGAGACCGCCGCCACAGGAAGGGGCCCTGAGCGTCGCTGACGAACACCCCCGCACCGGCGCGAGCCCCGAGCGGACCGCACGCGCATGACAGTGCAGCTCAAAGCGATCGCTCCGATGGGGAAGCAGGGGCCAGGACTGCAGAGCTCCTGTTGGTCAGCACCCTTTGGTGGTCTCCACTCACGTCCTTCCTTGTCTCCAAGGTGGACTTCGAGACGGCGGCGCAGGCCCTCCTGCTGGAGACCCTGCAGGAGGCCCACTGGCTGCGGCCCCAGGCCCTGTGGGGCTTCTCCCCCTACCCCACCTGCCCCGGCCCCGGCCAGCACCCGGCCAACGCCACCGGCCGCTGCCCCGCGGCGGAGATGGCGCTGAACGATGAGGCGCAGTGGCTCTGGAAGAAGTCGTCCGCCCTCTACCCCTCCCTGCAGCTGGACAAGCCGCTGGGCGGCTCCGCGGGCGCGCGGCTGCACTCCTCCAGCCAGCTCCGGGAGGCCCTGCGAGTGGCGGCCCTGGCGGGCGCGGCCCACGACCTGCCCGTGTTCCCCTTGGTCAGGAGCGTCTACGCCGAGACCGCTTCCTTCCTCTCGGAGGTGAGTGCGTGGCTGTCAGGACTGGACAGGACGTCCCGCACGCGAAACACAGGATCTAAGCCAACTGCTGTGCTTTATCCCGGTAATGGGGAGAAAACCGATTAACTAGAAGCAGACAAACTAAGCTAATTGGCTGATGCTTTTATCTGGATATTTATGCACCATTTTACTAAAGCAATTTAAGCGAAGCGCCGGGGTACAGCAGCTGGGATTCAAACCTGCAGCCATCCAAACACAATTCCAAGGCCCTGGTCACTCCTCTACACTGCTATTGGACCAGAGTTCCTCAGCTTTTGTACTTCGTGGCCACAGACCCATCTGGTCCTCAGTCCTCTCTGTCTTAGCTGAGGAAGGAAACGAATCACTCTACTGTAGCCAACCGGTCTTTTCTCAGGTCCAAAGAGATGCTGTACAGCTCTCTGTGGCTGTTGTGGCCCCCTGTTGGCCCAGAGGACCAGAGCTGAGGAATTCTTGCAGACGAGCAGAAGCCTGGAGTTCAGCCTGCCCGGTGTAGCTCTCACCTCTCAAGTATGAACAACCAAAGAAAAATTACAATCCAGTGGAGACCGCTTGACCCATCGGGCCTATTGGGTGGTCAGTACCTAATTGGTCTCAGGTTTTCAGCCAGCTGTTTCTTGAAAGGTGTCAGGATGTTATTTGTGGCTGTGCGGCTTGTTCCGCAGGGTTCTTATTTCCTGATTGTACTGATGCTCTCTTAGTGCTCTGTCATTATACAGTAAAACACATTACGAAGAGTTGTTAAACATTGCAGCCTCTAGCCTAAAGCGGTACCCTGAGATTAAACCTAACTGCGCCCGAGCTGCAGACATCTGCAAGAATAGAAGGAAATTCTTCCAGGCTGATGACAAACAGTGTTTGTAGGTGATAAAGTATCTGCTGAGCCCCCCCTCCCAGTTCAGACAGCCCTCGGCTTTAGGGATTTAGCATCTGAAGGGAGAACAGAGAGAGAGGATGAGATCTTGTCAGGGACAGGGATGATGGATTAATGGGGTTTGTGACTCACTGCCGGATAAGAAATGATTGCGCACCAGCAGGGGGGGTGATGACGAGCTGGGGGCGTGACAGCGCGGGGCAGAGGGGTAAGGGGCTGATCTGAGGATCAATCGATAGCGCTCAGGAGGCACGTTTCAGAACCAGCGTCAGTCTGGTGTGCGTCAGCAGCCCTTCCAGCTGATGTGGGAGGAAAGGCATTGTGAAATCCCAGCTCGAACCCCTGGCCGGCAGAGCTGGTCAAGGCACCCGGCGAACCGGGCTGCACCCCACTCCTACCCCCTTCCTGAAAAAAAAAAACCCATCCAGGACCGGTGATTGGAAAAGTGAACGGATCTGCGTGTCGTGTGCAGGCTGACCTGGTCCACACCATCGGAGAGAGCGCCGCCCTGGGGGCCGCGGGCGCCGTCGTCTGGGAGAAGTTCTTCTCCACCAAGACCCAGGTACCTCTCGGGGGAACGGATATTTTTTCTAACAAATCGAGAGAGCAGGAAGGCGAGAGAGCAGGGGGGTGAGAGAGCAGGAGGGCGAGAGAGCAGGAAGGCGAGAGAGCAGGAAGGTGAGAGAGCAGGGGGGTGAGAGAGCAGGAAGGTGAGAGAGCAGGGGGGTGAGAGAGCAGGAAGGTGAGAGAGCGGGAGGGCGAGAGAGCAAGGGGGTGAGAGAGCAGGGGGGTGAGAGAGCGGGAGGGCGAGAGAGCGGGAGGGCGAGAGAGCAAGGGGGTGAGAGAGCAGGGGGGTGAGAGAGCAGGGGGGTAAAGGAGCAGGAAGGTGAGAGAGCAGGGGGGTGAGAGAGCAGGGGGGCGAGAGAGCAGGAAGGTGAGAGAGCAGGGGGGTGAGAGAGCAGGGGGGCGAGAGAGCAGGAAGGTGAGAGAGCAGGGGGGTGAGAGAGCAGGAGGGCGAGAGAGCAGGGGGGTGAGAAAGCAGGGGGGTGAGAAACAGGAGGGCGAGAGAGCAGGAAGGCGAGAGAGCAGGAAGGTGAGAGAGCAAGGGGGTGAGAGAGCAGGAAGGTGAGAGAGCAGGGGGGCGAGAGAGAGCAGGAGGGCGAGAGAGCAGGAGGGCGAGAGAGCAGGAAGGTGAGAGAGCAAGGGGGTGAGAGAGCAGGAGGGTGAGAGAGCAGGGGGGTGAGAGAACAGGGGGGTGAGAGAGCAGGGGGGTGAGAGAGCAAGGGGACGAGTGAACAGGGGGGTGAGAGAGCAGGGGGGTGAGAGAGAGCAGGGGGGTGAGAGAGCAGGGGGGTGAGAGAACAGGGGGGTGAGAGAGCAGGGGGGTGAGAGAGCAAGGGGACGAGTGAACAGGGGGGTGAGAGAGCAGGGGGGTGAGAGAACAGGGGGGTGAGAGAGCAGGGGGGTGAGAGAGCAAGGGGACGAGTGAACAGGGGTGAGAGAGAGCAGGGGGGTGAGAGAGCAGGGGGGTGAGAGAGCAGGGGGGTGAGAGAGCAAGGGGACGAGTGAACAGGAAGGTGAGAGAGCAGGAAGGTGAGAGAGCAAGGGGGTGAGAGAGCAGGGGGGTGAGAGAGAGCAGGAAGGTGAGAGAGCAGGGGGGCGAGAGAGCAGGAAGGTGAGAGAGCAAGGGGGTGAGAGAGCAGGGGGGTGAGAGAGAGCAGGGGGGTGAGAGAACAGGGGGTAATCAGAGACCCCGTTTAGCCTCCCGGTCCCTGTGTTGGCAGAGGGGCTGCTGGGAGCTGGCGGACTACGTGCGCGGCGTGCTGGGGCCCTACGTGGTGAACGTGACCACGGCGGCCCGGCTGTGCGGCGAGGGGCTGTGCCAGGGCCGGGGCCGGTGTGTGCGGAGGGACCCCGAGGAGCCCACCTACCTGCACCTGCCAGCGGACGGCTTCCAGCTCACGCCCGACGCCAACGGCACCGCAGACAGCGTCCGGGCTCGGGGGCAGCTGCCGCCCGGGCACCTGGAGGCGTGGCGCCTGGGCTTCCAGTGCCAGTGGTACGAACCCCTGGAGGGCACGGCTGCGGACCAGGAGCCCACCAGCGCGGGGGGCACCAGGAAGGCCGGGGAGACAGCCGTGCCGGCAAAGACGCCTGCCCTGAGCCGCGGCGCCCCCTGCCTGCAGGGCAGCTTCTCTTCCCTCCTCCTCGCCACGCTCGTGGTCGCCAGAGCCTGCCGGTCCCACTGACACCTCACCTGAGCCTCTGGGCCCAGCGACAAGAGCCACCACAATGCCTTGTATACAGTATAGAGACACAGCCCTGACTAGCGGACACTGTCAGGCAGAGGAGGGGTATTGGCCCCAGTGTCCTGACTACTGCTCAGTACAGATCCCAGGACACTGTAAGAGGAGGGGTGTTAATGTAACCCCAATGTCCTGACCACCAGTCAGTACAGGTAGTAACAAAAATTCCTTACACTTCTATAACGCTGTTCTGGACACTCCCCTCCAAAGCGCTTCACAGGTCATGGGGATCCCCTCCACCCCCACCAGTGTGCAGCCCCACCTGGATGATGCTCCAGTCTGCTCCCCACACACCAGCTCTCAGTGGGGAGGACAGCAGAGTGATGGAGCCGGTTCAGAGAGGAGGATCATCAGTTGGCCGTGACTGATAAAGGCCAGGGGAGAAATTTGCCCAGGACACTGGGGTTACACCCCTACTCTTTTCGAGAAACGCCCTGGGATTTTTAATAACCACAGAGAGTCAGGACCTCGGTTTCTCATCCAAAGGACGGCAGCTTTTTACAGTGTAGTGTCCCCGTCACTATACTGGGGCATTAGGACCCACACAGACTGCAGGGTGAGCGCCCCCTACTGGCCCCGCTGACAGCTCTTCCAGCAGCAGCCTTAGTGTTTCCCAGGAGTCTCCCCTCCAGGTACTGGCCAGGCTCACACTGCTGGGCTCCAGCGGGCTGCCAGCTGGGAGCTGCAGGGTGAGAGAGCTGACAGGGGTCGGGACAGTGCAGTCTGGCTGCAGAGACCATCTCATATCTGAATGTGCGCCAGTCTGTTTTCCCAGCAGTGCTTTGGCGCGCTGGCCTACGCTTGGTTGCCCCGCTGGTGCGTCTCAGAAACAGACAGGGTGGGGCAGGACTCGTCCCGGGACACTGCCGCGGCCGCTCTCGGGACGCGCTGGCTGGTCGAAGACTGCTCCCGCCATTAAAGGAACGCACGCCGAGAAACACCCACATCTTATCTGCAAAGTGTTTTTATTCACAAACATTCACAGTGTCGTTGCAGGCTTAGCGTGATAACATGGTGTAAAATAAAAAAAATCATTCCATCGATTCACAGCTGATTTTGTCAATATCCCTTATTTCTGTTTTTTTTTTAATTATTGTGCTCTACCTGAGTCAGAAGGTTTGCAGTGAAGCATGTTCATGCTTCTCATGGAGGCTGTGCTCGCCGGCGCTCCATCAGCTCTGGCAGATAAGAAGGGACTGATGGGATTGCGGCCTCTCAGGCGTGATAAGGCTGGAAATCCGCAGGGCTGGTCGAAGCCGTAATCCGGCATGTGGATCTCCTTCCTGAGATGTCTGAGGCGGCGGGCGGATGGAATTAACCCCACAGGGAGCGATTACAGCCCAGGGCAGGGCGGGGCCAAGCTGCCCCTCACACAGGGGGGGCATGGGTCTGCCTCTGGCAGGGGTGCGAGACCGGTCTGGGGCGCATGGCCGTACCCATCCCTCCCCGAGCGCCTCAGTCTGCACAGGCGGCGCTCGGACCGCAGGTGGCAACTGGACATGTGTTAGGGAACACATGTCCTGCTGGCAGTGTGAGCTGAAGAGGGGAGCAGAGATACAGGGACAGGGCAGGGAACAGCTGCTCAGGGCTGCTCAATCCTGCAGCCCCTCCAGTTCTCTGCTGCTGCCAGCTCCTTAACTGCCTGCTCGGCGGTTAGCAGGACCGACGCGCACCACCGAAAGAGCTGGCTGCACCAGAGTCAGCGGAGCGGACCGGAGAGGCCCCAGGCCGAGCACACCCGCCGCGCAGCACTCAAAACCCAGACGATTCGGGTTCCCCGTGTGGGGGGGTCTCTGGTATGCCATGGGGGTTTTGGTTAGGTATTTCATCCGTTGCTATCTTCACATCCCTTCTGTGAGAAAAACCCCACCGTTCCCCCGGCCTGTCCCCGGGAGTATCCAGGCGTGGATGTGTACCGAGGGTACAGGATCAAGGTGAGGAGTGACTCCCCGGTGCAGTCGCCTCAGTGTGGCCAGCTGGGCGTGTCCCTGAGTATCGTGCACACAGGTCTGCATGTGGCATAGAGCCCGGCACGTATGTACTTCAGCAGCAGGGGGCAGTGTGGTGCACCGCTATCTTCCCCAGAGCTGCCAGGTGCACACGGCACACAGGACGCTGAAGAGGAGGGCAGTGCCAGGCTGTGTCCTGGGCGCCCTGCTGTCGGGGCTCTGGCATTGCCCTCCGGTCCTGCCCTGGTAGCAGTGGCAGCGGAAGGCCTGTCTCAGGCGCGCCCTCGCCGCGCGGCTGAGCTCCCCCTGCACGGAGACCAGCGGCTCCCCCTCGCGGCCGTCGCCCGGGCGCACCTGGATGCGGAAGGCCCGGGCGTCCAGGTGCAGGAAGGCGTCAGAGTCACGCTCCCTGCGCACGCAGCGCCCCCTGCTGCTGCAGAGGTGCCGGCTGCACAGGCGCGCGGCCGTGGTGACATTGAGGATGTAGGGGCCCAGCGTGCTCTTCAGGTAAGTGTTCAGCTGCAGGCAGATGTCCTGGAGGGAGAATACAGAGAGTCAGGGCACCTGGGGCAGGGCTGCTCTGTGTCTAACAACAGTACAGCACAGTGTAGTCCAATACCAGACAGTACAGTACGATACAGTACAGTATTGTACAATACAGCACAGTATAGTACAATACCAGATGGTACAGTACTATACAGTATAGGACAATACCAGACAGCTCCAAGGAGGGTCTGTGCTTTCACCAGCTCTGCAACTGATCAATTACATTAATAGATAATTAACTCCTTTATACAATTAAGGATCTGACTGTGCTGAACACCTGGTGTGAATTACTGTGCTGATTACTGTCCCTGTCTTACAGCACGAGATTTAGGGCTCTCAGAAAGCACAGGATCAGCCACCCTGAAAAATGTAATTTTAAACTGTTGAAACTTTGTTAGGATTTTTTCGATGTCTTACCACTTGTTTTTGAAAACATTCTGAATCCACACTGTTCCTAAATATGGGAGTTAGCTTCAACAGCAACAGCAGTGACTGGGCGCTTACCCTGGAGCGAGAGTAGTCAACCCCTCCCCAGAGAACAACTCCACTGGCCCCCAGGGCGGCGCTCTCCCCGATGGTGGACACCAGGTCCATCTGGAACAGACACAGCCGGTAAGTCTACAGAACCCCTCTACAGAATTCACCCCCAATTCAGAGTCGAAGAGCAAAGAAAATGATCTCCTATCATTCAAACTGCCAGAACCGTTAATCGTCGCAGCCCTCAGCAGTCAGAGGTGACCTGGAGTGAAAAGCTGGACTTCCAGAGTGATGGGTTATTCCACAGTTTTAACGGAATTATAACCAGGTTGCTCTTCTGCTTCAAGGCAGGGCGAGTAACACTCTGCAGCTTGTAGAGTGGAATGAGGCCTCAGTAGTGGCGGTGGTCCTGTTATTGTCTCCCCTCAGGAATGACACCCACCTGCCTGAAGAGCGCCTCAGTGTGCTTGTTGCAGTTCTGAACACGGGGCACAGCGGCCTCAGCACTGAAGACCACACACAGACAGCAAACAGCCCTGATTTCGGTCTGCTGTACTGAAGGGAGCCACTAGGTGGAAGGCGAGGCCACAGCTCCACCAGGCTCCGCAGTGACGTTTCTCTTCCTCATTCGAACCCGCAGCTGCACCTCGTCTCCACCCCAGTGCATCAGCGCTCGTTCCGTGTTAGAGGACGCGCCGCACTGGGGACCTAACCGCTGAGGAGACCCGCTCCCTCCCTCTGCCCCTCCTGCCGCTCAGACGGGTGTTTCCCAGGCGGGAGGATGTGAAAGAGCTTTCATGAGCCGGCGGGTTTTCAGCCAGCGGGAAGCGTGAGCTGTCGAGCCGGATCCAGCTCTGAGGAAACCTCCAGAGCAGAGAGGCTCCAGCGGAACCGACCCCTGGGATAGACAGAACCCACTCCTCCCTTCCAGTCCTCATTAATACTATTATTAATAATCACTTACGCCTCTATAGCGCTCTTCTGGACACCCCACTCACAGCGCTGTACAGGTCATGGGGATCCCCCTCCACCCCCACCAGTGTGCAGCCCCACCTGGACGATGCTCCAGTCCGCCCCCCCACACAGCAGCTCTCAGTGGGGAGGAGAGCAGAGTGATGAAGCCAGTTCAGAGAGGGGGGTTATTAGGAGGCCATGACTGGTAAAGGCCAGGGGGAAATTTGGCCAGGACACTGGGGTAACACCCCTACTCTTTTTGAGAAACACCCTGGGATTTTTAATGACCACAGAGAGTCAGGACCTCGGTTTCTCATCCAAAGGACAGCACCTGTTTACAGTGTAGTGTCCCCGTCACTATACTGGGGCATTAGGACCCACACAGACCACAGGGTGAGAGCAGCCCCTGCTGGTCCCACTAACACCTCTTCCAGCAGCAGCCTCAGCTTTCCCAGGGGTCTCCCCTCCAGGTACTGGCCAGGCTCACACGTGCTGAGCTCCAGTGGGCTATAGCGCGGCTGGCTCTGGGGTCAGGCGGTGGCGGAGGGGCGCCTCACCTCCGTCAGCGGGGCGAGGGAGTAGGCGTAGAAGGGGCGGCTGTAGACGAAGACGGGCAGCGAGGCGGGCGAGGGCGTGGAGCTCGCCACCCGCAGCGCCTCCCCCACGCGCGCCCGTGCGAAGAGCCGGGCCTGGGGCGAGGAGCGCAGCTCCCCCTGCAGGTAGACGGAGGGGTAGAGCGCCTTGCTCTCAGAGAAGAGCCAGCCCAGCGCGTCGTTGCGCCGCAGCTCCAGCGGGGGGCAGCGCCCCGTGTAGTTGCGGAAGCCCCTCTTGTACTCGTGGTTGTAGCAGTCAGGGAAGAGGTAGAGCCCCCACAGCCCCCCCGGCCGCAGCCCCCGGGCCTGGCGCAGCGTCTCGGTCAGGAAGCGCCGGGCCGCCGTGTCAAACTCCCAGACGGCCTGCCGCTCCACCTGCGCCAGGCAGAGAGGGAGAGACAGGGCCTGAGCCGGAGAGCGCCACCAGGGGGCAGGCCAGCTCCCGGGCCAGCGGGACAGAGGCGCCGGCCAGCAGGGACCCACCTTCCCGGGGGGCCAGTCCGGCCGCAGCGCGCGGACGAGCTCCCGCGACTTCCGCTGGTACACCTCCTTGTCTGCCCAGTTGCGCTCCCACTGCGGGCGCCACTCCTCCCAGTCCACCACGGCCAGGCCCGAGAAGGCCGGCCAGGGCAGGGAGCGCCGCACGTCGCTCGCCAGCTTCTCGCTGTGCGCCAGCAGGCTGGCGTTCTGCGGGCAGCCCCCGTTCACCGGCCAGCCGCTGCCGTTGTAGAAGGGGTAGAGGCCCAGCTGGTCGAGGTAGAAGATGGCGAGGCGGGGCCCGGCGAACGCCTGCGCGGGGTTGGCGACGATGCCGAACGGACCCAGCGCCAGGGGGGCCCCGTGCCGCGTGTGGCACTGCTGCGTGGGCGCGTTCCAGTAGACCTGGAAGGGCTCGCCGGGGGACGCGGGCAGGGCCGCTGGTTTGTCGCACCGACACAGCGCCACCTGCAGTGCCAGGAGAGAGAGGAGAGCCGCTCCCTGGAGCGCGGCGCCCCCGAGTGGAGAGACAGGGGGTGGCGTAGCACCTGAAGTCAGTTTTACCTTCTGTGCCTGCGCCTGCCCAGTCCGGAGCCGGGCCTCAGTACTGCAGGGGACACAGCGAGAAGGAGAGATGAGCTGGAAGCACTGGTGCAGGATCTCAACATGTCTTCAGCCTTCGATGAGTGGCTGATCCCAGTCTGGGAACAACACCTGTGACAAGCGGGCTGCAGTGCCTGCAGGGGGCTGTAGTCAGCAGTCAGTGCCTGCAGGGGGCTGCAGTGTGCATTCAGTGCCTGCAGGGGGCTGTAGTCAGCAGTCAGTGCCTGCAGGGGGCTGTAGTCAGCAGTCAGTGCCTGCAGGGGGCTGCAGTGTGCAGTCAGTGCCTGCAGGGGGCTGTAGTCAGCAGCCAGTGCCTGCAGGGGGCTGTAGTCAGCAGTCAGTGCCCGCAGGGGGCCGCAGTGTGCAGTCAGTGCCTGTAGGGGGCTGTAGTCTGTGCTAATTCCAAGACTGGGATGGAATCCATCCTGGGGTGGGGGGGAGGCTGGGTTTGTCAGAACAGGTTAGGAGGAGAAGCAGTCGTGAAGGGAGCACGATTTCTTCATTCCCCAGAGCCTGGGAAAGCCCCAGACTGGACTGGAAGCATTAAGGAGGTGGTGTGTCTGGAGCTGGGGGGGGGGGTCACCGTCAGTGCGTGTGTGTGGGTGCGGGGGAGGGGGGTGTGGGTGATGGGGGCAAGGGCTGTTCCCGACTCCTCCCTCCCAGCTGTCTCAGAGGCTGAGGCTGACTCCATGGGACACCTGCTGCAACCCAGTTCTTCTGTCCACTCTGCCAGGACACAGCAGCACACAGCGAGGCGGATTTCGAAGAGGACTAGGCGGTATGAGCCACAGGGCGCAGGAGGGGCAGCAGCTGCTCCAGTGGTCGGAGACGCGCAGACCCCCACACCTCTGACGTGTGGGCGCTGAGCTGGGTGCTCGAGGCCGTGCGCTCTGCGGAGGAAGTGTATCCTGACACAGTGTATCCTGAGCTGAACCGGCCGCCCTGCCGTCTGACGCCCCTCCGCTCCGGACAGCTGTCCCAGCGTGCAGCCGACCACGCTTCCCGGGAGGAGGGGGGCAGACGGGCAGACCGTCGCTTCCAAAAATAAACGGAGAGAATTCGAGACCCTGTCCACTGCGCTGCGGTCAGACAGATGGTCTGGAAGGGGGGGTAGCCCCTTGTGTAAACTCCCCCACTGTGGCAGAAACACACCGGGAGAGAGAAAATCTGTCCCTAGTGTTGCCTCCTGCCCCCTTGTCCTGCCCACATCCCCCCAGTCACTTCTAAAGAAGCCCCCTCACCTGTGATCAGTACCCTCACCACCCTGCCAGGCCACAGCGCCCCCCGGTCTCCTAAACATCTCACCTCAGAGGCTGGCCAACAGGTGTCCAGCCTCCTGGGAGTTCAGACAGAGGGAGGAAACCTCTGAGAGGTGTTCAGACAACCCCACCCCTAGTGAGAGGCAGTTAACTCACCTGCAGACAGCAGCAGCCATGACAGGAGACAGGAGACAGGAGACAGCCCCCCGCCAACTCCTCTCAGCAGCGTCACACAGTATCAGGTTGGTGCCCAGCGAGTCCGATTTCTACCATCTCCACTCCCTCTCCATTCTTCTCTCCCAGCGCACTCCCTCCCTGCCTGAGGCCCACGAGCCTTCGGCCCTGCCCAGTCCACGCGCGCTGTCCGCTCTCTGAGCCCTCTCTGCGAGGGCGAGGTCACTAGAACTGGGTGAGCACAGCGGAGCAGTCCACTGCGCCTGGCAAGCCAGCAAGGAGGGGTGGGGGATGCTTTAGCACCTGAGACTCCCCCCATTGCTGAAGAGTGGTACGCTCCATCCCATATGTTTGAGGGCAACAGCTACTTGCCTTTTCATCTCCTCCCTTTCCAACCCCTTGACTCTGTGCCATCACTCCGTCTCTTTCAGCCATTCACACCAGGGCCTGGAGAATGTGCGCTTCAAAAAACAAAAGCTACAGAAGGGCTGAATCCCTCGTCTGAGACACACGGTCTGTCCCTGGAGACACGGCTGTCCAGATTGTGCAGGGACTGACGCACACTTGCTCTGAGACAGAGACGAGCACTAGAGGCACCGGGGCTACACTGCTTGGCTTTAAATAGTGCAGGATCTTATTTTAACACCGTGCACACGCTGGCGGTCGCTCCCTCTGAGCATCTCAATCACCTATTTACCAAGCGACAGAGCCCGGGCGCAACAGGATTTTGAAAAAGATAAGAAGTCTTTCCATTTGTATAGCGCCTTTCATTCTAAAGCATCCCAGAGAGCTGCACACAGCGTGGTACACTCTCCCTGCGGGCTGGGAATAATTCATCCCGTTCTGTTCCCAATGTTCCTTCTGCTCTTATTGTTCTCCGTATGGGGTGAAGGCTCATTCTCCTCACGCTTAAGTTATTAGCTATTGCTATTGATATGCCAAGATACCCCAGAAGTCACCATGTTGCAACCATCTGCTGTCCATTCCACAAACATTCGCCTGCTGTTAGCTGCCTGCCTCCCCAGTTTTCTGCTTTAAATGCCCCTCTGCTGACACACAATAATACACCTGTGACAAAACACCAAGCACTGAAGGGAGCAGGCACAAACACACCCCTGTGTAGCAGCCCTGTAACAGCAGCAGCATGGCACTGGAAATCCTGGCGCCCTCCCAGCACTGTGCAAACCAGGTGCAATGCATCTGGCACTGCCCGGAGGCGCCGCTCAGTCCGGAGGGCACACGAGGCTCTGGGCACCAGGCTGCAGCTGCTCTTGCACACTGGAGGCAACCCTGTGACTCCCTGACTCCCTGCTGCACTGACCAGGGGCTGCCCATCACGCACAGGCCCGGCGGTCTGCCAGGAAATGTACTGACTGAGCCTCTTGCTTCTCTCCTCTCCCCTGTCTATCCTCTGTCCTCTCCCTTTCTCTCCTCTCCCTTTCTCTCCTCTCCCGTCTATCCTCTGTCCCCTCCCTTTCTCTCCTCTCCCCTGTCTATCCTCTGTCCCCTCCCTTTCTCTCCTCTCCCCTGTCTATCCTCTGTCCTCTCCCTTTCTCTCCTCTCCCGTCTATCCTCTGTCCTCTCCCTTTCTCTCCTCTCCCGTCTATCCTCTGTCCTCTCCCTTTCTCTCCTCTCCCGTCTATCCTCTGTCCCCTCCCTTTCTCTCCTCTCCCCTGTCTATCCTCTGTCCCCTCCCTTTCTCTCCTCTCCCCTGTCTATCCTCTGTCCTCTCCCTTTCTCTCCTCTCCCCTGTCTATCCTCTGTCCTCTCCCTTTCTCTCCTCTCCCCTGTCTATCCTCTGTCCTCTCCCTTTCTCTCCTCTCCCCTGTCTATCCTCTGTCCCCTCCCTTTCTCTCCTCTCCCCTGTCTATCCTCTGTCCCCTCCCTTTCTCTCCTCTCCCCTGTCTATCCTCTGTCCTCTCCCTTTCTCTCCTCTCCCCTGTCTATCCTCTATCCTCTTCCTTCTCCCAAGACAGAGCCACCTGCTTCCCTGAACTTCAGGGTGGAAACAAACAACAATGCAGGCTTTCTAAGGAGCTCTCGGTGCCCCTGACACCCGATTCCATGGGCTCAAAGCCTTTTGTTCTGCCAGCCTGACCTCATGTCCCTCTCGCCAACAGTACCATAAGAAAATGGCACCCCGCTGCCCTCAGTGACTCTGTATAGGAAAGGAATTGTGCAATCATTTGAAAAACTAAAACAAAACATTGTGGACAGATCCTCTTGTGCAACTACTGTTTTTTTAAGAGCTGGCAGTCTGTTGGTATTAATATTTCGTACTTGTAGTTCAGTATTTTCACTGCTGCGCTACACCCTGGTGTGTTAACTCAGCTCAGCTGGGCCGAATGTGAAGCCCCCTCCTCCCACCAGACACGGACCCTTTCAGGGAAACACCGCGCTGGTTACCGCTAGTGAAGATGAGGCACTGGAGGAAGAGCAGCGCGTTCAGGAAGTGCTGTGCTCTCTGACAGGAAGCCAAAGAGCGTTCAGCAGTATGATGATGCCAAATGTATATCACACTGAAGACAGTGTGGCAGCCAGCCAGGTCCTGAAAAGCTGGAGCACAAATGCGGATGGGTTGTGTGGAGGGGGCAGCTGGAGGAGGAAAATCAAGTGTGGATCCATTTGGGGGGGGGGGGGGGTGACCCACAGCCCACAGAGGACGAGTCCATTCCTCCATACAGGAGACTCCCAGGGCTCCAGAGAGACTGGGAGGCACAGGCCCCAAGGGAAACAGCACGCCCAAGCTGTGGGCAGTGCTTATACACAAGCGCACGTTCTCGAGGCACAGTGCCTCCATCCGCTCTCCATGCTCTTCCTTTAGAAGTACAACAGGTTTTTTCAAAGATAAGAAGAAATCCACACATTTACATTGCGCCTTCCATTCTAAAGCATCCCAGAGAGCTGCGCACAGTGTGGTACACTCCCCCTGCGGGCTGTTCCCAATGTCCCCTCTTGTTCCCAATGTCCCCTCTCTAACGAGGAGATTTCGTGCTGCAGCAGTCAAAGTCACGCGTGTGCAACACAGTCAGTCACGCATGATCAATCAATCAGAACGACAGCAAAAACAGTTAATCCAGTTTCAAAATCGTCCTGCTGGTTCCGCCCAGCACAGTGATGGGAAGACCGAAAGAACGACCTCTGACCTTTCCCAGGGGAAGCAGGTTATCTCTGGGCCCCCCCCGAGTCGCAGGTAAAATCAATTGATGAAACAATTATTTTTTTTACATATAGTACATTCTAGGGTTCTAACAAACTAACATGAGAAACACACTTGTAAGTACGCTGTGTTCTACAATTAAACAGACATTTGAATTATTGGGCGGCACAGTGGAGCCCAGCGCTGGGGCCCTGAGTTCAATTCCGGACCTGGGGTGCTGTCTGTGTGGAGTTTGCATGTTCTCCCTGGGTTTGTGTGGGTTTCCTCTGGGAGCTCCAGTTTCCTCCCATGGTCCTAATGCATACAGGTAAATTAATTGGTTACTGGGAAAACTGGCGCTGGTGTGCATGTCTGTCCTGCGATGGACTGGTGTCCGGGGTGTGCCCAACGCCTCTTGGGATAGCCTCTAGGTCTCCCCCACAACCCTGAACTGGAAATGGAAGAACGGATCTTAAGTCTCCAGACTCGGATTATACAGCCGTGCAAGTACGAGGACGAGCCAGAAGTGTTGGTACGGCATCGCTCTTAATTAGGGAGGAACTTAACGCAGGACACAGGACCGGGACACAGCTCTAGCACTCAGGGGAGCTAATTAACCGCTGGGGTTGTGTGTGTTATGAGCGTCATGTCAACTGTGGGCAAGAAGAACAGACAGACCACCTCCCCACACACACACACACACACACACTTCCGCTGAAAGGTTTAAATAACACCAAACTCCGCTGCAAATTCAAAAGGGGAACAAGAGTTCTGAAGCCACACCAAGTCTCATGTGAAGCCAAGGCAAGTGGAACATCTGCACAGGAGTGAAGACCCTCTCCGGAGACATGGTACGTACCGACCTCCTGCAAGAGCCGCCCGTCTCAAAAACCTTGCAAAGGCCCGGGACAGACCGACAAGACCGTGGGAAAGCGGGGAGCAGCTGTGAACTGATTTCATCAGGTACGGGCCAGACAGGAATGAGGCCTCCACTGCCTGCCGGGGACAGCTGTGGTTCCAACCCCATCCCGTCAGGCCCTTCCCAGATGGAGCCGCAGTCCGGCTCACCGGGTTGCCTTTGGCGCCCCAGGCTTCTCGTCTCACCGGAGCTCTGACCCGGTCGGGCCGGCCCCGTGACAGACGGCCCGCTCTGCGCGGTGTAGCTCAGCACCTCCTCGCGTCCTGCATCCCCGCGCCCAGCGAGCGAGGCGCGCTCTGCCCTCGCTAAGGGTTATTTCTAAGCTGCTTTCAAGGTTTGTGGGTCTCCGGGCTGGTCCTGCCCGTGAGGAAGAAGCAGGGGTGCAGTGCGTACTTGCTGAAGAGTGAGACACAGACAGAAACTTACATTTACTGGCAGGCCCCAAAGCTCACTTGTCAAGGTTTTTATGCCTCTCAGTCTATAATTCGCATTTAACAACGAGAAAAAATGTCAAATAGACACACTGAGTGAATTCATTCGGACTATCGAAACATACATACCTTTTCCATCCATGCACCATGGAAGTGCATTTGTGTATCAGAATATATCGACTAGCTATTCGGACCGATAGATTTGAATGTGCGCAGGGCCTGATGCAGACGAGCGCCGAGGTGTTGACTCCTTACCAGTTTATATTGTGGAGTCTGCATGAAGGCGTCGGCTGTGTTCCTGGTAATGCGAGCTCGGGCGCACGCGTGCTCCTGGTGGAACAGGCCTAGTCACTCGATGGGGGAGGAGGGCGCCAGCTGTGCACCCCAAAACAAGGCGGCGCCCCATGAGGAGCCACTCTGGCGCCTCTCTGCCCGCCGCTCTGAATCAGACACGGGCTTGTCCAGACGAGAAGTAGAGAGGAGACCGACTGCCGATCTTCTGACCTCCTCTCCGCAGGCTTCTCCGCGAGGCGCGGCCGCTCTCCCGGGGTTCCTGGCCGTCCTGGTGTCCCTGCTGCCCCCCGGAGCCGCCACGTACCCCCCCTTCCTGCCCTGCGGCAGCCCGAGCCCCCAGACGGTGGACTGCGCGGCCCACGGCCTCACACGGGTGCCCCTCTTCCACGCGCCCACGGGGGCGGTGACGGCTCTCCTGCTCTCCGGGAACCACATCTCCCGGATCCCGGCGGACGCCTTCTCCCGCTTCCGCCGCCTGGAGACCCTGGAGCTGCAGTGGAACGGCCTGCTGCGCCCCGGCGTTCCCAAGGCCGGCGGCCCCATGGCGCTCGCCCAGGGGGCCTTCGAGCCGCTCGCCCAGCTCCGGAGCCTCGACCTGCGGGGCAACGGCCTGCGGGCCCTCCCGGTCCTGCCCCCCTCCCTGCGGACCCTCGACTTGAGCTACAACCAGCTGCTGCTCCTGGAGCTGCCGGCCCGCCCCCCCGCCCTGGCCGCGCTGCAGACGCTCCGCATGGACGGCAACTGCTACTACAACAACCCCTGCGGCCACAGCCAGGGGGCGCTGCGCGGCTTCCTCGCGGGCATGGGCCGGCTGCGGGAGCTGTCGCTGGGCCACAACAACCTCACCGCGGTCCCCGGTGGCCTCCCGGCCGGCCTCAGGAGGCTCGCCCTCCACTACAACCAGATCTCGGCCGTCGCCCCGGGAGACTTCGGCGAGCTGGCGAGCCTGGGCTCCCTGGACCTCAAGGGGAACTGCCGGAGGTGCGAGCACGCCTCAAGCCCCTGCATCAAGTGCGCCCGCAGTGCCCTGCACCTGCCGGCCGGCTGCTTCGCTAGCCTGGGCTCCCTGAAGAGCCTGAACCTGTCCGACAACTCCCTCGCCTCCCTCAACGAATCCGTCTTCGCCCCCCTGCGGGGACTGGAGGAGCTGCTCCTGAGCGATAACCTCCTATCCCGGACATCCCCCAACGGCAACGATCTGATCCTGGGGAGCCCGGCCTTCCGCAGCCTTCGCCGGCTGAGGTCCCTCGACCTCTCGTACAACTACAGGCGGTTCACCGTCTTCCGGAGGCTGGCCCTCACCGAAGACTTCGCGGGCCTGGCGCGGCTGCAGAGCCTGCAGATCACCGGCTGCTTTTTCCAATCCGTGGACAACGCCTCCATCGCGCCCTTGGCCGGCCTCCCCGAGCTGCGCCGTCTAAACCTCCGGCTGAACTTCATCAAAAACATCGAGCTGCACATCTTCGACAGCCTGGCTGCCCTGAGCTACCTCGGGCTTTCGGACAACGAAATCAGCTGCACGCGCTGCCGGGGAGCCCCAGGAAAGAGACCGGGGCTCCCCGACCATCTTCTGACCTCCGGCTCTTCCCTCCAGGCGAGAGGGCTCATCGCCCCCGGGCCGCAGGTGGGCCTCCCTTTGCCAGAGAGCTGCACCAGTCGCGAGACGCTGAATTTGATGAGGAACAATCTCGTCTACGTCCAGAAGGAGCTCTTCGAGGGCTTCGAGAGCATCGAGTGTCTGATCCTGTCACACAACAGCATCAGCCAGTCCTTCAACGGCAACCAGTTCAACCTCCTGAAGAGGCTGAAGCTGCTGGACCTCTCCTACAACAGGATCGACCTGTACTACAAGGCGGCTTTCTCCGAGCTGCCCAGCCTGGAGGTGCTGGACCTCAGCAACAACAACTACCACTTCTCGCTGAGTGGAATGGGCCACAGGCTGGACTTCATCGCGGGGCTCTCCTCCCTCAGGCTCCTGGACCTGGGCTTCGACTCCATCAGCGACCGCATCAGCACGGCGCTGGCCAGCTCTTCCCTGAATAAGCTCGTCTTCAGGCACAACCGCCTGCAGGACATGTGGAACAAGAAGATTTATTTCCGGTTCTTTCAGAATCTCACCAACCTAACCAGCCTAGACCTGTCCAACAATCTGCTGACTCGCATTCCGCCTGAAGGGATCTACCATCTTCCCCCAACCCTGAGGGATCTCAACCTCAAGTTCAACAAGCTCATGTCTTTCCCCTGGGAGGCGCTGAGCGCCTTTCCGTGCCTGGAGGTCCTGGATCTGAGCTACAACCGGCTCTCCGCCCTCTCCCGAAGCCTCCATCCCGGCAGCTACATCCCCCTGGACTCCGGCCTCCGGAGCCTCAACCTGTCCTCCAACAGGATCCACGCCATCGACCGGGACTTCTTCAGGAATGCCACGGCGCTGGCCAGCCTGCTCCTGAGCGACAACCAGCTGGAGCAGGTGGACTTCACCGACTGCCTGCTGCTGCGCCTGCACGTGCTGGACATCCGCCGGAACCGCCTGGTCTGCACCTGCGACTCCTCCTTCTACGAGCTCCTCAGCAAGTTCAACTTCTCCGTGCCCGCCCTGACCAGCCAGGTGACCTGCGGCTCGCCGGACAGGCTGAAGGGCCGCAGCGTCTTCAGCCGGGACGCCCTGCTCTGCCCCGACAGTCTCAACGCGAAACACTTCCTGCTCTCGTTCACGCTGGCTCTCCTGCTGACCGCCCTGCCGGTGCTGAGGCAGGCGCTGGGCTGGGACGCCTGGTACGCCTTCTACGTCTGGGTGGCCAGGGCCTGGGGCCTCTTCTACAAGGGCGGCGAGAGCTCGGCCTACGACGCCTTCGTGGCGTTCGACAAGGAGCAGGAGAGCGTGGCGGACTGGGTGTACAACGAGCTCAGGGTGCAGCTGGAGGACAGCGGGGCCCAGCGCTTCCGGCTGTGCCTGGAGGAGAGGGACTGGCTGCCCGGGCGCTCGTCCATCGAGAACCTGCACGAGGCGGTGCAGGGCAGCAGGAAGACCGTGTTCGTGCTGCCCAGGGCCGGGCCGGCCGGCGGGCTGCTGCGGGAGGCCTTCTTCCTGGCGCAGCAGCGGCTGCTGGAGGAGCGGGTGGACGTGGCGGTCTTCGTGCTGCTGGAGAAGGGCCGGCGCGGGAGCCGCTACCTGCAGCTGCGCAGGCTGCTCTGCCGCGAGACCGTGCTGCTGTGGCCGCAGAACCCCCACGCCCAGGGCTACTTCTGGCACCGGCTGCGCCGCGTCCTGGGCCGGGACATCCAGGCCAGCTACGACCGCAAGTTCAGCCTCAGCTTCGAGGCCTAGCGAGGCCTCACTGCCTGCCTGCCGGGCCCCAGCTCCATTCACTCCTGATCCCGGAGCGGCGGGCCGGGCCAGGTTTTCTAGGCAGCTTGGAAACTTCAGTGAGCCGGACTGTGGAGAGAGACACTGACCAGGTGGACGACTGACCCAAACCCCGGGGGTGGAGTGGAAAAACCTGAACGGACTGTGGCCCTCCGGGGCCAGGAGGTCAGAGGGGTAGATGCAAGGGCAGTTCGGAGACGTGGGGAAACGTCACGGTGCCGTCAGAGCTCCCGCCAAGACATTCAACCTTCAGGGCCCAAATATGTTGAAGTTCAACCCCGCGACTGATCTGCTCTGGCTGGACTCGAAGCCTCTCCGGTCCCGTTAACCGGCACCTGAATCCAGTAGCGTTGGGTGCCCAGCTTCTCTCTCGCTTCCCGACTTAAGGAAGAATGTATATCTCTACTGAACAACAGAACGGTGGCGTACTTACGGGGCTGATCTGTTTCACATGGAGTTTGTTACGAAGGCTGGGAACAGATGACAACAGCCACCAACACCAAGCGCCACCGACCTCAGCTGTCAGTAATTTCCAGTCACTCTATTTTTCTTCCAGAAAACATCAGAGATACTGTACATAAAGCCCCTTCTCTCCCTCGTATTCATGTGTTTGCCTCTCCTCACTGCAGGGGGGTCCCAGCCTCCTCGTCCTCTGGCCAGGAGGCCAGACCTCAGTGTTTCCTGCGACTCACTTCCTTCCTGGGTGTCGTTATTCCTAGCGAATTTCGGTTTAGCCTCCCGCAGCTACCCGACAGCCCATCAATAAGCCAGTCCCCTGCGGAAATCGTCCTGTGCGTGCCAGTCAAATAAAAAATCATTCACAACTACCTGGGCGTGCATCTCCAGCGCACCAGGCTGCTGTCCGGGCTATAGGAGGGCTATATAGCCCTCCTCAAACTGACACGAATGAAAAATGTGCCGATTGTGAGTGTGGTTAAACCAGCGGTTTGCCCCAGCGTCTCGTTTGGTGTACAAGGTGAAAACACTGAGGCCCTCCAAGCCCTGCCTCTGTGCTCCTTACCCTGTACGACCACAAACTCTGAACACCGATGTCTGCCGCTTTGATCAAATAACTCCATAAACTGATGACCGGCTTTGAAATGTTGCCCCCAATTAATTGTTTAATTAATTCATACAGTGTCCTTCATGCATTTCTATCACTGCCTGCGTGAAGACATCAGTTCTGTTGTACCTAACGCACACACAAAAAAGAGGAGCTGCTAACAGACTAGATTTCTGAGGCAGGGTGAGGGAGGGGACAGTGCCTGCATGTTCTTCCCTCTCAAGCCATCGCCAGGAAGCTGTTTATCCCAGAAGCACAGGGCATACAAAGGAATGCAGGGACAATTTAAGACCTCAGTCAAACCAGTGAGCTTCTTTTAGGAGATGGGAGGAAGGACAAAACCAGGGCACCCAAAACATAACCGGTGTGGAAAGGGGCAGAGCATGCGAGCTCCATACAGAACGGCTCCCCCCACCGGGATTCGAACCCAGGACCCGAGGATTGAGAGGCAGCGGCACGAGCACACAGAAAGAAAGAGTGGGAGAGACCGCGCGCCGCGTCCGACGGCTTCAGATCTTTATTCTGCTCGGTGACTCGGAGGGCGAGACAGCTGGGCAGTGCGCTGGCAGACAGGACAGCAGCTGCAGGCAAGGCGGGGGCTAATGCGGGCCCTGAAGGTACAGTGTCTGGGCACGAGGGAGCAGTTGCCGGGTCAGATACAGGCGGCATTCCCAGCCCATCTCTTCCAAACCCTGCAATCGGAGTCTGATTCTGCTGTACAATATATTACACTCAATGCTTTTCAGAGGCAAATATACATAAAACAAAGGCTTGAACATCCTATTTCTGGAACAGTTATTATTGGTCACTGCAGTCTCAGCTTGCTTATTTCAGTTATGAAATAATGTGCAAACCTCAAAAAAGAAGAAATAAGGAGATGATTAGCCTGGCCTATTTTACAGTCTAGCTTAGGTCTACATACTTGTATAAATGTGACATTATGACAGGTAGTAGTAATAATTAAATAGTAGTAGCAGTAATCTGTGTACTCTTCCCATCATGTATTAAAACAATAAATTACACCGCAAGTAGCTCACAGCCTAGCACCAGGCAGCAAGGCGCCACATTCACACACAAAACAGAACTAAAAAGGGGAAGCCAAAGGCCAGATGGTTCCGAGAAATATAATAAGAAGTACATATAAATACACGTGAACCACAATAACGATCTAAATCTAGAAACGGTCAGAGCTGACACCAACAGTGCGTGTCCACAGAACACTGTCGTGTGCGATTATAAAGAACATTAAAAACATCACAAGGAGCAGAAGGGCTCTCTGCACTGTTCTAGTTTGTTCTTGTGTGTCCGGACTGTGAGTAACTCTTGTATTGTATGTATTGTACTATTATTATATAATTCGTTACACTGTGGCTGTGTTGTGTGTGTTAAGCTGCTGTTGCACTGCAATTTCCCTCACGGGATCAATAAAGTATCTATCTATCTGCACGCCCAGCCTGTACAGCAATTAAATGATCGATCTGATCTCATTCAGCTTTCTCAAAGGAAACCCAGCTGCACTGCCTGTACCATGCTCCCGCAGCTCTTTGTGTAAAAAAAGCACCTCTGTTCTCCGTCCTAAACGCACGTCCTTGTAATGCGCTGACCTCGAACCTCACGAAGATTGCACACAATTCCCAGGTTAAAAAAAACACTTCCCTGCTCTGTCTGGAGACAGAAGCAGCATCTCTTTTCAGTTTTTTGTCAATTTATTGTGGATTTTTTTAAAACGTACAGTTAGGACAAACAGTAAATTTAACGCAGGGAAAACAGAAATTGTCGTACCTATTTACAGAACCAGTGTCGCAGAGACTAACCCGTAACTCTGTTCATACCCCCTGGACCGGTAGATTCTGTCCATCACTGATCGGGGTCACTTAACCGCAGCTCTGCGGCACCAAAGCTCGGTCCACTCCCCCAGCAGAAAACCGGGCAGCAGAGAACTGGGGAGAGGGCGCAGTATAAGCAGCATCCCGCTGACAGGCAGAGATTCAGTCTCGCACAGCAAAGAGTTCACCAGCGGTCACTCAGCTGGTCAGCCGGTCACAAGGTTCGGAGAAAAGCCACTTCCGCAGAGGCTGCAGGCCAAGCGCGTCCTGGACCAGAGTGGGTGCCGAGGCGTGCGAGAAAGCCTGCCTTCAGGACTCGGGACTTGACAGCAGAGCAGTCTCGGGACAGCAGGAAAGGGGTTCCAGGTTCGACAGCGTAAACTGGACAGTGCAAACCTCGAGGGAGGGTAGAACCAGGGATGGCGGAACGGAAGGTCACAGATCCCGAGGTTATGAGCAGCGCACAGAGGGAGTCTGGGCTGAAACGTCGAAGATATGACACGTGGGACTCGTCAGGCGGTTTAGGTGGAGCTAGCAGAGAAACCATTCACTTCGCAAGATCGTCCCGCCCGTCAGCATACGCGTTAATGAGGAACACTCAGAGACGGCTCTCTTCTCAGAGGCGGCACATTCAACACGAAGATGAACCACGTTCTGGTACACGCAAATGAGGAAAACAAGGAACCGAGAGAACTACAGCATTAGGAGACCTGGCCGTCAGAAGTTTGGAAAAATAGTTAATAAAAGCAATCTTTACATCAGACGCTACAAAATATGAAACCCGTTATATTTTACATAACTTTTTACATAGAAGTATAACACCTAACTTGGGATTGGCACACAGGTTTGTTCTGACAACATGTACTAACCCAGGCTGTGTACGCATGAAAGACAGACCCCGCGCTTCTGGAACTTGTCTTTTAATGAGCGCCGCGCGCGCCATGCTCTCGCGTCGGGATTCGCAGCGCAGCGTCTCGGGGTGACCCGCTCCGCCTGCGCCTCCCCTCCGCGCTGCGGGGACGGAAGATGGGACTCCGAGGCTCATCTCCGCCGGGGGGGACTGGGGATGGGGGGCATCCGGGTGTTCCGCAGGCTTGGAAATCCCGGGAGAGGGATGCGGCTTGCGGGAGCGGCAGCAGGGTGGGGCAGGCAAGGACGATGATGCGGCGTAGCGCCCGGAGCGGGAAGGCGTGGGCAGATCTGTGCGCGCTGGAGGTATGGGGGGATGGGAGAGGGGGGGCTGTCCGGTGGCCCCCTTCTCCCGGCCGGACTACTTGCACAGAGACTCCAGCGTGTCCAGGGTGCGCTTGAGGTCGCGGATCTGTTTGGCCAGGCCGTGGATCGGCTGCATGGAGCGATCCAGCTCCTCGCAGCGCGCCATCAGGGTGTACATCCCCTGCAAAGACAGCAGGCGGCCAGCGGGACATCAGCAACGCGGGCCGGAGGAGAAGAGCCTGGCTCGTACCAGGTGACCGGACACCACACCATCAAGATCGGCTCCGTTTACCGACTAAACCAGGTAGATCACAAGTCGGGTGACAATATCCCACTTCTTCAAAAACAATCCTTACACTTCTATAGCGCTTTTCTGGACACTACAGCCAAAGCGCTTTACAGGTCATGAGGATCCCCTCCACCCCCACCAGTCCGCTCCCCACACACCAGCTCTCAGTGGGGAGGAGAGCAGACTGATGAAGCCAGTTCAGAGATGGGGATTATTAGGAGGCCATGACTGGTAAAGGCCAGGGGGGACATTTGACCAGGACACCGGGGTGATACCCCTACTCTTTTCGAGAAACGCCCTGGGATTTTTAATGACCACAGAGAGTGAGGACCTCGGTTACTCATCCGAAGTACGGCGCCTTTTTACAGTGTAGTGTCCCTGTCACTATACTGGGGCATTAGGACCCACACAGACTGCAGGGTGAGCGCCCCCTACTGGCCCCACTGACACCTCTTCCAGCAGCAACCTCAGCTTTCCCAGGGGTCTCCCCTCCAGGTACTCAAACCTGCTGAGCTCCAGCGGGCTGCCAGCTGCGAGTTGCAAGGTGATATAGCTGCTGGCTATTCTTGGCATGATCATGAGCGGCTAGTCCATCTGATACACCCTACATTGTTTTACCTGTTGTATATTGCACACACCTGGTTTTAAGATGAGCCTTATCAAATAATCATTTCCATGTGCAATCACTTCACAGTCAAGAATGTAAACAGCAGTGCAGGTGAGCTGATTCGCAGTTAACTGAGCTCCTAGCTCTGGCCTGGTCATGCTGGCTCCAACAAAGTACCCAACCCAAGTACAGGCCAGGCTTAAGAGACACACTGGCAGCCTGAATACCACCCGCACATCGCAAGGCATTTTTCTGCAGCTCATATAATCAAAACCCACTGTGAAATTGAATTATCCAGAAGAAAAAAACCTGGTTATACCTATACAGTTAGTCAGAGGAATATGGCGGTATTCCCCTTTAAGAACAGAAGCGCCTGCAAGAACCCTCCCTCATATTAAAGCGAAGAGTAAACAGAATTGCAAGCACTGAGCCTCCGAGGACAGACAGACGTGAGACGTTTTGCTCCCACAGGGTAATCGGAGCTGTTCTGGTTTTTGGCAGAAGACAAGGGGGGGGGGGGAGGGGGGGGGAGAGTTTGGCTCAGGAATGGCCAGCGCCTTCAAGCCAGACAGAGTCTCACCTTTATGCTCATGTCCACAGACTCGCCCAGGCTGTCCACGGAGTCCCTGTACGTCTGGATGTATCCCACGCTCAGGGCGGTCATCTGCAGAGAGACACACAGACGAATCAGCCTGAAGAGAATTTCAGTGGCTGGCACTGCAGCCTGGCAGCGCTGGGGCCCTGAGCCCCATTCCAGACCTGGGGTACCATCTGCAGGGAATCTGTTTGCTCTCACCATGTTCGTGAGAGTTTCCCCTGGGTGCTCCAGCTTCCTCCCACAGTCCAGAGACCTGCTGGTGGGTTAAACTGGCATCTGGGAAAACTGGCCCTGGTGTGAATGTGTGTGTGTGTGTGTGTGTGTGTGTGTGTGTGTGTGTGTGTGAGTGAGTGAGTGAGTGAGTGAGTGAGTGAGTGAGTGAGTGAGTGAGTGAGTGAGTGAGTGAGTGTCCCTGTGATGGACAGGGGTCCCGTCCAGGGTGACCCCGTTTCTAGCTGGCCCAGGCTACAGCCCCCCCCGACCCTGAATTGGATGAAGCGATTAAGAAATAAACAGGAGGATGGTGTTTCACATCCAGCATCAGTGCCAACAGCCTACTTGTTTGCACATACACAGACAAACAGGAGTCAGCTGTGCGTAGTTTCAGTTTCCTGTCTGTGCTTCTGCAGGTCTGCTCGCTGTGCCTGCAGGCTCAAGACTCAGTCAATGCAGTCACATGCACGCCTCCTGGGGGTCTGGTAACACTGGTTTTTCTTCAAGGTTAGTGGAGTCGCACAGAGACCACATTCAGACCAACGGCCCGATTCACAGAAAACCACGACAGGTAACATTTCAGGTGCTCAATACTTATACTGCTTCGTGCAAGCTACTCCCAGGAGTTCAAGCAGGGAGCTGCAACAGAACAGGTCAACTCTATCCCACGCTGAAGAGAGAAGAGACATAATGTTTTGGCTGTGGAGCCTTCTTCAGGTGTGACATGCTGGGTCTCTTTTCTTTTCCCTTCAGCATGGAATAAAGCTTATATTGCTTACTCCAGGGAGGGGGGGGGGGGGGGGGCCGGGCGGGCGGAGAGCCCGGCGGGCAGACTCACGTTCTGGATGGTGCTGTTGAGGCTCCGCATCATGAGCTCCACGCTGTGCGCCACGTCCTGCGTGTGTCTCTGCAGGTCCAGCAGCACCCCGGGGTCAATGGGAGGGATGTCTGCCAGCTTCCTCTGAGGCCCCCTGCTCCGCACTGAGCTGTCCGCTGTGGGGGGGGGGCGGGGGGAGGGGGTGAGGGCAGAGGAACAACAAGAGAAGGGGGAGTGAGACGGCATGGCGGAACAGCTCCCCCCCCAAACCACAGGAAGGGTCTCTGTCTACCACCGCCGCGGCCTCAGTTGCCCAGACACAAGTCCCCACAGGACCCTGGATGGTCCCCCTGAAACAAAAACCTCACGACAAGCTCACGACAAGCTCACGCCGCTGGCGGTTCAGAAAGCAGAGCGGATTCACGGGGACAACGCCAGACGCTGATAGTTTTGTTTTCTCCTCTGCTGGGCTGCTGGGCTCGGTGCTGTTCCCTTGAAAGCGTACTTCTCAGCTTCTCGGGTGGGGCTGGTGGTTTAGTTTTGCCCGGACGATGCCGACTGAGGAAACGCAGCCCCCCTCCTGCCTCCCCACCCCGCCCCGCTAACCAGCCCCCCACCCCTCCGCTGCACTCACAGTCCAGGCTCTGCCGCGAGCTCATCTTGATCTTCTGCTGCAGGTTGTTGGCGACGAAGTGCGTGAGATCGCCGTCGTGGCTCACCGTGCCCTCCAGCTCCAGGGCGCTGGAGATCGTGGCCCTGCGCCCCTCGGCCCCGGGGCCCTGCCTGTCCCGGCCCCGGGGCCCCCCGCACACCTGGCTGATCCCATCCAGGCTCTTGCTGTCCTGCAGCCTCCCCACGATCCTCTCCCGTTCCCCCCGCGGCAGGGCGGCGCCCCCTGCTGGTGCGTTGCGCACGTGCACCTGGGCCATGACGTGCGGAGGGCAGGCAGGCAAACTGGGGGCCCGCAGGGGCCCCTGGTTAAAGGGGTTCACTCTGTTCTTATTCTTTGGGGAACTAGGGGAGCCCCGCCCCTCCTCCTTGTCTCTGGGGTCCTCTGCGGTCCTGGGAAGCTCCTGGCTCTGAGCGCAGGAGGCCTGCAGGTCACTCAGGTCTTCCACAGTCTCCGTGGGCGTGCTGCTGGCTGTACTGGGCTGCAGAGGAGACGCAGAACTGGTTACAGACGTCACAGCTGAAGTGTGAGGCGGACAAACCGGACAAGAACACTTCTGCCAACATACCAATCCACCCATCTCCCAACTGCTCCTTGCAATTCAGGACTGCGGGGGAGCCGGAGCCGGAGCCTATCCCAGCGAGGCACGGGCACAAGGCAGGGGGCGCCTCGGACAGGACGCCAGTCCACTGCAGGGCAGACACACACGCTCACACTCACACTGGGGCCAATCTTAAACTACCAGTAAGTCTTTGGACTGTGGAACCAAACCCACTTGAACATGGGGAGAACATACAAACTCCACGCAGACAGCACCCCAGGTCCGGGACTGAACCCAGGGCCCCAGCAATGCTGACCTCCACGACATGTTAAACACTATCAAAAATCAAGCAATGGTTTCCAGTGGTTTATGTGGTTTGTAAGAGCGCCCGGCCCCTCACCTCGGGAGTGTCTTCACTTCCTTCCAGATCTTCCTCCTCTCCCAGCTCCTGCCCTGGGGGGTCCGGCTCCGCGGCCTCAACGTGGGGCGCGTTCTGGCACGGCCTGCTGCCCCTGCCCCCGGGTCGGCCATCTCGGATGGGGTCCTGCCGGGGCCCTGCCGCCAGCGGGCACCCCGAAGGCTCGCAGGGAGGGCGCCCCGGCTCTGTCTCAGTCTCAGTCTCTGCGTCCGACCGCCCCCGGTCCCCGCGCTCCCCCCGCGGCACATGAGGGTGGGGGGCGCAGCCGCACTCCTCCCCGCGCGGCGGGGCTGGGCCATCGCCGCCGTGGAAGCATGGGGGAGAGCCCTTGCGCCTGCAGTCCGCGCCGCCGGCTCCTGCGACCCCATTGGCTGCCTCCTGCACGCCGCTGCCCAGCGCAGAGGAGTGGCTCATTCCTCCACCTCCTGTTGCACAGAACAGCAGCAATGAGTGAGAAGGCCCCCCGGCTCCCGGGGAGTACAGAGCCTGCCGGCCGAGGGGGTCCCCCTTTTCAGATCAGGAGCTCTAGACTCCTGGCCTGGGCGGGCAGCGGCCCTGCCTGTGATGTATTCCCCAGATAAAACCTCCAGGAATCGAGAGTGCGCGGCAGTATCCCGTGCCGTCCCCCATGCAGCCGAAGGGAAGATCTTCCTGCTCCTCCGCGGAAACGCAGCCGGTGTTCTGCTGCCTGGACCGGGCGCCCAGGTCACGCGTCCTCCGGCGGTCTTCTGGCTTCCCCTGATGCGCCTCACTTCTGTCTTCCGGCCTCACTGATCACCTGGAGATCCAGGGGCTCGGAGATGATCCTTGCTGGCTTCTACCAGCTTCCCTCTGCCCAGCGACACCCCAGCGCACGGCGGAGGTTGGGGTTGGGATTATGAGACCCAGTTATCTGATGAGCACCCGCCACTACCCCCCCGAGGCATCCCTGGCACACCCAGCTGCTGCTCGGAGTGTGTCGGAGGATCAATGGCTCTGACTGGAACAGCACATCAGCCCTTCCCCACTCTCTCTGCACACGAGAGCGGAGCAGGAGTGAGCTGTGCAGTCACAGTGAGCCAGGACTGGACATTTCAGACTGGGCCAGATAAAAGGAGTAATGGAAAAAAAATGGATCTATTTTAAACACCAGTTGTCGGGCACCTCCTGTCTGTGGTAGCGCCGTCTGCTGACTGAAGCTTCCTGTACTTAGTTGAGCTGATCTTGTGACTGAGCTAGACTATTTCAATCCCAGGGTGTGTCCACTCAGGGTTTTTTTTTTAAGACTCTTGCAGGGTTACCGGTTCTATACAATGTCTGAGCGTTTTTAAAACCGAGTCCCTGCAGACACACATCACTGCAGTTTCAAAACCTACAATTCCCCACCAGAGCACACATCGCCAGGGAGGAAACAGCCTCGTCCTAAAAAAACGGGGAGATGAATGCCCACCTCCTCTGAACCATCAGTTTTACAACCGCTCTTCCGATTTCACTGTGAGATTCTAAGTCTCAGCGCCGTGTGATACGAACGCATCTAATCGTCTATGAATGAGTTAATTACTAGAGCCGCAGTCGTGAAGATTAAGGTGCTGTACCGCAAGAGCGACCGTTCCGCAATCAGCAGTCACCTCTAACACGGTTCCGCCACAACATTACGCAAACACCGCACCTGGAATCTCGGCCGTGCCCACTGCTAGAAAACAAATTTATGTTAAAAAAACGAAAACTCCCTCCTTCCCCCCATCGAAAAGGCTCCATTACCAGTTTAATCCCCCCCCTGCTGGAGGACGGCTGTGTCGTAAATGAATACGCGCTCCTCCGCACTGCTCGGGAAATCGGATGAAATAAAATGTCAGCGTTGTATTTAGAAACGCGCTGCGGCCAGCGACTGCCTGGCCAGCACAGAGAGCCGCCGTTTCCCCGTTTTAAGGACGGAAACAAACGGTAGCTGGAAGGATAAAATGTCTATGCGCCGAGGAAGCGGTGACAACCCGAGGCCTCGACCCTACAGTAAACTCGGTTCTCGTAGAATATTTTAAGACCTCGACAACTTACAGTTTGCCCTGGCCGTTCCTGGTGTCAGTCCCACTGTGTGGGCGCATTAAAGGCCATCCCCGATGTCAGCTTTTTTAAAATAAACACAAATAAATCACTTACTGCCGCGCCTCCTTCCTGGATGAATGTTGCCAGGAGACCGCGTCCTACCACAATAATCTCCCGTGCAACAACAACAGAGACATAAAACGTCCGTTCCGGGCACCTGGCGGTGCAGTGAAAGCGGATGACTAGAGTAGTTCCCTTGGGTCAACTGACGTTACTTTTAAGAGAGGCGCTAGGATTTCTGATCGTACTTAGACTAGAGGGAATCCAGTCGACTGAGCATGGGTTCTACTAATAATCAAAATAACTTAAAAAATAAAATCGTTAAACCTTTTACATTTCAACCAAGACGCGTTCTTGATTTATCATTACAATAATAATGGGTTCAAGACTGAGATTAATATTATTTCCGTCATGGTTATTCCGGCAGCATTTTCGAATGTCTACAAAAACACTCACGGACGACAATGGGAAGATGATGCACGACGGAAACGGAGGTCTTGGATCACCTTAAGCTGCCATATGTCTAAATGTTCAGTAATTTTGGGAAGCAGTGTTTTAGCACTGCTGACTGACAACGCTGGGGCCCTGGGATTAATTAATGGGGTGCTATCTGGAGTTTGTAAATTCCCCCTGAGTTCGTGTGTGTTTCCTCCAGGTGCTCCAGTTTCCTCCCACAGTCCGAACACATGCTGAGGGGTTTAATTGGCTTCCAGGAAAAACTGGCCCTGGTGTGAGCGTTTGTCTGCTGTGAGGAACTGAGTCTCTTTAGTCGGAAGGGGGTGTCCCACACTGACAGGCTGGAGGAACTGAGTCTCTTTAGTCTGAAGGGAGTGTCCCACACTGACAGGTAGAGGAACTGAGTCTCTTTAGTCTGAAGGGGGTGTCCCACACTGGCAGGTAGAGGAACTGAGTCTCTTTAGTCTGAAGGGGGTGTCCCACACTGACAGGTAGAGGAACTGAGTCTCTTTAGTCTGAAGGGGGTGTCCCACACTGACAGGTAGAGGAACTGAGTCTCTTTAGTCTAAAGGGAGTGTCCCACACTGACAGGTAGAGGAACTGAGTCTCTTTAGTCGGAAGGGGGTGTCCCACACTGACAGGTAGAGGAACTGAGTCTCTTTAGTCTGAAGGGAGTGTCCCACACTGACAGGTAGAGGAACTGAGTCTCTTTAGTCGGAAGGGGGTGTCCCACACTGACAGGCTGGAGGAACTGAGTCTCTTTAGTCGGAAGGGGGTGTCCCACACTGACAGGCTGGAGGAACTGAGTCTCTTTAGTCTGAAGGGAGTGTCCCACACTGACAGGTAGAGGAACTGAGTCTCTTTAGTCTGAAGGGGGTGTCCCACACTGGCAGGTAGAGGAACTGAGTCTCTTTAGTCTGAAGGGGGTGTCCCACACTGACAGGTAGAGGAACTGAGTCTCTTTAGTCTGAAGGGGGTGTCCCACACTGACAGGTAGAGGAACTGAGTCTCTTTAGTCTAAAGGGAGTGTCCCACACTGACAGGTAGAGGAACTGAGTCTCTTTAGTCGGAAGGGGGTGTCCCACACTGACAGGTAGAGGAACTGAGTCTCTTTAGTCTGAAGGGAGTGTCCCACACTGACAGGTAGAGGAACTGAGTCTCTTTAGTCGGAAGGGGGTGTCCCACACTGACAGGCTGGAGGAACTGAGTCTCTTTAGTCGGAAGGGGGTGTCCCACACTGACAGGCTGGAGGAACTGAGTCTCTTTAGTCGGAAGGGGGTGTCCCACACTGACAGGTAGAGGAACTGAGTCTCTTTAGTCTGAAGGGAGTGTCCCACACTGACAGCCTGGAGGCTGAGGCTAGTAGTCTTGAACACAGCTTACTACGAGGCCACCTGAATTCAAAATCCTTAAAGGCCCCTCTCAGAAGAAGCGATCCCAGCAAACCTCTTCAAACGTGAACCAGAAGACATAAGAGAAAACTCTAGGCAAGTGTATTTCAGACCAAGAGCACACAGCACTTCTTTACACAGAGAATGTAAGAGATTAAAAGTCCCTTCAGCGTGCAGCTAGTCGTGGCCACACGGAACTTAAGAAGAAACCCAGCCGTTGATGTTTGTAGCTATACTTATCATTGCAATTAGATGACGTTACCAGTCTGAAGCTAAGGCATCGACCACAGGGGGGAGACAGAGACTCATAGTATTTAAAACACGGGCGCAGATGGAAATCGTGTGGGAATTTCTCATCTCTCATCTGTCGGAACAAATCTCACTTCAAAAACACTTCAAAACTTCGCGTAACGAAATCCCTCTTTCGTGCTCTAGTGTGCTGGTATATTAACGCGGGAGTTGCAGTGTGTTTTTGACGTGTGTATTGAACGAAAGAAAAGGTTTTCTGTGACAGTCCAGACGCCCCCACTCAGCAATGCCTGCTGGGAACAGCAGTGGCCAAGGGTGTGAGTCCTGAGTGAGACCCCCCCTCAGCTCCCAGGCCAGGGCGGGAGCCCTCCTTAATAAGCATGACCGCACCCACCAGACAGGCCTTAATGACCCATTCCTTGCCGCCTTTAACTTTAACGAACGTGTCCATTAACAAGTCAATATGCAGGCGCTGCGATGGCAGGCAGTCTTTACTGCCAGGTGGGCAGGCACTCAGGGGAGAGCCACTTCACCCCGGGACTGGAGGGGGGGCACCCTCTCTAAACCTGCTTCAGGGGGGGTCGGGTGGAGGTCGTTGCAATTAACCCTGTCGATGATTAAGAGCACGCCCTGGGACCATCCAGCACGCTGTCGTTAATGATTCCCCCAGGTGCTCCGAGCTCAGGACACGGTTTTTAAACGCACAGATAGCACAGGTTCAAAGCCTTCAGTCCCAGGCTCTTCTAGTGCGTCGAGTCTTCTTCTTCACTCTTCATGCGTCCAAAAATGGGCTGCGCAGCCGTAACGTTGTGCTCATTCCTCATTCTCTTTATTTCTACAGAGGAACATCATCGCCATTTTTTTCCAGAGCTTTTAAAGGCTGTTCAGAAAGGTGGGGCAAGAGTCACGTTTCGAAGCGTTATCACTCCTCTCCCGGAGGACGCTTCATCACGGGGCGCTGTCTGTCACCAGTGCTGTCGCGGCCGCCGCTACTGAAACGCAGAATGACCTTCTGTGTGTGAAACGTGTTTCTCAAGTCCATTCCCAATCCGAAGAGCTAAGGCAGAGAATTCCGGTTCCTGCTCCACCTCAGCCCCTGTATGTCAGGCTTTACAAGGGTTTCCAATCAGAGGCTCAAGATCCCATTAATCAGGACTAATTGCTGGGTTCTCTCAGTAACGGGCTGCTAGTTTGGAATGAAGAACAGAAGACTCTGTGGCTGTCCTGGTCAGGGAGCTGCAGGATCCTGTCCTTGATCAAATACACACCAGCTCAGCTCTGCCAGAAAGCTCAGGTCAGGTGAGGTCAGACCCCCCCGCCCAGGAGGGGGAGAGTGGACTGTGAAGGTGACCCTGTGTAGTGGTCAACACGAACCCCCCAGCCTGCCCCTGCAGGGGTGCTGGGCCAGCCCTGCCCACGCACTGGCAGGCCCTTGGGCATGCTGAAACTGGAGCCCTCCCAGGGGGAGCTCAGACAATAGCCTCCTTCTTCGAGCTGCGCAGTCGGGATTCCATTGACACAAAGAAGGCTGTTCACCGTCGGTAACTCACACCCGCACAAGCAGTGTTCCAGCCAAGAAGGGGCCGCTCACCACCTCCGAGTCTGCCCTCTTCCCTGGGCCTCCGGGAGCCCTGTCGCATCCCCGAACAAGATCCTGAAGTGTCCCTGTTTCTCAGCGTCTGCGAGGCAGCCCGTGGCTCAGCCGTCAGGACCCAGCACTAATCAGAGGGCTGGTCCGGGCACTCAACCCCCTCGTGAGCTGCATGCGTGTGCTGTTACAGTACGTGTTGTTTATTCAGCATGGCACCTGCACTACCTGATCTTACAGCACCTGTAGTGGTGCTATACCTTACCTTATAACACGGCTTATACAGTTTCTTATTATATCTTACCTTGTAAAATGTTTCATATACCTTGTCTTATGAGATCTATTAGATAGACCTTATAAAATATCTTGTTATTTTATATCCTGTTTTATGAGACGCCTTATACTTGACCTTATACAAAGTCTTGTATCTGGTTGTCCAGTGGTCGCCGCAGGAGCTGCAGAGGAAGCTGTGGCGTTAACCCCTGAATTGCTGCTTCCTCGTGGTGCTCTGGGGTGACTCTCTGACCGGGACGCCTGCAGACTGGATGACAGGACCCTGCCAGCAGTCGGGCGACCCCAGTGCCCGGGAACAGCTGAGGTGCTTGGGAAGGCAGGCTGGGAGTCCCGTGCTGTCTCTCTCTCTCCGGCGGGCCCCGGGTCACGGAGGAGGCCACGTCGCGGCCCCTGATCTGCCCGGGGTGGGCTCGATCCCACCAGCCTCGAGTCGACGCCCCTCTCTTTCCAGTCCCTTCAGCTGCTGGTGGGGCGCAGGGGGGAAGAGGGGAAGAAGCAACAGCCCCAGCAGGGCAGGACGTCCTCCGAAGCCCCCTGGAGTCCGTCCGCCCGCCCCCGCCAGGACAGTGAGGAGCTCACAGCGCACTCCCAGAGCACTCCGGAAGAACAGAGCTCTAAAGAAAAGGTCTGGCTCTCCCTTATCCTGCTGCAGGCATGGAGGGAGACGGAGACCCCAGAGAGACACCGTTCACTCAGACCCCCCCAGAGAGACACTGCTCATCTCAGACCCCCCCAGAGAGACAGAGAGACTCATGAAAAACACTTTATTACACAAGAAAAGCATCCTGACACAGAATATTGTTAAAGAACAGAAACTCTCAGACACTACAACTTAAAAATAATAAAATTAAATACGTAATCTTTTTCTTTAGCGTACCAACCACACAATAAGGTACTAATAATCTTATTAAGAACATGAGAACAATTATTATTAATAAAATTAACTTATTATTACCAAAGAGGAATTTTTATGTCAGCTCCTCACAGACTGCAGGCAAGCCTTTTTGCATTTACACAGCGTAAATGAGGTCAAAGAGCCAGCGATTAATTCAGAGTCAGCGTGTGAAGCTCTTGTTTAGTCTGATGCTCTCCACCTTTTGTCAGGCCCAGACGTCAGACTGCGATTCCCAGGTCTGAGCTGTTTTCCGAGCACCGGGATCTGGGCAAGACATTGTTTCATGAAGCCCCCCCCCCTTGAAGTCTGGGAGCGAGCGGCCGGGCTGAGTCACATCAACAGCTATTCGAAGCCTGACTCTGACACAGACGGGCTACTTCATCCAACACTTCAAAGCGAGTGTAAAAACAAACGAAGCCAGCTTAAGGTAAAAAAATAACACCCCCAGCCTTTAATCATCTTTTCCTCGCGTGTCGCGGAAAACCTCCTAAAGCTCTTCATTCTTTGACTCCTGGCCCTGCCATTCCATTCCTGGAGTGCGGAATGTCCGGAATTCTGGGAACAGCTCTGCAACACAGCCACGGATTCCCACCTGCCCTCAGTGTCCACTGCTGCAGGTCCTGGGGCTCAGGACCGGCCGGGCAGCAGGGCCTGAAGCAGACGACTGCTGTGTGGTTCAGAATCAGTGAGCGCTCATGGGATGTGAGGAGACAAGCAGGCCGGCAGCGTTCTGCACCCCATGCACACACGCACACATGCACACACACTCCCTTCCTTTCACAAGCCGAGCTCACTGCCAGGGCGCTCAAATTGCATGCAAAAACCAAGTAGCTAGAAACCCGAGCCAGAGTCCTCAAGAGCATTAACCTCCGGATAATGTGTTCAAAATGACATATCTGCTTTGAGTTCTGGTTTACTCTCTATTTTCGTAATGGGATGCGATAGCTGGCAGGTCAGTGCCAGAGGGGTCTGAAGGAGACGAATGGCTGCGCTTTGAAGATCAGGCTCCCAGCAGCCTTGCGGTGGTTTACTGGCAGTCGATAGCGAATTGGCACAGCTTGGCTTTGTAGTGCTGTCAGGTGTGTCTGTCATGGCACAGGGGGAGAGAGCTCTGCCCTTCCTGTGCCAGAGCAGAGCCGGGCTCACAGCGCCCACGGTGGGGCGGTGTTGCGCACTGAGCCCCCGCCAGAAGCTCTTCTGCAGAGGGTTGAGCAGAGGGCACTGAGCAGCCTGGAGTGAACTGGCACCCAGCACCCAGCTGGCCCTGAGAGTCAATGGCACACGGGTTAGGAGCTGACAGGCACTGCCAGGCTGCTCGAGACCAGAGAAGAAGGGGTGTTCGTACAGTCTCCCCAACCTCCTGGAGCTGATCCCACTACGCTATTGGGCTATTGAGAAAATAAAAATGAAAGGGATTTTGCAAAGAAGCAGGAAGCTCCCAGGCAGTGGAGGAAGATCCCTGTCCAGGACGTCCCATGGCTTGTGTAACAAGGGGAAACCGCAAGCTCAGAGCAAGCGGCTGCACTGATCACTTTTAATCACAGAGCGAGTGGCTGCTTCTCAACAGACACGCCTCTTGGCTCAGGCACAGTCACTTCTGAGAGCGCGACAAAGCTCGTCAGTGCCCAGCCAGCTCAACAGCAGGGGGACACGGCAGCGTCACAAAGTGGAGAGGCACATGAGCCCAAGGAAAGCACAGCAAAGCAGCCTCAAAGATACCCAACATCCCAATCCCACTCAGCACAGCGCCTCCTACAGGTCTACATCTCAAAACCCCACAGGGCCCTGACTGCCGCTCCTACGTGCGCCGGTCTCAGCTGACTGCTCTTGGCCCCACTGCGCCGACAGGGCCAGCGCCCGGCGAGCAGAGCAGGGCCGGCTCTCCGAACTGCACCTGGATTATGGGGGGGGACCCCCCCAGAGGCTCCGTCTGCAGTGCAGCCTCTCGGAAACTCCTCCCTGCTGTCATCGTGTCCTGAATTAACCGTTAGCCTTAACACAGGTGACGGAGATAAAAACACCTGCGTCTGCATGTCTCATCCAGCGTGCTCACTGGGAGTATCGACCCCCACCCCAGAATCTGCCTCCACCAGTCACTGGCTTTCTCCCAGGACCGGACGGGTCTCGGGAAGCGAGAGGAGCGACTGTGACTCCGACGGGCTCGGAGTCGGAGCTGCAGGCACAGCCGCGGAGACAGCGCGTCAGAAGTGGGGGTGCACACATTGCTACCAGCTGACGGATGCTGCAGTTCAAAGCGCCTGTAACTCCCCTCCCAGGCCAGCTTGGAACCATTTCCCTGGTGTTTCTGGCAGAGAGCTGCGGGGCGCTGTGGTTACAGGCCTCCCCCCGACTTCAGAACCAGGCAGCTCTCTGCAGCTCGGCCCAGAGCCACGTGCTCCCAGGGCTTTGAAGGCAGGGAGCCACTGAGTCAGCGGTGCAACACGAGCTCCAGACCAGAGCCCCGCAGAGCCTGCTCCAGAAGCTGGAAAGCCACAGAGCGTTACCTCCGAGCGGAGGCCTCACCGGATGGGGGCAGGCGTGGCTACAGCGAGGGCGCCAAGCGGGCAAGGCCTGCAGAAACCGCTCAGACACGTTTGGATCAAAACGGGGTCAAGCTGAGTCCTGCCAGAAAGCCCTTTTCCACAGGCCGCGGCAGAGGAATTTGAGCTCCTAATGAAACATTCTCCGCTCCGTGCAGGGCTGATATATACTTCACACCAGAGCCAAGCTCTCTGATTCATGACTGAGGTATCTCTGACCACGTGGCCTTTCAATTAGACTCCTAGCCTGGCCTTTCCTGCCAGAACATCTTGAGCGTGTTGCAGCACAATCGCGTGCCCGTAAACCTCTTCAGTCAGGCAGTGGGCTGCTATGCTGAGAAACAGCCCTTGTCAATATGGCTGTCAATGGTGTCGGACTCAGGGACTCTCTCTATCTGAGCTCTGCTGGACCTCGGTACTGCTGAGTTTTTCCAGAATATCTTTTGCTCGGCTCAACAGTGCGACTGGTATTTCGGCACTTTCCCAGCTGGCGCAGCTCTTGTCTCCTCGAGAGACAGCAGCTTCTCTGTGCGGGTGAGTTAAAAGTCTGCAAATAAATACCCCGCCCAACAGCGTGCCGTTGAAATATGTCACTGCCCCCAGCACAGGCCACAGCGCTGCCAGCCACACAGGACAGCGGATTCCACAATCCTCGGATTCTATAGAGCTCACGGAGAGCCACCACCTGTCCGCCTGGACCGCCCACCAGCTGCGCAGCGGAGCATCGGCTGCACCAGCACCTCCTGGCAGATAGGGGGAGCTGTAGCGCAATCCTGCTGCCTTCCCAGGGCACAGTACCTCTGTCTCCTGCCTGCTCCGAGTCTCGTACCGATCGGCCAAACACAGTATTGCAGGATGGAAGCTGGGACCTCGAGCCACAGACTAAACTAGTGAGTGGAGGAGCATGAAAATAAATAGAGATATACATGGGGTTTTTTTTTCCCGAAAACAAACGAAAACATAGTCAAGCAGCAGTGTAGCTGAGAATTGCGGGCCTCATGGGGCAGGTTTTGAAATTTCCTGATCCTCTCTGCTGGTGTAAGACACCCCGACAGCCCCCAGCACCACCACAATAAAGGACTGCACACGCAGGAAAGGGCGCCCCCCAGTCGCTTGTGCTCTCCCACCCCACCCCCCAAGTACCCCGCTGGCGTGGCTGATAGGGGAACCCCGTTTTCCAAAGCTCGGTCTCGGCACCCCACACCCCGGCACCAGTTGGTCTGGCTGTGGGCACCCCCCCGTCCCGTGCCAGGGCCGCCGCGGGCGCCCAGGGTCGCTAGACGCTGCGTGGGGACCTCAGGGCCATGGGCTCCGGCCTGCTCCTGCTCTTCCTCCCTCCTCCTCCTCCCCCGCGGCCCCCGTGGCCCCCCGCTCCGAGGCGCCACTTCTTGCGGTTCTTCTTCTTGCCCGCGCGGCCCCAGACCTGCTCGCAGTACAGGTCCATCTTGGAGGGGGAGGGGGAGCTGATGAGGTTCATGACGTCCTGGTACCAGAGCTGCTGGGGGTAGGTCAGCGGGGCGGGCGGCGGCGGGGGCTCGGCCCGGGCGGGGCCCAGCACGGAGAGGCGCACCCTCACCGCGGTCCAGCGGAAGCCGTGCTCCTCCAGCTGGCAGTGGTAGACGCCGGAGTGGGCCGGCTCCGCCCGGCGGATCAGAACCCCCCTGTCGATCAGCACCAGCTGCTCCCCGGAGGTCACCTGGACGCCAGGCAGAGACACACAGAGAGGCGGGGCTCAGCGCCGCGAGCTCGGCTCACACGGGCCTTCGCCAGGAATTCCCAGCTCCTGCCCGGAAACCCTCTCCTGCTCTCAGCACCGGAGAGGGCAGGCACAGCGTCGGAGCATTTAGAGTTTAAATCCGTTTTGAAGAGCACTGCTCCTTGTAGGCTGTTTCCTAGCGCTTTTGGCCATATGTATCCAGGCCTGGGAGGTTTCGCTGGTCGCTGCCTGAGCGTGTTTCTGTCCTGAATGTGAAGGTCTGTGTGCACCGCAGGCGTGTCTGTGATGTGGGCACACGCCTGTTGCTGAATCGGCCGATCTGTGCTCTGCACGGCCGTGCCCCTGATGTGTTTCTGTGTAGTGCTGCTCTCTTCGTGTATTAAGGGTGTGTCCATATTCTGCGTGGGTGTATCTGTGGGCAACATGTCATTGACACCACGTGCGGCGTGGTTGTGGGTGTGTCTGTGTGATATAGGCATATCTTTGTGTGTTATAGGCATGTCTGTTTACAGTGTGTGTGATGATACGAGCGTGGCTAATGCAGTATGGGCGTGCTTGTCCGTGGGGTGTGTCTACCAATGGTGTAGGTGTGACCGTTTGCAGTGTGGGCGTGGCTATGTGTGATGATATGGGTGTGGTTATGTATGGTACGGGTGTTTGTTTGCAGTGTGGGTGTGTCTGTGTGCACTGCAGTGTGGGTGTGGACCCTGTGTTGTCCCAGATGGGTCTCTGGGCAGTGTTTCTACATCACTCCTGACCTGGTGCAGCTCATGGTTGTTCTCGCCAGCCTCTCTGAACCAGGTGACGGCCGCGTGCCTGGACTTCGGCAGACACTCCAGGTAGGTGCTGTTGCCCTCGGCGACCACCATCACCCTCTCTTCCACCTCCACTTCCAGGGCAGCTGGGACAGACAGAGACAGTCAGCCAGACCCAGAAATTAGTCCATACAAGTATTACAAAACCCAAAGTTACACTGAAGCCCGAATAACGGTGCATTCAAAGAGCTCAACCCAACCAGAAGACGTTTACGACAGAGTGGTGGAGGGATGAGTGATCTGTATTCTCCTGGAGCAGAGCTCTCTCAGAGCAGCTGTCGAAATGTCCACTTCCCTGCAGCCTGGGCGAGAGGTTGAAACCCCCTGTTTAAAAGCACTAATCACACCTTACTGATGCTAACAGCATGTTTCACACAGTCCCACGCGGCCTCCTGACCTCCCTTTTGGGCCCCCGCACAAGGAGCAAACATTCACCACTTCACCCGCGACAGGCTAATGACCGCTTCTCGCTGCCTGTGAAGGGCGCTCAGGGGGGGTCAGCTGCCCTGGGCGCCCCGGCCTGTTCACCTCCAGGGGGGGTGAATTGAGCTCCAGCGGCTGACGGCGGCGAGCAGGCAATGGGAGAGGAGAGGCGCTCAGGGTCGCCACACACACAAGACAAAACCACTCTCGGGGTGCTCACCTCCCTGTCTCATGCACTGGGTCAGCGGGTCCCTGGTCACTCCCGCCTGCCTCGCGTTCCTCCTGCCAACACAACGCATGGCACCCGTCAGCTGGCTCCGCCCCGGCCTTCCCGGCACTCGGACTCCATCTCCTGCCGGGCAGCGGCCAGGGCGGCTGCGCCAAGCTCACCTGCGGGCGATCGGCACGAAGGGGCTGCAGGAGGTGCCGTCCCAGGTGCAGTAGGGGTCCCGCGCCAGGCAGCACTCGGCGCAGGCCTGGCCGTACAGGTCACACTGGTACAGCGCCAGCTGGGCAAGGCCTTCCCTGGAGCCAACGTACAGCCACTGCTGCGGAAGGGAACGGCCGTCACGTTAGTGCCCTTTCGCACGCCGGCGCCCCTCTCCACGCACGCGTGGACTGGGCGCAACACTCGCAGAAGGAGACCCTAGGCCTGAACCCTGAGGATCCCCAGGCGCCCTGATAAAGTCAACCCGGCGGACTTCTTCAGAATCGACAGGGAAACACCAACCAGAGGACTCAAGTGGAAACTACAGGATGCAGAGAGTTTACCCAAAGGGTGGTGGGGGTGTGGAACAAGCTGCCCAGCCACGTTGTTCAAGCCGATACCCTGGCGTCTTTCTTAGCTGCCAACTACCAAAGAAGTTAGGGGCGTCACAGGGCCTCCACTCATTTCCACATCTTTTACATTTTTTTTTCTGAGCAGAGTTCGTTCAGAAAGCTAGCCGCGTGATTCCGCCCTGCAGTAAGAACGGGCGGCTCTCACTTTGGAGGGGAGCACGAGGCTGTTCCAGGACCCGCGGGCCAGTCCAGCACTGCCCGGCACACAGCGGACCCCAGGGAGAGGAGCAGGCTGGGGCTGCGATCAGGGGGTGAGTCTTACCCGTTTCTTCGACAGCGTCATCGCCGTGATCGCAGACTGGTCCTGCACAGAGGGAAGAGAAGGAAGGGCTTTATAGACTGTTCTGCAAACCCAGTCAGACAGCACGTATAGTGTGTCGTGCCTTTCGATGACCACAGCTATCTAGGGCAGGCCGACAGCAGAAGGGACAGACTGGTGGACAGACAGACGTGTAGAGACGTTGACGGACAGGTATATAGTCAGCCAGGTGAACACACAGGTAGACAGTCAGACTGGTAGACAGGTGGACAGACAGACAGTCAGACGAACCTTGAAGACCTGCAGCTCCTCCAGAGTGATCTCCTGCTCGCCCTCCTGTCCCTGGGGCAGATGGATGGCCTTCAGCACCAGCCCAGAGTCTGTAACACCACACACCTCCGTTACTCTCACCAGCGCCTGCTGGGCTCGTTAAAAACACAGAGTGCTGATATGGCGTGACCCGAGGGCCTGGCATCTCTGAGCCAAGGTGGGAGTGAGTTTTATTGCTTCCTGACCTCCTGTAAACATGACCCTTGACCTCAGCAACAGGGCGCTCAGACACCTTAACAAGAAGCCCCTTTGTGGAATGTAAACACAGCAACGAGCCTGTTTTAATTACAGGCTGCCACTGTGTGGGGTGTCAGTGGGCCTTGTCACCATCAGCCCTCATTAACACCCCGAGTCGCATTCATCACTGTCTGGGGCGAGAGGGCTGCTGATCGGGGGGAACCTGACAATCACCAGCCTGCCAGGGGGTGACCACTGCCGTTTCCTCCACAGCCTGGACTGAAACTACGAAAACAGAGGTGTGACTCAGACCTCGTCCGCTTTTCCACTGCAGACCGACCTCTGGTTCTTCTCCTGAGAAAAAATGTTTTCTTGCCTCACTTATACAGGCAGCACGGTGGCCCTGGGTTCAGTTCCAGACCTGGGGAGCTGTCTGTGTGGAGTTTGCATGTTCTTCCCGTGTTCCTGTGGGGTTCCTCCCACAGTCCAAAGACATGCTGGTGGGTTAACTGGCTTTTGGGAAAATTGGCCCTGGTGTGAGTGCGTGTTTGTGCTTATCTGCCCTGTGATGGGCTGGCGTCCTGCCCGGGGGGTACCCTGCCTTGAGCCCTTCGATTGCTGGGATAGGCTCCGGCTCCCCCGCGACCCTGAACTGGATAAAGCTTTTTCGACAACGGGTGGAAAGTCTCGTTCATACAGTACGTTTCCAGCGACATTCACACCGGTCTCACAGAGCAGGCTGAGGGCTGGGGTCCGCGAGGCCGTGCTGCAGACACTGACCTGTGCCGATGAACAGGACGTCGTACTGCCCGTCCACAGCCTCCACGTGATCCACCGCCAGCCGCGTCAGCTTGTACGGCACCCCCACCCGCACCAGCAGGGGGCGCCGGTGCACGGGGTACACCGCCTCGTACATCAGCGGGTGCGTGCGGCTGAAGAAGATGACGTCATCAGGGTAATCCCGCGTCGACCTGTAGCCTCCGTAGATCTGGCTGGGGCACTGGGGAGCAGAGAGCACAGGCAGGCCGCGGGCGTGAGAGGGTGTGGGCCTGAACAGCAGACTGTAACTCATCAGACGTCGAGTGCCCTCCCTCCACAAATTCTTCCCTGGCCATAACCCTGACCCCAGATCACCCTGAACCTTCGCCCTTGTCTTAACCCTCACCCTCATCTTTCAACCATGACCCAAGCCCTGAACCCTAAACCTGAACCCCAGCAGCTAGAGGAGTCCCCGGTCCCTATAGCCCTGGCCCTGATCCCCAACAGCTGGAGCAGTCCTGGTCCCCATAGCCCTGGCCCTGACCCCCAGCAGCTGGAGCAGTCCTGGTCCCTATAGCCCTGGCCCTGATCCCCAGCAGCTGGAGCAGTCCTGGTCCCTATAGCCCTGGCCCTGACCCCCAGCAGCTGGAGCAGTCCCTATAGCCCTGGCCCTGACCCCCAGCAGCTGGAGCAGTCCCGGTCCCCATAGCCCTGGCCCTGACCCCCAGCAGCTGGAGCAGTCCTGGTCCCTATAGCCCTGGCCCTGACCCTGGCCCTGACCCCCAGCAGTCGGACCGCGGGGTGCGGAGAGGCGTACTCACAGTGCCCGGCCGGGGGAAGGGGACCCTGCCCGTGTACTCCACCCACTTGTACTGCGGCCCCTCCTTGTGGGAGAAGTGGCCCTTGAAGGCCGCAGCGATGTCCTGCATCCTGTACACGCACACCGCCGAGCCGTTCAGGACGTCGCTGCAGGGGCGAGAGGGGCGACAACAGGGTCCCATCACTTTGGTGACCCATGATCTTTTGGTTTTCGGGGTGCGCTGCCCGGTGGCAGGATGTCCTCCTGCTGTCCCAGGCAAGGTCCTGTTTCGGGGGGTGATCTTCCATTTTTCGGGGTGCACTGGCCAGCAGCAGACTTCTTACTGCCCCGGACAGGGTCCTGCTCGGGGGGTGAGCTGGCCAAGGCGCTCCCAGAGAACTGGCCCAGCTTGGCACGGCCCCCGCGGGCTGCGGCTCGTGGCGCGTGTCCCAGAGCCGGCGGCCATCACAGATCACACATGGGCCCCCCCAGATGTTACCGAAAGGAATTGGCAGGATACTCCTTAACAACCACCACAGCAAACAGACGCTGCTGCCAGAACCCGAGAGCGGAGCCTGTGTGGACCTTCGCACACAGCAGGGGCTCCTGCTGCGGGGGGGAGACTCGCCCCGAACAGCTGCCGGCTCGTGAGGCTCGCCCCCGACCCGCCAGTACGAGCGCAGGAGCAGCTGGGGCAGAGGGAGCAGGCGGCTGAAGCTTGTGAGTCCTGCCCGCAGAGAGGGGAAACTACCAGTCTTACACCTCACTGACCTGTTTGTAATGGAGTATCAAACCTTACAGGAGCAGCAGGGTGTAAAGTATGACCTCTCGCCAAGTTTTATCTGATCTAAACTGGATTTAGATGGGGTTTGTATAACCAGCGACAGCTGGAAGTCTGCCAGAGTGCAGGGCCAACAGAGTCCTGTCCGAGACAGATGCCGAACTGCGTTGTGTTCTGTTGAGGTGACAGTGCAGTAACTGGCTCTGTCCAGGGGGGCGGCGCTCTAGAGTAAACGGCTTACCTGGACGTAGTGAAGAGACCGTAGATGAGGGGGTTGGCCTTGTCCTTGCCCTGAAGAATGAAGACGTCCTCTGTGGGGGGAAGAGGAGAAGAAGGGGTGTCAGCTCAGTTCCAGCAGAGCTGCTGTAAGAACAGTTGCACCCAGATCCTAATTCACAACCGGGGCGTCTCGTCCGAGTGCAGGCAGGCAGTTTACTAGTCTAGTGCCTGTAACAGGCCGGGGCCTGGACTCTGAACTAGAAAGTGCCGTGAGCTGTGAAGTAAACACATGGTATAAAAGCAGGACACAGCCTCTTCCTCCTCACTGTCCACGTCAGAATCCAAACACGAGTGGCCGCCGGGATGGAAGTTGGAAAGAAAAACAGAGGTCGACAGAGGCCCTGTGTGCTGTTTCCACATCGGAATACAGCAGCCATGGCAACTGTGGCACCCTGCTGGCCACACCGCCTTCGCTCAGGGAAAATGCCCGGCCTATAAAAGGGCTCGTTTTCACCGTCTGTTTTTTATTCTCTGGAAGGAATGACCCGAGACTCCCAGGCGAACGGCACGCCGCCCGACTCGATGTTTTTGTTAGTCCCGCGTCTGTTTTATTTTTAGGCGGCGCGACGTGGCCTCTGCCCGGTGCTCCGGAGGGCAAACCCGGGTTCTGCCTGGGCCTGGCCCGGGCCGGGCTGAGGCCGCACGAGCCGAGAACAGGCCCCTCTCAGAAGAGCGGGGCGCTGCATGGCCATGGTTTACAGCAGTGTGAAGAGCCCGACGGGGGAGCCCCAGCCAGGATTCACCCCCTGACCCCAGCAGACACAACACCGCTACTGTGCAGCTCGTCCTGCTCGTGCTCCTGAAAAGGAGCTATGTTTTTCACTGGTGCTCAGCGCTGTTTCCCTGCAAGGTCAGGGAAAAGCCAGTCCATCAGTCAGAGGACGCGCCCAGACTCCCCCGTGTTCCTGGGGTGCAAACAGACTCCTGTGAGGGGCACCACAGACCCACCTGCTGAACCACCCACCACAGAGGAGCTCGGTGATCTCGCCCAGCCATTTCTTGAAGGCACGCAGGGTGCTGGCTTGCAGCCAAGGTTGTACAGCGCGGCTGGGCAGCTCGTTCCATGCTCCCACAACCCTTGGTGTAATACGCCCCCCCCCCCCCCCCCGCCCTTGTTCTCAGTTTTCAGCACCGTTCCACGTAGTAACTGGACCCACCGAAGGCCAGGTGATATCCCCTGATATCCCAGCAGTTGCTCAAAGTCCAGTCACAATGAAGCACCAGGAGTGCCCAGGCTCCTTAACTAAATCAACGGTGTGAAAAAGTGCTGTGGGACACCAGGTCAGGGCACGGTGTGGTGACGTCAGGCCCAAAGCACTGTCCGTCACACACCGGTGTGTCCAAGCGTGATGCAAACTGAGTCCATGGCAAGGCACTCCAGCCACAGACAGGGCGTTAACAATGAAGTGTGAGCTTTTCCGTGCAGATTTGGCGTGGCGTGGCGTGAACGAAGGGGCCTTGTGCGTCCACCATGAAGGTCTACAGGATCCCCCGGAGCCACGGGCGCTCTTCCAGCGTTCCATCATGCCCTGGCGTGGGCCCCAGTCCTCGGATCACCACGTCAGAGCCGGCACTGCTAGCCGCTCGCTCGGTATCCCCGATCCTGACTCCTGCCACGTCCCGAGAGCACAAATTCTCAACGGGAAGCACACTGCCAGGAAAGCACCTGGGACGTGTGGGAAGAAGCCGGCGTGATGCAAGAGGTTTCGGTGACCCTGCCTCATCACTCACCAGGCTGGCCCCCCCTCCCCTGTTCTAGAGCCGCAGAAACGCAACCGAGCGCCTGCTGTCCCCCTCCTCCCGAGCTCAGGGACGCCCCCGCATCCCGAAACCTGAGCCCCCCGCAGCGGGACGGGCCCGTGCGGGCTCACTGCCGCTCACCCCCCCGGGGGCTGGGGCGCGATGACGGAGGGGCTGCTGGCGCGGCGCGGAACGCTGGGCTGGCATTCCTGACAATCCACAGCGTGCCGGCGGGCGCGATCGGATCGTGGGGCTGTGGCCGGGGGGGTGTCACAGAATTCCTGTTCCGCCACTCCGAGCTGCTCCACAGAAAGGACTTTCTAGAAGACCGGTCCAGCTGAGACTGCCCAGCGCACTCGTGACAGACTGCCACTGGTGTGCGGAATGAAGCACCGAGCCGCACCAGGGAGGCTGACGTGGCAGGAAATTTCACCATTTCCTTCACCGTGCAGGAGGACAACCCAGCCTAATAACAGGGAGCTCTGACTGGCCTGATTCTCGTCCGTTCCTGCATCGCCAGTTACACGCGCTGAGGAGCTGAGTCCCCTGGTGCAAGATGCTACTTTATCCTGCAGTCAAGCCTCACGCGAACCTCGCACTGCGGTCTTGCCTGTGTCTCTCCCCTTTCCTGGGTCACTCTCCGAGAGCCGGAGCCAGGTCTCCTACACGCCTGCTGCGATCAGAACAGCCCGGCCTCGCCGACAGGCTCGGTCCGCTCCCCAGGTTCCGAGGGCCACCTGTTGTCATGCCCACCAAACCAGCCCCTCTCTGAATCGCGCTGGGCTCCGAATCCCCTAACGAGCCCCTGTTGAATGGAGCTCCTCCAGCGCTCTCCATGTTCCACGCAATCCACTCTGCGTGTGAACAAGAGAAGAAAGGCTGGTGCGATTGCTGACCGCAGCACTCCACATTCCTAAATGAATCCCCCCAATGCTGGGTGGGCTCGGGACGGCCCCCACCCCTGTGGAAGGCCCTGCAGTCCTGGGAACAGCTTGACGTTGCCCAGCACCTGAAGTACCTAACTAACGAGCGTGTCCCAATTAACCCTGCCCTGACCCTCCGCGCTGGAGCGCCCGGGGACAGTCGAGCTTTTGAAAGCGCGGAAGGCTGTTCAGTAGCAGCGTGTCTTCAGCCTCCTGGTCGATTCTCCCTGGCTGCCCTGCTCTTCCACCTGAGCGGGCCGCGGGGAGGGAGGCGGAGGCAGACCACACACAGGCAGGCGGCCCTGACAGCGTGCAGGCGCTGCCCTGGGGTTTTCCAGGGAACTGCAGCTCTCACCGGGGATCCTGTTCCTGCCGAGAGTGAGAGTGTGTGTGTGAGAGTGTGAGTGTGAGTATGTGTGTGAGAGAGTGTGAGAGTGTGTGAGTGTGTGTGTGTGAGAGTGTGAGTGTGAGTGTGTGTGAGTATGTGTGAGAATGTGTGACTGTGTGTGTGTGAGTGTGAGTGTGAGTATGTGTGAGAGTGTGTGAGTGTGAGTGTGTGTGTGAGAGTGTGAGTGTGAGTGTGAGAGTGTGTGTGCATGTGAGTATGTGTGAGAATGTGTGAGTGTGTGTGTGTGTGTGTGTGTGAGTGTGTGTGAGTATGTGTGAGCGTGTGAAACAGAGTGTCCTCATGTGTATAGCTATGTGTGTAAGCTTTTGTGCATGTGTGTGTGAGAGTGTGTGTGTATCTGTGTGAGCTTGTGTGTATGTGTGTGTGTATCTGTGTGAGCTTGTGTGCATGTGTGTGTGAGAGTGTGTGTGTATCTGTGTGAGCTTGTGTGTATGTGTGTGTGTATCTGTGTGAGCTTGTGTGCATGTGTGTCAGGCTGTTATCTCAAACGCCTCTGTCCTCTACACCATGTTGTGAAAACACTTGTCTTGAGCTGCTGAGACAGATCACCTCGTCCCGCCAGGGAGGCCCCCATCCCTTCAAGCTGCCAGGCGCGGGGGGGCTGGGAGATAGGGGCGCAGTGTGAGCGCGCTCTCTCGCAGAGGGACAGCCCCTCAGCCAGGTGTCCTGCCCATCCTGCCATCAGGGCAGCGTTCCAGTCGAGCAGCGGAACAGCCACGGCTCCACAGCAGACAGGGGGAATTTTCACGCTACTCTTTCTTTCCATCGAGGAAAAAACAACTTTTTTCAATGTTTCATTTCTGTCTGGCAGCCAGCAATCACACAGAAAATTCACCGTGTAGAAACCAGCTCCCCTCGCGCGCCTGACACCTCCCTCCACAGACACGCTCCGCCCGGCTCTCGCTGTGGTCCGGCACCCCCACCGCTCACCCAGCGGCTCTCCGATCTGTTCGCCTCATGCCTGAACCTCAAAGGGCATTTCACCGGAGCCGTCCGAACTGTTGAACCTCGCTCGGGGGCAGAACACGAGTGCCCACCCAGAACCGAAGCCCACGGCCCACCACTGACGAGCCCGAAGCGCTGATTGCTTTGGAATGACATCTGCTTGGCTCACCTGTGACTGATTCGTCTGGTGCTCATCTGATCCTTCATTAATAAGGATCTAGCAGGCCCTAATAACAGCACTACAATAGTGCGATCGGTTTTCGGTCACTACATTACACGATATTTCTGCCCTGGATCCAGCCCAGAGAAGCACATTCAGATACAGTTTCAGGCTCGAGGGCATGTCCTGCGCTGGCAGGATGAAAAACGCATTCTTCTCATGCATTTGAACAAAGGAGATTACGAGGGGAACCTGATACTTGCATTCAAAATCCTCCGGGGGCCCTGACAAATTCAACCCAGCGGACCTCTTCAGACTCAAGAGCGAAACAAGAGCCAGGGACAGGAAGGAAAGCTTCTGGGAAGTGCATTTCAAACCGAGAACACAAGTGCATTTCAAACCCTTCTTGACACAAAGGCAGGGCAGTGGGAGTGTGGAGCAAGCTGCACGGCCATGTCGTTGAAGCCGATACCCTGGTTTCTTTCTAGAAACAGCTGGATGACATCCTGGGAGCAGAAGCCAGATGGGCCTCTCGTCATGTGTAACCATGAATTCCTTTATATTTGATTTTATCTCTTCACTTGTCAGCACTGAGCAGAAGCATCAGAGCATCATTAGGAGGAGGACACTGGCCCACAGGAAACAGGAAACAGTGCGGGATCCAGTCTCCTCTCATGGATCTGCGCTACAGTACCTGCCCCGGCCTCCCAGTAGGAGAAACCTGACATTCCACATCGGCACTGTGGGATGAGATTCTCCGACAGTCCGACTGATCGCTGTGGTCAGAGGACGCTGGGAGGATGAGACTGAACCCCTCCGTTCCTTTCACACCTCGGGGACGCACTGTATCATTAATCACTGACCGTCGTGCCCAGAAGATACCCTTTCCACGCAAGGCAAGACACGAGGAATTTGGCTCACTCCTGCTCCCTGTTCTCACACGTGAGCCCTGATGTCAGGCGAAGCCCCCCGTGCACAGAAATGCCTCCCGCAGAGCTGGAAGACCTGCTCCTTCTCAGCGCGAAACACTGTTTCTCTTTCCCAGGTCCCGATTCACCTGGCGTGACGTCAACATACTCCTGCAGATGAGATCTCTCCAGCCGGATCAGACAGTCCACTGCAGTGCGCTGTGCCAGGGCTTGCCCACGTGCCTGCAGGCGTGCCTTCGGAACCGTTGACACCCACAGCGCCAGCAGTCTACAGAGGCGCCCCTGACTGGCGCGGCGCCCTGAGCTCAGCAGCCCTTGAGGAGCGATGACGCAGTGTTTACAAGCGGCGGAGAGCGCAGGAACACCCGAGCGGATAGACTGCTCGGTCATTCGCCCCACGAGCTCGTTTGAAGCTAATTGAGCTAATTGAGCTCGTCCGGCCCCTTCCTGGAAGACACCCGGGCCTCAGCTTCAACAGCAGCTCTGGGCAGCTTGCTCCAGACTCACGGACCTCGAGTCGGGTGGGGTCGAACCTGACAAGGACGCCGGCGGAAGGCGGAGGAGAGGGGTGCGGGGGACTCACGCAGCAGGTCGAAATGCGTGTGGACGCCGTCGGCGCCGGGGACGGAGCAGACCAGCCGGGCCTTCAGGAAGGTGCTCCACTTGTTCACCAGGCTGCGCTGGCCGCCGATGTCGTTCTGCAACACAGAGCAGCAGCAGGTCAGGGCCAGGAGGGGCCACGCTGCCGGGAAGTCCCAGCTGCAGTTGTTCTATACACTTTTTAACAGACGAGCAAAAGACCAAGTGAAGGTGAAGTCCTCCCTGAAGAATAGAGAAGAGTAACGCAACATTTCAGAGCGTTCTCTGCCGCCACTGACACTCCCGCTGCTGGAAAAATGGCAGGCGCAGCTGCCTCTGCTCTGACTGGCTGCGCGCTGCCCGGGGAGGTCGGAGGTCAGGGCTATGGGAAGAGCTGTGTTTCCTCCCTAGCCTGCAAGCGGTGGGGCGGCGGAGAAAGGGGGCTGTCATCGCCCGCAGTGGCCTCCTGACACCCCCCCCAGCTAATCCGCGCGTGCTGGCTGCCAGGCAACGAGCAACGATAAAGAGAAAGGGAAGCACGACGCTAACGCTACACCTTCTCGAGGTGTGAGCAGCGCCACCTGCTACAGCTTGCTCCAGATCCTCCCTGGCCCTTCGCCCTCTTCTCTCATTAACCCTCTTCTCTCATTAACCCTCTTCTCTCATTAACCCTCTTCAAAGCCGTCTGCTCCCAGACAGGTTTTCCAGCCACCTCCTCTTCCTCCACAGGGTCGTCCCGACAGGATTTCGTCCAAAGTTTAATAAATTTTTTTCCCCCCTGTGGTCCAAGTACCAACCAGCTCAACAACCGATTTTCCAGAAAACTGCGGCTCTCCCCCGAGCCTGGTCTAACCCCTTACCCGATCCCTCTGTGGGACGGTTTCCCTCCCTGTCTCTAACAGCCCTGTCCCGCCCGGCCCGGCCCGGCCCGGGGAGCAGAGTGGGCCCGCTGTACCTTGCAGACCCGGGCCACCCGCGAGTACAGGACCTTCCCCGCCGAGCCCGCCGAGCCCTCCGCCTCCTGGGCGCGCTCCGTGAAGAACACGTACACCTTGTCGTCCTCCGGGTTGCCACTCTCGGACACGGACGCCACCTTCACAAACCTGGCGTCTGAGGAGGGGGGGGGGGGGGGGGGGGGAGAAGGAACAGAAGAAAGATTACGGACGACCCCCCCTGGAGCTCGCCTGGGTGCCTATAGCTAAGTGATCGCGGTTCTGAAAGCTCCAGGGTGTCAGCTTCAACAACAGGGCTGGGCAGCTTGTTCCACGCCCCCACCACTCTCTGGGTAAGGAAGTGCCTCCGGTGCTCAATCCACTTCCAGCTTCCACTTGTGTCCTCTCAAACGCACGAGTTATCGGACACTCGGGATTTAGACATACAGCTTTTTCATTCACATGCATTCAAAATGGACAGTGCTGCTGTGAATGGACCACTGGATTACAGCTGTCTGGCTCCTGACCTCGGTCACCCCCACACCGAGTGTACAAGACGAGGAAATGGGTTTCACAGATGGGGCTGTAAAAGGCAGCAGGTCGTAGTCAGGAAGTTAAACTGGGGTTAAAGAGCTGCTGGCCAGAAACACGGGACACAGGAGGGCCCCTGCAGGGGGGTGAGGAGCAGGCCAGAAAGACAGGTCACAGAGGGCCTGGGCAGGGGGGTGCGGACCAGCGGATTATTACGGGACAGCCAGGCCTGGGCTTCTTCCTGAAGCACTTTCGGGATTTCTCCTCCCCGTGTAGGCCACATGCATCATTTTTCCCAACACCACACGCCCCTGAGTTTACAAAGCCAAACTGAGATTTATAACCTGCCGGCTTCGGGGACTCCTGAACTAGCTAACTAGTCCGCATGATTGATGTCACGGCGGTGTTGCTCTTATGTTTTCAGGGGAGGGGTGCCTCGGAGTGCGCTATAGGTTCGGCCTTCAGGCTCGTTTAACTGTCTCCTCCCTCGGGCTCCGGGGACAACACCTGCCGGAACATCCCGGGGCGTCACCGGGAGGAGCTCCCGGAGCTGCTCCCAGATGAACCCCTGCAGCTCTGGGATAGGAGGCAACGCAACTCACAGCGCGGGAAAAGCAGGACAAAAGAGCCTCCTGCAATCTCTCTCCCTCCCCCACGTGTGTTGCTGTAGAAAAGTCTCGCTTTTGGAGGTTCCACAAGAAAGATGGGGAGACTGAGAGCGGGGTTTTGGTTTCCACGCCCACACGCCCACACGCCCACATGCCCACGGACACCCGTACTGCTGGGTATTGGCTGAGAGGAGGCCAGGCCAGGCAGCACCCTGCCGGCCCCCCTGTGCTTTTCAACCAGCCTTAGTGGACAATTTACTGTCTGTGTGTGTGTGTGTGTGTGTGTGTGTGGGGGGGGGGGGGGCTCTTGCTCTTGCTCTGCCCCAGTGCAGTTGCAGCAGGGTGACCTGCAGGGGGCGCTCACAGGGTGCCAGGCAGGAGCTGGAGCACACACACGCGGGGGGGTAAGGTAAATATTTGTCCCTGTGTGGGCTCCAGTCGCGGGACCACCCAGTTTCCTCCAGCCTCCTCTCTCTTCCACACTTAAACAGTCTCCTCAGCTACCACAGAGGGGGGGAGGGATCCGTGTAGAGAGCAGTCCGTGTTTGGGAAGTGGCCCGAAATGAAAACTCGTGAAGGCTGTGGGTTCATACGTGAACAGGGCAGCAACACGGGGGCACACTGACACTCTGGCGGGGGGGAGGGGGGTCACCCTTTTGCTCCACCACACCGAGAGAAGGACACCCCAGGAATCACCCCAGCCCTGGGGCTGCCCTGGCTTCTGACCCAGCACGTGGCGGCCTCACTCACCCTGCAGCCACTTGAAGTCGTACTGCTCCGTGCGGATCACGTGCCGGCTGCTCAGGCTCCGGAAGAAGGCCGTGTCCCGGCTCATGAAGTCGGAGGAGATCCCGGCGTACAGCTCCCCATCTGCAAGCACAGGGGGCCACAGCATCAGCCTAGGGCCCTGCAGGCTCTCCGGGGGCTTCCTGAAGCAGCCGGAGTCCGGCGCGCCAGGGATCCGGCACTCGGGGATCACGCCACACGCGGCTGCACCCACACTCCCCTTCCTGCAGGGGTCGCCCGAACTGGGCCTCCCACCAACAGCAGCGTGGACAGGTCACCCGGAGAAGCTCACAAGCCGCAAGAAGAATCTCACTCCTTTCTACCCCGTGTAACTCTTGTGCTACATCATGTAATTACCAAAACTTACTTATTACAAAAGTGGTTGTTGAAATTGAAATTTGGGTCAGCATGGTGGCGCGGAGATTAGAATGACTGTCTCCCAGCGCTGGGGTCCTGGGTTCAGTCTGCATGTTCTCCCCAAGTTCACAAGAGTTTTGTTCAGGTGCTCTGTTTCCATCCAGAGTCCAAAGACACGCATGGGTTAATTCAGAGAACTGGCCCTGGTGTGAGTGTGTGCAATGGACTGGCGGCCCCTCCAGGATGCCTTCTGCCCATAGATTGCTGGGATAAGCTCAGGCTCCCCCACGAGCCTGAACTGCATTAATTAGACTTTTCCTATGCAACAATGTTAAACGGCTCTGGATAAAAAGCACAAGCCAAAAGTCATTAATAATAATAATAATAATAATATCTTGAATCAATAAAGTGTTGTCAGGATAGGTACACCTGAGGGAAAACTGGATAGCTGCAGTATTTTTGCAGGTGTCCTTACTGAAAGCTCAGGGTCCTGTAAAGATGTATCTGCCCCGGCAGCGAGTTTATTTCAGCAGGGACTCTGAATCAGTGAAGCTGTAATGCTGTTCAACGCTGGCAGGCGGCCACGTCCTCACCTCCCCCACACCCTGAAACAGAGACTCCAGCAGACGCAGGCTGCAGCCGCTCCACGCCAGTAACTCCCCACGAAAACAGCAGCACGCCCGTCCAGAGAAACATTCAAAACAGATCCTCATTATGCGGCGCTGGAACAGGCTCTGATTTTATTCCTGCCCTATTAAGGAATCACATGGTGTGCGGAGTGGAATTCATTGTGATGCCTTTGAAGCTCCATGTCTTGGACTGCACTCCAATGTGGAAAACCCCTTCTCTCAGACGGAGAGATCAGATGTTGGCCGAGGAATGAGGTATGAGAGCATAATGACATCGTCGCCAAGGCCCTGCTGAGCGCTGGCAGAGAGACGCCGGGCCACAGGTCACAGGTGACAGAGCGGAGAGGCAGGCGTGATTCTGAAGTACCAGGCTCATAGGTACCACCGCCAACACGCTCCAGGAGGGTTAGGGTTAGATCCTTACCCCCCTCCCGCCAGGAGCCTGAGCAAATCATCCCGTCGAGCTCTTTTCCTCTCCACTCATGGAGAGGAAACCACACGTTCATTCATTTATGGAAGTGAGAATTCAAACAGAACGCATTTTACTGTCTCTCGTTACAAGGCAGCGCCGGAGCAGGGGAGCCCACCGGCTGTCTGCCGGCCCCCCACTCACTGCCGCCAGCCCTGCTGGAGCCCGGCTCGCCGCCTGGACCCCCCCGGGGGAGAAGTGTGCCCGCGCTGCCAGGAGTAGCTTCCTCTCTGCTGCTGCGGGGGGGGGGGGGAGCTCCGGTGCGTCTCCAGGAAAACATGGACGATTGCGAGAAAGATCCGGGTCTTCTGTTGCAGTGAGACTTTGGAAAGCCATGGGACCGCCTGGCAAGATCATGGCCACCTGTGCCCGCTCCCTGCGGTAAACGATCACACGTAGGGTAGGGGGTCGAGATTCCCCTGCCCTGCAGATCAGCAATCGGTCCAGAGGACGGAGGGCAAGAGCTGGCCGAGCCCACTCCTCTGCCAGGCACGTAGACTGCGCATCAAGGTTAACCAACCTGTGGCCCCTCCAATCCGCTCCGCTGCAGGTCTTTGGGCTAACCAGCTCATTAATTGACTCGTCGAGCCCAATGTCATCCAATGAAGCAATCAAGGAGCTGGCTGTTGCAAAACTCCGGAATGGAGCGGACTGGCAAGGCCACAGGCTGAGTGTATAAATGCGTGCATGCACACCTCTGGAGCTCTGCTGTAAGCCTGCAGCGAACATCCAGTGTGAACTGTACCAGGTGTAGAAGCAGCTCAGTGTCTCAGATCACATCCTCCCCTCCAGCTACAGGTGTCTGTAGCTCAGTACTGGTCTTGCTGGGACTTCTATCACAGTATTGCATTACCGACTGCATCCTGTCACCTGTTCGACTGCATTAAGATGCTCTTCTGCCTGAAGCACTGGCTTGTGATGGTCTTGTGACACCAATTCAGAAGAAAACGTGCCGCAAACTGGTTTACAAGCAGTGTGCAGGGTCTGCCTGCCCACTTCAGCGCCCGACAGACAGAACAGGCTACAGGGAGCCTCAGCCGCCCAGCAGGTCACAGGCCTGTGTTCCCAAACGCAGTCAGGGGTTACAGCTACGCCCCAACAGGTCTTGAAAAAAGAAGGGAAGCTCTCCTGCCAGCCCAGGCCGTGACTGATTGAGAGGCAGCCCATCCTGCTGGAAAAAACATTTACTGGCCAAAAGAAATGAAATGGAAAGAGGAATCCTGCTGCAGTCAGGGGTACAGACAGCATCTGCAGGAGCTAGAGTGTTAAACCAGATACTCAGCATCACACACGCACATATAGACACACACACACATACACACTCGTGCATACACATACACGCACATATACACACACACATACAAGCACACACGTGCACTCACATACATGTACACATACAGACACATGCACACATGTAGACACAAGCACATCCATACACGCATGAACATGCAAACATGCACACACACATAAACCACGTGCACACACTCACATGCACGTACACAAACGTGCGCACACACGCAGACACACTTGCACTCACCAATGATGGCCGTGGCCGTCCTCTGGTGGGGGTCGTACGGACACTTGCCCTTCCCGCACTCCGTCTGCCCGGGCAGCAGGACCAGCCGATCGCTCTGCGGGACAGACGGACAGGTGGACGGATGGTTCCAGAGGGACGAACAAGCAGGCGAAGTCACACATCCCGACAGAGGACAGGGGCCGGGACTGAGCTGCCTCAGTGGACTGAAACACAGGGGGCTCTCCCAGTCCTGGGTCGCTCTGTTCAAGAACTGCAGTCCTGCGCACAGAACACTGGCTCGGCTCGGCTCGGCTCGGCACAGATCGGGAAGTGCTCCCGGATACGCGTCTGATGTCCAAGCCCAATCGGAGAGAGACTGGGGCTGAATTCCTGTACTTCTGACCCGTTTGGGGACGCCAGCGCGTTCAGTCAGATCTGGCTCAGGGAGGCCTGCCTGGGAGCCCGGGGGGAGGGGTATCAAAGGCAGATGTGCTTTGTGTTTATTCCAGAATCCCCCAGACAGCCACGATCCGGCTTCGGGGACTGGATCCGAGTAAAAGGAAACCAGACATAAGACACGAAGGGAGTTTCAAAGAAATCCCGAAATGTCACAGATGGGAACGGCGCTTGGCCGACAGATCTGTGTGGTCCAGGCCTGCTGATGACTCAATATGGGGAGGACAGTGCGGAGAGGGGAGAGCAGATACAGTTTCAGGCTCTCCTGATGTCTGCTTCGTGAGGTCATGTTTGATCGCTAACAGATGGGTTTATACTGCCGTATAAGTTACACAACTGGAGATATTAAATATTTTCTTTCCGCATTTTCCTGTCACTTACAGTATTTCTTTTTTATCTGTCCCTTCGGTTACACTGTGAGCCGCAGATCCCCAGCGAGCTGACGGTGATGTCATCCCAGACAGACCGGGAGCACGGTCGAGGCCAGGCCCGTCCAGGGCTCGAGGCCCGTCCAGGGTGGGCCCCTTCCAGGTGACTGGACAGAGCAAGGGCTCTTCTTCAAGCCTCTCTGGGCCTTATCCTGCAGTGCCTGCTAGGGAGTAGTTCCTCACGGTTGCCCGGGGAAGAGCACACAGCAGGTGTCTGGGTTCGCATGGTCCTGTGGCGTTACAGGAACTATCGGAGTGATATAGCACTTCACACAAAGGGAGGAGGAGAAACTGAGCCTGTGTGCATGAGTGTGTGTGATTTGAATGTACACGTGTGTTTGTGAGTGTGTGAGTGTGAGTGTATGTGAGTGTGTGTGTGAGTGTGTATATGCATGAATGTCTGTGTGCACGTGTGTGCATGCCCGTGTGTCAGTGTATGTATGCGTGCAAGAGTGTGTGAGTGTGTTTGTGTGTGCAGTGCGTTTGCCTGTGCTGCACATGGGCAAAGCTCCTTCGAACATGAGCTGCTGCGAAACTGACTCAGGCCTGGCCTGGGCGAAGAGGCAGGTCTGTGAAGACCCTGCAGGGGGAGAGCTGCCTGCAGTGGGTTTAAATCGTCTGGATCGCGTGACTGCATGCCTCCTGTGTTATCCCTCCCTCCCTCACCCTGCAGAGCCATGACCGAACCAGCTCAGCTGTCTGACAGGCCCGGACTTCTACAGCAAGGAAGAGCATCGTGGCTCAGCCAGGGACGGCGTGACGCTGTACAGCACAGCAACACGAGCCGGAGCCGAGTCCCTCGTTAACACAGAGAAGCAAAGAAGTTCCGCACAGAAATCAGCCAGCAGCAACCACAGGAGCTCGGCAGCCTTCACGATCGTGTGGAAATGAATAAGGCATGGGGAGGGAAACCTTATTTCCATAAATGGATTCTCACCGCGACAAATGAGATTAATTTCCACTTACTAACAGTGCGCTGGGAGGCTAATCCTCCAGGCTGTGGGAAAGCACAGAGGGATTAGGGCTCCCGGCTCAGACAGCCACCGGCACCAGCCTTCCCAGTACATCTTCTCACAGACACACGGTGAGATCTCGGGGCCCCCCTCCCCCCACTAATGTGTGACACACAGATACAGAGACAGCCCCACGGAGCAGATTTAAGGGGCCGGACAGGAGCAGTGCAGTGAGATTCTGTGCTCACGGTGACGGTGCTGTTTGGCCCTTTAAGAGCAAGACAACGACACCTCTACCAGCCTCCCAGCCACGGCTGCACAGGGGCTGCTGCGCCTGGCCAGAACCCCCTCCTGCTGTTTCTGCAGCTGTGGTTAGGGGCTCTGGCTTCACACCCCGGGGGTCGCGGGTTCAAATCGCGGGTGGGTGCTCCTGTCGTACCCCTGAGCCAGGCACGTCTCTCAGGTGGCTGCAGTAACACGCCCTGCTGTATCAATGGGCGCAAGTCGCCTTGCGTGAAAGTGGCCTTCCGCTGCGCCGAGCGGATCAGCGCTGGCGCCAGCCCCCCACACCAGCTGCGCACCCCTGCGCTGTGCCAGCAACACGGCCCACAGGCCTCTGTGCCTCCATGGCCAGGAGACAGGAGACAGTGGAGCCAGTGGCCTTGCGGTGACACTGTCACAGTGACCCACACTGAAACGCCCTCTGGGATACATCGGTGGGCCAGCAGCAAGGCAGCATGGGAAGAAAAGCCGAGCCCGATCCAGAGCGCCGCACACTTGCTCGGCCACCCTTAACAGCAAGCAGGGCTGGGGAGCAGGGAGAGCTGGGGCTGAGGGGGCAGAATGGGCACTGTGGGCACTGCTGGGCACCGTGGGCATTGCTGGGCCTGTGGGCAGTGTGGGTACTGCTGGGCACTGCTGGGCACCGTGGGCATTGCTGGGCCTGTGGGCAGTGTGGGCACTGTGAGCAATGCACCCTGGGGGTGAGAACCGTTCTCTACAAAACACATGCTCTCCGCTCAAATATAATGTGAAACATTGAACTCTGTACATTTCCAATCAATCATCGTCATGCCCTCTCCCGTGTGCTCAGGAGGGTGACCGCGCTGTGCTAGGCAGTGTGCAGTGCACTGTGAAACCACGGGTGCGCGCGGCGGCGCGGGCTCACCCTGAGGAAGAGCGCGGTGGGGATGAAGGCACAGCGTGGGTGGAAGGCGCCGGTCCCGCAGGCGTACAGGTGGGTGTGGTTGTAGGGGTGCAGCACTCTCAGGAAGTTGGCGCAGTCCAGCTGCCAGGGAGAAGGACAGAACCTCAGCACAGCGCCCCCCGCTGCGGTCAGGGCAGTCACACAGGCTGATGGCTGAGCCTGACGTGTCCCGCAGAGAGGAGCCGCCCGCACGCCCCTGCATGGAAACCCCAGCCTGCGCGAGGCCAGGCTGGCTGGGCCGCAGGGAAATGACGGGCGAAGTGCACTACAGGAGCACCAAGGGGTGCCCAGCGCAGCTCCTTTGTGGAGTTTGTAACAAACGTTCTGGAGGGATGACAACAACTCTGTTCAATCCGGCTCGGCTGTCAATAATTCCCAACCACTCCTGATGTCATTTCCTGTCCTAAATACTGGACGTGATCCCCTTCTCTCCCTCAGATACCTCTTTTTGCACCCCTCCTCCACCCCATCTCCCCCCTGCGGCTGCCCCTGGGTCACCCCTCACTCTGCCGGGGGGTCCCAGCCTCCTCGTCCTCTGGCCAGGAGGCGACTCAAACACTCAATAAACACTCGATACACCTCTCAGCTCGCTTCCTTCCTGGCTGTTATTATTCCGAGTGAATTAAAATTCCTATCCTGCATTAACAGTGCAGCCGTGGAAACGTGCACCTTCACGGCCTCTGACTCCCTCCCGGAGAGCGCAGAAGCAGACGCCCCCTGGGCGATGTGACCAGCAAGCTTGAGAAAAGAGAACCGGCCTCTGAGCGCCCTCTCTCACCTCCCGGTCCTTCCCAGCCATCTCACACTCCTCGATCCGGTCAGGGCTGGCCGGCCAGTACACCTGCGACACAGACACACGGGCGTCAGGGGGACAGACCGACAGCACAGACCTACTTACAAACCAGAGCAGGCATTCCGAGGGCAGAGGCGGCAGACAGGCCGCGGAGCAGACAAGAGACCGACAGACGGCTTACGATCAGTGTGCGGTCTCGCGTGAAATTGCAGGTGATGGTGTGGTTTCTGTTCGTGAGGAGTGAGGAGTGAGGAGGTCCGCTCACACAGAGACGGAGACTCCTGGCAGGGGCCTGCGTGGCCCGAGGGGACAGGCCTCATACTTCAGCAGCTCGTTAGAAGACACACGAGCCTCCGGGCTCCAGTTCCTCCTCCGAACAGCTGCCTGCGCGGTGATTGGCTCTGCTCACACCTCTCCCGATCCCTCTCCTCCCTGTCTGCGGGGCTGGACAGCCGGAGCTGGCTGTGGTCCGCCTGTGGCCCGGCTGTGGCCTGGGTGACCTACCCAGGCTCCTCCCCCAGCGGCCCGGGCCGCCAATGACCCGCTGTCCCAGCTCCAGACCACAGGCCCACTCAGTGAGAGGCTTCAGGAAAACATTCCTGGGTGTGGGGGGCACAGAGTCCCCCCGAGGGACGGTATTCTGGGGATCCTCTCTTCCCTGTTGTTGCTGTTCCCAGGTCTCCCAGCAGCCAGCAGGGAGCAGGGTATTAAAATACCTCTTTCCCTGAGGCAGATCTCCAAGCTTGCTTGCATGGGGCTTGTTCAGGAGAGTGATTTTTAACAATTTTAAAACACCCACAGGTGTGCTACATTCACGGCGGTATCTCTGATGGGAGAAAGGACACAAGAGGATTCAAGTGGAAAGTATGTGGAAGAGCCCTGAAGACGTCTTTACACAAAGGGTGGTAGGAGTGTGGAACAAACCACGGGGCCATGTTATTGAAGCCCTGGCTTCTTTCAAGACATGGCAAGATGAGATCTTTGATGAGATCTCTGCTGTAACTATCCTTGTGCTCTAAAGCAGACTCTCTCGGTGTCTCTTCTGCGACATCACGAGGGCTGCAGGTCATGAGTCTGTTGAAGAGCGACGAGCTTCTTGTTCACCACTCGTTCTCCCCCTGCAGGACTGAGGCTCCAGGCCCCAGAGCAGGGGGGCCCCTCCCGCTTGAGCTGGGCAGAGATGTGGGGGTGCCAGAGGTGTGACAGTAGGTGAGAGAGCCTGGGAAATACACCTAGAGAGAGGATTACAGCCTCTCTCTAGGTGTATGGGGGGTACGACTGGGGATACCCCACAAAGAGCGGGTCTCTGTGGCTCCTGGCTGTGGGTCCGTGGGGAGTCAGGGAGAAGGGGAGAGGGGCCAGGAGGCAGGGGGCTCCAGCACGGACCCTCCCTGAGCTACTGCAGCAGGCAGCTGTGGGCAGGAAGAGAGGAGCAGGACAGACAGACGCACCCAGGCGACAGACAGATCACAGAGGCAACACAGCACAAGCAGGAAACTCTATCGCGGCTTGAGCGCCTCTGGAATCGCAGCCCTGATCCCCGGAGGGGCTGCCTGTACGTGCAGATGGGAGACAGCCCCGGCAGGCTGCTCCGGTTCCGGCAGCGCGATGCTGCAGGGGCGGAGAGTGGCGCTGGGCTGGACTGCTGCAGTTGGCCGGCTGGGCTCTGTAATTAAAGACAGCAGCAGTCTGGCGCAGTGGCGGAGCCCAGGAATAGCTGCAGCCCTGTGGCGGGCTGTGGAGGAGCCCGTCGCACGGACTTAACTCTTTCAGCCGCCGGGGTGGCGCTGCCTCCTGGCCCTCCGGGGGGCGCTACAGGGAAGCCAGAGGCAGAACAATACAGGGGGGAGAAGGGAGGGAGGGGGGCAGAGGGGCCGGCTGGGCCCTCCCTGGAGCAGTGCACACCAGCGCAGCGATTACCCCGCTAACGAGCAGCAATTTGGGCCCAATTTGAGCTCCCTGACGTGGGTGGGAGAGGTTATCTGGAATCTGCCCCTTCCCCGCGGACCCCTCCTCCCTCACGCCGCGGCCCGCGGAGTCGTCCACCGGGCAGAGGGACAGCTGTCCGCCAGCAGACCAGAGCTTCTAGAAACACCTCTGCCTGCCCCCCGGGACCACCGCTGTGCTCATGTCATGTAGCAGCTCCCGCACCCACCTGACGAGACGACAGATTGCAGCCAGATGGGCTCAAAGTGCTCCTTCTTTCCTACTGCCCGCCCCCCGGCTCTGCTGCGAACCCGTCAGCACAACAGCACACACACACACACACACACACACACACACATCACCTTGCGGACCCCGTGGGTGATGTTGTCCAGGCTGGTGGCGACCAGGTGGTCCTTGATGGCGGCGTAGAGGCGGCGCCCGTCCTCGTCCAGCAGGATGGAGTGCAGGTCGCCCGCGCGCAGGGGCAGGGACAGCACCCTGCCATTCCTCACCAGCTCTGCAGGGGGCAGCGAGACAGACGCCCATCAGGACAGTACAGTTGACAAGGAGCTGACTCAGCGGAGAACACAAGGCACACGGACAGTACACGAATAAGGCACACCGACCGCCTACGGGCAATACTGCAAGTGGCCAGCGTGGGGCGGTAGACCAAAGCACCTACAGGTGCAGGACGGAGAGAATATCAACGGTCACTTTTTTCTTTGACAGAACCCCCCCACGCACGCACGCACACACACACACACACACACACACACACCAAAAAAAGTGAAGATTGCCTTCTCCCTCAAAATAAGAAATTCCCTTGTCAGCTTCTTTTCCGGCTGACTCACAGAAGCCACAGGCTGTCCCTACTAATCCGACCGGAAAACCGCGGTGTCCAGATCCAGCTCCCTCGCAGGCGTGTCTGTCTCCGGGCCGGAGAGGCTGGGACACAGGCCGCCCAGCCAGCCCCACCAAATGCCACCAAAATAGTCCCTTGCTCTGGCTCCCTGGCTGCAGCAGCAGTGCTTGGGTCTGGCATAGAAGCTCACACACAAGGCCAGTACTGAAACCACCAGCGGGGGCAGCGGTCTGGGCTCTGGACTTGTAAGCGGAAGGTTGGGGGTTCAAACCTACTGTTCCTCCAGGAAAATACCCAAAAGTATGAATGGATACAAATGTATGAATGGATACAAAAGTAAGCCTCTCTGGATCAGTGCTTCAGCCATACAAATTCGTAAAATTGGCCAGATCACCTTCCTCAAGGTACATTAATACAGAGAAAGTGCTGAAGAGCTATCTGTATCCCTCCGTGTCTCACCTACAGCCTCGCAGATCGCAGTGAAGGCTGTGGAGGCTGACCAGGTCTTGCGCTGTTCTGAAAGGCCTCACAGCAGCCTGGACCCAGAGCCTGGATCCCAGCCAGCAACAGTCCTGCACAGGACAGACACAACCTCCCCCTCCCCTCCAGACTGTGGAAGGCAACTGGAGCGCCTGGAGGAAGCCCACGCGAACATGGGGACGACATGCAAGCTCCACACAGACAGCACCCCAGCCCTGGAATCGAACCCAGGGCCCCAGCGCTGCGAGGCAGCGATGCTGACCGCTGAATAAAACTTCTGTGGTCTTCATGCAAAGGAAATAATGACCCTGGGAGCTGCTGACCCGGACCAGGAAGAGCCCCAGCCTCTAACCAGCACACTTGTGCTGCCACCCTCTCTGCTCCTCAGTGCACTCTCTCGTCTCTCCCCACGGCAAGCCTGAGCACCACAGCAGAGCCGGCTAATCACTTTAATGGACAGCTGCCAGCTCACGGCCGCTGGAGGAAGGGTCACAGCTTTCTGCCCCAGAGATGTTTTGTTCTGCAAAACTAGACTTTTTCTCTGCAGTTGAGCTTTGGCAGTGTTTGTGCCCCTAGCAAACACACAGCGAAGATTTTGCACTGTACAGAAATAGAAATTCTCCAGCGTGTCAGTGCTTTCTGTGTCACCTGGTTACCTGCCTGTCCGGTTTCACGCCACCTTGCTTGGGCAAACAGCTCACAGGCTTCACCCTTGCCCCCCAGGTCTGCATCCATGCTCCCTCCCACCCCTGATCGGGGTAAGAAGGGAGAGAAGGAACCGAATCTCTTTAGTGTTGAACAGAAAAGACTACAAGGGAATTTCCCCCAAGGCCCTGAGGAACCCAGCAGACCTCTTCAGAGTTAAGAGTGAGAAACAAACCTGAGGACACAGGTGGTAACTATGTGGAAGTGCTGATAACAGCAGGCATTTCTATACACAGAGGGTCTACAATGTACATATACGGGATAGAAAAGCAATGCACAAGAAGGCAGACTATGGCCAAGCCAAGTAAATGCAGAGCCAAAGCATGGAAAAATGGCAGAGGTTCTGCGGGCGCAGACAGAGCGCTGTTTTTCTGTGCTCAGACCGCAGCAGGACGCTGGCACGCTCGACAGAAAAATGAAACTGCTTCCATTCCAGAAACAAGCCAGGCACTCGCCCTGCACTGAGTCATCCCCCTGCTGTCCCTCCTGCTTTTGCAGATGTTTATGCATCAGAGAAAAATGATTTCCTTTGTGCACAGCCACGGGCGTGTCCGCGGAGAACACCCTCAGGATGACAGAGCTCTGCGTGCAAGGGGCTCTGCCCCGCGCCAGACCGTGAGGGTGCGAGCCGCCAGCGCTGTCTCCCGCTGCGGCCCAAGGCCCGAGATGAGTTCCAGGCCAGGCGCTCGCAGGGTGAAGCTGGGGCTGCGCTACGCCTGAGTTCAAATCATGATGATGAAGTCGTGCGTTCCTGCGGGCGGGCTGGGGAGCCTCTCCCTGGAAGCACAACACCTGCTCTCTCGCTCTCCGCAGACTCCCCCCCCCAGCTCAGGGAGCTCCCAGAGCTGGCCGCGGCGGGGGTTTCTGCTGGAGCAGTAAGCTCCGCGAGACAAAATGCAATAGGCAGTAGGAAGCCATCCTTCACAGGGAATTGACTTTAAAAGCTTTCGCTGGCACTCTGGGCTCTGACATCCGCAGATCTGAGGCTGCAGCAGGAGCGCGGGGACCTGGGCGGCCGGCTCGGGGGCTGTGAATGCCTGTCTGGAGGTCCAGCTGGCGACAGGCCTGTCCCTCGGGGTCCCCCGGGGCCTCAGCACGGCCCTGCTGACACGGGAGGCGCTGCTCAGATCACGCCGCGCGGGGTAACGGAAGATCAGCTTCCCTTCAGACCCACACCGACGGGGACACAAGCGGAAACCAAGCAGAACAGGTTCGCTCCTTTACGCCAAGGGTGGCGGGAGTCTGGAACGCGCTAACCAGCCATGTTGTCAAAGCTGGTCCTTTGGCTTCTTTGAAACAACAGGTGGATGAGACCACTGTAATCAACTGCTAGCAATTAAACAAGCCTGCTCTCGCACGTAATGCTTCTGGTGTTCACACTGCAAATGTTTCACATGATTTAAGAGCTGCTGGCTTCTGTTGGGTCTCAGTGCCATCAGGTGAAAGCTGTGTCCTGTGATCCAGCCCAGCCTTCCGCCCTGCCTGCTCTGTAGGTCCCCTGGAGGAAGTCCCGTCCAGTACACGCGCAGACAGGCGTGGGAGAAGACGAAGAAGGGAGCTGTGCTCTCGCTGCGCCGTGGGAGTCTGGGCGCTGACTCGAGTGAGAGGGGTTGGGGGTGCAGCAGCGGATATTGCCTTTCCTGTTTACTCTGCACTGCAAAAACACTGAGCTTAATGAGCGAGCGCCCCCCGCCCTGCCCCCAATGGGTCACATCAGAGGCTGACCTTGTGACCCCCGACCCCAGGCTGCAGGAGTCAGCGGACAGGCCAGAGCAGCGCGTCCTGGAGCCCAGGGCTGATACCATTCCCAGGGCAGCTATCTGTGTGGCACTGCCAGGCCTCAGTGCCGCCCCTGTGAACCGCAGGAAGTCCATCAGGCCATTCAAAGAGGTCGTCCACTGGGGTGGTCAGTGGCCATTAGTGAACGGATCCCCAGCTGTGCGATTCTCCATCTTCAGGTGGTTTGGAGGATTGAGAGCTCTGCAAGCTCTGCAGCTCCTTCACTTGGATCTGTTCGCCGAGGAGCTAACAGCGCTTGTGTGCTGCTTGTAAGACCCAGCTGAACACAAGCACGGGGCTGGATCCAGAGTGTCAGACAGTAAACATTCCCCTTCTGGACGCCAGAAGCAGCGTGTTACAGAGCTCCAGCGTAAGCAGCAGGGCGTCTGCCGGAGAGCCGGGAGTGTTTGTACGACATCCCGAAGCAAATATTAACACACGCAGCCTTCTGCCAGCTGGCCCTGTCCTGTCCACAACAACGGCGGAGAACGCAGTCTGATTCAAGTCCCGTCATCGTTTCCAAGCACAGCAGTTCACTGAAGAAATTTCCCTGGTTGCTCGAATGTAAAGTCAGGTGAAAATGCACGATTTTCTAGATTTCCTACACGGAAGAAAACATTCTTTTTCTACTCCTTTGTCTGTGCAAAACTAAACAGGTTCATTACTAATTTCACTACAAAGGTTCACAGAGCACTAGTGGGAATGAGATGCTGCTGTACACATGCACAGCAGAGCGCAGTTTCATGACAGTAAACTCAATGCATAGTAGAGCCACAGGAACATGAACCTGTCAGCTGTCAATCAAGTGGCAGCTTCCATTCGGGCAGCCCGAGCTGAGCCCCAGTCTGACCTGCACAGCCCCCCTCTCGCCAGGCCGGGGGGCAGGGGATCCGGGGGGTGGGCTGCAGAAAAACAGAGCACCATGATGGCTCTTCCCCTCCGAGAGATTACTAGCTCATTATCCCTCCCGTCCTGGCGCTCGGAGAGCCAGCGTTTCCCTAAGCGGTGCACATCTGTGTGCAATAATGACGCAGACAGGCGGCCCGGCTGCTCCGCACTCCGGGAGGCTTATTTTCCAGGGATAAACACCAAAAGGAAAAACAGCAACATCTGCAATCCTTCCCCGCGTGGCGCAACACCCTTCGCCAGGCCCGCGCGGACTGCGGTGCGTCGGTGCGCCCACAGCCGGAGAGGGTGGGACGGCGCCGCCGCAGACCCCTTCCCGGAGAGGTAGCGCTAGCGCGAACGCAGGAGAGTCCCGCCGACATGGGCCCGGCCGGAACATTAACTCACTCACTCCTGCGTAAGCACTTTCCTGTCGCTGACCCCAGCACGCCCGGGGCAGTCCTGAGCTCTGGGAAAGCTTTTCCGAGCCCATCCTCTATGACAGGCACAGCGGGGCTCCCCAGCTCCCTGTGAGCTTCCGACTGTCAGTGGCTTGGGAGCAAGAGGACGGTTTTTCATCGAAACGAATCTTAAGGCATAGAGCTGGCGCGTGAGAGAGCCAGGAGGGATTCCTGAGCCACAGGTACAGGGGGCACCCGGGTCCCGTCTCAGGAGGTCTCGGCTTCTTAATTGAGCCAATTAATGCAATGGCCTGCAACCGAAAGGCCACTGCGCTCGCCAAGGAGGTGTGCCCAAGAATAGCGAGGGCCCTTCCCACACCCTGATCCGAAACACGGGCTGCTGTACCGTCCCGCACAGGGGGGCTGAAGGGGCGGCCAGGTGTGGGTCTGTGTGTCCGCCCCAGCAGCTGGACTCGGAGCCCCCCCGACGCCTGTGACCATCCCCCAGCAGGGTCCCGGGCCAGAAACCACCCCTCTGCGGAGAACACGTCCCGACTTGCGCCTTCTGGACTGTGACAATGAGAGGCCGCGTGTCGGCTCAGGCAGGCCTGCAGAACAAATGTTTTGACGTCCGTGGGGTCGAGTTTCACATTCCTGTCTCTGGGCCTGGCTTCTTCGGCGCAGGAATAAAAACAGACAGTGGCACGGCCCGCGCCCCGATGAGGAACAGGGAGATTTAGAGCTCGCGGATCTGCGCTGACCGGAGACTTCAGACGGCTGAGCAGCAGGCTGTCGCGTGTCCCATCGCCCCACCTCGGCTTAGCAAACGCTGCTGCTGCAGATGTGCCGTCTGGGGGCTGAGGCCGCAGGTCCTGGAGGAATGAGGAGGATTCCTGCCCGCGGCCGCCCAGTTGGCTCAGGTCCCAGAAACAATGCCCCGTTTGCAAAGCAACATCACAGCCCATCACAGCCCACTGCAGTGCCCCCCCCCCCCCACACACACACACACACACACACACACACACACACAATGAGTCCAGGAACACTGCGAGAGAGGGATGGCAAAGACACCGGACCCCGGGGTGAACGGGTCTGCGCTGCCCCGGGACCCGGCCCAGGCTCTGTGAAGGAATGTACAGGCTGGAGACCTGCAGCATGATGGATGGGGCATTTAAATCAATGACAACCAATTTCACGAGCTCTGGGATTCCTTCAAGCCCAGAGTGTCATTAAGTGTAATTTCTAGTGCGCTGCGTTTCATGCGCTGGTATTTAGGAGGTGGTTTGGAGGGGAGCTCACTTGGCCGGCTCACAGAAACGCAGGAGTTAGGGGTCTGTGTGCAAAACCACAGCTCTCTATCTGTTTTGAAGGAGTCACGCTCTCGGCTCTGCTGCTCCAGAGCTGGGGAATGAATGAGTGGCTCTCAGCCCACCAGGAAGCTGGCAAGTCAGCCAGCGCTGTCGAATCCTGTCTGAAACCCCACTTTTACAGTACATGCTGGCTCTAAACTCCCTTTATCGCATTAAATTGGGGAGATGAAGGAGATCTTAAGAAGGAGATCTTAAGGAGATGCGTCGGGAGAGGCGCTATATAAAATAAAGGTTAACTTGCTGTTTTTTTACTTTCCGAGCTGCTAAATTCTTTAATGCAATAACATCTTCCTAGACCCAGTCCTGAACCAGGAGGCTCAGACTCACTGGGCTCCTTCACAGCGCTGACACATGGCCTGAGGGCTTTCCTCCAGAGAAGGGATTCGTCACGTGTCTGGGATGAGATCTGGCCTCGACTGGTCTGCGGGTGGCAGCGGTCTGCAGTGACAGACCCGGCTGGCGCTGGGCATCTATCCCGCCCCTTGGCAGGTCAGCCCTCAGCGAGTTCTTCCTAATTCACACTCCCTACCCTGGCCCAGTCGACTGGAATGGACACCTTCTAGCTTACAGACACCTCATAAACAGGAACAGGTAATGGGTTTATTCCCTGCTGAAAAGAGAAGAGAGAAAACGCAACGTTTCGGCTATGGAGCCTTCTTCGGGTGTGTGGGGGGGACAAGCATGCCCACAGGATGGGCACCTCGAGGGTTTAAACACTTTAAACCTGGGGGGGCAGTTTCTTCAACATGATTAAAGTCCCCGGACGCTCAGATCACCCAGTGCCCCCGAGCTTCCTCCATTAGCCCATTACAGTGCCTTTACCACACCAGGGACGTGGGTCCGTCAGGTCAGACACGGTTCCCACCGGGTGGCCTGGAGATCAGGGCAGGGCTGTGCTGAGGGGGCGGGGCCACTTCACAACCTCCACCGATTCCCAGGGACGGCTACGTGCGGATTCTGGGGAACTCGGGGGGCGACAGCTATCCTGCTCCCCGCTCTTTTTCCTTTTACGGTTTTCCGAGTGCTGTTTCTCATCCCGTTCCCTGCTGGGAGTCTGCATCCCTGGCGCGCTGCTGGGTACTTCAGGAAGCTGTGGCTTATTTCCTATGGAAATGGGCTTATCAAGGAACCAATTACACCTCATTTTCCGATGGTGGTCTGTGATTGCGAGACTGAGGCCAGGGAAAGAGACTGACTGTACACATACAAATACACACACACATAAATACACACACTCTGATACACACTCACAAATACAATCTGATACACACATCCGGATACAGCCACACAAATACACACACTCTGATACAGACTCTCATACACACACAAATACACACACCCCGATACTCACACACACACAAATACACACAGCATGATACTCACACACACCCTGACAGCACCCACACAAATACACACACCCTGATACACACAAACACTTAAATACACACACATGAATATACTGTACACTGACTGCACACACTCTGACACACACATGCCTATACACATTCTATACTCAAACCTGCTACTACACACTGATGACCAAAGTAATACCACACAAATGCCAATACACAAAAAAACACTCCCTAACACAATCACAATCGCTCTTCTTTTCGTATTCCTGGCTCTGAGACAGCTCATTGACTCTCAGGCCTATTGTTATGTACTGCCCTCTGAACCGAAACTCCACACAGTGTGAAACCCCACCGTGAATAAGTCTACTGAATAAATCAGTTCAGTTCACAAAAGAAGAAATCATTTCCACTGTGGGACTGCCCCCGCACACTGTGCTAGGAGCTCCTGCCATTGCAGGGACTTATCCCACATGAATTCATAAGCACACGTGCCACTACACACCAATGCGCATTTAAACCAATTTCTAATTCAGAGTCACACAGGCCCAAATCGCTTCCCATCATCCCACTGGACTCCAGCCCAGCTGGGGCAGAACAGCGCCTCCTCCTGGTCAGGGTGACTTTCCTGCACCTGGGAGCAAGCGCCCGACTCCAGCCGGACCGCCCCGTCACGGTCCTGACGGATTCGCTTCCTCTGCTAGTTTGCGGCAGGCACACTGCTCCTCAAGCAAGGGCAGCGTTCCTTCAGGAGTGAGGGGAGCCCCCGGCTGGGGTGTGTTGTATTAATCCCACTGTTTATTGGGATCTGACGCCCTTTCCTCCACTGTAAATAAACACTAAGGCCAAGTAACTGTCCGCCAGCCGCGGTCTCTCCCCCCTCCTCCTCTCGGACCCAGGAGCAGCCGCAGCGTCAGGCGCACGAGGTCCTCATTACAGGGTCTGAAACAGCCCTTCGTGTCCGGTCACAGCTGTCGGCCTGCTCCGGGAAAACACAACTGTGACGCGGGCGGCAGCGAAAACACAATGAAAGAAAAGTCTGTTTGTTTTTTGTTGTTGGTAAAAAAAAAGAAAAGAAAAACGTTGTTCCCCCAAAACAGGGTCATTTGTTGTGCAGTTGCGGCGGGGCGCGCTGTGAGCGGCTCTTCCTCCCCCTCCTCCTCCTCCTCCTTGTCGGAGCTGCCGGGACCCAGCGGGACCCCAGCGGCGCAAACGAGGAACAGGTGGAGGAGCCACGCGGAGCTTCTGTCTGGGGAAACAGTCTGACTAATTGAGGATCCGGTTTCCGGGCCGGGCCGAAGCGGACCCCGAGAACCGCTGTCAGGCGCTGTTTCCCCCGGGAGTAGGGGGGGGGGAAGGGGGTCTCCGATCCAGTCCCCGTGACCTCAGCTCGCGCAGTGGCCTTCTGCGACAGCAGGTCATCAAAAGGTCGTGACCATTAACCCTCACCACCGGTCGGTGCCGGCAGAAGGGATGTCGCGGGCCGGGCTGGGCTGGGCCCACGTGTCCGGAGCACCGGAACACGGAGCTCAAAGATCACGCGGAAGCGACCCTCGGCCCAGTGGAGCCGAGCTGGGCCGGGCCCTGACGCACGAGGCTCCGGAACCGCAGGCCACGGAGTCTGGTCCGTGTGGGAACACGTCACACAGGACGGGGCACTGCGGGCATCCCCCCCTTCTGCCCCCTGCTCCACAGGGGTTCGTCTCCCCCCCCCCCCCCCCCACCTTGGGGATGAGACGGGCTGGAAAGCTGGACCGGCACCCGAAACGCTCCGGCCCGTCGGCTCCGCCATCCGGCAGCGGGACTCGTCAGAGACGTCAGAGGACATCCGGGAGCCCAGCCAGAAACTCCTCACGCGGCGGGGGGGAACCTGAAGCACCTGGAGAGCCGGGGAGAACACGCAGACTCCACACACAAGGTGTGCTCTTCCAGAATCCCAGCCGGCACCTGCGAGCCGCGACTGCTGTGCCAGCGGGAATAACTACTCCACCAGAGCACCGCGCAGCGGGGAAAACAGAAATCTGGGTATACAGTCCAGACGGATTCGCTTCCTCTGCTAGTTTGCGACAGCCACACTGCTCCTCAAGCAAGGGCAGCGTTCCTTCAGGAGAGAGGGGACCCCTGCCCACGACTTCTCCCCCCACTGCCCCTGACTTACCTGCCCCAGGTCCACCTGCCTCAGCCTTACAAGCTGCCCTCCAACGCTCCCAGAGCCGAAGAGCAGCCCGGAGCTCCCACCTGCCCCCACACCTGCCTCCGCTGACCCCGATATTCCCTTCCAAGTCGATCCCCCCGACCACCGGAGCGCACCCCCCGTCCCGCGCACGCAGATCTCCCCTCACCGAGACCGGCACTGCGCCCCTCGCGCCCCTCGAGGGGCAGAGGCAGAGAGCACACTGGGGCAGCGGGTCTCCTCACAGCCCGAAGTCCTGCTCCTCTCCACTCGCGAGTGTGCAGCTCTTCCTCTATTCCCCTGCACGCCCAGTGTATCCTGGCGCATCCCAGCGCATCCCGGCTCTTACCTGGGAAGCTGAACTGCAGGCGCGGCTGGGAGGGCCTCCAGGCCAGGCCCCCGGGGGTCCCCAGGCAGGACAGGAGCAGCACCTCCAGAAGACCCAGCATCGCCGTGCGGCCCGGCATGGCTCTCCTGTCTCACCCTGTCTCAGCAGAGCTCCGGGCAGGACGGTAACAGGCCTCCCTCTCTGAGCCTCTGCCTCTCTCCTGCGCAGATCCCTCTCCCGCACGCCTCCGGCCCCCAGGTCCGCTGGAGGGGGGCTCTCCTGAACGGTGCTCGTATCCCAGACACTGCTGCCGCAGAAGAGGAGAGGAAATCCTGCTTGCCGGACCCCTGCTCCAGTCCACGGCCCCCCCGGGATCCCAGCCCTGCCCTCGGCAGTTAACCCCAGCGGCAGCCCTGCAGACGGGGGGTCAGAGCCGACAGCCGAGCGAGCGAGCGGGCGAGCGTGTGGGGAAGAGTTCAAAACACAGGCAGGCGAAGGCAAAACAAGTCTCCCTGCGGCTCTGCTATCTTATCTCTCCTCTCTGCGCGCCCCCGGCGGGCGGTCTCAGATCACACACGCCTGGGTGTGCCCCCCGCCCCCGTCTGGTGGCCCGAAGGCAGGTCCCCGCTGTTCCGGTGCCACTCCCCCCCCCACCTCTCGCAAACGGCCGCACCTCCAATCTCAGCGCTCCGTCGCCCCCCAGCAGGGTGAGGAAGAGGGCTGGGGCAGGAGAGGGCTTGGGGTTGACTGCGGGGTGCCCCACATCTCCGCTGCCTTGGCGACTCCCGCTGTGTGGCCCTCGAGGCCCCGGCTCTCAGCAGCACCTCTGCAAGCGTGCTCCCAGGAAGGCCGCCTCTAGCTGCATGTGGGGCAGCCTGCCTGCTTCGTCCTCCGGCTCCGACTGCACCTCTGTGCCGGCTGTAGCCGCAATGTCTGCACGCTGGGCACTGCTCTGCTGCTGCTGCTAGTCTCCAAGAGTCTGGGAGCTGCACTTGCTCTGAACAGCTTGAGGTGCCTGTTTAAATGCTGGATAAAAGTGCCGGAGTGGAGAGAGAGGGAGAGAGAGAGAGAGAGAGAGAGAGAGAGAGAGAGAGGGAGACAGGGGTCCGCCAGGGGGGTATGCAACACGCCACCAGATCAGACAAAACTGGGACCTGCACGACTTCACGCATGTCGGAGAGACCCGTCGGTGCCGACACCTCGCCCCACCACCCACCTGTCTGTCAGGGGGATCCGGGAGATGGCAGGGGTGTCTCATGGGGAGCAGGGTCTGTCACCCCAGAAAACCGGGTGCACATATTGAAGGGGGGGGGGGGGGATGCTGGGGCTTTGGTTTAAACTAATTATACAGCAGGCAGTTTGTCAAAGCAATCACTGAGCCGAACAGAGCTGCAGAGCACTGCAACAGAGCAGTGTTTGCAGAGCACTGCGACAGGCCTCCGGCCCGGAGCCTCCCCTTCCCCAGTCTGCACACGCTGCAGCGCAGGAGGGAAGGTGAGGCCTCAATTATTCATCGCTGTCTGGCCTCCTTCGCCGCCGCCGCGGGCCGACTTCCACGCTCCCCTCCCCGCTGTCCCGGGGGAGGATTCCTGGGAAGCAGACACAAAAGGAGGGAGCTCTCCCCGCGCAGGTGAGAGGGGGTGGGGGTGCGGACACGGGGTTCGAGGGCGGTCACCCCTGACCGCACAGGGACCGAATGAGCCCACGTGCCGGACTGGGGTGTGTCTGCTGAGGATGAGGGTCAGGGTCCTTCAGCGGTCAGCCTGGCCGCCCCTGAGTGACCTAAGTCCACCCCAGCGCTGGGCGTCCTCCACCTGCCCAGGAGACCTGGGTAATAAGGAACAGGCTGGGTACCGCAGGCTGTGGCGCCTGTGCCATTCCCTGGGCTGCTGGACAGTGGCACACAGCTGGCAGAGCTCACAGCACAGAGGCCGCAGTGAGTGACCACTCCTGTACAGCCCAGAGGCCACAGTGCAGTGAGTGACCACTCCTGTACAGCCCAGAGGCCACAGTGCAGTGAGTGACCACTCCTGTACAGCCCAGAGGCCACAGTGCTGTGAGGGACCACTCCTGTACAGCCCAGAGGCCACAGTGCTAAGCTGTGGAGCCTCCCTCTGTAGTCAGGAAACAGGAATGGTCCTTCAGTCCAAACCAGGTAACTGCAAGACACCAAGGAAATACAGATGGACCGCAGACCCGTCTATTTCACTGTGCTGCTGAGTGTCTGACCGAAGGCATTCAGCTCTGGGCACCCAGGACCCCAGCACCCTGAGCACCTGAACTACAGCACCCTGAAGCCCAGCACCCTGAGCACCTGAACTACAGCTCCCAGAACCCCAGCACCCTGAGCATCCAAACTTCAGCGCCCCGAATACCTCAACATCAGTGCACTGAACCCCTGAACCCCAGCACCCTGAGCACCTGAACTACAGCACCCTGAACCCCGGAATCCCAGCACCCTAAACCTCAGCACTCTGAGCTCCAGCACCCTGAACACACGCAGTGACATCAGTCCCTCCCTTGCTAGCGAAAGCAACTGTTAAGAAAGCCAAAAGGAACCCAGAAACACAATATTTCAGAGCCCCGGTTTTTATTTTGGAGAGTGCTTTTAAGAAAAAAAAACAATCAATTAAAGGCAGAGACGAGCAGTTAGTGGTTTCTGCTAAAGGCCGTATGATCGTGTTTCATGCGAGTTATGCGCGGTCGGTTCTTGTGGGGATCGGCGAGGAGCAGCCAGGGGACCTCGGGTTCCCCGGAATTACAGGCTTCGCCACAGCGAGAGCGACGTCCAGGACGCCGACTGGTCAGCACACGTCCAGCCGGACAGGAGTCGCGTCCTCTGCAGCGCTCTCGCCGACCGGACCCGACGCGACGTGACACTCCGGCGGGCTGGCAGCGCTGCTGTAAACGTGTCACGCACATGAAGCTTATCCTGCTTCGACTCGAAATCGATCGCGGGGCCGGAGGGGGGAACACAGCAAAATCCAACAGCGCCGGCCGGTGGACGTCTAGGGTACAGTCCCACAGGGCGGCTGGGTCTTTCTCCAGCGCGCCCCAAGGCCGAGCGCGCAGCGCCCCCTGGTGGAAAGTCCGCTTACGACCGGAGGAGACGCGGAGCCGGGTGTTTTGCCGGTAGTTCAGCGCCTACGGGCGGCAGGAACAGCGGTGTGACACTCAAGACGAATGCCGTCCTAACATCCCGCAGGTGCACACAACAGCGCCGCGTTACCGCCCCGGTGGCGCACCTGAAGCGGTTCAACAGCCGCACCGCTGTTTTCGTCTGCCTGCTGCCTGTGCGTGGATATCGACGCGTGTGCAGCGCCGAGGGCAGGTGTGGGAGCGGTGCGGGCTGCACCCCTCGGGCGGCCGGAGAGCGGCTTTTAATTCGGGTGTCCAGTCTGAACCTCCTCCTCCTCCTCCTCTCCGCAAGGTGGCGCTGCGGCACCGCGGCACGCGGCTCGCTGGTGGGGGGCCGGATTCCCAGCAGGATGGGGGGGGGGGGTTCAAATATTGTCACCTCGTGCCTCACACCTGAAG